>NW_024870918.1:8327500-8955838 GCF_019054845.1 Dipodomys spectabilis | reverse complement strand
TATGAGGAACAGTGGAGTGCAGATGTGAGCAGTGGCAGGAAGTACATGGGGATTCGGGCGTCCATTACAAGCTACAGAGAGTGGGTTTAAAATGGGGAGAATTAGCTCAGCATTACCAGTAGATAATGGTCATGACCATCCATAGAGAAGCACCTGTAAGGCAAAGGGAAGAACACATGGATTTCCATGCATGTGATCCAACCAGGGACATTTTACTTTTGTTTTTTTCTTTATTGGCTGGTCCTGAGGCTTGAACTCAGGGCCTGGGCACTGTCCCTGAGCTTCTTTGGGCTCAAGGCTAGCACTCTATCACTTGAGCCACAGCCCCACTTTCGGCTTTTTCCTGAATAGTTTATTAGAAATAAGAATCTTATGGACTTTTCTGCCTGGGCTGGCTTTGAATCACAATCTTCAGATCTCAGCCTCCTGAGTAGCTAGGATTACAGGTGTGAGCCACCAGCATCTGGACAGGGACATTTTTCTAAGAGGAAGATGATTCATCTGTTTGGTGTTTGGTAAGGTGAGGTTTTTTTTTTTTCAGAATTCTTTTATGCGATAAGGATTTCAGCTAATTGTCATGAGAAATTAAAAGTTATCACACAGTTCCTGGATAGATCTCAAAGCAAGACTAATTCAGATTGTGCTAAATGTATTGAAAGAACCTCAGCTTAGGGCCTCTGAATCTCTTAAATACAACAAGAAATGGTTTGAAAAGTCTAAATTTTCCTTGCTGGATTATGAAGTCTCTTCATAGTAATTATTTCCTCCTCCTCCTCCTCCTCCTCCTCCTCCTCCTCCTCCTCCTCCTCCTCCTCTTCCTTCTTCTTCTTCTTCTTCTTCTTCTTCTTCTTCTTCTTCTTCTTCTTCTTCTTCTTCTTCTTCTTCTTCCTCTTCTTCCTCTTCTTCCTCTTCTTCCTCTTCTTCCTCTTCCTCCTCTTCCTCTTCTTCCTCTTCCTCCTCTTCCTCCTCTTCCTCCTCTTCCTCCTCTTCCTCCTCTTCCTCCTCTTCCTCCTCTTCCTCTTCTTCCTCTTCCTCTTCCTCTTCTTCTTCTTCTTCTTCTTCCTCTTCTTCTTCTTCTTCTTCCTCTTCTTCTTCCTCTTCTTCTTCCTCTTCTTCTTCCTCTTCTTCTTCCTCTTCTTCTTCCTCTTCTTCTTCCCCTTCCTCTTCCCCTTCCTCTTCCCCTTCCTCTTCCCCTTCCTCTTCCCCTTCCTCTTCTTCTTCCTCTTCTTCCTCTTCCTCTTCCTCTTCCTCTTCTTCTTCCTCTTCTTCTTCCTCTTCTTCTTCCTCTTCTTCTTCCTCTTCCTCTTCCTCTTCTTCTTCCTCTTCTTCTTCCTCTTCCTCTTCCTCTTCCTCTTCCTCTTCTTCTTCCTCTTCCTCTTCCTCTTCTTCTTCCTCTTCTTCTTCCTCTTCTTCTTCTTCTTCTTCCTCTTCTTCTTCTTCTTCTTCTTCCTCTTCTTCTTCCTCTTCTTCTTCCTCTTCCTCTTCCTCTTCCTCTTCCTCTTCCTCTTCTTCTTCCTCTTCCTCTTCCTCTTCTTCTTCCTCTTCTTCTTCTTCTTCTTCTTCTTCTTCTTCTTCTTCTTCTTCTTCTTCTTCTTCTTCTTCTTCTTCTTCTTCTTCTTCTTCTTCTTCCTCTTCTTCTTCTTCTTCTTCTTCTTCTTCTTCTTCTTCTTCTTCTTCTTCTTCTTCTTCTTCTTCTTCTTCTTCTTCTTCTTCTTCTTCTTCTTCTTCTTCTTCTTCTTCTTCTTCTTCTTCTTCTTCTTCTTCTTCTTCTTCTTCTTCTTTTCTTCCTCTTCTTCTTCTTTTTGTTTTTCTTCTTCTTCTTTTTATCTGCCTGGGTTGCCCTTGAACTTAAATCCTCAGCTCTCAGCTTTCTGAGTAGCTAGAATAACAGGTATGAGCCACCAGTGCCTGGTTTTCTTAGTATTACTTTTCAAAATATCTCTAGGATACTTGTCTTGCTTTAGGGAACAAACACATTGCATTTGAGTAGTAGGGATCCTATTCCTATTTCTCTTCCAGCAGGAAAAATCTGGAATCCCTCACAAATCAAGGAAGAAGTCAAAAGAAACACAGCACGTGGAGGACGCTGAGTCTACTGGCTTTATCTATCCATACAACGACCTGCTGGTCTGGGCTGTGCTGATGAAGCGGCAGAAGATGGCCATGTTTTTCTGGCAGCATGGGGAAGAGGCCACGGTCAAAGCAGTGATCGCTTGTATCCTCTACCGAGCCATGGCCCGGGAAGCTAAGGAGAGCAATATGGTGGATGACACTTCCGAAGAACTGAAAAGTTACTCAAAGTAGGCATTCCTTCTTTACTTCCTACTAGACCTAGGTAGTAATTAGAATGGCTAGACACTTTCCCTAACCTTTGTACTTGTAACATCAGTAGACTCGTCATGTGCATTAGTCAGGGTTCTCTAGAAAGACAGGATCCCCCCCACCCCCCACAAAAAGGATGCCTAAGTAAATATAGGAGATTGGATTTATTAAAGAAATGGCTTCTGGGATCATGGTGGCTGATGTCCTATGAGATCAGTGGGCCAGAAACCCTGGGATATTGGTGGCATGCATTAGTTCAAGTCTCTAAAGATCTCAGAATAGCAGAGTACCTGTAAGGCTGGTGAGAAGGTATTGTTGGTATAAATCCTGGAGACCACTGCTTCTGGAACCTGGACTTGGATATCTCCAAGGAAGGAGATGAGTGAATCACAGATTCAGGGCCAGACACCAATTTATCTTGCTTATTTATCTTGTTACTGTTCTAAACCTTGGGGTTTGGGCGGGTTGGTGTGGCCGTTACATGGAGGAATTATCTTCTCCTCTTAGTTCCTATTGTGGGAACACAGAGCCAGAGACACACGCAAAATAATTCTTTACAGGGTTTCTAGATATATCTTAATCTAGCCAAGTTGACACTGAATGTAAACTATCACAAGGGGATTCTCCTATTAAAGAGGATTTATTTTATTTCGTATTATTGCTCCATTGAGATAGAGACTTTTTACACAGCCCATAGTAGCCTGGAACTCTGACCATTTTGCTCTTGCCTGCCAAATGCTGGGATTCCAGCTTCGTGTCACCATGTCCAGCTGCTTTAGGATTTAAGGAACATGGAGAGCTGAGTTGGTCCTAAGTCCAGCTGTTTGCCACTTGGGCAAGTAACTTAACAGACATCTAGACATCTATCTCAGTTCCTAGTTATAGTGTGTGTATATGTATATATATTATATATATTATATATTTGAATATATATATATATATATATATATATATATATATATATATATATATATATATATAGTCTGAGTTCAAGTCCCAGGACCTGTGTGTTATCCCTGAGCTTTTTTACTCAAGGCTAGCTCTCTATCCCTTGAGACACAGTTCCACTTCTGTGTTGTTGTTTTTGGTAGTTTTGTAGGGAGAAGAGTCTCGCAGACTTTCCTGTGTGGGTTGGCTTTGAATCACAATCCTCAGATCTCGGCCTCCTGAGTAGCTAGGATTACAGGCATGAGTCATTCGGTGCCAGGCTAGTTAATACTTTTTAAGTGAATGGTGCTGAGAGGCCCTTCAGACTTCCAAAGCCTTTGATGATAAGTTAAGACTTGTGTGTACCAGAGATACTTACAGTTAACACGTAACTTATTTATGGAAAGTTACAACAACAAAGAAGAAACAGAGAGGAATGGTAGAAGATAGAAAATGTTAAAAGTGTTTCAAGTTCTTGTGATTACCGAAGTGTGAGTCATAAGTACAGGAGGTAAACTAATGGAAACTAATATATAATCTTCATTTAAGGTTCCAAAGAATGACATATTTTTTTTTTCTCCAGAGAAAACAACTTCCTGGAAAATTCCAGGCGGGTGTTTTCAGAATTGGCTTCTTATTTGCTATCAAATTATTTTGTCAGAGCTCATAAATACATAAGTAAATAAATAGTGTTTCCACAGTGTTCCTGAGTCACTCATTGAGATTTGAACAGTGTTTTCTGTGTTATATACCTGGTTGTCTATCTAGTGCTGAGTGTCTTATTATGAGCAGCTCAGGTATAGACTAATTCTATGTGCTGCAGTGTAAACACACTCAGTCTGAGAAAATTCCCTTTCTTGAGCAACTAGGCTAGTTTTTTTAAGAGACTTTAAAAAAAAAGTCTCTGTGTGTTCAGATACTGGGGCTTGAACTCAAGGATTGGGGGCTGTCTCAGGTTTTTTTGCTCAAGGCTGACATTTTACTATTTGAACCATAGCTTTGCTTCTGGATTTTTGATGGTTAATTGAACATAAGAGTCTCATAAATTTTCCTGCCTGGGCTAGTATTGAACTGCAGTCCTCAGATCTCAGCCTCCTGAGTAGCTAGGATTCTAAGCATGAGCTACTGGCATCCAGCTGCACATGGAGACTCTTATTCATATAGTGTCTTATTGCTTTCGCTCTGTGTGTGTGTATGTGTGTGTGTGTGTGTGTGTGTGTGTGTGTGTGTATGTCCTGGGGCTTGAACTCAGGGCCTAGACACTGTCCTTGAGCTTTTTTACTCAAGGCTAATTACCACTTGTACCACAGCTCCACGTCCAGCTTTTCTGAGTAATTTATTGGAGATAAGAGTCTCACAGACTTTCCTGCTCAGATTGGCTTTGAACCGCCATCCTCACATCTCAGCCTCCTGAGTAGCTAGGGTTACAGGTGTGAGACACCGGTGCCTGGCACATGTCATTTTCTCAGATACCCTGGTTCCCCGGTGTTTTCGGGGTGTCCTGTCCGGTCTTTCAGACTGTTTCTGGTGCCCTGGCCACCTCTCTGTTCCCTGGGTCATTGCAGGCAGTTTGGCCAGCTGGCCCTGGACGTGCTGGAGAAGGCCTTCAAGCAGAACGAGCCCATGGCCATGAAGCTGCTCACCTATGAACTCAAGAACTGGAGCAATTCCACCTGCTTGAAGCTGGCCGCGTCCGGAGGCCTGCGCCCCTTTGTGTCCCATTCCTGCACCCAAATGCTGCTGACCGACATGTGGACGGGCCGCCTGAAAATGAGGAAGAACTCTTGGTTGAAGGTAAATTCGCCACCAAAGGGAGCTTCGGGTCTAGTAGTTTCCCGTGGAGGTGCGGGCTCCCGTGGGCCCCGTTTCTCTTCATTCCGGAAGGGTGTCTTCAGGAGCAGGGGTTCACACTCGGCCGCAGGGCAGCTGGGCTCCTCCCAGGGGATGCTCGGAGAATGGCTTCCTCTCCAATTGACACAGTGACTTTGCCAGTGTGGGGCTAATTGTACCTGCGCTGTGCCTGCCGCAAAGCCATGCTCCTGTGAAGGTGGTCACAGGATCATGCACAATCAACAGGATCAACACCGGAAGCTGACTCGTGTTTGGCAAGAAAAGGGTAGGGTTTAGGGGAAGGGAGACAGGAATGGAGAGAGATACAGCCATGATATTCAATGTACATACGTGAAAATGGAAATATATACGTGGATGTTCCATTATATGTATATATATATGCATATTGTGTGTGTTGATACGCAACATCCCAAACAAATGACTATTCTAAAACACATACACACAGGTATCGCATATAATATACATACACATACACACATATGTGAAAAATATATATGTTTATATACACACATATGTGATATATGTACACATATAGATACCTATAGATAGTCATAGATAGCTAGATGATAGATGATAGATAGACAAATAAATAAGTACATAGATACACATTTAATGGCTGCAGAAAACTCCAAGAAATGAAAAACAGAAGAGATTTTAATATCCTCCAGGGACCTTACAGAAACAAGAGAACTGTTATTCCAAAGCCATTTGAGCCAGGCATCTTTGGCTCACGCCTGGAATCCTAGCTCCTCAGGAGGCTGAGATCTGAGAACTGTAATTTAAAGCCAGCCCCGGCAGGAAAGTCCATGAAATTCTTATCTTCGGTTAACCACAAAAAAGCCAGATGTGGAGCTGTGGCTCAAGTGGTAGAATGTTAGCCTTGAGCACAAATAGCTCTGGGCAAATGTCCAGGCCCCAAGTTTGAAGTTGGATTAGCACAAGGAGAAACACAAAGTGATTTCCTATCAATTCATTTTTTTTTTAGCAAAATAGTGAAGAAATATAACTGGGAGTTCTAGGCTCAGACCTCTCTTCTATGAATCTGGCTCCTGACTCCAACACAGTACTGAAAGGGAAGTGGTGAAGGGTAGAGAGAGGGGATTTGTTACGTGGCCAGGGCATGCTGTGGGAAGAGGAGATGGGAAGCACTTCAGCCTACCCTGGAGTACTGACATGATCCTGGAGTACGGACATGAGCTTTAGGTGGGGGAAGAATTGGGGAGGAGCGAGAGCTGTGCACGACAGTGTGATTATGCAGTGTGATCACAGGTGTGGTGTGGTGGTAACAGGTGGCTGGTTGTTCATTATCTCAGCATTGGTCACTATAAGAATGCCATTGCTAGCTGGGTGCTGGTGGCTCATTGCTGTAATCCTAGCCACTTAGGAGGCTGATATTGAGGATCATGGGTTGAGGCCTGACCAGGCAGAAAAGTTCTCATGAAACTCTTATCTCTAATTAACCACTCAAAAACCAGAAGTGGCTCTGTGGCTCAAATGGTAGTGTGCTAGCCTTGAGCACAAAGAGGCTCGGGGACAGCGCCCAGATCCTGAGTTCAAGCCCTGTAACTGAACAAAAAATAAAAAAAAAATGAAAAAGTTATTGCTTTCTTAGAGTGCAGCTTCAACTCCTGTCCTTCCTGAATTCCAAGGTGGCTGCAAGGTAACTGTAGGAGAAAATGGCTCCAAGCAAAGGGTGTAGATTCAAAGTGGAGACAGAAATGCCAAGTGTGTATCCTGTTCTTAGTTATCCTCGAGACAAGGCAATGTCTTCTCCTACCCCCTTGGCCTTTTTGGTTCTAAGTCTGTGCTACAGGAAGTGCTTTGGGAAGTTCTCCATTGATCTATGTTGAGTTCAGCACTGGAGACGATGAAGCAGAGATGTGAATGGGTGTTTCTCTCTCGTTCCCTAGCTCTGACAATAACTTCGCTTAAACACCCAGGGAGTGAGAGATGGGGGTACAGACGGCTTGATAGTTTGGGGGGATCATTTAGCCCATCACCATGCCTTATACATTTGCGTGAGTGCACGTGCATTGGTCTTGGGGCTTGATCTCAGGGCCTGGGTGTTGTCCCTGAGGGTTTTTGTTTTGTTTTTGTTTTGTTCAAGGCTGGTACTCTGCACGTTGAGCTACTGCTCCACTTCTGCCTTTGTGGTAGATCATTGAAGATAAGAGTGTCACAGACTTTCCTGCCTGAGTTGGCTTCGAACTGTGGACCTCAGAGCTTGGCCTTTAAGTAGCTAAGATTACAAGCATGAATGCCTATGCATTCTTCAGTTTACTAGAAGTCCTTACTCCTGAAGGCTTTATAAATTTTGTTCTTCATATATTTCAGATGACAGAGAGAGAGAGAGAGAAAAAAGAGGGAGAGAGAGAGTTATTCAAGGCTGAATTAGCTTCATAAAGTCTCTTAGTGCAGTTAGCCATTGTTCTGCAGTTCCTAACACCCAATCATCAGGCGAGGCTAATTCCAAGTGAATGAGAGTGCAGTAATTTCATATAGAGTTATGTGGGTGGGAAAACTTACTTCACTGCTTTTTAGTGTGATAGGCTCCAACCTAATTCTTGGAAGTGGGCACTGCTATGATTGACATGGATACTGATGAACTCTGTTTCACATGCCTATAGTTATATGGTGGGGAAAGAGAATGGAGCGTGAAGCTCTTCTGGAAATGGAATTGCTGTAATGTTATTATTATGTATAGTTTTTACTATTTTTTTTCCAGAACTAAAAAGGTCATATTTTAGGTTGGACTTCAGAAAAGACAAACAAACTTGTGTTAGAACTAGAGAAAGTCCAGAGAATCTTTGCAGGAGATCAAACTTTAAAATAAAACATGAAAAGATCATTTCAGCATGAAAAAAAAACCCCAAAATGCAATGAAGGTTAACAAGGATGTGTGTGTGTGTGTGTGTGTGTGTGTGTGTGTGTGGTTTGTGTATGCTTAAGTGGAGATAAAAGTCTCACAGACTTTTGTGCGTCGGCTGTGTTTGAACTGTGACCCTCAGATCTCAGGCTCTTGAGTAGCGTGGATGACAGCTGTGAGCCAGGAGTGCTCGGCTTGTAATGCTTCTATTATACTATTCCTCTATGAAATGATCCGTGATGATTTTGTATATATGGACATGTAGATTGCTACTAGCTGTTGTTTGCTGTGTTTTTCAAGTAGCTCTTCAGGGAACATCCTTACCCACGTAGGCTTGTACGCGTGAGGATTTCTGTGAAAAACGCTCACAGAACTGACGTTGCCAAGCTAACACTATCTGTAGAATCTGCACAGAAATTGAAATGGGAATGGATATGACTGACGTCTCTTACGTGTTTGAAGTCTTAGTGCTCATTTCTGGGCAGTAATGTTGTGTATTTTCTTCTCTCATCTCTTTTTTCTTCTTCTGACAGATCATCCTCAGTATTCTCGTGCCACCAACCATTTTGACGCTGGAATTTAAAAGCAAAGCTGAGATGTCACATGTCCCCCGATCCCAGGATTTCCAGTTTACGTGGCATTATGGTGACCAAAACCTTAACACCACCAAAGAAAATGCTTATGTGGTCAGTACAACGTCATACTGAATTCTGTTTCTGGGAATTGACTGTGCGTGAGCATACATAGCTATAAAGTTCACTCATACAGAAATGTTTGATGGGGAGAGGAGTAAAGCCTCATTACATGGCCAAGCTTGGCTTCTAACTCGTAATCTCCTGTCTCAGCCTCTTGAACGCTGCGATGACAGGCAGGCATCCGTCTCCAGTCATCTGTTCAACGATAACTTCTGTTGCCATTGTATTTAAGTCCCATTATTATTATTATTATTGTTATTCCACAATGTCTCTTACTGTCAGTTGGGCATGTAGTACTTTTCTATCTAATCACAATCTCATTATAAACTAATGCCCATTAGTGCCTGTACAGCAGACCTAGTTAACCCCAGTTAAGCCATATATTCCTTTTCTACTTCAAAGACAAAAGAAAGGACATTTTTATATCACTTTTCTTTGGAGAGTGGTAGCGTAAATTGACTTTTGCTTCTGGAAAGTAAGCAGCGAAGGAGGCCTTGTGTCCCTGAAATTTTTACTTATAAAGATGCGCATTGTCACTGGTCCAATCTGCAAGTAGTTGTACATGTCACATTTGGTGGTTATCCTAGGTATTAACTCTCATAGGTAACTAGAGTGGCCTCTCTAGCAGCCTGTGTTCACTGTAGAGATACCCATGTGTTGTGAGGATGTTCTTTACCTGGCATGTTTCTGCTTGGACCATGGCTTATAAAATACATTCCCTGTAGGCAGCTGCTGGTGGCTCACACCTATAATCCTAGCTACAAAGTTGTTGTCTGTTTTACAGAAAGACTGTGATCTGGAAAAGGGCTTCGATGAGAAATTGGATGAAAATCAGCACTTTCATGTACGGGACGGACCCCAGGGGCTGCCCTGGACTGGGAAAGTCTATGAATTCTACAATGCTCCCATCGTCAAGTTTTGGTTTTACACGGTTGGTGTCTTTACAACTCTGTTTGACAGTCCACAGGTGATGATCATTTTGATAATGATCGACGTGATTTGTCAGGTTGGAATAAATGATAAGGCATGTCAGAATCAAAAAGGGAGAGAATGACGACAGAATGGATGAGGAGGACTGGAGAAGGTTGGAAAGGGAGTGCTACGGGAGCTGGAGGGCAGGCACCTCCTTTCTTGGAGTGCTTAGCACAGCGAGACCGAGCGTTCAGAGCACGGAGAAACAACGCACTTGAACTTGGCAGTGCTCTTTGTGGCATTGTGTCAGGTGGGCAGATTCTCTTCCCACCCCTTTGGCCGGTCCTAGGTCTTGAACTCAGGGCCTGGGCACTATCCCTGAGCTTCTTTTGCTCAAGGCTCTACCACATGAACCACAGCACCACTTCTAGCTTTTTCTGAGTAGTTCATTGGAAGTAAGAGTCTCATGGATTTTTTTCCTGGGCTGGCTTCAAATCACAAGCTTCAGATCTCAGCCTCCTGAGTAGCTAGGATGACAGTTGTGAGCCACCGGCACCCTGCTTTCTCTTCCCATCTTGAGCAAGAAAATCATTAGGTGAATCAGTTTTTTTTTTCTTCATAGGAATTATGTGTTATACAAACATTGCAAGTGTTTTTTCCTTCAACAGAATTTGCTTATGAATGAGCCGAGAAGAATAAAAGGTAGAAGCTGAATTCTGTGATCAAATGATATATTTTCTTTGTGGAGAGTAAAGATTCAGAGCAAGTACCCACAAATAGTGTGTGTACTTTTCACATCTATAGTTGTGCTCATTTTTCTAATGCTTATCTTTACTTATGTGCACAGACCCATGGCTTTGTAATCCTAAAGCATTTAAAGTAAGACTATAGAACGATTATTATCTAAGTATATATTCTATTGGCGTATCAAGATATTATTGGCCAACCACACAATTACTTTATATACTGGTTGAATAAATACGTAGGTTTGAATAACTTTTGTCTAATTTTAAACATCAATTATCCCTTTCAACAATGAGATTTTATCACTTTTACGAAGATGCAGTGGCATATTTGATAAAAGCCAGGAGGGAATCTTAACCGAGCCACATAACGGGGCTAAATATTAATCTAAACACATTAGAACCAGGTGCCAGTGGCTCACACCTGTAATCATAGTTACTCAGGAGGCTGAGAACTGAGGCTAGGGGTTTGAAGCCAACCTGGGCAGCAAAGTCCATGAGACTTTTATCTCCAGTTAACCAGAAGAAAAGCTGGAAACAGAGTTGTGGCTCAAGTGGTTGAACACTGGCTTTGATTAAAAGACCTAAAGGACAAAGCACAAACTTGGAGTTTAAACTTCAGTATCAGCATAACAAACAAACAAACAAACAAATAAAGGTAGGCTCAGACTTTGTTGGTGACAGTATAAATTGATCAAGCTTTTCTGGTAGATAAAGTAGTAATATTTGTTTCAAGTTTGAAATGTGCCTGCCTTGCTGTTCTACTTGCAGGAAATTATCTTAAGACCATAAGAACATTAGATAAGATTATCAAGCTATGAATCTCTAAGTGTATGTACATTTATTACACCTTAATTCTCCGAAGAGATTAAAATCTAAGTTTAAAACACATAGTTAAACATTAAACACACATTTATTAAATGTCTAGTAGGTATCACCCAAAGTGCTGATTTAAAAGAAAAACCTGCAAATACTCCTTCATTGTGAGGATTTACAGTTGGACAGAACTTTCCTCTTATCCAGACTATTTTAATCAACGTGGAATAAAGCTCTCACAAGTCATTGAATTTGAAACAGTCATAGTCTATTTAATTTAAGAATCTGAGTCTACAGCGGGCACTCATTGGGCATGCTTGCTGCGAACATTCACCGGGAGTGTGTGTGTGTGTGTGTGTGTGTGTGTGTGGGTGGGTGGGTGGGTGGGCTCACTTCCTCCTAGTTTGCTGTCAGCCTGCCATTCTGCGTTGGAATGTACCGTGTGTTCTGGAAATTCCAATGTCAAATGCTCGGGATAATGTCTCCTGCGTTCAACTGAAAACAATAATTTTTATTCTCAGCACCAAATCCTATGATAGAAACTTACAGATTCCCGTGCACTTCTCTTCTTCTTTTGCTTTTTTCTTTTGTGCTGGTATTGGGGCTTTGAACTCAGGGCCTTAGAGCACTATCCCTGAACTTTTTTGCTCAAGGCCACCACTCTACCATATGAGCTACGGCTTCTCTTTTTTGCATTTTTGGTAATTAATGGGAGAGAAGAGTCTCATGGACATTACTGCCAGGGCTGGCTTTGAACCATGATCCTCAAATCTCAGCCTCCTGCGTAGCTGGGATTATGGGTGTGAGCCACTGATGCCTGACTGTAGTGCTTTTCTCTTTTTCTTTTCTTTCTCCCCCCCATCCTGCCCCCAATTCCTGGCTCCCCAGATGTCCTGGGAGTGGAGATCTAGGCAGGAACTTCCCTGTCTCCAGGCTCACTTAGAGGAGCAAGGAGCAGGCCCTTGGATGGGGAGCAGAAGCCCAGATTCTGCCTGAGGTGGGGCTTTTGTGGAGTGCTGAGATTTTTTCCGTGGATGATTTGTTTTCCTTGGATGCCGTGGGCTTGTGTTCCATGAGGGTGTGAGCGTGGCTGGTCTCCAGGCCCCATGGGCTGCCTCCGGGGGGCACCAGGGTGGAGCCCCCCACCCCACTGCTTTCTCTGCCCACCCCTCCACCCCCCAGCTGTTCTTCCCTAAGGCCGGAAGAGGAGCAGTGGGAAATGAGGCCGGAGGACCGCAGAGGCCCACACTGTGGGAACTTTGAAGCCAAGATAAAGGAAGTGCTTTT
Organism: Dipodomys spectabilis; assembly: GCF_019054845.1. Taxonomy (NCBI): domain Eukaryota; kingdom Metazoa; phylum Chordata; class Mammalia; order Rodentia; family Heteromyidae; genus Dipodomys; species Dipodomys spectabilis. Next base: position 8,943,419 of record NW_024870918.1, on the reverse strand, counting down.
GAAGTCATTTGGTCCAAAGTTTATTGTTGTCTACATTACAAAGGTAGTCCTGCGTTAGGAGCGTAAGAGAAAAGCTCAAGCCATGAACTGGGCTTGTCCAGTCACTCAGGAGCTGAGGGAAGAGGACTAAGGGCCTTAGCGTTTGATGCCAGCCTGGGTAATACTGCGAGACCCTATCTCAGAAATGGAAATGATGGCTAAATACAAGCACTCTGGCGAAGAGAAAAGGTGATGAGCTGCTAGTAATTAACAGCCGTACACAGCTGCTCATTGTGTTTGGCGGTGACGATAACACAGCCCTGGATGCTCTTTCCTTTTTTTTTTTTTTTTTGGCCAGTTATGGCCAGGCTTGAGCTCTGGGCCGGGCGCTGTCCCTGGGCTTCTTTTACTCCAGGCTAGCGCTCTACCGCCTGAGCCACAGAGCCACTTCTGGCTTTTTTCTGTGATTATTTGGAGCTAAGAGTCCCACGCACAGACTTTCCTACCCGAACTTTGATCTTCAGCAGAGCTCAGCCTCCTGAGTAGCTAGGATTATAGGCGTGAGTCACTGGTGCCCAGCCCTCTTTCCTCTTGATGCCATCTAGGGGGATACGTTCATTTTCTCTGCCAGCTAATAAATTGAAAGCCAGGAAAGTGTTTGAGGCAGGCAGAGAAAGTTTATTTGAAAGTGGAAGGGAAGCCCTAAGAAAGTAGCAAGACTCCACTGGGAGAAGGCCCCCAAGTAGGAATCCATTTACAGTTACATGAGTCTTGTAATGAATACATTTCCTTTTGCACAGTGTCTTCTATTCTATTTTGATATTAGGTCCTCAGTAATCAGAAGTTAGTCATATATAGTTATATTTATTCTTATAAACGTACCTATTTTATTTATATATTACATGTGTTATTATATGTATAATTATAATTATATATGTGCTCACATACACATACACACACATACATATATGTTGGTGCTGGTCCTGGGCCTTGAACTCAAGGTCTGAGTGTTGTCTCTGAGCTATTTTGCTCAAGGCTAGTACTCATCACTTGAACCACAGCTCCATTTCTGGCTTTAATTGGTGCTTAATTTGATTAAGAGTCTCATAGACTTTCCTGCCTGGGCTGCCTTTGAATCTTGACTCTCAAATCTCAGTCTCCCGAGTAGCTGGAATCATAGCATGAGCCTCTGGCACCCAGCTCCAAGTTATATTTTTATGTTGTATGGTTGAAGATCATGTTTGTGCTTTTTCTTTTCTTTTGCCTGTTTTTTTGTTTCTGTTTTGGTCGGTCATGGGGCCTGAACTCTGGGCCTGGGCACTGTCCCTTAGCTCTTCAGCTCAAGGCTAGAGCTCTACCAGTTGATCCACAGCACCACTTCCTATTTTCTGGTGTTTAACTGGCGGTAAGAGTCTCACAGACTTCCCTGCTCTGGCTGGCTTTAAACCACAATCCTCAGATCTCAGCCTCCTGAATAGCGAGGATTACAGACATGAGTCACTGGCTCCTGGCCTTTTCTTTCCTTTTCTTTTTCTGTGCCGATACTGGAGCTTGAAATCATCGCCTTGTGCTCTTTCACTCATGGCTTTTCACTCAAGGCTGGTGCTCTACCACTTGAGTTATGTCTCCAGCCCGCCTTTTCTTTTTATCATGGTATACTAGGATTTGAACTGAGGGCCTTGTACTTGGTAGGCAGGCAATCTACATACTGCTGGTTATCGAATAGATAGGAGGGTCCCTTCCTGCCTAGCTGCACACTTTGATGAGACCCTTCTATTTTAGGCTTCCATTGTAGTTGAGATGATAGGTCTATAGGATCACCACACCTAACCTTTTCCGTTGAGATGGAGGCTTGTGGACGTTATTTCCCATCTGTGAAATCCATCCAATGTGGGCTTTCCATGTGTCTAGGATGAGAAGCATGGGCCACTATGCCCAGCCAGTGATTGAGAGGGAGTCGCATGGAATTTTCTGCCCAACTGTGACCGTCCTGATCGCACAGCTGAGATGATGGGTGTGATCTCCGTGCCTGTGTTTCTCCGGCACCTCCGTGAGGACCGGTGCTCACATCCAGGGAATACTTGTCTTCCCCACAGATGGCGTATTTGGCCTTCCTCCTGCTGTTCACGTACACAGTGCTGGTGGAGATGCAGCCCCAGCCCAGCGCCCAGGAGTGGCTTGTGATCGTTTACATCTTCACCAACGCTGTGGAGAAAGTGAGGGAGGTAAGTGTCCCTTCACACATCTGGAGCAGATTCTCCCAGCTCTGGGGACGGGGCAAGGGAGGGGAAGGACAGAGAACAAGGCTGACTCGCAGGCTACCAGGAGATTTCTTGGGGGAAATGTTCTGGGTTTAGCCTTGATCTTTCCTGCTGAGGGTTGGACTTTGGAAGCGGTTATCTTCCCAACAGACATCCCATAGTACTTATCAGTCCCAGAGTGATATGTGCTCGGGTCTATCTGTCATTAAACCTTCCAACTGTTAGATTTCTTCGGAGTCAGAGATTTTTTTTTTGTCGTTTTGTGGGTCAATTTTTATCACCCAGCAACATCTTTATGTTGTCAGTCTCCATTCTCTTGCAATGATCCAAGGATGGCTGAAGTTACATCCTGTGAGAAATGCAGTTAGGGCATTAAGTTCCTTGTGAGTTACCTTGGAGAATCGAAGCTGAAAATTCCATTGGAACAAGTAGTCTATGAACCACGCAAAAGAAGATTTTGGCTGCTATCTATGTCGTCATTCATCACACAGATGTTCACATCCCCATGCGGTCACGATTATAATCACAAACACTGATGACTTAACTGTGCTGGGTAACCAGTGTCTGTTTATCTTTGCTTCCATGCATTTAAATGTGGTAAATGAGATAATTCGACCAATCTTATGTACTAAGTAAACGTAGCCCTAGTAATTATGCCTATATTGCCTGATAGCTACTATGTGGAATTTCTAAATGATAGAAAATAATCCAGGAGAGCACCTTTATATGAATTCTGCCTTCTTATTGTGGTGTGGGTACTTCAGGGGAAGTAGTTTAACTGACTGACATTTCAGCTTATGTGGCACAGTATTTCAGGGGTAATTTCTTGTACTAGTGAATGATATGAAGTATTCCTAGTAGTGTGCAACAACATATTCAGTGGCAGCGTTGTGCGCTTTGCTGTCTGTTGGTGCCCTTTGCACTGTGGCGTGTGCCTTGTGAGTGGAGTTGGAGCTCACAGACCATTGTAATATTGAGGCTTAAAATATCTTGGGTCCTCCACGTTGGCTATGGATGAAGGAAAGCTAGAAAAAGCACCTTTTCTTTTTCATTGTAGCCAGGTTTGCAAGTGGTCATTCAGCATGAGCACCATTAATTTGGGTATAATTTAATAATACCATAGATAAGTCTCAAATTCCCTTGAGATGTGAAATTTAGTGGGATTCCCTCCCTCCCTCCTCCCTTCTTTCTTTTCTTCCTTCTTTACATCCTTCCCTCCTTCCTTCCCTCCTCTCTTCTTTCCTTCCTTCCCTTCTTCCCCGCTCCCTTCCTCCCTTCCTTCATTCCCTCCTTCCCTCCTCCCTTTCTTCCCTCTGCTCTTCTTTTCCTGCTCCCTTCTTTCCTTCCTTCCCTTCTTCTCTCCTCTCTTTCTTCCTCCCTTCTCCTCTCCTTCCTTCCTTCCCTCTGCTCTTCCTTTCCTCCTCCCTCCTTCCCTCCCTCCTTCCCTCCCTCCCTCTCTCCCTCCCTCCCACCCTCCCTCCCTCCCTCCCTCCCTTCCTCCCTCCCTTCCTTCCTTCCTTCCTTCCTTCCTTCCTTCCTTCCCTCCCTCCTTCCCTCTCCTCTTCCCTTTCTTCCTTCCTCCCTCCCTCCTCTCTTCCCCTCTTCTCTCCCTTCCTTCTTTCCTTCTTTCTTTGTGCTGGTAGTGGGGCTTAAACTCAGGACTTCTCACTGTCACTTGGCTTTTTTCACTCAGGGCTGGTACTTTACCACCTGAGCCACAGCTCCGATTCTAATTTTTGGCTGGTTCATCAGAGACAAGAGTCTCATGGACATTTCTTCCCTGGCTGGTTTTGAACCACAATCTTCAGACTCCTGCCTGCTGCATAGCTAGGATTCCAGGCAGGGGCCACCGTACCCAGCCGCATTACTCTTCCAGAGGATGGATGATGTGTTCAGGAAGATGATTCTGATGCGTTTCTCGGTTTCTCCCCGCCCCGTTCTGTGCGTTGCTGGGGACTGGACCTGGGGTCTGGCACGTGGTAGACATGTGCCACACCTTGTGTGAGCCCTCGGCCCGCACCCTCATGCCTGACACCCCCCTTTCTCCCTTCAGATCTGCATTTCAGAACCCGAGAAGCTGACTCAGAAGGTGAAGGTGTGGATTAGCGAGTACTGGAATCTGATGGAGGCGGTGGCTGTGGGTCTGTTTTCGGTGGGGTTTGGCCTTCGCTGGGGCCCCCCTCCGTGGGGCACGGCGGGCCGGCTCATCTACTGCATCAACATCATCTTTTGGTTCTCGAGGCTCATGGACTTCTTCGCTGTCAATCAGCATGCCGGTCCCTACGTGACCATGATTGCCAAAATGGTGAGCACAGTCTGGCTTTATAAGCAGCTAGTCTCTCTTATTTTCTATTTGCGGGTGGTACTAGGGTTTGAATTCAGGCTTTCATGCTTGCTTAGATAATAATATACTCGAGCTATTTTTCAAATCCTTTTTGAGTGTTTTTTGTTAATCTTTTTTTAATGCCAGTACTGGGATTTGAACTCAGGGCCAGGGCTCTGTTCCTAAGCTTCTTTTTGCTCAAGGCTGGAGCTCTACCACTTGAGCCATAGCTCCATTTCTGGCTTTTTATTTAAATTTAGGGGAGATGAGAGTCTCATAGACTTTTCTGCCCCAGCTGGCTTTGAATCGTGATCCTCAGATCTTGGGTTCCTGAGTCGCTAGGATTATAGGTGTGATCTACCGACACCTGGCTTGCTCTGGTTATTTTTGAGATATACTCTTGCTTTTGCCCATGTCAGCCTCTAATAGCTTCTCATTTCAGCTTCCAGCAGAAGTAGGATGAAAGGTGTGAGCCACCACACCTAGCTTTTGCTTGAGACGGGGGCTCAAGCATACTTTGCTTGGGCTGGCTTTGAACCTTGATTCTCCCGATCTCCGCCTTGTGAGGGGTAGGATTACAGGCGTGAACTACTAGTGCATACTGCAACCATTATTATCTTTTTAAGGTGGCCAGATAATTTCATTGTTCATATCCCATCATTTAATTTTGGAATTGTTTCTAGAAGCAAAGACAGATCATTTCATCACTGCATTTTCTGTAATCACAGACACGTATTTCGGAAATGTTACTGGATACCAAAGAGGTTAAGCATGTTTCTCCAAGGCCTACATCTTGGAGGCAGGATCCCGAAGTGGGTCATCAGGGTCCAGTATTCCATCTACGCTGGCTGGGCAGTGCGTCAGCCTTTTCCAGCTGCTTTTCCCAAGACTTAGCCTGTAGAAGTACCGCACCAAGACCATCCTTGAGTTTTCTAGAATACTCGTTGGAGAGAAGAGGATGAGGCATAGTGCTAACCCTAAAGCAGAAGAACCTTTTGGGCTCTAAGCCAGATCTTTCCTACTTCACACTTCTTTTCTTAGAACAGAAAGAATTGCTCTGCTGCCGGTGCCACTGGCAGCTACTAGCTGGGTAGGGATGAAGTAACCAGCCCATCGCTGGGACGAGGTTCAGTGGGTATGGGTCTGGGCAGACACCTGGGGTCACACAGTCCCCCAGGGGTCAGCGTAGGTGTCCGAGGGCAGGGAACGAGAAGGGTGGAGCAGTCATTGGCTTCTCATCACTAGGGACCGGCAGTGATCCAAGTCATTGATACTCCACGGTCCATTGGCTGAAATGGGTTTCACGGTCCCGGCCTCGTGACAGCAAGATAGACAAATGAGAACCTCATGAAATCCACAGGGGAAGATCGGTCACTACACATTCAGTAGAAGAAGGGAAAATGGCTGCACTGATTTCTCGGAATTATCCTCCCAGAACGTCATTTTGGGAGAGAGGACTCATGGGGCCAATTGGCTTAACCTGTGGTCCAGCTGATGAAAATCAGATGTTAGCGAGTAAACATTGTGCTCGTTTTATTACAGCCTAGAGAAAGAGGTGCTGGGAGCCGCTGGATCACGCCTGTAGTCTTAAGTTACTCACAAGGCTGAGATCTGAGGATCATGGTTCAAAGCCAGCCTGGGCAAGGAAGTCTTTGAGACTCTTATCTCCAATAAACCACCCCCAAAACAGAAAGTGCTAGCCTTAAGCTAAGAAGCTCAAGGACTGTGCCCAGGTTTGGAGTTCAAGCCCCAGCAAAGGTGAAGAAGAAGGAGGAGAAGGAGGAGGAGGAGGAGGAGGAGGAGCAGAAGGAGAAGGAGGAGGAAGCACACATCTATGCTTTCTGCACACACATTGTTACTCAGTCCATTGTCTTGAAGCATACGGTGACGGGTAGTCAAGGGAAATGGAGCTGCTATGAACGAGGACATGCCAAGGCATTTTAAGCCGTATTGTCCATCAGTGTGAGTGCTGAGGGGTTCGGTTTGGTTTGGCTTTCCGGTGTGCGGGGAAGCTCAGGGCGCCGTGCTGTGTTGCAGGCAGGAAACATGTTCTACATCGTGATCATAATGGCCATCGTCTTGCTCAGCTTCGGGGTGGCCCGGAAAGCCATCCTGTCGCCAAAGGAGCCTCTGTCTTGGAGCCTTGCTAGAGACGTTGTGTTTGAGCCGTACTGGATGATATATGGAGAAGTCTACGCTTCTGAGATAATTGGTACGAATGGGATTTCACTAGGAAGAGCAGGGTGAGCTACCGTAGATACCTGGAGTGACAAAAATGTGGGAAGTAATAACGTGACCTTAGGAGGCGGGGAGGTGGGGAGGGAAGGGAGGGTAGGGGAAAACAAAGGTGGGGTAACAATGCTCGCCAGGAAATGGACTCATTACCCTACTCACGTAACTGTAACCCCTCTGTACAGCATCTTTACAATAAAAGATATATATATATACATATAAATAAAAGACACAAAAATGGAAAAAATGCATAGTCAATGATGTGCTAGAGGCTCATGCCTATAATTCTAGCTACTCAGGAGGCTGAGATATGAGGATCACAGTTTGAAGCCAGTCAGGACAGGAAAGTCTGGGAGACTCTTCTCTCCAATAAACTACTAAAAAAACTGGAAGTCAAGTAGTAGCCTTTAGCAAAAAAACAAAAACAAAAACACACAAAACGATTCAGGGATAATGCCCAGGCCCCTAAGTTCCAGCCCCAGGACTCCACACACACACACACACACACACACACACACACACACACACACACACACACACGCGTATTGAAGCAGTCGAGGGCTGTGTGGAGGATCATAGGACTGTGATGTCTCTCAGCTCTTGTTCGTTTCATTCGTTGTAGTTTGCACAGACGAGACTTCCTGCCCTCCGGGTTCATTTCTCACGCCGTTCCTGCAGGCTGTCTACCTCTTCGTGCAGTATATCATCATGGTGAACCTGCTGATTGCTTTCTTCAAGTAGGTGTTCCTCCTTCCGTATGTCTGTCTTAGTAAAATTAAAAGCTAGAGGCAGGTAGGCTGTGCATGCTGAGAACATGCGTTCTATAGTTTTATTACTATGGTATTTTAAAAGAAATTAATATCAATTTTTTTTCTGTGTACTGGGCCTGGAGCTTGAACTCAAGACTTCATCTTTGTCCCTGAGCTTATTTGCTTAGTGCTCTACCACTTGAACCAGAGCTCCACTTCCTGCTTTTTGGTAGTTAATTGGAGATAAGGATTGCAGGTGTGAGCCACAGGCTGCTGGTTATACTAGGGTCTTTTTTTTAAATAGAGAATTACGTTGTGTGTGTGTGTGTGCGTGTGCTTGTGTGTGTCTGTGCATGTGTGTGTGCGTGTCTCTGTGTGCGTGTGCGTGCATGCATGTTTGTGTGTGTGTGTATGTGTCTGTGCGTGTGTGTGCATGTGTGTCTGTGTGTGTCTGTGTGTGTCTGTGCATGTCTGTGGGTGTGTGTGTGCATGTGTGTGCGTGTGTGTGCGTGTCTGCATGTCTGTGCGTGTGAGTGTGCGTGTGTGTCTGTGTGTGTCTGTGCGTGTCTGTGCGTGTGTGTGTGCATGTGTGTGTCTGTGCATGTCTGTGTGTGTGTGTGTGTGTCTGTGCATGTCTGAGCATGTGTGTGTGTGTGTGTGCGTGTGTGTGTCTGTGTGTGCGTGTGCCAGTGCTGGACTTTGAACTCAGGGTCTCATGCTATCCCTTGGCTTTTTCACTCAAAGTTGATGCCCTGCCTTTTGTTCCACACCCCCAGTTACAAGGTATTAGCTATTATAGTACATCTATATTATTATTAATGATGATGATGATGATGATGATTTTTGTGTGTGTATGTGTGTGCTGGTACGAAGGCTTGAACTTAGGGCTGGGGTGGTATTCATTGGCCTTTTCACTCAAGGCTGGTGCTCTGTCACTTGAGCCATACCTCCCTTCAGGTTTTTGGTAGTTAATTGGAGATAAGAGTCTCACAGACTTCCTGCCTGAGTTAGCTTCAAACAATGATCCACAGTGGATCTCAGCCTCCTGAGTAAGCTAGGGTTATAGGTGTGAGCCAATGGCACCCAGTACAAATCTATTTTATATTTTATTTTATTTTATTCTAAGCTGGCTAGCACTCTACCATTTGAGCCACACCGCCACTTCTGGCTTGTTCTGTTTATGTGATACCGAGGAATTGAACCCAGGGCTTCATGCATGCTAGACAAGCATTCTATCACTAAGCCACCTTCCCAACCTATATTTTATTTTTATATCAGATGACTCCTGTGCCAGATATGCATTTCATGAGGTCAAGTATTGTCAAGTATTTTCTACTTTGTGCTTGTGAATCTATCCCGAATCATTGAAATAGCATCTGGCCTGAATTTGTTTAATAGGTGCTTAATAGATGAAAGAAACAAGGAAAAGAAATGGGCGGAGGCTGCTAGGTTCTAAGTGACACTGGCAGCGCCTGGGGAATTTTATTCACTCATTTCACTATGAAAAATAAAAATCTAAAGGAAGTGGAGAAGACAGGCTTTGGAGGTAGGCAGAGTAAATGAGCATATACAATGCTGTAAAGTATAAAGACATTCCTTCCTTCCTTCCTTGATTTAAGACTATATGTGAGCCTGGAGCTGCGTGGCTCATGTTTGTAATCCTATGAGATCTGAGGATTGGGGTTTGAAGCCAGCCCAGGCAGGAAAAGTCTGGAAAAGTGGAGTTGTGGCTCAAGTGATAGAGCACTAGTCTTGAACAAAAAAGCCCAGGGACAGTGCCCAGACCCCAAGTTCAAGCCCCAATATTGCCACCAAAGAATAAAATAAAATTAAAATTAAAGGCTGTGACATGCACTGTGAACATCGCCACCTGCTGGCAGAGAAGCTGTGGTGACTTTGAGTTGAAGTCTTCAGACTTGATTATGTGTGAGGATCACCTGGCAGGGGGGTTCTCAGAAACACAGATTCGTGTCCACCCCCACCATTTCAAATCCAGAATGTTCTCAGGAGATGTTGAGGCTGCAGGTTCAGAAAGCCCAGCGTTCTAAGCTCCTTGTCCAAGTGTTTGCCGTCTGTGAGGTGTCTCCTGTTCAAAGCCAGGGCTGTCATTTCCCAGGATGGCTCTAGTCTCTTCTCATCGTTGTTGCAAAAGTTTGGGTCATTTTTATGTATTGAGTTCGGATCCCCTCCTTACTCAAGTCCTACTTTGGCATCTTTCGCTGAAGAAAGTTAATTAACAATGCTAAAAGGAACGTTCCATCGTGCCTTCCACCCATCGCCTGCTGTCTATGTCAGTAGTTAATCGTGGCCTGTTGTTTTGAATCACAATCTCACCCATCATCATTTCCACCTGGAGTTCTACAATTTTAACACTTTTATATAATTTAAGGGAAAACCCAAGTGGCATACCCGATAAGGGAGCCATTCTTATTGTAAACTTAATTCAAACGGTTCATCAAAACTGCTTTCGGAAGCCTGGCTTGTTGATTTGTTTTAGGTTGTTTCTTCTCTATCTTGTTATTTCATTTAGGGTTTTCTTTTGCTTGTCTGGGGGCCTGAATTCAGGGCCTGGGTGTTGTCCCTGAGCTTTTGTACTTATGTCTAGTATATGACCACTTGAGCCATACCTCCACATCTGGCTTTTTGGGTGGTTAATTGGAGATAAGAGTCTCACTAACTTTCCTGCCCTGGCCAGCTTCAAACCACAATCCTCAGATCTCAGCTTCCTGAGTTGCTAGGATCATAGGTGTGAGCCACCAGTACCAGGCTCATTTAGGCATTTTAACTAGAGTTACTCTAGAAGTTCTTTATTTATTTGGGGGGAATTATTTATTATTTTAGTATATAAATGTCCCACTGCCAATGACAGGAGAGCATTCTTAAGAAGGGAGGCAGACATTCTCAGTTAATACCCTAAGTTAGGACTTTCTTTCATCATTGGAAAAGGCTAAAATGATTTGATCAAAATGAACCATGGGAGTAGAAAAAAAAAGATTTAACTGGACAGGAAATGATGCATTCTGAATCTATGCTTAACTTCAAAAGAATTAATTGTGCATCGGAGTCCAGCTCCAAAATCGTGAAAGCTAACATGCCATTTCAACAAATCTTCAATCACGGACACATTTTTCTTTTTTTATAAAGAACAATCATCACGTCACAAACCCCAGAACATTTGGCCAGCACCCAGGATTCACACTTGGAATCCTAACTAGTCAGGAGGCTGAAATGTGAGGATCATGGTTTGAAGCCAGCCTGGGCAGGAAAGCCCGCACAACTCTTACCTTCAATTAACTAGCAAAACCTGCAAGTGTAGGTATGGCTCCAAAGGAAGAACTCCAGCCTGGAGCCAAAAGAGCTAAGCAAGCATACAAGAGTGTGATGTCCTGAGTTCAAGTCCAATGGCTGCAAAAAAAAAAAGTATCTTCAAGCTGGGTTTTGGTGAGTGAAGTATGTAATTCCAGCTTGTCCTGAGCAATCTGTTCAGAGGATTGAGGTTTAAAGCTAACCAGCAAACCCTCCCCTCCCCCACCAAAAAAAGTCCACAAGACTCCCCCTTTAAAATAACTGGCAAAAATCAGGGCTGAAATATGGCTCAAGTGGTCGCTCACCAGCCGAGCAAGCAGTCCGAGTGAGAGCGTAAGACTCTTGCATTCAAGTTCCACTAGCTGCTTACGGCGAAGGATCAATTGCACATTGGAAAAGAGCTTCTTCGATAATAAGAGTCGTGAGCCATGGACAGCACCGACTGTAAGATACAGGCTTCTGTTCCTGAACTTAACGTTTCCACGTGCTTAGCTCTCCAATTTCTGTCTTTTGCTCCATTTCCTGCTTGGCCTGTTTGCTAGTAATGGTCCTTTACCCTGTGTTGTGTGTTAAAACACAGTGGACTGGGTTTGTGTTGGCTAAGGCTGGCAGGGTCAGGTGAGCCACTCAGCAGAGGAAATGAAAGATCAGTCAGTCGCGTTTCCCCGATTGCAGGCCTAAACCCCGTGTCTTTCTCTCTATGCCCCACAGCAATGTGTACTTAGAGATGAAGTCCATTTCCAACAAGCTGTGGAAGTACAACCGCTACCGCTACATTATGACCTACCACGAGAAACCCTGGCTGCCCCCGCCCCTCATCCTCCTCAGCCACCTGAGCCTCCTCCTCCAGGGACTGTGCTGCCAACGTGGCTCACGGGACCAGGACCAGGGCTACACGGGCCTGAGTAAGTTGCACTGACGGACGGACCGGGCCAGGAGGAAGGGAGAGGGTAAGGGTTGGAATGCAAGCACACTGGGCATTGTACTGACACGTGATTTGGGGGGCAGGGCAGGGGGAGGCTCTGGGAATTGGACAGTAGCATGTCAGCTGATGTCCTAGGTCTGAGTAAATACATCGACCGCACTACTGGCCATTTGCTACGAGTCTCTGATTCTCTGAATGGAAGGAACTTGATCTCTGGTCATCTGGAAAACCTTGCATTTGCTAGAATAAGTCTTGGGGAGTGAGTCTCCTGCCCCACGCTTATTTTCCTGGTTGTGATGGATGGAATTCACGTAGAAAGGCTTTGCCAGAGGCCTAGAGTCTAGAGAAACAGACAGGCTCTGCTTCACTGATGAACCAGTGTCTCAGTCTCTGATTCTCTAACCTGCAGCGCAGCTTCTTCTGGTGGTAGTTCTCAAAGATTCTTTTTTGGCTGGGCGCCAATTGCTCACACCTGTTATCCTAACAACTCAAGAGGTTGAGATCTGAAGATCAGGGCTCAAAGCTAGCCTGGGCAAGAAAGTCTGTGAAACTCTTATCTCTAACCAGCCGAAAGCCAGAAGTAGAGCTGTGGTTCAAGTGATAGAGCACCAACCTGGAGTGAAGAAACTAAGGGACAGTGCCCAGGTCTTGAGTTCAAGTCTCAGGACCAACACACACACACACACACACACACACACACACACACACACACACACACACACACCCCAAGTCTCAAGAATATTGGCTTGGGATGAAGAAATTGGAGCACGTGGGTCCTTTGTTTCTTTAAAAATGGTAAGTCTACATATTCTGAAGTTTTCTAGTTGGTCTTGTTTAACCGTGTTGACTGTGATGTGAATAGTATGGTTACTGTTTTAAGAGGACCTATGTTCTCACAGATCTGTAGTTCCTACCAAGGAAGGTCACAGTTGGTACCAAGTCCCATTTCTAGACAGTTCTTCCATCAACACCAAGAAGCTGAAATAAGTCACCCTTCTGTACCCCAATCTTTAATCTAAAATACTTTTGAAAGCTGAACAGTGGTTTTGCTATCCTTATAAGTTGGGGAAAAGATTCATTGTCCACATGAGGCCCAGTAGAAGGAATTGATGTAAAACTGTTTATTCTTTGTGCCTTAGAAAGTATGTTTTTTGGGGGGGGGGGCATTAGCGGGGGTGGGGGTGGTTGAATTGAGGACCTGGGCTGTGTCCTGTAGCTCTTCTGTAAACTTTTGGCTGTCTGTAGAAAGCCCTTTCAGCCACTGGCTACAGAATAACTTAAGAAAGACCCTGGGACTGACTCATTTTACCCAGATCTTTTTGTATCATATAAGAGCAACTTTCCTGGGATTGTATTTATCTGAGTTTATGACTGTGAAACACAAGTTTTTTTTTATTGAAAATGAATTTATTCTGCACTCGAAAAATATTTTTGACATTGCTTTCTGTCCTATGAAGGGTAGAGATAGTTATACACGGCGCAGCAGTGCCTCCTGGTGGACAGCTACAGGAACATTCCACTCAGGCTGTGCCTGTCACGGAAATTTGTGCTTTGTTTTTTGTTTTGTTTATTCTCTCTCCCCTGGCGCCCCTCCCCCCCCCCCCCCCCCCCCCGCCCCATTAGTTTCTGGTTACAGAACTAGTTCTTCACTTTTTTTACTTTTTATTTTTTTATTATCTTTAAATAGTAGTGCAAGGACTGGAGGCATGGCTTAAGTTGTAGAGTTCTCACCTAGTAAGCACAAAGCCCCGAGTTTAAACTCCAGTATCAACAACAGCAACAAAAAAATATAGCACAAAGGAGGTGTCATTTAACAAAGCAGCTTATGAATACAATGCATCTTTTTTTAAAGAAAAGAATATAAAACTAGGGCTGGGAATGTAGCTTAGTGGTAGACTGCTTGCCTAGCATGCGTGAAGCCCTGGGTTCGATTCCTCAGTACCACATACACAGAAAAAGCCAGAAGTGGTGCTGTGGCTCAAGGGGTAGAGTGCTAACCTTGAGCAAAAGAAGTTCAGGGACACTGCCCAGGCCCTGAGTTCAAGCCCCAGGACTGGCAAAAAAAAATCAAATCAAAACAAAATGATTTATTGACCCCTGTTCACCATATTTACAATAAAAAAAACATTCAGTTGGATTACATTCTGATTATTACAAAGTTGTTTTTCTGGCTTTTGTGAAAATATTGAAAAATATTGAGCCTATGTATACGGAATGAGTTGGATAAGGGAAAAGCATCCAGGTCAATAATTATAAAATTTTGTTCATTCCTTTAGGCCGGCAGGTCCTACCTAAATGCTTGCAATCTCTAACCAGTTGATTTTACATTTCCATGACTGGGTCTCAGCGCATGACAAGAGCGTTAGTAGACAGATTCCAACATTCTGCACAGGAACGCTCACTTTGAATGAAAGGAAATCAAAATTTGTCTTGGTTTTCTCATCTGGGTGAGGGAAGTTGTTGGTAGTGATACATGTTTTCCTTTCAAGAAAATTTTGCAAACCTATTGCATTTTCACATCTACGGCAGAGGCAGGAGGACCTAAAGTTTGAGGCTAGCCCAGCTGCCTAGTAAGTTCAAGGTTACCCTGAGCTGTCTAGTGACCCTGTCTCAAAAAACAACATCAAAAAACTAAAACAAGGGCCAGGTATGTAAGTGAGGGATACATCATTCGCCTACACATGCAAGGGCCTGAGTCTGATGCCCAAAATCTCCAAAACCAAAAAACTACCTATTTTATGTTTACATACACACAAACACACACAGAAATTCAGGATGGTCCTTCAACAGAGCAATTAAAGACAAGTTGTCCTTATTAAGTAACAACCTAGTATTTAAAAAAAACCCCACAACCTGTGAAGCCACTGTTAATTGCAGACTTGAAGAGCAGAGGAAATATATCATGGTATTAAACATTCTTTTCTGATAAAGGAAGCAACTTTCTGTAGTTATGATATTTGTTCAAAGTCAACAGTGAGTGCGATTGAGGAAAATTTTTTTAAAAAGCTCAACAACTCCCCCAATACTGCTTTAAAAACCAACATATCAAACTTGATTTTCATTACAGTGTAGTTATTGTTTCACACCATTAATTAAAAACCCAAGACTCAGATTATGTATATATATATATATATATATATATATATATATACACATATATATATATCAGTGCAAACAATTATTGAGCTTCATCTTCTAGACAAGAATGCCAAGTTAGTCTCTCTTCATAAAAAGCAATTACAGTCTGAGGACACTTCCATAGTCGCCTCTTTTGCCAGCACCAAGTCAGCTTCATGAGAATGTTTCCATTTCATGAGCAACATCAACTCTCCACTGCTGTGGAGAGCACCAATTATTCGTTCAGGATCTAGACCCCTGGCAAAGTCCCTTGGCGGTATCTCTTTTCTTCTTTGATTTGCTATCATCAGATTCACTGTCTGATAAAGATTCTCTTTATGTATTCTCCATTCCTTTACCAGCTTCTTGAGAATTAAGAAATGCTCCAGTGAATTCTGCACACTCTACATTCCCTCAAGTTTCCAAATACGATCAGCATCCATCAATCCCTTCCACTTCAGGAAATATTCTACCTTCCATTCACTACTTGTCGGTCCAGTCCTCTTTCCACAACAAATTCTTCCGGCTCTGCGTCTCCAACTTTCTTTACTCTTTCCCTTCTGTTTCTTTCCCAAGTTTCGCAGTGCAGTTAGAAGCCACTGTTAATTGCAGACTTGAAGAGCTATTACTCAGATGCGCCGGGGCTCAAGGATGGCACGTGACCCCAACTAACCCCTCCCTTACTTGCCCTAATATTTTAGTGTATTCAGTGAATTCTTGACTGGATTCTTCCCTACTTCTCCTCATTCACCTACCCTTCTCTTGCAAGTACCTGTTTCCCAATGCGTGTTTTGTAGGGCTTTGACCTTGTCTTTCTCAGGAGTTGCACCATTTGAATTTTCCTAGGGTCTACCATACTTCAGTTAATGCATTGCAATTACGTGCATTCCACCCGATACCATCCAATAAATCTAGTATAGGTGAATTCTAGCTAATCCCACCAATGAGGGATATCATGCATTCTTTGTCTTCTGGGTCTGAATTACTTCATTCAATATGAATTTTTCCAAGTTTTTCCATTTCCATAACATTCTTTACAATGGACAAGTAACATTCCATTGTGTATATATAATGCATTTTTTTTTGTTGCCAGTCCTGGGGCTTGACCTCAGGGCCTGGACGCTGTCCTTGAGCTTCTTTTGCTCAAGGCTAGCACTCTATTACTTGGATCACAGCACCACTTCTGGCCTTTTCTGTGTAGGTGGTACCAAGGAATCAAACTCAGGCTTCATGAATGCTAGGCAAGCACTCTACCACTAGGCCACAGTCTCAGCCCAGATAGTCTATTTTCTTGACCCATTCATTCATCCAGAGGCATCTGGCTTGATTCCATACCTTGTCTAGAGTGAATAGTGCTGCAATGAACATGGTTGGGCTGGCGACTTTACTGTAACCTGGTTTGTGGTCTTTTGGATAAATGCCCAGGAGTGGAATTGCTAGATTATAGGAATTTCCACTTTGGATAGTTTCCATCACAACTGTAGATCATTAGCAGTATTGCCTGCTGTCATATGGAGGAAATTTTGTAGCACTTTGATAGTGCTGGTGAGCTTGTTTAAAATGCTGTGTGTGGCTGATTTTCACCTTAACAGCGCATCTGTCCGGCACACTGCTTGCTGGGTTCAAATACCAATCTCTGCACATCTTTTTCACCATGCATAATGCAGGTATCATGTGAAATATGTGTTAATCAATTGCTTATGTTATCGAGAAGGCTCCCAGTGTAGAGTAAGCCATTGGAGGTTATGTTTGGTGTGTCAGTGTCTCTCCTCCTCTACATAGCTCAAGAGTCAAGGGTCAGCTGTATGTAGCTGTTGGCTCCAGCGAAGGACGTTCAGTTTTATCATGGCATGGTGTATGGCACTGTGCAGTGGCAAAATAAGAGGCAGAGAGAAGAGATTAGAGAGAATAGGAGAGAGAGATGAGGAGGAAGAGTATGAGGAGGAGAGAAAGAAGAAGAGAAGCAGTTGGTTACATGGAGAGACGGAAGCAAGAGGTTGAAGGCTGATGCACGATCCCGCGAGAACTACCTGAATCCCCTGGGTATCCTCATCTCTCACCTGCTCCCTGCTCGGGGCTCAGCACGCTGCATCATCACACCAACGATCAAGCTCCCAGCCCAGGAAGCCTGGGTTGTCTCCCGCTAACTACAGTGTGTTCTCTGTCAGCTTCCTGTCAAGGGCCAACAGTGATTCTTTTTATGTACAATCTGTTTTTCCACAGAACTATATCTGAGTAAGGAGGATCTCAAAAAGCTTCATGACTTTGAAGAACAATGCGTGGAAAAATACTTCCACGAGAAGGCAGAGGGTCTGAATTGTAGTTTTGAGGAACGGATCCGAGTGACCTCAGAAAGGTAAAAAAGACTACCTTCTTGTATTCCCAAACCCCTCTCCAAACCCAGTTCTCCCAGACAGCCTAGGAGAAGAGTGAGAATCACTTTCAAATCTCTAGAGTCCCAAGTCCTCTACAATTGGAAGCACACATGAATATATAAGTCATCGTGTGTTCATTGAGCATCTACTCTGTTCGAAGTGTTCTTCACTGTGGGCACACAGCCTTCTGCTAAGGTGGGAAGACTTTATGGAAATGGTAGATGAGGCCCAAGATGGACCAAGCAGTGGAACTGGTAGCACCATAGTGTGGTGGGGTTGCACTGCTCCTCACGCTTTTGATGCGTTGGCCTCGGGTTGGTGTTTGGAGATTGCCCATTAATCCCTGGCACGGTTTCAAAAGCTACTTCCCTTGTGCGTGATGGACAGTGATCTGATTCGGGAATGACTGAGTCTGTACCATTGCGGGTCATGTCACTGGGTATAGAAGTATTCTGGCTTCATGGTTTGGTTTGAGCCTTATGATCTGTAGATACGTGAGCCACGGAGAAAGCTTCAGAGTGGAAAAGGAAAAAACTCAACCCATTCCAGTTCCACTGGGCAGTAGATCAAGTTAGTCTTGGACATATTTGTTCTCAAATGATTGACACGTCTTCATGGAAGAACTGAGTAGTCTGACTGAGAACTAAGACAGCAAAGGAGACAGACAGACAGACAGACAGACACAAAACATGAATAACATGACTAAACATGATAGACATAGGCTGGAGTAAAGAGTGTTTTTGTAAAAGTAGCAGAACCTTCTAGTTTCTGTAAAGCAGCCTAGACAACTATTGTCATAGTTCACCTGGCAGCAGTGTTATCAAATCTATCAGTGGTAATTTCTCACTGGCTTGGTTATATTTGTGCAGCAATCTCCAACTCCCCTAGTCTTAGCTTGGATTAGTTATAAATGGCTTCTCGTCTGTAATCATTCTGACCTGTGTCTCAATCTGGTGAATTTTCGTTATTGATGTTGGTTGTGGGGCTTGAACTCCAGACCTGGGTGCTGTTGCTGAACACATTTGTTTAAGGCTAGCACGCTCCCATTTTGAGCCACAGCTCTGCCTCCTGCTTTCTGGTGGTTAATTGGAGATGTCTCATGGATTTGCCTGGGCAGGCTGGCTTCGAACCTCAATCGCCAGATCTTAGCCTGCTGGGTTTACAGGTGTGAGCCACCAGCTCTTTTCAAAAACCTTTGATGGTATTTGAGTGTGGTCTCAAAGCCTCACATTTGCCAGGCAGGTGCTTTACCATTTGAGCCATACCCCCAGTCCTTTTTGTTTTAGTTTATTTTTCAGATAAGGTCCTGCTTTTGCATTGGGCCATTCTGGGACTTTGATCTTCCTACTTGTACCTCTGGAATAGCAAGTGTGACCCAACCTGCTGGCTTGTTTATTGAGATAGAGTCTTGCAAACCATTTGCTTGGCTGGCCTTAAATCATGATTCTCCTGATTGCTGCCTCACGTGTATCTGGAATTATAAGTTTCAGTCTCCGTGCTTGATCCTGTTTTATTCTTTAATTCCTACCTACAAAGCTCCCAGAAAGAAGGAATGGAAAATCTTTCAATTTCTCTTCTTTCTTTCTTTCTTTCTTTCTTTCTTTCTTTCTTTCTTTCTTTCTTTCTTTCTTTCTTTCTTTCTTTCTTTCTTTCTTTTCTTTCTCTCTCTCTCTCTCTCTCTCCGTTCCTTCCTTCCTTCCTTCCTTCCTTTTTTTTTTTGTTTGTCATGTGGGGCCTGAACTCTGGGCCTGGGCGCTGTCCCTCAGCTCTTCAGCTCAAGGCTAGTGCTCTACCACTTGAGGCACAGTGCTACTTCTGGTGGTTCCATAGTTTTCTGGTGGTTCATTGGAGATTAGAGTCTCACAGACTTTTCTGCCAGGGCTGTCTTTGAACCACAGTCTCCAGATCTCAGCTTCCTGAGTAGCTAGGATTACAGGCACGAGCCACCAGCATCCGGCAAACCTTTCAATTTCTATACCTTGAGATGTGCTTGAGAGGCAGGAAATCTGATTCTGTTTTGAGAAGTTAAGGGATAGTGCCCAGACCCTGAGTTCAAGCTCCAGTACTGGTACCAAAACAAACAAAATTAATGACTGCATAATTTTAATAATGTGAGAAATGTTTGTGTGCTCTAGCACAGTGAAGTTAGCCATCTTGTGTTTCTGTATTACATCCCTGTGGAGTTGTTTTAACCTTTTACATTTTTTTCTAATTTAAAATAAATGTTGCAATGTAGATGAAGTTATTATTATGGTAACTTTCATCTCTGCTATTGAATGAGTGTGATGATTTCTCAGGTTTCCTTCCTTTTTGCATTTCATATTTGGTAAATTAAGTGTCTATGTTTTTGTGGGTTTTTTTTTTCAAAGGTTTTGAAAAACTTTTTCAGTTACTAAAGGTTACATGACTCCCTAGTTGTATTTGTCAGGGCAGTGATTTTCTGATTTGTTCTTATTTGGAAATTTTGTATTCTGTTTTCACACGCAAGTTGCTTTTAAGCCTTCAAATCTGACTTGGTTTGTAGCTTATCTGTGGATAAGGTTGAATGAGATGTTCATTTTCTAGGGCATTGAAGGAAAGCACCCCAAACAGGGTGCTTTTGTAGTAGCAAGAAAGTACGACCTCCCGTTTCTGAAAGCTGGAAACCTGTGTCAAGGTGTTGGTAGGCCCCACTCTCCATGATGATTGTAGAAAAGATCCCAGCACCCCGCTTTTAGCTTCCCAGGCGTCTGCCGGCAACCCTCGGGGTTCCCTGGTTCTTGCTATCCAGGCTGATCATGGGTTGTTTCCTCTTTGTGTTTTCCATCTCCTCTCCTCCATGTATCTGTGTCTTCTTTCTATGTGTCTGTGCGAAGATTTCCCTGTACATCCAGATGCCAGTCAGATGGGATTCGATTGTAAACCAGTGAACCCAATTCAGCCGAATGTTAACTCGATCACCTCTGTACATTTTCTTTCTGATAAGGTCCCATGATGGATACGGAGGCTAGAACGTTAACAAACCTTTTCTTTTTTTGAGGAACATGAAACAAAATGAATTCCTATCAGAGACATTTGCCAAGATGAGTACAGATGAGTATTAGCCACCATGTTCTCTTCTCCCAATGGAATGAATACATTTAATTCAATTTATTTGTAGTGTACTTTTACACATCTACAGATGAAAATGTGTTGCCTTGTTTTCACACCAATTAATGGCGGGATATTATCATTTTTTAATAAAAACTTTGAGTTAGTACCTCAATATGTAGGCCAAGCTGGTTTTGAACTCCCGATCCCAGGTGCTGGGATTATAAGCATGTGCTACCATGCCCTGAAAATCATAATACATCATAATCTAAGGTAAACTATTCAAACTATGTTCAATTGTAGCCTTAGACTTTTCCCAACGAAGGATCTTTTAAAGTGGATTTTGTTTGGGACTTGTGACGCTTATTTGGAATTAGAGTGTTGGGATTTTTTCTTCTTCTTCTTTTTCTTTTGGAATCTTCTTTAGGTTGTCCTTTTTCTATTAAAATCATCTTTTCGGTAGGGGATATTCAAGTGTTGTTCATGAAGAAGATATTAGTGAGCTAGAATGAAATGAATGATCTGATCATCAAAAGGAACACTAGCAGATTAGGAAACATGGTTCTGAAATACTAGGCAGGAATGAAGGCTAGGAAAGAAGAGTCAGCGTTTTTTCCTTGTTGGGGTTATAGTGGAAGTATGGGAGGGTGAGCTCACCTAGGGTGAGTATTAGATCCTTGGTCTCTATGGTCTTGAAGAATGAAGTCTGGGGACACAGAAGAGGAAGTAAAACGGGGATTTCCTGAAGGCAAAGATAAGCGGAGCTCCTGTTAGATGGAAGGGGCCCCACAGAAGGGCTCCACTTGGGTTGTGTGGTGTCTTAATTAATAAGGTATTCTAAGGAGAACTGGGTGACCGTCATTGGGCAGCCTGCAGGCCATATCAGCCCCCAGGCCCAATCAGAGGCTGCGTAACCTTCTGATTGGTTGTCTCCGGGGTCCAATCAGTCCACAGTACATGTGCAGGTCTTGCAGGGGTAATAGACCATGCTGGATGCCCAGGGGCCTGCAGGTTTGACTGCTGATGGCCATGTGATGAGACGTGGAGGGGCCTGGATGCAGGACTGCTCAAGGCCACCAGGAAGGATGCAGAGCCTCTGGGGGTGGGGGGCTGATTCTCTGATCACCTGATCCCAGGGGTCTGTCTCAGGCTTCACTTTGGCAGGCTTAGGCAACAGGAGGTGAGGCTCAGCCATTGTTCTGGGAACAGGAGCCAGCACACTTCCCAGTGGTTTACCGTGCTGGTTTGGTTTTGCTCCCTCCCTTCCCCCTTAGGGTTACAGAGATGTACTTCCAACTGAAAGAAATGAACGAGAAAGTGACTTTTATCAAGGACTCGCTGCTGGGTTTGGACAGCCAGGTAGGACACCTGCAGGACCTGTCAGCCCTGACCGTGGATACGCTGCAGGTCCTGTCTGCGGTGGACAGCTTGCAGGGAGACGAGGCTCTGTCGGGGAAGACCAGGCACTCGGCCGGCAGAACTCTTCCTCACAGCTGGAACAACCTGGTGTGTCCCCAGTTCCTCAGTAGCCCCGAGATCACTGCAGGGAAGAAATTCCAGTATTATAGCATGCCTCCCTCTTTGCTATGGAGCCGAAGCCAGCTTGCCCCCAGATCCCAGAGGGGGTCCCTTCTTGAGATTACCCCCAGTCCAAAGGAGGCCTCAGATGGAAGAGAAGATCAAGCGGAACAAGAAACAGAGCAAAGCACAATGGCATCTGGGGTGTCCTCAAACAGGCAAGCACCCCCCAAGTATGGCAAGTTTCTCCTAGTCCCTTCTTATCCGAAGCAAGGTCTTGAGTGTACAGGCGCTGGCTTGCCTCTGTGCGGCTCTTCTGTAGAAGCAGATATGCCAGGAAGTGACCAGGCGGCCCAGTGTAAGATCCCTGTCCATCTGCCTCAGCCAACCCCAGGGGTCTCCCATCAAGCATCGGTGGCTGACCCTGAAGAGCGGCCCCAGCCGTCCATGTCTCAGGCGGTGTGTGAACAAGAGATAGAGTGTCTTCCACCCATGCTGGGGGGCACCCCTGCCCCCAGGGCAATGGGGTCACTCCCTCCCCAAGCTCAGAACAGGCACAGCCGAGCAGGCTACGTGAACTGGGCATTTTCAGAAGGTGATGAGCCCGGTGTGTCGAGCCTCACCCCCCAAAGGCAAGCCTCCGTGCCTTCCACCTGTTCCATTGACTCCACACACAGCCAATCACAAAGCCCAGAGCAGAGAGGAAGTGGATCCCTCTCAGATAACTCCACAAGATTGGCCAGGAGCAGTGACTGCTCGGGAGACTCCGGCCCCTGGCTCCAGCCAGACACGTCCTTCTGCATCCATCCCTTCCGCACACACAGATCCCTCTTTCGGAGCCACAGCTTCAGATTCCACAAGAAGGAGACGCTGGTGAACATGTGTAAGATCAAAAGTAAGGAATCAAGGTTTGTGTGCTGTCGATGCCGGTCCTGGGGGCTTGAAATCAAGGCCCGGGTTCAGTCTTAGCTTTTGCGAACAAGGTTGGCCCTCTACCACTTGAGTCACAGCTCCACTTCTGGCTTTTGGCTGGTTCGGTGGGAGGTAAGAGTCCCAGGGACTTTCCTGCCGTGGTCTGGCTTGCCAACTGCAGGCCTCAGCTCTCAGCCTCCCAAGGAGCTAGGATGATGGGTGTGAGACACTAGTAATATACACTTTTTACACGTTTATTGAAAACCAGGCTTTTGCATTGCTGTAGGCGGTTTCCTGGGAAATGCGGCTCGAGGCCTTGAGCTTGCTCGGTAAATGCTCTGCCGCTCGAACCCTCTCCTTTTGCTTTTAGCTTGCTTTTCAGATAGGGTTTCACATTATAGCTGGCGACAGTCTTGATGCACTGTCATCTTGTCTCTGCCTTCAGACTGGGATTACAAGCCTGCACTACCGCACTCTGCCCTCAGTTTTCAGAATGGTCGCGACTCTTCAGTGCATTGTAACTCCCCCTGTTCAATCAGACCTTTCCATTAAACACCACTGTAGATGAGGATGTGGCTCAAGTATACAGCACTTGCCTAGCAAGTGGAAAACCCCAAGCTCAAGTCTCCAAACTCACAAGTACCCCACGTTGCCTTTCCAGATACTTACTACTTTCACCTCTCTCCTGGAAACCAATTTCCTTATAGGACATTCGAGATCCTCAGAGACATCATGGATCAAAGCGAAGATACTAACCAAGGAGAGGAGATTGTCAAGGAGAAGGACAAAAACTCAACCACTACAAGTGCCAGTAAGTGGACTGTGCTCTGTGTGTTGGTTTTGGGCAGTTGAGGAAGTGGTCTGCCTTTCCTGAGTCTGTCTGTCTGTCTGTCTGTCTGTCTCTGTCTCTAATATTATATATATATAGTTGTTGTTGTTTGTGGTTGCATTTGTTTGTATACATGTGTTCTGTCTGTCTGTCTGTCTCTCTATAATATTATATATATATATATATATAGTTGTTATTTGTGGTTGCGTTTGTTTGTATACCCGTGTGTCATCAAAGTTGCATGGGCTTCAATTTATTTATATGTTCACATAGAAAAACATTTGGGCTGAGCACTGGTGATTCATGCTTATAATCCTAGTTACTTGGGAGGCTGATGATCAAGGTTTGAAGCTAGCCCTGGCAGGAAAGTCTGTGAGACTCTTAATGTTCAATTAACCATCAAAAAGCCAGAACTGAGCTGTGGCCCAAGAGCTAGAGCAACAGCCTTGAAAAAAAAATTGAGTTACAGCTCAAGGCCCTGAGTGTAAGCCCCAGAACTGGCAAACAAAGTAATGAATGAATGAATGAATGAATGAATGAATGAATAAATAAATAAATAAATAAATTCCAAACCCAAACTCACCCCCACCCCGCCCCGCAACATTTTGGTTGTTTTCTCCTCCACAGATTTGTGAAATCTGTAAGATTTCCTTTTGTCCTTTTTTTTTTTTTTTCTGTTTTGCTCTTCTTTTTTGTTTGTAGGGTTGAAACTTGGGTCAGTGATTTTGACTTTCTTCTTGAGTTTGATAGAATTGCCCCTAAGGAATGATTTATTTCTATCCTTCAAATTCTGATATGTTGTTTTCATTTTTATTCAGTGACTTTTACATATAAATATATATGTGAAAATATATATGTCTTATATGTATGTATATTTTTATATACATATGTATAATATATATTTTATGTATTCACATGTGTATATATGAAAAATACAACTATAAATGACATATATATATATTGTTTGGGAATTTTAATCTGAATTGGTGGATTTGAAAGAATTTGCTTTCATGGTTTTAATCACTTGCTTCGTTTTTCTATTTTTACCCTTGTTTTTCCGAAGAATAATCTGGCTGCTTAAAAAATGCCCCAGTTTTCTTTAGGCTGAAAAGCAAAAGCAAAGAACAAGTATTGAGTCAATGATGTGAATCACCATAAGGAGAAGAGTTCCATTGATAAGGACGTCTTTTCTCTCAGGGAAAATGCCAAGAGCTGCTGGAATCTCACACAAATGCACGTGAAGCTGGGTGCCAGTGACTCACGCCTGTAATCCGAGCTACTCGGGAGACTGAGATCTGAGGATTGTGGTTCAAAGCCAGCTAGGGCAGGAAAGTTGGTGGGACTCATTTCTGGTCACCAAAAAGCCAGAAGTGGAGCGGTGGCTCAAATGGTAGAGCATTAGCCTTCAGTTAAAAAGCTAAGAGACAACAGCACCCAGGCCCCGAGTTCAAGCTCAAGGATCAGCACATGTGCAAGAAGTGTAGGTAAAGAGGTTAATTTTTGATATACTGCATATGGCCCGAGTTCTATGAGGAAATCAATGGACTGTGCTCAGGTACTGAAGCTTGCATTTGTCTATGGCTAAACTAGCATTTGGCTAAACTACGAAGTTTAGCCATTTACCTAATTTGTTTTCTGTCCTTGGGAAACATCAGACATTTTATTGGCTATTGCTTATTTCGTGTGGGGGAGAGGGAAGCACAGAGATACTGAATGATTTGCCCCAGTTCCAGTAGCTTCTCACTGACAAGGCTAGAATGCCAGGACAAATGCCTTAGATCTATACCATTTTTTCTCTCTCTCTGCCCATGGTTCTCAAAATAATAGTCTCCAATCCTTGGAGAGTCCACGGCTTCCCCGAGGAACTCATTAGAGATTCAAACCCTCTTGATTAGACTTATCAAATAGTGGTCCTGAAGGAGATTTGTGGTTTCGACCCAGGTCATACTTCCCTGCGCTCTGGAATATTCTTTTTCTTTTTTCCTTGTGCCAATACTGGGGCTTGAACCCAGGGTCTGGTTGCTGTCATATAACTTTATCTGCTCAAGGCTAGAGCCAAACCTACAGTCCCAGCTTCTTGGTAGTTTTTGGAGATAAAAGTCTAACAGTCTTTCCTACCTGGGCTGGCTTTGAACCATGGTCGTCAGATCTCAGCTTTGTGAGTAGCTCAGGCATTGATCCACTGGGGCCTTGCTCCAATGTGAATTGCTCTATTCCCCAGTTCTTTATCAGACATTGAAGGGATGGATGTTTCTTCTTGCTAGGCTGGGTGAAGGGATTCAAATTCTCAGCCTACGTTTGTTCAACAGCTTTCCACCAGAGTGCTGCAATGAATGGGACTCAGAGTGGTCCCCACTTAATGTCGCCATTCTCCAGTGTATGGCTTTCTTCTCCAGGTCATCACAGTCAACAGCTGCTGTCAAAGTGACCAATTAAACTCTGAACTTGGAGAAAGTAACATCTCAGAAGAGGAGGGTGGCAGAAACTGGCTTACAGTCTCCAAATTTAGCCAGATGAGTATGTGCCCTTGTAGACAGTCTTCTATCCTGAAACCCTGCCAGGGTCTACTCTTTACACCACTGGTTTTCTGCTACTTTGCTTATGGTGCTGGGGTCCAAACACAAAACTTCAGTATGCTAGGCTTGTTCTACCATTGAGCCACATCTCAACTCCGCTCTTTCAGGCTAAGATGAAGGTGGAGAATATGGTAATGCCCCCTAGGGGAAGTAGGAGGTGTAACATCTATGTATGTGTCCGCCCATCCTGGGGCTTGACTTCAGGGCCTGGACACTGTCCCTGAGCTTTTTTTGCTCTACCACTTGAGCCAGAGCTCCACTTTCAGCTTTTTGGTAATTAATGGAAGATAAGAATCTCATAGATTTCCCTTCCCTGGGCTGGCTTTGAACAGGGATCCTTACATCTCAGCCTTCTGACTAGCTAGGCTTACAGGCCTGAGCTACCATCATCTTGTGTATATTTGTTAGTTTTATAGAGGGGCAAAGTTCATTTGTTTAAAGTAATAGCCATTAGGATTTAAGAAATAAGAAAAGAAAAACACCTAAGATTTATATGGTCTCATTCCAACAGACTTTCTCTAGGTAGTATCCATGTAGTCTTATTTATGGGATGGGGAATTTGTCTAATTTTATGACCTTTGAAGGTTCATGTGACACTGATAAGAAGCCATAGAGGTTGGAGATTTGACTTGTCATTGCTTATTTAAAACTGTCCACATGGAGTTGTTCTGTGAAGAAATGTTCCTTGAGAATCCAAATCTGGTCAACCAGCTAGGAACTGAAGCAATGAACCTGTCTTAGAAAGTGAACTAATACAAGAAGAGGGCAGGTTATGGACAAAATGACAGCAATGATCAGAATTTTATAATATTTACTTTTTAGATAAAGGGGTTTTACTGTTATTTGAATTACTATTTTTTAAAAGAAGGACTATGTGATCAAGTAGTCACAAAGATTGAAAATTAGTAAGTAGTTACATACCTGCTATCTGTGGCAATTCTTAAGTAACAGGTTTAAACAGTAATGATGATAGCTGGGAGCTAGTGGCTCATGCCTATAATCCTACCTACTCAGGAAGCTGAGAAATGAGGATCATGGTTAGAAATCAGCCCAGGCAAGAAGACTCTTATCTCCAATTAATCACCAAAAAGTTGGAGCTGGAACTGTGCCTCAAGCGATAGAGCTCCAGCCTTAAGTCCAAGAGCTTAGGATAGCATCCAAGCCCTGAGTTCAAGCCCAGTAATGACAATAATGATCCTCTTTATCCTTTGAAAGAAATGAGTGAAAATTGAATCTTTCTAATAGCATTCTTTTCTGTCTGTCTTTTATTGTTTTGTCTATTAAGATGTTTGGTGTCATTACTAAAGAAGGATTTCAAACAATTTATAACTTAAAATTGAACATGTTAAATAAAGTATGGGCTATAGCATGCAGGAGAAGGTGAATATAAAAATTCTAGTAAAGACGTCACTTTATAAAAGGAAATATTACAGATCACTTAATTTTTGACTTTGATGGAGAAGTATAAGTTATTACAAATCTAAAAGTAACTAGAAGAATAGAATTAAAGCATATAGCTTTGAATCACCTGAGAAAGACGAGCAAAGGAAACACAGGAAAGTGTTCTAGAAAAGCAAGAAAGAGCTGACTTCATTGAAGTGTTCACTTTTTCTGATTTTTCTCTTTGGAAAATATGGTTTGGGTGTAACCCATGTTCATGTATTTTCTGATTTTTTTCTTCCTTTTGTTTGTAAAATTAAGGTTTAGAACCTTATATATATCAGAAAATGAAGACCAACGAAATCGAGCAGCATGCAGAACAAATTAGCGATTATCTAAGGCAGTCTCAAGAGGTAAAAATATTTTGGCAGTTTTCACATAAAACATTTTTGTACATGACACTGAACTTACATTTCTTTGGCCTTCATGTCCCTTAGTACCCTCATGAGCTTCATTAGTAACAAGAAAGAGAATTCCCTGGGAAAAGCCCTAGAGTAATGCCCAGAATTTACTCGCTCTTTAAAAATGTTACTTAAATAAATAGGAAATAGAATGAAGTAGACGCCTGGCAATGCCACTTGCCTATTCATAATCACTAGTGAGGATCTTCTCTCCATGATGGGATATAAGGATCTTAATTCCATCTTTCAGGCCCTTCACCGACTTTGTATATTTGGTCTTCAGAAAAATCTTTCCTATGTTACATATTCTTTTCCATGTGCCCATCAAAGTGATTTCATTCTGCCAAAGTCCGTCATGTATTGGGTTATTCGGATAGCATGCTAACTTTATGGGTCTTCGTGGCTTAGATTTAGTTTGTTGGGAGACAGTAGGAGCTGGAGGAAGGGGAGGGTGGGTGTTTCACATTCGTATAGCTGGCACTGTCAAGGGCTGTCTTGGGAGCACGTGTCATGCTTTTTTTCTTTTCTTTTTGGCTCAGAATCTGTCTGAAAACTCCTCATGGAACTCCTGGAGCAGCAACCTCAGGAGGACCCTTCTGTGAGTATTTTTGTACGAGTCTGTCTCCCTCAGGAGGCTAAGGCCTGAGGAACCTGGTTTGAAGCCAGCCCCAGGAGGAAAGGCTGAAAGACGTGTATCTTCAAGTCATCTGCCAAAAGCCACAAAGTGTAGCTGTGGCTCAAGTGGTAGAGGGCCAGACTTGGACGAAAAAGCTAAGGAACAGTGTCTAGGCTCTGAGTGCCGAAACAAAAATGAAATGAACTTTGGGTTTTATTTTTTTGTTCTGATTAGGAAGAAAGGTCCACTTTACACACACACACACACGCACACGCACACGTGCACACGCACACACACACACATGCACACACGCACAAGCACATGCACACACACACACACACACACACACAGAATAACAATTTCCATTGCAAACAGGTGAGAGTGAAAACTTGCATTAAAGAGTAAAACTAAGATTGTTTGAATGAGACCCTTTTGTCTAAATACTTGATATTAAATAAAGAGAGGCTTGGGTATCAGTACCTCATGCCTGTATTACTAGCTACTCTGGAAACTGAGGCTGAGGATTATGATTTGAAGCCAGCCTGGACAGGAAAGTCCTAGAGACTCTTTATCTTCAATAAACTACCAAAAGAGCCAGAAGTGCTTTAGTGGTAGATGCTAGCCTTGAGCAATAAAAAAAGCTTGGGGACAGTGCCCAGGCCCTTCAGTTCAAGCCGGGGGGCTGGCGAAAAACAAAATTAAAAAAGAATAAAACCTATGTTGCTTTAAAAAATTCTGAAAAGGCCCGAGGATCTGATTATTATTATTATGCCCCTCCTCCTCCTTCCCCTCCCTTCCCTTCCCCTCCCTTCCCTTCCCCTCCCTTCCCTTCCTTTTCCTTCCTTCCTTCCTTCCTCCCTCCCTCCCTTCCTTCCTCCTTACCTCCTTCCCTCCCTCCTTCCCTCTTTCATTCCTCCTTCCTTCACTCCTTCCTTCCTTCCTTCCTTCCTTCCATCCTTCCTTCCTTCCTTCCTTCCTTCCTTCCCTCCCTTCCTCCCTCCCTCCCTTCTTCCTTCCTTCCTTCCTTCCTTCCTTCCTTCCTTCCCTTCCTCCCTCCCTTCTTCCTTTCTTCCTTTCTTTCTTCCTTCCTTCCTTCCCTCCTTCCCTCTTTCCCTCCTTCCTTCCTTCCTTCCTTCCCTCCTTCCCTCTTTCCCTCCTTCCTTCCTTCCTTTCTTCCTTCCTTCCTTCCATCCTTCCCTCCCCCCCTTCTTTCTTTGTCCATTCTTGTTGGCATTTTCACTATCTCAGTTGTCAATTTGGTAACTCTGAAAAGAACTGGGACAGAGAGAGAAGGTGGTTTGGAGGTACAATGAATTTATGGAAAGCTCACCTGGCCGTAGAGTTGAGTATTGACCTGGGATTTTATCTATTCAGAGAAATAAAATTTGAAAACAAAACCAAGATGATTCTATTGTAATTTTACTTCTATGTGTTCAAGAGGAAAGGGTTTGCTATGTTGCCTAGACTAGTCTTGAACCTCCTAGGTCTAAGTAGTCCGCCTGTCTCGGCTTCCCCTAGAGCTGGGACTACAGGTGTACACCATAATTCCATGCCATTGACTCTACAGATGAATCAGTTGGTGCATAGCAGGTAGAAGGTGTTTCTACTTTGTGGTCATCAGCTTTGTTGGAGACGGTCTTTCTCGGAAGCTGCCCTCCCAGCTGCCCGGCAAGCCTGACTCTAGACTGAGAGGACTCATGACTTTCTTCTCCCAAAGGTTCAGTAGTTTACGTTCATGCAGAGTGGTCGGCTATTGCAGCATGAAATTAAACAATAATTGTAATTGTACTTTCTTCCCTAAGGACCTTAAACACTGGAGATAGTCATTGAATGCATTTATTCCGACTTGCCCATGGCTGCGTGAACAGGGCAAGTTACAATTTAAAGAGAGCTAATCCCGGCTTTTGCACATTTAGGGGCCACGTGGGCTAATGAAACTGATTTGTTGGCTTGTACGGAGACATTCATGCACGCATTTGTAGGCATCTCCTTTGCATAGTTCAGTAAGCCCTTAGTCTAATTGATCCAAAACAGCACAAATACAGTTAAATCTTATACATGTTATGTGATCACATAGCTAATTAAAGAAAAAAAAAAGAAAAAGAAAAACCCATCTGCTTCTCAGTTAGCTCAGGGTATATACAGCAAGTGGCTTAAGTGTTTGGTTTCCGATGAACATAATTGTAGGCCTATACATTTCTCTATAGATGAAAGTATGAATATGACGTAATGGGTACTTTAGTTTATTATTTGGTTATTGTTTGGTGATATTGGGTAGCTATGGATACATATTATTGTTTCTGTCCCAAGCATTTCTTTTGTTTGCTCATTGAAAGATTTCTCTAAGTACTTTCCCTTCTTTTCTCCCCCAAACAGGAGGCAAAGTTCAAGTGGAATTGACAGTAAGTTTTTATTTCTACACTTTTATTTTTATTTTCCTCATATTAAGGGTGGGGTGTAGCGGGCCTCTGAGTCTTGTGTAGTTTTTGAATTTATGGTTTTTGTCTACTGTACACAGTAGAAAATTTATTAGAAAAATAGGATTGACTGTCTTTTCTCAGATAAATCAAGACTGTGTGGGTTGATACATTTTGAAATATTTGTTTTTGACTGGTTTTCCCATTTTTTTTTCTTTATGAATGGGGGTGAGCCTGCCGAACTTATTTCTACTCTCTGACAGTTTTTATTGCTACTTTGTTTTTGTGTGTGTGGTGCTGGGATTGAATTTAGGACTTCCTGTTTTCTTAGCACTTCCTCTCTATGTCTTAAGACCTTTCTTTTGCTGTTAGTTTGTTTTTCAGATAGGGTCTCATGCTTTGGTTGGAGCTAGCATTGGACCATGATCTGCCTCCCTCCACCTTCTGAGTATCTGGGTTTACAAGCATGTGCTACCATGTCTGGACACTGTCATTAAAAATACTATTATTCATTAAGAGCCAGTCATGATATTGTTTGTAGAAGGCATCTCTTGTATAGTTTCAATGGGACTATACCCCAAATGCCAACTAGAAATAAGCTCTGCAGCCAGAGGCTTTATTCATTTGATTATAGGCCAGTTGAGAATAGGCCAGTGCTGAGCATAGAGTAGGGACTGGGATTGATATAATCACATCGTCCAGGACCTTAGGTGATAAAGTATTCAGATGCTCACAGACGGTGAATAGTCCACTGTTTGTCTATAAACTCCTACCTCTGTAGAACTAGTGTATTCCATAAGCTTCACTATTCATCTTTGCTTAGAAAACAGAATTGTGGGGGCTGGGAAGGTGGCTCAGTGGTAGAGCACTTGCCTTGCATGCATGAGGCCCTGGGTTCGATTCCTCAGTACCACATAAGCAAAAAGAAAAAAGCCGGAAGTGGCGCTGTGGCTCAAGTGGTAGAGCGCTAGCCTTGAGCTGAAGAGCTGAGGGACAGCGCCCAGGCCCAGAGTTCAGGCCCCATGACCAGACCCAAAAAAAAATTAAAAAAAAGAAAACAGAATTGTGATCATAGTGTTTTGTTTTTAATTTTTATTTATTTATGTTTTAGCTTAGACTGTTTCTCTACAATTTGAGCCACAGCTCCACTTCTGGCTCTGTGTGTGTGTGTGTGTGTGTGTGTAATTAGAGATAAGAGTTTCACAGACTTTCCTACCCAGGCTGGCTTCTTCAGACTGTGACCCTCAGATCTCAGCCTTCTAAATAGCTAGCTAGGAGTTCAGATGTGAGCCACCCGTGTCTGGCTAGTCCTCTGTCCTTTTAATCTAGTACTTTGTGTTTACTTTTCTCTAAGGCTGGAATTTCACCTGCTTTACCTCTCATGACCCATAGTGGGTGCTGAAAGCACACATTTGATTGCTGACAGAATTTGCTGATCTTAACTCTTTTTTTGCCATGAACCCTCAAAGAATGCTGGTCCCTTCGCTTACCCAGTAATAAGAAGGCGGGGGGGGGGGGGGGTAGGTGTGTGATCCAGCTCGTTTCTAGGGAGAAAGCAGTTATTATTGTGAGATTAAAGTTTCTCCAATTTAATGTTGATTTTTTTTTTTTTTTTTAATGGAGTGGCAAAACTGTTGCAAAGGCATTCTCTGGAGTCTCGTAATTTAGATCTGGAGCAGATGGAAGAGAGTGAGTTAAAGTTAGAGGAGTTTTTCCCCAGCACACGTGGCAGCCTAACACAATCCTCCTTGCTAAATTACCCATTCCCCCTTTGTTTCTAGTATCTAATCTTAAAGCATTTCCATCATTTTGTTGTTATTTCAGGTCCATGAGGTACTGCTGATAACATGGCATTAATAACACCTTTCTGTTGGTGCAGCATTTGGGCAGGGAACAGAGAGAATCGAGCTTCTGGAGTGTCATGAACTGTGATAGGCAGAGAGGAACTTCTGGTCCTCGGCGGTGTAATTGGTTCAGAGGAAATCCGTCTTGGAGGCTAATATTACCTGTCTTTCTTCAATTCCCTCTATAAATGTGTTTGGAGATATTACACTGATGATTAGAAGCTGTCAGGTCACCACGCACAATCATGTGGTTAGAAGATATTAGGAAAGCCCGCCCCTCCCCCCACCTTCTTTTTGAACACCGAGAAGTTGTTCTGATTAACCTGGTCAATAATAACTTTGAAAGCAATATCTTTATATGGGCGTATTTATCTCGAGCCAACTAATTAAAATGCCAATCTTTCCTGTAATTTCAGGCATCTCAGCCTTCTTAAAAAGCCCCCAAGAGCCTCACCGCCATTATTCAGGTAGGAAGCATGTTTGCATACGGGTCAACTGAGCTAAATGTCTGAATTTGGAAACAGAAACACGGATCAATTCGATATTAATTAATGATATCACTTCACAGTTGGAGAGTCATTTACTCGGATAGGAAAGGATATCTAGATCTGTGTGGTAAAGCAAGTTGTCAGAATTTAAGAAAATTCAGATCTGAGTGTTATGATTCACACTGAGGAGGCTGAGACCGGAGGATTTCAAGTTTGAGGCTAAGTAGCCTGGACTACACAGCAAAACCTTGCCTCAAAAACAAAGCAAGAAAGCAAGCAAACAAGAGAGAAGGAAGGAAGGAGGGAAGGAAGGAAGGAAGGAAGGAAGGAAGGAAGGAAGGAAGGAAGGAAGGAAAGAAGGAGAGACAGTTTGGATTAAAAGATAGTTATTTCAGCTCTGTACATCACCTTCATAATAACAATTAAAAAATAAAAATTAAATTAAAAAAAGATAGTTATTTCAGGCCTTTGCTGGATGTCCGACTGGTAAAGATCTCCCAATCTGTTGACCATATTTCTAGTTTAGTACCTGTGTTCTTTCCTGTGCAGAAACTTTTTATTTTGATATAATCCCATTTGTCAAGTCTCTCTCCTATTTCCTTGGAACTGGTTTCAAAAAGTTCCTGCCTATGCCTATAAGTTCTAATGTTTCTCCTGCTCTTTCCTGCAGTAGTTTCCAAAGTTTCATGTCTGACATTGATTCACTTTGAGTTGATATTGGTGCATGGTGACAGAGATAAATTTTAGTTTTCTACTAGTTTTCTCACTACCAATTATTGAAGAGGTTACCTTTTTCCACATACAACACCTCAACAATAACAATAACATTATATTTAAAAATACTCATTTCAGCCGGGCGCTGGTGGCTCATGCCTGTAATCCTAGCTACTCAGGAGACTGAACTCTGAGGAGCGTGTTTCAAATCCAGCCTGGGCAGGAAAGTCCATGAAACTCTTACCTCCAATTAAATATCAAAAAGCCAGAAGTAGAGCTGTGTTTCAAAGTGGTAGAGCACTAGCCTTGAGCACAAAAGCCCAGGGACAGCACCTAGGCCTCAAATTCAAGCCCCAGGACTGGCATAAAAAGAAATTAAACCAATGTTTATTTCACAAAGTTCTACATGTTGAAGGAGAAGATAACCCTGGGCTCTCAAAATTCCTAACAAGCTTGAAGCTAGCCCCAAACCAGAACCTTAATGTTTTGCACTTGAGAGAAGACAGACTTGAACTAGTTCTTAATGGAGAGCTTCGCATCTTCCCAGGATGCACAGGGAACGTGACCTCTGGGCGGATGCTAACACCACAGAACAAGTTCAACCAAGCTTGTCTGACAGAGCTGTTATTAAACAAAGATGTCAAGGGTCTCGGCTCTCAGAAGCAACATCGCTTTACAGCGCTTCCATTGTCTTTTTTCTTTTCTTCCAAGTGGGAGCAATTGTACTGCCCTTCCTGAGGACCAGTCTGCCAGAGGGCTAGTTGAGAATTCAAGAGAACACACTCTGAAATGCAAAACAACGTAACAACCAACGGGACTTGTGCCACTGGGCGGTTTCTTGGGGGTCATTGCTCTCAGCTTTGGCGGGGATAATACACAAATCCTTTACTCAAGGTCTTTCAGCCCCACAGTAATCTGTTATTTTGACTCCAGCTGTCAACTTTAAAAAGTCTCTGGTGAGGAATAGTGTAACTCCTATCGACTCTGAGCTGTTTGGCTAGGGCTCTTAATGGCAAAATGCAGATAACTTGCTTCTAATTAAACTTCGTCTTCAGTTCTCTCTGGAGGGGGGAAAAGAAGGTGAACTGTGAAAAACCAACAGCAGGTGTCCTCATAGTCTACGGTGGATTGTACTTGCTGGGAAAAAGGAACACCATTTAAAAGGAAGTTCCACATATATTTGAGTTACATGCCAGCTGGGAGGGTCAGTCCTGTTGTGGACTATGTTGGGAAAATCTTACAGAAAAATGTTCCTAAGACTTTGAGACATGATTTATAGCTTTAGAATGTACATAATTTTTTTTCAGGGGGGAGGATGGTCGGTCTTGGAGCTTGAAGTCAGGGCCTGGTGCTGTCCCTGAGCTCTTTTTGCTCAAGGTGAGTGCTCTACGACTTTGAGCCACAGCCCTACTTCTGGTTTTCTGGTGATTAATTGGAGATAAGAGTCTCATGGCTTTTCCTGTCCAGGCTGGCTTTGAACTGGGATCCTCAGATCTCAGCATCCTGAGTAGCTAGGATGACAGATGTAAGCCATCAGTGCCCAGCAATAATATATTTTAGTAAAGGCAAAAATAAAAGTGTTTGAAATGAGGCATTCTGGTATTGTATGAACATGTACAATGGAGGTTTCCTATAAATTTAATCCATTGATTCAGACTTGAAACAGCAAATCTGCTCTTGTTTGCAGCTATTGAGAGGAATAATTTAATGAGGCTCTCTCAGACCATACCATTCACACCAATCCAGCTGTTCGGTGAGTAGCATTACTACGTTCTGGAGTCTGAGCTAAGGATGAGGGGTAACATCTGATTGTCAAGGCGAGAACACAGTGCAGGTGCATTGTTTCACTTGAACATTTCCTTTTGTCCATGGCTGTAGCTTAGGGAAATTCACTTCCAAAAACCAACATTCTGTAGTCAGGATTTAGGGTCAGAATCTGACACTGTGGGGATAACATCTACCAGTGAGTAGCAGCTGGAAGAAAGTATTGTGGTTGCACC
Organism: Dipodomys spectabilis; assembly: GCF_019054845.1. Taxonomy (NCBI): domain Eukaryota; kingdom Metazoa; phylum Chordata; class Mammalia; order Rodentia; family Heteromyidae; genus Dipodomys; species Dipodomys spectabilis. The sequence continues at coordinate 8,907,328 of NW_024870918.1, read as the reverse complement.
TGGAATTTATTGACTGAAGGCCAGAAGTGCATAGGAAAAAAAAAGATGAAGTCTTTGAACTTCTTTGTGTGTGCACCAGTACCAGGGCTTGACTTTAGGGCCTCATACTCTTGCTCAGCTTTTCCATTCAAGGCTAGCCGCTACACTTGAACCTTACCTCCACTTCTGTCTTTTTGTTTTTGCTGCTTAATTGGAGATAAAGGTCTTATGGAGTCTTCGGTCTAGGCTAGCTTTGAATCTTGATTTTCCTATCTCAGCCTCTTGAGTAGCTAAGATGATAGATGTGAGCCACCGGTGCCCAGCTATACATAGGTTTTCATTTGTCTGTTTTATTTCACACCCATTGACTGCTCTTATCCCAGAGGATAAATGCCATTTTTCAGGGCTGGAATAGGAAAGGATCAGCATCTCCTGTTAAGCCAAGGCTAGTAGGGACTCTCTGTGTAGCATGAGAAATCAGGAGCAAATGGACAATGCAAGGCTCCTCCTGTTACCTTTGAACTCAGTTCTCAGCCTGCTCACAGGGAGAGACCAGGCTGGACTCTGATTGCTAATGCCTTCTCCCCTACTTGGCTGCATGGCTGTTTTTTCAAATCAGTAGCTCTGCTGTAAATCCTCTAGGGATTAGGTCTCCAAAAAGATCTTCAGTGGTGTTTCTCTGGGCACTAAGAATACATAGTTGGAAATACGTTACGAAGCATTCTCTAAATGTGTTTATTGGTAAGGAATTAGCTACAATGAGAGGGGATGTGGTCACAACAAACAAAACAATAAACATTTGAAGCCAAGATAGACGAAAATGAGACATATCCATGATGAAGCTCTGTTTAGATGATGTTTCTTCTGACAGGCAGAATTAACATTGTGCTTATTGCCTGGTAAGAACTGCTCCTTGTTAGATAGCTTTGGAGCAGGGTACCACCCCCCCCAACCCCAAATTCCCATGAAGCACAGAAGCACAGAGAGTTCGGAAACAGATATACAGTATATTTTTAATATTAATATACCATAGGAAAGTGAATGAGAAAAACATATCTAATAAGTCTCCTCAGAAGGATGGTAATAACTATAAGTGAAATGGCCTTGTTAGAAATATTTGCCTTAACAAAAGAAGCATACCCAGACTTAGATACTGGTTTTTTTTTTTTTTTTTTTTTGTCTATTGAGAGTCCACAGTAAGTATAATTTAGGTTGATTTTTTTTTTCAGTACTGAGGGTTGAACTCAGGGCCTTGAACTGCTCTACCATTTAAGCCATACCTCAGCCCTCTTTGGGCCTGGATCATAGTCTTATGTTTTGCATGTAGCTAGGATGACAGGTGTGAATTGTCATGCCCAGCTCATTAGTTGAGCTGGTGTCTTGTTAATTATTTGCCTATGAGGGTCTGGAGCTATGAATTCTCCTCAACTCCACCTCCTGAGTAGCTGGGATTGCAGATGTGGCCCACTGAATTCTTTTTTTTTGGGTCCGGTCGTGGGGCCTAACTCTGGGCCTGGGCGCTGTCCCTCAGCTCTTCAGCTCAAGGCTAGCGCTCTACCACTTGAGCCACAGTGCCACTTCCGGCTTTTTTTCTTTTTGCTTATGTGGTGCTGAGGAATCGAACCCAGGGCCTCAGGCATGCAAGGCAAGCGCTCTACCACTGAACCACCTTCCCAGCCCATGGCCCACTGAATTCTTGCACATGTTTAATGTGTTGTCCCTTCCTCCCCTCCCTGCTTTTACTAGATAATAAGTCAACACAGCCCCTAACTCCGGGAAGTCCTCTTTTCTGATGGGGGGCGGGGAGGATGGAGCCGATTGTGCATTGATGGTAAGGGCACCACCCACACTGAGGCTCCTGGGATCTCATTGGACACCTGGTCGTCACCTCTCTTTGCAGCAGGGGAAGAGGTGACGCTCTACAAGCTGGAGGAGAGTTCCCCTCTGAACCTGGGTAAGAGCATGTCCTCTTGGTCGCAGTACGGGAGAGCTGCGATGATCCAGGCGTTGTCTCAAGAGGAGCTGGGCGGCGGCCTGCGCAAAGCCATGAGAGTCATCAGCACCTGGTCTGAGGACGACGTGCTCAAGCCAGGACAGGTGTTCATCGTGAAGTCCTTTCTCCCCGAGGTGGTGCAGACATGGCACGAGATCTTCCGGGACAGCACTGTGCTTCATCTGTGCCTCCGGGTAAGTCTCAGGTGCAGAGACCCAGAGCCCAGGCGGACAGGCCGCAGACAGCCCTGGTTATGTCCCCATCCCAAACCATTACCTTCAACCAGAAAGGAGCCTGCGCGTTTTCGGAAGGAGTGAGTTCTGTTATTTGTACTTTGGAAGGCTTTCGATTCGGGGGTGGTGAGAACTAAATAATGTTAAAATTTACGTCCTGAGTAGTTTCTAAGTATTCTGTGATCATTATTTAGTGTGTGTAGGTTAGCAACCTTATGTATCTTACACACACACACACACACACATATATATATAAAACCATAAGTACACAACACACATATTTACATATGGCCTATATACTTATTATATGTTTATATTATTCATGTATAATGTATGTCTAATATATGTAATATGCACAACACATACAACATACATTACATATATGTGTGTGATTAATTATATATACATATGTACATACAACACAAATTTATATATAATGCTTCCTATTTTGTAGGAAATTCAACAACAAAGAGCTGCTCAAAAACTAATCTACACCTTCAACCAGGTGAAACCACAAACCATTCCTTACACACCAAGGTAAGAGAATCATGGCATTGGAGGCCTTTCTTTTAAGGAGAATTTATGTTACCATCCTCTCATCCCATTAGTCCTGAGAAATGTTGGACACACTGGAAATTCCTGTGCCCTTAGTTTTGGAGTTTTCCTTCCATAGTTATATAAACTGGTGAAAAAGAGAATGAGGTGTTGCAGAGATGCATTAGAGGAATTCAGGCAGATGCTCTGATGGCCGTCCCTACCATCATTGCAATTATGCAAAACAGGCAGATCCGGGGCGGCGCCGCTCCTGATGTCAGGAGCATCAAGGTAGAAAAGTCTCTCTACCTCAGACAGAATTTCTTCCTCACCCTCAGCCACTTAAAGGAATTGGGAAGTTCATAAGAATAAACTCTTACCATTTTCCACTTGTTTCCACACACATTTACCCATCCTGATCATAACTGGGTGCTAAGAACGGACAGCGAAGCTTTATTGGTTCCTTTACAAGGAACTTTGTTGAGCACAGCAAGCAAAGGTGGGTCTAGTACTAGTAAAAATCGGGATGCTTTTCAACATGAAGGCAGGTGGGACACATAGAGGAAAAACACCAAACCAAAACCCAAAACCCTACCTCCCAGTTCTTGTATTCCTTGTCAGGGAGGGCAAGGTCATGTCCACAAGGCTCTGTTAGGGCAAGTTGGGAGAACCGTTCTGATGGGTGAGTCTCACCACTGCTGCCGTGTGTGAGGCCAACGGTGTCTTTTCCATCACAGGTTCTTGGAAGTTTTCTTAATCTACTGCCATACGGCCAACCAGTGGTTAACTATTGAGAAATACATGACAGGAGCGTTCCAGAAGTACAACAACAACAATGGAGATGAAATTGTCCCTAGCAACACCCTGGAGGAGCTGATGTTAGCTTTCTCTCACTGGACCTATGAGTACACTCGAGGGGAGCTGCTGGTTTTAGACCTGCAAGGTGATTGATGGATGTGCAAAACTGAACTCCACAGGCATGGGACAAAGTGCCAGCTGATCTTGCAGTAACTCCAGTGGGCCATGTGATGGGGACTGTTTACTTGTTTCTGTGTGTGTGTGTGTGTGTGCGCCTGTTCTGGTACTAAGGCTTGAACTCAATGCCTAGGTGGTGTCACTTAACTTTTTCACTCAAGACTGGCCCTCTACCTCTTAAGCTGCAGCTCTACTTCAAGCTTTTTGGTGGTTGATTAGAGATAAGAGTCTCATAGACTTTCCTGTCTGGGCTGGCTTTGAACTGCGATCCCCAGATTTCAGCTTTCTGAGTAGCTAGGATGACAGATGTGAACCGCAGGTGGCCGGATCTCTAGCTTTGTCCAGCGATGACCATGAGCATCTTATAGGCTGACTCCTATGTAGAGTGAGGGGGGAAAAATGTAGGTAGTTGACTCAAAATTTAAAGGTATCTAAAATACTGAATTATTCTTCAAAAGTAAAGGTATCTGAGCGGTGGAATTCGATGGAGAATGATTTTTATTTTGTATGAACATTTTCCAGCTTTATGGCTTTGACCAGCCTATCACGTAAGTGTGCATGTTTTGACACATAGGAAAGTTTAAATTCTGGTTATTTTATTTCCCCCCAGGACTTTGAGTTTATTGCCTTAACAGTGTATAATTGAGCTTGTTTTCTTTGCTGGGTCCCTGGATGTGACAGCTCGAGAGAGTACACCATCAGTCCGAGAGAAAGGATGGATGCAGTGGCTTCTAATTTAGGGGAAGCCTTTGATCTGCACATCTCTCCAGCATGGACCCCTCACGTGGGACTCCTAATCCCACAGAACACACGCAGGCTTTCCTTGTGGGGATCGCACATAATATGTATTAAGGTCAAAGTGTAGTCCTTGGGCTCACTGACTGGGGCTTTGGTTTTAAATAAGGGATTTAGCCGAGGAACTTTCCTAGAAGTTATCTCATTTAATCCCAGAAGCAGCCCCTCCAGGTAGGTATTATGGGGAATTTAGGCCCAGAAAGTTTAAATAACTTGCCCATGGTTGTACAGCTACTTAAAGGGAAGCCTGATGTAAAGGGGGTGTAGATGGAAGCTGAGCTGACCAGCCCTGTTCTTTTCTTTTCAATATACAGACTTAATGCTTTAAGGGCATCGTGCCTAGAGAATATCATCACCTCATGATGCATTTAAACAAGCTAGGCCTTTTTTTTTCCCCGCCCCTTGTCATCTCTGATTCTCCCAGCTTTTCATTTCTGAGATTCTAAACTGAAAGCCAAGCTTGGAGGCTGAGAAATGTCCAGATAAATATACAATCTCGAGGCAAGATGACCAATAGCCAGGAAGACTGCAAAGTCACTTTGAAATTTGTGTCCCGTGCTCCAGAAATGAATATATACTTTCAAAACTCCATAGACGTATTCTTTCCTTTGAGACTTCTGCTGTTCTCAAGGCTGGATTGTCTTTCTAAACCCTCAAACACAATATTGTAGGAAGTAATCTAAACAACATTAAAATGACCAAAACCATTCTGCTTTTGAAACCAGCACGTGCAGGGTGAATAGAAACTTAGGATGTAGATGTACAGGCCTTGGACCTCTGTTTTTGTAGCTCAAGTTGAGGAGGCTGATTGTTTTCCTCTGAACTCCACAGCTTGTGTTTTGAGTTTTGGGTGGAGATGTTTAAAAAAGCAAAGAGAGAGACAACAAACAAACAACAACAACCACAAAACAACCAAAGAAAAACTTTAAGGATTTAATGATGACTCTTTAGTGTGTTTTGTATTCCACTTGAATAGGTTTTTGTTTAATGATGTTTATGTTTGGGGATTTTTATGTCTCTTAGTAATCCAAAGTGACATTAAACAGAACAAATACTGTGTTGATAGTCTTGGGGGAAAAAGGGAATTAACTTTATTCTTTTCCTTAGTAATTACGTGAATTACAGAAATAGGCCACTCCAAATAAGCTATGTCAAAACATTGACCTTCAAAGAAAGGAAGAGTGGACTTCATGGAATGGGTGTGGCAACTTTTGAGGTAGTTATCCAAGACTTTAGGCTAATTGGTTAGACCTGAATTTATGGGCCAACAGGAATCCTATAATAGTAATAATAAACAGCCCTACTGCTACTACTGGCTAACATTTACTAAGTACTTATTTTGTGTGGGGCACTTGGCTAAAGGCTTATGTGTATTACCATATTTAATCCAAACCAGGGTGGAAAGGAAAAAAAAAATGGGAAAACTAGAATGCTTTTTTAAAACCTCTTCATGGCTTTTGGTTCAGTTTTATATTCTATTTAATTTCCTTTTATTTCTGAGTTTTGGAGAGATGATGGCTGCATTCTGCCTGGTAGCTGGAGATGGGGGGCGGGGTTGGGTTTGAGGGGCCTGTAGCAGCCCTCAGGGGGAGCTTTTGAGTTGTGGTCCTGGGGTCTGACTCCTGGCTTCACCATATATGAATCCATTTTCTTCATTGGTTCTTGGGAAACGAATATACACCTAAGTTGATAAGGAGCTGAAATAAGACATGTCCTTGGCACATGGTAAGTCCTCCATAATGGTTAATTCTTGTTGTTACTGCTGCTCTAAGTGACTCTGTGTGTGTGTGTGTGTGTGTGTGTGTGTGTGTGTGTGTGTGCGCGCGTGCATGGGCATGCAGGTGAGGGCCTGAGCACTATGTCTTAGCTTTTTAGTTCCAGACTGGCACTCTACCACTTGAGCCACAGCTCTACTTCCAGTTGTTGTTTTTAAAAAAACTTTTGGTGGTTAATTGGAGATAAGGGTCTCACGGGACTTTCCTCTCCTTGCTGGCTTTGAACCGCCATCCTCCGATCCCTGACATTTGAGTAGCTAGGATTACATGTGTGATCCACCAACACCGACCCTCTGAGTGACTCTTTAAAGCAGAGGTGACTCTGAGGGTAGGCAGCCCACCCTTAGCAGTGTGGTGACTGTGGTATCAAAGGGAGAACCCAACTTTCATCTCTATTCCTACTGCTTGGAGGGGTAGAAGGAGTTGGACGCGACTGAGCATGTTTTCTCCCAGTTCCTGGGTTTTTGAGTTTGTCCTCCTCTCTCTTCCAAGAGTGGGCCGGTCATTCACCCAGACCCTCCCACGCCAGGCCAGGAAGCTGGACTTGAAAGAGAGGTGCGGCCGATTTCCCATCACTTGTAATTACACTGATGTTTTCCGGCCTTTTTCCACTTAGAAATCCTACATGTGAGTCTGAATCTCCATTACTCCACTTGGAAGCTACACTCATTCCCAGCAATGGAAATGAAAAACAATTGTATTTCATATTACAGTGATGGTTAGCCTTTTGTTTTGCTTTTATTTTTTAAAGCTTATTATATATATTTTTTTCTTTTTACCCAAAGCTTTTAGAGATACAGTATTAATATTTTTCCAACAAAGCAATTTCCAGATTAACTCAGCACCCACACCATCATCATTGAACTGCAGTGCCACAAAGGAGAGAACTTTCCTGCACAGATGCAGAAATTGATGATTCAAAACTGGTTAAAATCAGAGAACAAATTTATGCATTTTCTTCTATTACCTTGACATTGGCATATGCTTTTTAGAAATCAGTGCAGAGCTATCATTGGAGGTTTTAGGGTTAAGATGTATCATTTTCCCCATGATTTCCAAATATCAAGATGCTGTGCATATATGAGGGGCAGTGAAGACAGTGTGCCTACTGGACAGCTCTTCTTTTTACCTTTTTCCTTTCCTTTCCTTTCCTTTTCCTTTCCTTTCTTTTCTTCCTTTTCCCTCCCTCCCCCCTCCCTTCTTCCCTCCCTCCTTCTCTTCCTCCCTTTCTCTCTCTCCTTCCTTCCTTCTTTCCTTCCTTTCTCTCTTTCTCTTCCCTCCCTCCCCCTCTCTCTCTTTCTTTCTTTCTTTCCTTCTCTCTCTTTCTCCCTCCCTCCCTCCCTTCCATCCTTCCTTCCTTCCTTCCTTCCTTCCTTCCTTGCCTCCCTCCCTCCTTCCTTCCCTCCCTTCCTCCCTCCTTCCCTCCCTCCCTCCCTCCTTCCTTCCTTCCTTCCTTCCTTTCTTTCTTCCTTCCTTCCTTCCTTCCTTCCTTCCTTCCTTCCTTCCTTCCTTCCTTCCTTCCTTCCTTCCTTCCTTCCTTCCTGCCTAGGCATTGTCCCTGAGCTTCTTTTGCTCAAGGCTAACGCTCTTACCACTTGAGCCGCAGCTCCACTTTTGGCTATTTTAGTAGTTTATTGGAAATCGCAGTCTCATAGACTTTACAGCCCTGGCTGGCTTCAAACTGTGATCCTCAGATCTCAGCCTCCTGAGCAGCTAGGATGGCAGGCATGAGCCACTGGCTCCCAGCCAATAGGGCCGCTCCAGTGTAGCCAGCAGAAACAGGTATGGAGTGGTGGGGCTGACTGAGTGGTAAAGGGGCTGTGTCCTGAGGACTTGTCCTTTCCCTTTTCTGTCCACACGTTGGAAGGCCCCCAAAAGGGTGGTTAGTCGTTAAGCTTTGAGCTGTTAGATTGGATTTGTGGGTACTTGTGCCGTGTGTGTGTGTGTGTGTGTGTGTGTGTGTGTGTGTGTGTGTGTGTGTGTGTTTCATTGAATCCTTTCAGTATTCCTATGAGATAAGGCTTTTTGTGTCATCCCTCCCGATGATGAGTTTGGGTTTCATGGAGATTAAGGAAGGCATCCAGGCCCCACGCTAGGAAGTGATAGAGTTGCGAGTGGATCCCTTCTGACTTCAGCATCTCTGAGAAGCCATTTGATTTAGGCAGGAACTGGTGTGATTTGGACAGATTCTTCTTGACAGAACTTCCTTTTTTCCCAACTGGGATTACCTCTTCAGACACAGCAGCGCATTCCTAGCTCAAATTTACACCACCAAAATGATACCAGTGTCAAATTGGCATCGTGGCTGTAAGCTTTCGGCTTAGTGTTTGCTAAGTCTGGGCCTCATCTGTGGAGATGATGGAGGGCTTCAGTCTTCTCTGCTGTGGTGGTACTTGAGATGGTTTTGCTTGTCTGTTCTTATTTACTCCAAGGTTGGAAAAGCAGGGCTTCCCTCGGCTGTTCCTTCTTATCTCTGTGATGAGGAAAGTGGAAGAGTCCCACCCTGCTTCCGGCTATGATTGGCTTTGAAGAGAGCCAGGGCAGAGCAACACATGCTCATTTTGCACGCTTCCCGTATGCTTGTGTTTTAGCTTTGATTTCTCTTTTCCTCTTCAAAATCCATGTAAAGTGGCCTAGCCAGAGGTTCTTAAAAGGCTCCTACGTAGGACATAGAGGATCCATGAACTTCATTGAGAAAAATTAGACCTTGTTAAGCGAGTATCTAAAAATTCATCATTTCCATCAATTGTGATGTAGGCTAGTGATCCACAGTGATATAGCATTGCTTGTGATGATTTGCAATGGAAAGTGTATATAATATATAGACTATGATATATATAATATATAAATATATATAATTTTATAATTTTAATTATATAATATAGACTATTATGTAACTGTAAGTATATACAATAGTCTATAATGATATAAATTATATATTATATAGTAATATATAGCTGTATATTTGTATATGTATATAGATAAATATTTTTAACACTGTACCTTACAACGTTGACAGATAGCTCTAAATATTGTTACAAGTTGGATATTACTGTAGATTCTATTACTTAGTACATTGATAAAGAAGCATGTGTATGTATTATAACATAGTCATTTCAATATTTAGTTTCTCTTCTATATTTTGAATTTAAATCATGCATATTGAAACATTAATTAGAGGGTTTCTTGTCTTTACCAACTGATACAGAAGGTAATAGAAAAGAAGGCCCATCAAAAAGTCGAACACTCTAATCCTAAGCTCAGACTACATTATTTCCCTAAGGAGATCAGCTTTAGTGGGAAAAGGCTACCCAAATTACTTTTACTTGAGAAATGTTGAACATAGCAGAGAAGATACCAAACACAGCAAAACACTTAACAAAAAATTCTCTTCTGAAACGGTGACTTTTGGCTGGGTGCTGGTGGCTAGCGTGCTGGTGGTAGCCACTCAGGAGGTTGAGATAGTGAAGAATTGTGGTTGGAGGCCAGCTCAGGGCACAAGAGTCTGGGAGATGTTAATCTCCAATTAACCACCAAAAAGCTGGAAGTGGAGCTGCGGCTCAAGTGTTTGAGGGCCAGCCTTGAGTAAAAAAGCCAAGGTAGAGTGCACAAAGCCCGAGTTCAAGCCCTAAGTACCAGCACAAAACAAAACAACCCTCCCAAAAAACCTCCCCCCCCAACAAATGGAACTATATAACAATGCGATGAAGTCTGCCTAAGTTTTGAATATTTACCCACAAAAGTTAATTTCTTTGAAGCAAAGAAAACCAGTGCAGAATGGGTGCAACTGCTTCTTGAACGGATTTGAAACATCACAGCCGTTGGAAACACACCTCCTGATCGCTTGTATTTGTATTTGGTAACAGGGATTCACTTTGAGAGTTGACCCCTGGGTGGGTACAGCTTAACTTTTCAATTGCATCTCTGTCATCTTTCCAGGCTTTGGTGTCATCTTTTAAAAAGCAAATTTTATTGAAGACACTTAAATTCAAAAAAGTGCCCACCCTGTCAGCACACATCTCAAAGAATTTCACAGCTGGGTGTGTAGGTGGGACCCCCTTGGAGATCAAAACCTTGGTGTCATTTTTATTCTCCTGTTTATAAGTGCTAGATATATATATGTAGCATTTGATGTGTCTCTTTGATGGGGCAGAGACAGTACCTGCCAAGCCTCACAGCGCCATGTACCTTGCTGAGCCTTGATGGAGCCCATCTGAGGAGACCCTGAGCCAGTGGGAGGAACGCAGCGTTGCCCAGCTTTAATCCTGTCGAGGCCACCTACGGTCTAAGCAAACTGACAAATTATTCCATCGCTTTGAACATCAATGTACTCATTGATGTAAATGAGGATGGAATGTGAAATAAGGACATACGGATAATATTTCCTTTTCTTTTATGATTGCTGAGAATCAGAGAAAATAAAATTAGAAGTTCTGTGTATACCGAATGGTAAATGAGAGGCAGATGCCCCGGTGGGTAACTGTGAACGCACCACTAAAACATCCATTTGTGGCCAGGAAGTTGGTTATAACAGAGGGGCTAGTGGAGCATGGTGCTATAACTCAACTTTTCCACTGTTCCTGGATAATTTTTATGGTACATCAGATTCACATGGGGCTTCATTTGCGACAGAGTAAATATAATAACCTTAAAAAAAAAGAAACTAGAGTTTGATGATTGTTTTCTTGAATTTCTAAGAAAATAAGGTCCCCATTTGCTAAACGACTTTTGTTTCTTCTTTTGAGGTGTTGGAGAAAACTTGACAGACCCATCTGTTATAAAACCTGGAGACAAACAGTGAGTTATGAATGATCACTTGGACATTTTTTTTTGAAAAATAGTTTATTTTAGCTGTGACATAAAACTATAAAAATTATACATGATTAATGGGGTACCATGTGTCATTTTGATAGATGTAAACATTGTGTAATGCTTAAATGGTTCATGACCTTTTTTTTCTTTCCTTTTTAAGCAGTAAAAATGAATTAGGGAAAATTGTCAACAAAACTCAGTATTAGTTTCTTGGTACATTTTTTTTTGGGGGGGGGGTGTTGGTATTAGGGCTTGAATTTAGGGCCTGAGGGCTGTCCCTTAGCATTTTTGTTCAGGGCTGGAGCTCTCTCTACCAGTCGAGCCGTGGCTCTAACTTCTGAATTTTTGCTGGTTAATTGGAGATGAGGCTTTTGGACTTTCCTGTCTGGGCTGGCTGGCCTTGAAATATTCCTTCACAGCTGAGATTACAAGCATGAGCCGTCATTCCCTGGCTACCAATACACGATTGTAAAATCATTTTATTAACATACATGCTTTGTTTTATTGTAAAGGTGATGTACAGAGGGGTTCCAGTTACACAGTCAGGTCATGAATTTCTTTTGGAACAGTGTCTCCTCCTCCCTCCCTCCCTCCCATTTTAATATACATGCTTTTTGCCTAGCTCCTATAATTTGTTTTGCATATAGATTTAAAACCTTAGGATATTCTTTTTTTGTGTGAGAATACTGTACAGAGGAGTTACAATTACATGGACAAGATAACGAGTACATTTCTTATCAAGCATTGTTGCCTCCTCTTTGTTTCCCCTTCCTATCCCTTCCCATACTCCCTCACCTCCCCCCACCTGATCTCCCCCCCACCAAAGTTGAAAAGTTCGTTTTTCGACATAACGACTTGTACATCTCATTGTTGCAATGGCTCAACCTGTATCCATACTTAAACATTTTGTTTTTTTTTCCCCTTCCCCTCCACAAATTATACCAACATCAAATACAGTGAAAGCAGGGTTTTTTTTACCATGGGGGAGGTACATACAAAGCAACAAAGAAATCATCTTATAAATATGTTAGAAACAATTGCATGGAAGAAAAAAAAATTGAATACTTATCTTGGGGTTTATTCCCTTAACATCAACTTATCTGACCTTTTCTGCTTGACGCAGACATATACCAGTTATTGCAAATAAGGGAAACCATGGGACCTATGTTTCTTTGGGCCTGTCTTACTTCACTTAATATAATTTTTTCCAAGTCTTTCCATTTCCTAACAAATGGGGCAATGTCATTCTTTCTGATGGAGGCATAGAATTCCATTGTGTATATATACTACATTTTCTTGATCCATTCATCTACTGAGGGGCATCTGGGTTGCTTCCATATCTTAGCTATGGTAAATAATGCTGCAATAAACATAGTTGTGCTGGTAGCTTTAGTATGGTCTTGTTTGTGATCATTTGGGTAAATGCCCCAAAGTGGGATTGCTGGGTCATAGGGGAGCTCTATGTGGAGTCTTTTGAGGAACCTCCATACTGCTTTCCAAAGTGGTTGAACAAGTTTACCTCCCACCAACAATGTAGTAAGGTTCCCTTCTGTCCACATCCCCTCCAGCATCTGTTGTTATTAGAGTTCTTGATTATAGCTATTCTAACTGGGGTGAGGTGGTATCTCAATGTTGTTTTGATTTGCATTTCTTTTATGGCTGGGGAGGTTGAGCATTTCTTCATGTCTATTGGCCATCCTTCTTTCCTCTTCAGAGAAGTTTCTCTGTAAGTCTTTAGCCCATTTATTTATTGGGCAGTTGTTTCTTTGAAGATTTGTTGTTGGGGGATTTAATTTTTTGAGTTCAAGACATATTTTAGATATGAGACCCTTGTCCGTTGTATGGCTAGTAAAGATCTTCTCCCAATCCATAGGCTTTCTATTGATCTTACTAGCTATGTCCTTTGCCATGAAGAAGTTCTGCAATTTCATGTAATCCCATTTGTCCAACCTTTCTTTGATTTGTTGTGTTTCTATTAAGAAAATTTGGCTTGTGTCAAGGAGACCTAGGGTTTCTCCTATTCCATCCTGTAATGTAAAACCTTAGTATATTCTTTTTTTTTTTTTTTTTTGGGGTCCGGTCATGGGGCCTGAACTCTGGGCCTGGGCACTGTCCCTCAGCCCTTCAGCTCAAGGCTAGCGCTCTACTACATGAGCCAAAGCATCACTTCTGGCTTTTTTCTTTTTGCTTATGTGGTGCTGAGGAATCGAACCCACGGCCTCATGCATGCAAGGCAAGCGCCCTACCACTGAGCCACCTTCCCAGCCCCCCTTAGGATAGTCTTAAAAACATAATTAGGGGCTGGGAAGGTGGCTCAGTGGTAGAGTGCTTGCCTTGCATGCATGAGGCCCTGGGTTCGATTCCTCAGCACCACATAAGCAAAAAGAAAAAAGCCGGAAGTGGTGTTGTGGCTCAAGTGGTAGAGCACTAGCCTTTAGCTGAAGAGATGAGGGACAGCGCCCAGACCCAGAGTTCAGGCCCCACGACCGGACCAAAAAAAAACAAAACAAAACAAAGTAAAAACATAATTAGGAAATGAGAATAAAAAGAAAGTTTGGTGAATCAAGATCCCTTTGGACAATTATTTAAGGATAACAAAAATAAAATTACAAAGAGGGATGTTTGGAAGTGAGATACAATCTGACGCTGGATATGTAAACAGAAATAGAATGATAAGGGCTAAGACAACATGCAGAATGTGGTGGCAAATTTGTTGCTGAGAGTTTTAGGGGTCCAGGCACCAGGTTTAGTTTCCACAGGCGCTGGTGGTCAAACAAGACCTCTGCTACCTTCACGATGGAATTACCGTCTCTGATCTTCTCCGTATCTTCTGCCATAGGTTGATGAAACAAACTCTATGGGCATTAGGTGCTTTTTCAGAGCAATAAGGCTAGGAGAGGTCAAAGCCATGGGGCTTAAGAAGAAAGCACCAGATTGCCCAACCTAATTCCAGCAAAGTCGTAGAGAAGAACCAGTCACCTCCTTGGAATGCCCACAGGCATTCGGTCTCATCAACAAGCTGTGGGGATGATGTAGCCCTGAAGGGTCTGAGGCTGTGGTCTTCTGTTCAAAGTGGAGTGAAAAGAACTGATGCTAACTTAACACTGGCCAATACCACAGAAACCAGTGCTGTCCAAGGCATCGGATCAACAGGAGAGCTTAAGACACCCATTTCTGATAGCTAGGTTTAAATCAGACCAAGTAATCTGAGTATCTAACAAGGTCCAGGCAATTCTGCTGCTGCTTCTCTGTCGACTATACTTTGAGAACTGGAGGCATAACATATTTTTACCTAAGGACTTTTTTATCTTTTATTCTCTCTCTCTCTCTCTCTCTCTCTCTCTCTTGCTTGGGGTTTTTTTTTTTTTTTTTTTTTTGGCTTATCTACTATTTGGCCCACACCACCAGTACCAGCTTTTGGTTTGTTAATTGGAGCTCAAAGTGGTATGGATTTTTTTTTTTTTTTGCCTGGGCTGGCTTCAAATTTTGGTTCTCACATCTCAGCCTCCTGAGTTATATGCTTGAGTCACCAGTGCTTGGCTCCTCCTCCTCTTTCTCTCCTCCTCCTCCTCCTCTTCCTCCTCTTCCTCTTCCTCTTCTTTCTTCTTGAGTCACCTGTCTCAGTCTCCAGAATGCTGGGATCACAGGTGTAGACTACCACCTGTGGCTAATATTTTTATTTCTTTGTTTATCTAATGTGGATACTTGGGCCCTGAGTGGTAGAATATATCTGTATCTCTACCAGTATTGATCTATATATCATCATCTATCGAATCCGTATCTTGATCATCTGGATCTACATAAGTGAACAATAGTATTAGGATAAAATAAGTTCCTGTCCTAGAACTCATATAGAGATAGCCATCATTTCAATGTTCTTTTTCTTTTAATGAATTTATTATTATTATTATTTTACTAAATCTAAATACAGTCCCATCCATAGGCCACTTTGCAAAGACTGCAGCCTACTAAGAGAGAAATGTCTTGGCTATTTAATTGGATTAGGACAGCCATATCGCCCGTACGTATGCATCACCAAATTCCTATGATATTTACTTGACTACCGAGTCCATGCTGTAACTCTTAGTACACACATAAACCTTCATTATTTTTCACTTTAGCAGGTCTAGAGTATTGTGAGCTAAGAAAATGATTTCTTCATTTATCCGCTTGTGCCCAAGGTAGCAGAAACTATTCTATTAGAACTTCTTTTAGAAGTAATTTTTCAGTGAAGAATTTTTGCATATATCACAAACCAAGTTTATGTATATATATATATATATATATATATATATATATATATATATATATATTTCTATTGCTCATTAAATTTTGGCCTTGGCATATGTTACTTAATGTGACCTGAATATTCTACCTTTTTAGAATTCTGAGATTGTATTATCCCACTTGACAGTTAAGTATTTAATTGCCTTCTATAGACAGTCGATCTCAATTTTTATTAAGGTCAACTGGAAAAAAAAAGAAGAAGATTCCTAGGTTTGGCATTCAAGTAGGATATCTGTGTTTTTACATTTCCCATATGATTTTATGGGCAGCCAGATTCTACGGAAGCTTGAGAATAATCGTTGTGAAATTTCGTAGAATAGTATTTGAGTAGAATTTGCATAGAGAACAGTATGTAGAATAGAATTTGTGGGATTCCCTAATTTTGGGTGCAGTTGGTTTTTATGGTGGCCATAACAAGAAGTTTGATTTTCTCACAGGAATTAGTGCAATTAGAATTATGCCTAATTGGTTCATTGAAGCTCACATTCTTGAGTGAAGGTCTTGTTACAGAAATCATGGACCAGTGACCTCAGCATCAGGGGTGATTGTTAGAAACAAAGTGTCTCAGGACCCTCCCTAGATGAATGGAGTGAGAATCTGAATTTTCACAAGGTCTTCTGGGTGATTGGGCATGAAGTTTGGGAAGCATTGATTTAAGCAAGTATTTTAACATATGGTATTTACTTTAGCCTTAGTAACAACATTGAAGGCAAATGTTCTCAATCACAGTCCATAGATAGGAAAACTGAAGGTTTTCATTTTGAGGGTTTGATTTTTTTTTGAGCTCCAAGTATACTAGATCCCATCTGATAGATAGCTGGTAAACATCTCCCATTCAGTAAGCTTTCTTTTTAGCTTGTTTGCGGGGTCCTTTGCTGTTCAGAAACTTTTGAGTTTGATGCACTCCTACTTATCAGGCCTGTCTTTGATTTGTTGTGTTTCTGGATTTTAATTATAGCAAGTT
This sequence comes from Dipodomys spectabilis, assembly GCF_019054845.1. NCBI lineage: Eukaryota > Metazoa > Chordata > Mammalia > Rodentia > Heteromyidae > Dipodomys > Dipodomys spectabilis. Next base: position 8,890,981 of record NW_024870918.1, on the reverse strand, counting down.
CAAATAGTACATTTTTAAAAAAGGAAAATGAAATCAAAGCACCAAGAAATGGGCACTTTCAAGGTTTGTGTGTACATGTGTGTGTGTGGGCGTAGTGCCAAGGGAAGTGGTATAGACAATGCAATGGGGATGTGGTGGGGGGCGGGGAGAATACAGTCAAGAATTCATTGTCTATACCACAAACTTAAGCACTTCCAGGGCAGGGCTGGGCAGAATGGGGCTGAGCTTGTTGAAGGTAACAATTGAGATGGCTGAGTGACAAGTATCAAGATGCATTGTATTTATGTACTGCTTTGTTAAATGACACTTTCCTTGTATAACTTCTTAAAGGTAGTAATAAGAAAATAAAATTAGAAAAAAAAAGAAAACTGAGACTTTATAAAGAAGAAATCAATGAAAGGATATAAACTCACATCAAAAGAGAAGATACGGAGCTGGGTGTGGTGGTTCGCTCCTGTCATCCCAGCGCTTTGGGTGTGAAAGCAGGAGGCTCGTGTAGTTTGAGCTACATACGAAGTTGTTTGAAAACAAAACAAGTAAAAAAACATAAGGAACAGAGGAAAATGAGGAGAGACACAGAGAGAAATCGAGAGAGACTTGTATGATATGACTTCCAATATTGTTTGGAATATCTATTACACTTAACTTCCCGTAACCTGGTTGATAGTTGGGGGATTATATTGTATTTCTAGATAACTGCTTTCGTGGCTTTGGGTAGTTGAGAAGTAAGAAATAATGATGAGAGGTTCTTTAGTAAATCTAAGTATAGATATCACTTAATTAACATTCTCTTGCATGTGGAATCAAGCCGCCACCTGCCTTGCTGTGTTGGGAAAAACCTGGAAAGCAGCTAGTTCTGTGTGTGTTATGGCTATTTTTTAAATGTAGTTATCTGAGTCTTCAAGGCTGTAAGCATGTGGTAGGGGTAGATGTGAAAGAATCTCCCTCCAACCTCTCCTTTCCTCTCCTCTGCTCAGGGAATGATATAGCCCCTGCTTGATAGATGCCCTTTGTAGGAATTGTGTTTCTTTTGTCATAACTTTCAAAGGGGGGGGAGAGAGAGAGAGAGAGAGAGAGAGAGAGAGAGAGAGAGAGAGAGAGAGAGAGAGAGAGAAAGAGAGGGAGGGAGAGAGAGAGAGAAAGAGAGGAATTTGTGTACAGCTTCTTTCAGAGATTCAAAGTTATATTTCTAAGTTGAGGATTTCATACTTTCTGGGAAGGAAGAAATGGAAAGCACACTAGAACAATATTCCAATAGATTATGCTGGAAAGATTTGGAAAAGGAATGTTTCACTGTGAATGACTGTATTAACACCTTGGATTTTCACTTCATCTGGATGATAGAGTTTCTCTAGTCTAAATACCGAGTGGTGCTGCTTCCCCCCCACACCCGCCCCCCACTACCTTTGGTTTAAACTTATTGAAGTGGTGCCTCACCAGATGGACCTGGAGTGGCATAGTTAGCAAGGGGCCTGGGTAAAAGCTATCAGGGCTGGATTTTGGACATTGACTGAGTGACCAGGAAAGTTAATCCTAAGTGTCTTTCCACTCTGTCTTCCCAAGAGATTTCCTCCACCTCCTGGCCATAGACCAGAGAGGCAATCCGAGATCAGACTGAAATCAGCCCTCACTCCAAGGTTGGCACATCTTCAGAGCAGCTACTGTTTCTCTGCCAAAAGGAAGTGGAAATTGAGATAAATGTTTCAATACTTGGATGGAAAAAAAAAAGTCCAGTTTTACACCATGTCCCTTTTGAAAAACCGCATTCCTCAGAAGCAAAGTTTATTGTTTCCTTTTGTGATACTTTGCTTCTTTAAAAATTTTTTTTTCTTCTTCTTCTTCTTAAGACGTGGTATTTAAGAGCGGTAATTGAGATCAGATTTTAAAATGTGCTGTTTCCACTCTGCATGTCATTAAAATAAAATATTAGCTTTCATGAAGTTTCTTTGGAAGTGTTTCTGGTGGGCTGTGTTCTGTGGTAGGCAGAGTGTCAAAAATCTAAAGAAAAATGGTTGTACCCAACAGGAGAGTAGAGGAACAAGTGCATGAAGAGTCAAGAATCTCAGAATCTGCCAGGATCTATTGTAATGATGACATGTTCAAAATGTGTCTTATTGTTACCAATTCTATTCCTAGTTGTGGTACCTACAGGGAGTATAAATGGATGATTCAAACAAACACGTGGTCAAGTACCAGTCTTGATGTAAAGTCTACTTATTGCAGTTTGTAGGGTACATGGTGGCTTTTGAAAAAGCCCCCAAATATTGGCTCTAGGATTAAGTCAGGTGTATTTTTTTAAATTGAGGGCTTTAAGTTTTTAAATTATATGTTCACTATCTTTAAGTAGCTGTACAATGGGGTTGCGATTCAACCTGTGGATGTATGAGAACAGGGAATCTTGATCAGTATCACCCTTTCTATCTTTCTCCTTCAGCTCTCCCAACCCCATCCATTGTTATTTTAAGAACAGTTAAGCTGGGCACTAGGGGCTCATGCCAGTAATCTTAACTACTCCTGAGGCTAAGATCTGAGGATAATGGTTTGAAGCCAGCCTGGGCAGAAAAGTCTGTGGGGCTCTTATTTCCACTAAACCACCCAGACAAAGCTGGAAGTGGCACTGTGGCTCAAGTGGTAGAGTGCTCACCGTGAGCACAAAAAGGCTTAGCATCAGGACCTTGAGTTCAAGTTCTAGGACCAGAAAACAAAAAGTTATTTGGGTTGCAGTAATGTTCACATGTCTTTTTTTCTAAAGAAGGTGTCTTCGAATATCAACTTTATACCTTACCTTTTGGGGTATCAGCGTGGAACATTTGGTAAAGAATGTCATTCTCTCACCCCATATGCATTAAAAAGAATTTCACTGTATTTTATATTTTGATGTAGTACATAGAAAACTCACTCTTCTATCAGATTCACGTTGAAATGAGTTTCACAGTAGGTCTTGGAGTTGGGCACAAAGATGTCAGTGCATTTAAATTTTAAATTTGCAAACCTAACATTGTCCTTCCCCAAATGTTCTGTTCCTTGCTGGCTCCTTCAAGTTACTGGGTTACTATGGGATACTGCTCACTGTCTCCGAGAATCCCATTGAGTCCCTTTTCCTCTGCTGTGATCTCATTGATATTCTGATATTTCCTCCAGATCAAGAGGAATGGTGTTTGGGCCGGCCAATTTAGGAGAAGGTGCAATTAGAAACTTCATTGCAAAACATCGTTGTAACTCCTGCTGCCGGAAACTCAAACTACCGGGTATGCTGCAAACAATTCTATTTTCCACCCAGTCAATCTCTCCCAGAACCACCTCCATCGTGACCCGGAATCGAGGAGAAAATCTTAATCACATTAAAAAAAAAAAAAATCTCATTCGCAGCCATTCACAGAGCCTGACTTTCCGACTGCAAACTTTTTCGAGACTTGGAAAGGATTAAAAGGACAAGGATTTACTGTAGGTTCTGCTACAAAGTGATAAAAACAACATGAGAGATTTGTCCCAGTCACTGGGGGGGGGGGGGGGGGGGGGGGAGGAGTTGCACTGGTTTAAATGGGAAGAACTCTGACCAAGGCCTTTCTCCCCCCCCCTCCTCTCTGAGTGCCCCCAGCCCTTCTGTTCTATTTTGTTTATTGGACACGTGGGAGACAGGCTACACAGGGAGACGATGCAGAAAACCATGCTTTACATTATAAAAAGCAACCACTCTAGTTACTTTGCTGTCTGTCCTGGGAAATCAAACCCCACATCTTGCCCATGCTAGACAAATATTTTACCACTAAACCCCAAGCTGAGCCCCCAAATCTTCCATTAAAAAAAAAAATATATATATATATATAAATGCCATGTAGTAATGTGGCATACTTTCTCTGAAACCAATATAGTCATCAGAAAAAAAAATACCCTTGGGGAATGTCTGCCCCCAACCTTGTAATCCCAACGCCAGCTGCTCCTCCTTTCTTCTCAGAGGGGTGCTGATGCCTCCCTCAGCTGGTTCAGTTTGCTTTCCAAGGCCACAGCAAAATGGTTCTTCTATTGGAATTTCACAGGTTTCAAGCTGAGGAGTCGTTTTTGCTTTATCAAAAATGATTACAGCCTGGAGTCAGGCGCCACAGTGCATGCCTGTAATCCCGGGTCTTTTGGAGGCTGAAGCAGGAGAATCTTCTGAACTCGGGTGTTCGGAACCAGTCTGGGTGACACATTTGAGAAACAAACAAACAACGAATTGGAAATCAGTAGAAGAGCACCATCCATTATAATCTGGAATGGAGCCGGGGTAGATTTGCAGTCATCAAGGATAAATTTCTAATCCTGTTTGAGTTAGGAGGAAAGAGGGCTTCTGTGGGCATCAGTCTGGTTCGGAGCAGTCCCTGCTTGTCAGCCAGAGGTGGTAGAGCAGAGGTGGTCCAGATGTTGGATGAGGAGATCAAAATAACGAAGAGAGAGGGCCATCACACTTGTGTCTGCCCAGGGACTTGATCTCACAAATCATTCACTGTTTACCAGAGACTCAAGGACAGCATTTTGGTATCAGGAGGACCTCAGCCAGGGAGGCTGGGGGCTGGGCAGCTCTCTAGGTAAGGTTCTGATGGGAAGCAGGAACTGAGGAGGGTCTGAGTCATCCACCGTTCTGAGCAGGAGTTTCACCAGTGAACTCTTCACACAAGGGTCCCTGCCGGTCTGGTTACACAGGGCAGCCTCCATTCTGAGACCCAGGAAGGACTCCATCTGTCCGGTCAGCCAGGAGGCAAGGAATCTTGAGCCAGAGCTCACTGCTTCTAATCCTGGAGCCCCATTTAGTCTTCTGGGTGATCTTCTGGGTTGATGGATAATTCGGTTGTCCCTTTATCTTTCGATCAAATGGGTGTCACCTTTCCAAGTGTTAGTTTTGAACAAAATGGTATATGGAAATACCCTGATTTACTTACCTATTTTGGGCGATGTAAAGAAAGGATTTCATTTGAAAGACAGGATTAGATATGGATGCTCTGGATTTCCTTGTTTTCGTGTGAGAGTTCAGGATTGGGAGGCAGGCAGGTTGGACTCAGATCCCAATGTTGCCTCTTACTGGCCCCATGACCTTGGCCTTCAGTGGCCTCCTGTGCAAAGAGTCCTTGTTTAGTTGGTGTGAAGGTTTAATTAAGTAATATATGTATGTGTTTGATAAATGTTGGTTAATACTAAAATAAGTTTTATGTTCACAGATTCTCCATTTAACATTAAAAAATTAACACAAAGGTTCCTCCCGCCCCCATTTGATGCTTGAGATTGAACCCAGGGTCTCATGTCCACTAACTGCATGCTCTACCAACTAAGAGGCTCCCCTACCCTGGTAGAAATACGGGGCAAATTTAGCCAGAACAGCACAGAAACGTCTATAAGTATTTATTAGCCATTCCTGCCACAATTTTTTGTTTTTTTGACTATTTTTTTTATTGTGAAAATACTGTACAGAGGGGTTACAATTACATGGGAAAGATAATGAGTACATTTCTTTTCAAATATTGTAGACTCTTCCTTTGTTTCCCCTTCCCATCCTCCCCCTGCCCCCTACCCCAGTCCTTTCCCCCCTGCTCCTCCCACACCAAAGTTGTAAAGTTCGTTTTCAACATAACGACTTATACATCTCATTGTCTGCAACAATTTTTTTGGAAGGTGTTAGGGCTTGAGTTTAGAGCTTTGGGCCTTTTTAAAAATCAAGGCTAGCACTCTACCACTTGACCTACATCTCTACTTCTGGCTTCTTGCTAGTTAAGTGGATATGAGAATCTCTGGGAGTTTTCTGTTCAGGTTGGCTTCAAACTACTATTCTCAGATCTCAGCCACCTGAATAGTTATGATTTCAGGTGTGAGCCATCAGTGCCTGGCCTTAAGAATTAATCCTCCCTCCCTCCCTCCCTCCCTCCTTCCCTCCCTCCTTCCCTCCCTCCCTCCCTCCCTCCCTCCCCTTTTCTATCTCTATTTTCTTCATATTGGGGGTTTGATCTCAGGGTCTTCCTAGTGCCTACACTATTGCTTGATTATCGCCCTTGGTAGTATTTTCTTTTACCACAGGAAAAGGAAGCCTTAGGAAATATACACTCTGACCCTGGAATGAGGCTTTACACTCTGATCCTGGAATGAGGCTTTTGTAGTGGTAGACAGATTTAGACGCAGCTTTTGTTGTGGAAAACTGACTCCGGATCTGGAATCTACCATTTGACCCATCTCCATGACCTTGCCCGTGACTGGCATTTCTCATTTGCTTCATTTAACTCTGGCCCAGGTTATGGCTTACAGGGCACTGCACGTTGAATCAAACAACCAACCATTTCCTCTCCTGTGGGAGTCCCCTACTCAAACATCATGGGCAATTCTGGTTGCACATGGGTCCTGGGGTGAAGTGTTGGGCTTGGGTTCCATATACCATGGCCTGGGAGTGGTAGAGCTTCCGGGATATCTGGCCACCCCTAGCGGCTAATCTGTGCATGCAGTGCATTCTGACATAGATTCCCTAAAGCTTGTCTTTCTTGCAGATCTCAAAAGAAATGATTATTCCCCTGGAAGAATAAATTCCCACTTTGGACTTGAGAAGAAAATCGAACCAGCGGAGGGAGCTCTGGAAAGAGAATGGAAGAGGAATTCCCTAGAAGAATACACACGACTGTAAAATCAGGGTGGAAGGAAGTATCCCGATCATTCCATCACGGGTGGACACACCAACATTATAAAGTAATGCCGATTTCACCAGGAGACCTTACACCCTGGCCCAGGGCTTCCCTGGGACATGCGCTCTGAGCCTCCAGTCTGCCCTCATCAAGAAGTCTCATTGGAAGATAGCCAACAGGTCTTTCTAGATAGTGCTCTATGTGCAGGTCGTTTTGCATGTGTTCTCGATCCTCCAGTTCCACATGAAGAAACTTGGATGAGTCAGCTGGGAATTCTGTTCCTTTATACCTCATTGCTTTAGCTGGTCACTTGGAACCATTAGAACAGAGTTTTGTGCACTAAAGAACCAGGGGGTTGAATTAATTTATTTTCTCACTGTGTGTGCAGACTCTGCCCCCCACGGCTACATCTCCTCATCTACAGATTGTACTTATGTATCTATATGTACATTAAAAAGTTATTTGACTTCCTCTTTCCTATTACCCAGGAGCATAAGGCTTTCAATAGCACCAACAGAGGAAGGTGAGGAATGAATGTGTGTTTGCACATCCCTACACGACCAGTACAAAATTAAACCATGCTAAAATCTTAGATTTGTGTGTGCCAGAGAATCATATGAAGCCTGGGCATTTCAGGGTTCTCTAAAGAGGAAATAATAAAAAAGCAAGTGCGAGGAACTTGCAGTAAATTCTTTTGCCTCTTTTTTTCCTCTTCTCCATAAGAGAGCAAGTTATTAGGCACCGGTGGCTCGTGTCTATAAGACTGACTACTCAAGAAGCTGGTATCTGAGGATCAAGATTCATAAACTATTCTGGGCAGAAAAATCTGTGAGACCCTTGATCTCCCATTAACCAGCAAAAATGCTAAAAATAGAGCTGTGGCTCAAGTGGTAGAGTACTGGCCTTGAGCCAAAAAGCTAAGGGACAGTGCCTTGTACGTGTGTGTGTGTGTGTGTGTGTGTGTGTGTGTGCATGTGTGCACATCAGTACTGGGATTTGAACTCAAAGCCTATGCATTGTCCTAGTATTAGGGCATGCGTGCACACACACACACACACACACACACACACAAAGAAAACCAGGAGCAAGGATACATAAAACTTAAGAAAAGCATGTTTCCCTTAAGATTAAGGATATTATTAGTTAGAAGGGAATTTAGTTATCCTCTATAATTCTACTCTTCTTCTAAGAATTGCTCTGTTGGGTCTTATGGAGAAGGATGTTGTTTGAGGCAGAAATGATGGCTGTGTAGGTATGCATCTCTTTCCAGAGTGAAGTGCCAATAGACCAATCCACCCTAAGAACCTGTTAGCAGTTTGGGAAGCTTTAAGTGGGAGATCACAGTTTACTCTGTATAGAATGTTGGTGGTGCCTCTTACATGTTGGATGGAGTTGTCCTTAGCAAACATGAGCTTTCCACACAAGCAGAGATGGGGCCTGGGTAATCTCTTCCTTTGCATCTTTTGCATTCTTATGTCTCGATCTGTCAACAGCAGACCTCTCGGATTTGAGTGTTTTCAGCTTATTTTTATTGTTAGTCCTTATATTAGGTAGCTTGCTGGCAAATCTGTTGTTAAAATCTCTACTCCTGCATTCTCAGGCAATTCTTCTGGGAGAATGTTGCACGAGCAGGAGGAAGCCAAGGATTCTGGATGCAAACAATTGTGTCTGGTTCTGGAAAGAGTTTGCTCATCCATGGGCAAACTAGAGGTTTTGATTGATGTGCTAAATACTTGGAACCTGGATCGGAACTTCAAATGCACTTTAACTTCCAATTTCTGTGGTGTGCCTTTTGTAACTTAAAGGAAAATCTACAGCATCACATTTGTTTATTTGTTTTATTTATTGTAGGTGCTGATACCAGGGCTTGAACTCAGGGCCTGGGTACTGTCCCTTATCTTTTTCGTTCAAGGCTGACATTCAGGCATTTTGGTGGTTAATTGAAGAAGAATCTCATGGACTTTTCTGCCCCAGACTAGCTTCAAACTGTTGATTCTCAGATTTCAGCCTCCTGAGCAGCTAGGATTACAGGCATGAGCCATTGGTTCTCAGCTCAGCATCACACTTTTAAATGGTAAATGGGCCAAAAGTCACTGAGATTGTTTGCCCATAATGTGACAATGTCAAATTTGAGTGATTTGTGATCACAAAAGGATGCAGTGTTTTTTTTCATCTGATATTTAAATGCTATTTGTATTCTGCATTAACGATGAAGCTGCAGCACCGAACACGGCAACATTGCCTATAAAAAGCTTGTTTCTTGTTTATGTATTGAATGTTTTGCTCATTTGTTTGTCCTAAGTTTCAATCTCTAGTAAATGGTAAAAGTAATTTGACCACTGGGCAAATGTCAAATCATGAAATGTGTCCCATATCCTACCTGCCAGAAGAATGGGTTCAGATTGGGATAAAAGAAGACAAGTCTTTCCTTCTGCGTACAAATGGTACAATAGTAGTCTTTCTGATGGATGAGTATAATTCCATTATATATATGAATCTTGATCCATTCATCCACTGAGGGAAATCTAGGTTGATTCCATATCTTGGCTATGGTAAACAATGCTGCAATAAACACGGTTGTGCTGGTGGCTTTAGTGTGGACTGGTTTGTGGTTCATTGGATAGATACCCAGGAGTGGAATTGCTGGGTCATAGGAAGCTTTATGTTTGGTCTTTTAGGGAACATTCATACTGCTTTCCAGAGTGGCTGAACAAGTTTACCTTCCCACCAGCAGTGTAAAAAAGGGTTTCCTTTTGACCACACCCCCTGCCAGCATTTGTTATTGTTAGTTTTCTGACAATGGCGAAGTAAGCCAGAGCCAAAGAAACATGAGCTGTGTGGTTTCCCTCATTTGTGGTAACTAGAATGAGCCTATAAATCTACAAGCAAACATGCTGAATGGCTAAAATAAATAAATAACCCTGGTACATGATAAATAGTCATTAACATATACAGGCTAAGGAGGCTATGCAGAGGAATGCTGGACAAAGGCTCAATAGCTATGTGCAGATGATCATATAAATAATGTTCTATGAGATGAACTCCAGGAAAAGGAAACAAGAGGCATTCTTTAGTTGCCATTGTTGCTGCTTTTGTTTTCTTTTCCTGTTGTCTTGTTTGTTTGGAACAAGGATGAACAAGTACAATAGTGACACTCCCTAGACATTGTGGAAAATGAACTGGATAGCTTGTGTGTGGGAATAGGAGAGAAAAACTGGGAGAGGGGGATGGAAGGGTAGAGATAGTTAAAAAAGAATTGTACTCATTACTCATTACCTGATTTATGTGACTCTAACCCCTCTAGATATCAACTCTACAAGAACAATTAAAAATAAAAAAGAAGCAGAATAGCCAGGCACTGATGGCCTATAATCCTAGCTACTCAGGAGGCTGAGATCTGAGGATGACAGTTTGAAGCCAGCCAGGGGAGGAGAGTCCACTTTCATCTCTGATTAAACATCAAGAATGCTGAAAGTTGAGCTGGGAAGGTGGCTCAGTGGTAGAGCGCTTGCCTTGCATGCCTGAGGCCCTGGGTTCCATTCCTCAGCACCACATAAGCAAAAAGAAAAAAGCCAGAAGTGGCGCTGTGGCTCAAGTGGTAGAGCGCTAGCCTTGAGCTGAAGAGCTGAGGGACGGTGCCCAGGCCCAGAGTTCAGGCCCCACGACCAGACCTCCCCCCCCCCCAAAAAAAAAGAATGCTGAAAGTAGAGCTGGAGCTCAAGTGGTAGAGTCATAGTCTTGAGCCAAAGAAGCTCAGAGACAGTGCCCAGGCCCTGAGTTCAAGCCCCAGGACCAGCACAAGAAAAAAAAAAAAGAAGCAGAACAAATAAGAGGACATAGCTTGAGCTGTTTTTGGAGCTCCCACGTTAGAATAAATCTCATAATTCTTTTCGGAGCACACACCTGTGTCATAGGTAGGATCTGAGTCTGAACACCGGACCACTGGAAAAGCACCTGGGATCAGGAAGTTCTCTCTGAAGCATTGGTATATCCTGGGATTTTCTTTCTCAAGCTGGAAATGCAGCTCTGTTCACCTTCAATTGAAATCTTTAAGTTTCTTGCAGCCCCAGAGAAATGAAATCTAATACAGTTTTGGGTGTTGCTCTTTTTCTTTTCCTTCTTTTTTTTTTTCTTTTTCTTTTTTGGCTCTGGGTTTGCAAAACAAGGACTCAGTGATTAAGATTTTCCAATAACTATTTTAGCCAATGCTTTAAAGATCTGTGTGTGTGTGTGTGAAACTTATTTTAGAAACATCAAAGGCTATGGCTGTAGAAGTGACAGGGACATCCCTTGTGTTTTGTTGTGACAAAGCATATCATTTTCAACCGTATATATTTTTTTTAAAAGAAATAATAAAACCTTCAAACGACAGGGACTTTCATTCACTAGGGAATGAAAATTAAAAATTTACATTTTTAATCTAGAAAGAAATGATTACGGATTCCTTAAGACCCAACACAATTCTTTTGATCTCTCTCTCTTTCTCTCTATCTCTCTCTGCGTTAATTTTCTAGGAAATAGCTTTTAACCTCCTACACCTTGTGTATTGAATTGTCAACCAGTTTTTGTTCTTATCACCACTGGTTATAATGGCAGAGAGCAATCCCCATCTGGGAACTATTGAAATGAGATGATGATAAGTTCCCAGAAACTGCCTACCAATAATCGCCACCTTATTACCCTTTGCAAAGAAGATTGAGAGGAAAGTCATTTGAAAGATGGCTCATTACCATGCCCTGGTACGATTTCTTTACCCACATCTCTCCAAAGCTTGAGAATGGGAGGATTATTCTCTGAGGTTGGAATTTGAAGGCTGTGTGTTTGCCTCTTTGAAGTCTTGGTATTAATTTTCTCTAGTCATTTCTTGGGCAATTTTCTAAGAAACTAGTTGGAGTTCATTTGTCGTAAGTTAAAGTTAAATGACAGAAAAGTGTTTTTTTTTTTTTTAAATTCCAAAGAGGTTAGCTTCTGAAGGAAGATGAAACTTAAATAACATTTCAAATCTCCAATCACATGGGTAGGGGTAGAGAGTAGGAGGGATTCTGGGAAGCACACTTTTTTTGTTATTTAAGAAAAATTTAGTACTGTTGTCATTTGACGACTTTCCTGTCTAGTTCATGATGTACAGACTAAATATTAGATTTTTTTAAAAAAATGAAACAACCTCATAGGAATAATTAGGTACGCTGCTTATTTTTTTGAAAGAGCAATATGTTTAGTCCTCAAGATCTCTATCACTTCCAGACTTTTAATACCAGTTTATATGATTTGTTTAACATCTATATGAATCTTCAACTCTGGGATGGAGACACAGATACCTGTCAAAATGAAGTGGAATGCTAATGAGAGAGGACTTATAAAGTCCTCTGAAACATTTATTCAAAAGGTGTATGTGTGTGTGTGTGTGTGTGTGTGTGTGTGTGTGCGCGCGCGCGTGTGTGTGTGTGTGTGTGTGAGAGAGAGAGAGAGGATTAAAAAAGAAATGTACTTATAACCTAACTGTAACCCCTCTGTAAATCACCTCTACAATAACAATAAAATACATTTAAACAATATATGCAATTCCAGCCAGCATGGTTAAAATTACCTCTGATGGTTTTATACATAAGTTGGAAGGTTGCACTCTAACTTAAGGCTATCAGATAAGAGAACCCAAACTAGGCCTATAGAATATAGAAGTGTTTTCACTGCTTCTGTCATGTTAAAGAAATCTCTTCTGTATGTTAATGGTTATCTGTGAACCCTGTGAGTTGGTTAGAAAAATCACTCCATCTTTGATGTGTCTGAGGTAGGTGCAGAATGACAGGTGAGTTCCCTTGAGTCTGGATCTGCTAAGTCAAGTTTTCTGCTTCCATTTCTCCTTCTTTCTCCTCCTACTTCCTCTCCTCGTCCTCCCTCCCTCCTTCCCTTCCTTCCTTCCTTCCTCCCTCCCTCCCTCCCTCCCTCCCTCCCTCCCTTCCTTCCTTCCTTCCTTCCTTCCTTCCTTCCTTCCTTCCTTCCTTCCTTCCTTATTTCCTCCCTCCCTCCCTCCCTCCCTTCCTCCCTCCCTTCCTTCCTTCCTTCTTTCCTTCCTTCCTTCCTTCCTTCCTTCCTTCCTTCCTTATTTCCTCCCTCCCTCCCTCCCTCCCTCCCTCCCTTCCTTCCTTCTTTCCTCCTTCCTTCTCTTTCTTTCATTCATTTTCTTTCTCTATCTTTATTTCTTCCTTCCTTTCTTTTCATCTTTTCCTCTTTCTCTCTTTCCTCTCTCCCTCTTCTTCCGTCTCTTCACATTCTCTTTTCCTTCCTACTAGGCAATTAAATGTTCATTAATCCCCACAATAACACTTACTATATGGTAGCATCTAGTGGCATGCTAGTTTATCAATTTAGAGTTAAAAAAAGTAGAATCTATGCAAGCTACAACATTTTTATCAGCTTGGCCCATGGCAGTGTTTCCTGGGAGGCTTGGCTTACAATCCGAAGGTTGCTCGAAAGCACATGGACTAGGAACAAAGAGAGGTAGATAAATCTAATTTTTAATGGAACAGAGTTAAGACATACTGTCTCAGCTCATTTCTCCCGAGGGAGTGCCCTGCCAGGGTGGGTGGGTTATGAAAGTCCTTCAGCCTCCTTCCAAAGGAGGTGGCGGACTTCAAACACCTCTTGGGTGAATGGTGGGAAGCGTGAGTAATGAGGAGAGTATTCTTTCCTCCTCTCCCATCGTTTCTTCTCATGGTCTTTCTCTTCTTCTCTCTTTATCTCCTCCCCCTCCATCTCCTTCCTTTTTCTGGCTCTTTTTTTCTCTTTCTGTTATATTTTTTCCCAGCACCCTGCCTGTATGTGTGGACAAGGACAGATCATTAAATTTGCAAGTGAATCATCAGTTTCCCCAGAAATTGGTAGAATTAAACAAACTTTACAACTTTGGCGGTGGTGGTGGGGAGATGGGAGGGCAGGGATGGAGGAGGCAACAATGCTTGATAAGAAATGTTCTCCTTGCCTTGCTCATGTCATTGTAACCCCTCTGTACAGTATTTTCACAATAAAAAACCTTATTGATAATAGAAAAAATGAGTTAAAAAGGATAAAGACAAAGAAATCAAGAGATTTTTACCTCACCCAGAATTGATTTACCTAATGTAAGGAGGAGTGACAAGAACTCAGACCTCTAGAGCAGCATTAGTTAGGCTAATAATGAGCACATTTATATGTGTAAACAAATAAAGGTATCTTTTTTTTTTTGTCGGTTGTAGGTCTTGAACTCTTAGCCTGGGCATTGTCCCTCAGCTCTTCAGCTCCAGGCTAGCACTCTACCACTCGAGCCACAGCGCCACTTCCAGTTTTCTGGTGGTTTATTGGAGATAGAAGTCTCACAGACTTTCCTACCCAGGCTGGCTTTGAACCATGATCCTCAGATCTCAGCCTCCTGAGTAGCTAGGATTAGAGGCATGAGCCACCAGTGCCCAGCTGAAGTTATCTTTTGATATTAAAGTCCTTCTGTTTACCTGAAAAATATTCAGATGTTTGCATGAGTATGTTTTAAACTTGGAACTTGTAATAAAAGTGTCACTAAAGTGAGTCATTGAGTTTTTTTTTTTTTTGGTCTGTGTTTTGTACTGAGAATATTTTATGAGGCATGTGACTTTAGAATGCTATTGCAAAATGCTATTGAAAATTAAATTATGTTGTTATTTTCCCTCGGCTTGGGTGTGTGCATGTGTTTTCATAAATAGAATGTAGCTAGTTAGCTGAACATGGGAGATTTCAAGTCCAAAGATTCTGTAAAACTTGGATTTTGGCCAGGTGTGGTAGGGCAGGCTTACAATTCCAGTATTCAGGAAACGAAGGCAGGAAGCTCATCATTTTCAAGCAAACCTAGGCTCTCGAGTGAGTTAAAAACCAGTCTGGCTAAGCAGCAAGACCTTGTGTCAAAACAAACAAAACACTTAGATTTGTACAGATGCTTCAGATATTTCATTTTCTTTAGAACATTTGACATTACTTCTCATGGTCACAAAAAGCCTTTCAGTCATGGGGAACCTGTTCCTGGATGAGGCCACATGGGTGGAGAAGGGAATGCTGCAGACCTCTGCATCAGATGGATTTGAGTTGAACGAATGGCTGGTAACTCTGGGGAGAATGTTTAGTTCTCCCCTTCCATTGATCATCTGGAGATGGCAGGATTACCTGCCAGATGGTAATGTACTACTGATTTGTGTGGCTGCTCGTCACCATCTCAAAAATCGAAGTGCTTCGGGACAGTAATGGTAGATCTCAGAGTTTACGATGCCCCAAGATGACACCTTTTTCTGCAAGATACGTGAAACACGGATGGAGGCTGTAACTTCCACTCTGGGAAAGAGAAGAGAGATTGACTCTTGGAGATGAGGGAGAACATGATTGTTTTTGGAAGGGGGACTGGGTTAGTTCATCGATATCAGGTTTAATGAAGAGCCATGGCGTAGAAAAGGACTGGGAGCAATGTGAGACACCGCTAGCGGTGGAGAAGTTGGACAAATGGAGCTATGAGCTGTGTGGAGACTGGGGAGCTATGCTGGGATTTAGAAAAATAAGTTAATATGCTATTTATTTATTTATTGTCTGAGACTGGGACTCAGATGCAATCTGATGCTTTTACTTTCTTATCCATGCCTGCTGTGAAGGAAATTCCTCCATAGGGTAATCTAATATATACCAATATATAATATATACCAATATATCATCTAATACATACCAAGCAGGATTATTCTGAGAATTAAGGAGAATTGTACTGAGCATAATACAAATTATATATATTTATCTAAACTATACTTGCACCCAATAGGCATGAGAGGGAATTTTTTTCTTTTTTCTTTTTGTGGTTGCAGGGCTTGAACTCTGGGCCTGGGCGCTGTCCCTCAGCTTTTCAGCTCAAGGTGAGTGCTCTACCACTTGAGCCACAGTGACACTTCCAATGAGAGGGAATTTTTAATGATAGATTTTGCGGTTTGCTTTTTTACCATAATGATCTCCCAACCTAAGATTGATGGAATTGGAACTGCTTTTCTTTTCAAACTGCAGACTCACAAGATCATGACATAGCTCCTAGAATGCTAGAAATGAAAGAATCCTGTTTTATTATTGTGGGGCTAGGCAGTAAGTTCATACTCAAATGCATCATCTTACTACAGCAGACTTTGATTTCTTACTTAAAAAACTCATGTAGAGCTGGACACTGGTGGTCACACCTACAATCCTAGCTACTCAGGAAGCTGAGATATGAGGATCATGGTTCAAAGTCAGCCTAGGAAGAAAATCTGATGAGTCTCTATCTCTCACTAAACAGCAAAAAGCTGGGAATGGAAACAGTAAATGGAAACAAGAGGTTTTCCCCCACTGTTGTTGTTGTTTCTGTTTTCTTTTTGTCCTGTTTGATTGTTTATATGACTTTGGAGGGGTAACAGGAGGCATAGAAATAGAAAGATAAAGGGTAAACAAATGCAGCAATGGTACTTACTAGACACTCTGTTACAAATGAACTATACAACGGGTGGGTTTGGATGGGAAGGAAAAACTGGGAGAGAGAAAGGGAAAGCGTAACATTGTCCAAACAAATGCATTTTATTTTTTGTTAGTCGTGGAGCTTGAACTCAGGGCCTGGGCACTATCTCTGAGCTATTTGCTCAAGGATAGTCCTCTATCACTTGGAGCCATAACACCACTTCTGGCTTTTCTTGTGGTTAATTGAAGATAAGAGTCTCATGGACTTTCCTGCCCAGGCTGGCTTTGAATCGTGATGGTCAGATCTTGTCCTCCTGAGTAGCTAGAATTACAGGTGTGAGCCACTAGTATGCGGCTGAAGAAATATACTCTTTACATGACTTATGTAACTGTAACCCCTCAGTACATCACCTTTATAATAACAATAAAATTACAAAAAACAGCTGGAAGTGGAACTGTGGCTCAAGTGGTAGAGTACCATCCTTGAGCAAAAAACAAAAACCAAGTGAGAGAACAAGGTCCTAAATTCATGCTGCAGGATAGGTACTAAAACAGTAAGAATTTACAGCAGTCTGCGATGAATGGTTGGCTTCTCTGTTCTACTTCTCGTGGGAGCAGGCTGGCAAGACCTCTACCAACTTCAACAGATGAACCCCCAGGAAGCTCTGTCCCTAAAAGGGAGAGAAAAATGGAGGCATCCCCATGGGGGATTTTGTGGATCGGCCCTCCAAGCGGGCGCCCATCCTTCCCTTCACATTCACTATCCAGAACACAATCGCAAGGCCATGGCTATCCCTCAACCAGGCCAGGAGACATGGTCTTGAAAAATGCCCAAGAAAAAGAGAAAAAGGATTTTAAAGAGCAGTTAGCAACATTTACCACATTAGGAATTATCCATTCTGTGCAATTCTTCATTTGACAGTGACTCTGGAAGTTGGAATATGGTTTTCTGTAGAAGCACTCAACTAAAAAGTTTCTCTTTTTCCTTTTTGTCGGTTGTGGGGCTTGAACTTTGGGCCTGCACGCTGTCCCAGAGCAGTTTAGTTCAAGGTTAGTGCTCTACCACTTGAGCCACAGCGCCACTTCTGGTTTTCTGGTGGTTCATTGGAGATAAAAGTCTCAGGGACTTTTCTGCCTGGGCTGGCTTTGAACAGTGATCCCCAGATCTCAGCCTCTTGAGTAGGGTTACAGGCATGAGCCACTGGCACCCAGCTAAAAAGTTTCTTTTATTTAATATATATCTCATTTTGTATTTTTTTTGCCAGTTGTGGGGCTTGAACTCAGGGCCTGAGTGTTGTCCCCAGGCTCTTTTTCTCAAGGCTAGCGCTCTACCACTTCCAGCCACAGAGCCACTTTTGGTTTTCTAGTGGTTAATTGTAGATAAGAGTCTTGCAGACTTTCCTGCCTGGGCTAGCTTTGAACCTTGATCCTCAGATCTCAGTCTCCTGAGTAGCTAGTATTTCAAGTATGAGCCACCAGCACCTGGCAACATCATAGTTTTGACTAACTCCCCATATCTTCCAAATCAGAAATCCTCAAAATCTCCTTAGAGATGTTCTTGTTTACATTTCATTATTCATTTATAATGGTAAATGTATTAGACAAAAAAATGTGACATCTAATTGAAATTGGAGCATGTTGGCTTTGTGACAGCTATAAAATATGTCCATTGTCACTCTTGGCTTGCTGCCTGACCCTCACCCCACCAGCGCCTTTAAGCAGCATCGTGTGAAGTCAAACATTTCTTGCCCTCTTTTCTAAATTGCATGCAACTAGCTAGCAGGCAAATACTCAGTGAGGTAAGAGTAGAAATTTGCATAAGGAGCCTATTAATATACTATACAAATGAGGTCCTGTGGAGAATGTTAACTTACTTCCTACACTGAATGGTCATGATCACTGTAAATTTCCATCATGGCGAGCGCTAAGATAGAAGTGGAGGGCTTGGGTATACATAAGAGACAGGAATTGACTACATTCTCTGAAGAGAGTTAATTATCTGGCATTTTTTTTCTTCTTCTACAAAGTACAAGACTTTAAAGCTTGAATGTTTAAGCCAGAAAGTGATGGCAAAGAATCAGTCATCTTAGATAATTTCTAGAAGGGATATTGATGGGGGGGCTGAAATATTCTGTTAAACGATTTTATTAAATTTTATAATGGGAAGTGTGTCTAGAGTACCATTGTGAAAATTTATGGTCTAGCTATTTTAAGGTCCCCTGAACTATGATAAAGCACAGGATGACAAGTCATGTGATCTTTTTGAGTCTTTCCAGTGGTTACTTGATCCCTTTATTAATTCAGTCATTGCTTTATTGATTTAACTAAGACTCATTTTGGCCCTCTCGTTTGCTAAGCACTCTGTCTCGATGATAAGGTGTGAACTCACAGGTCTTGAGAAGACAGTCATGTAGAGCAATCTCCTAGCACCAAAAGCTACAGTTGAGACTTTTGCAACATCTTCTGGGAGTCCAGTGAAGGATGGCCTTCTTCTTCCAAGATGGGAGGAGCCACTTCCTAAAGAATGATAGGAAACATTTTATACATGGAGGAAGCTGGATGTGGGAGGGGAGATGTTTGGGGAAATAGTGAGTAGCTCACAGAACACATACTGGATGAAGTTAGGAGGCAGCAAGAGAAGAAGTTGGAGGAAATGCTTGGGTAGCTTAAAATTAGTTTTTGTACTGGTACTAGGGATTGCATTTAGGGCCTCAAACTCTCACGTGGCTTTTTTGTTCAAGGCTGGTACTCTTCCACTTGAACTGCACTTCCACTTCCGGCTTTCTGCTGGTTAATTGGAGATAAGAGTCTCCTGGAATTTCTGGCTTGGGTTCGCTTCAAACTATGATGGTCAGCTGTCAGCTTCCTGAGTAGACAGGTTTACAGGCGTGAGCCAGCAGTGCCTGGCTATGTTTAGGTAGATTTTTTTCATATACTCATGTGGTTTTAAGTTTATCAGGCAGGCTAGGCAAGTTAGCAAATGTTTAAGCATAATTCTGGGTTAATTCAATTCATTTCGTAAACACTTATTAATCATCCACTTAGTGCAAATGGCTTGGCCTTACGAGTGTGACATAGAATGAGATGCAGTTCCTGCCATAGGAAGGCAATAGTTGGGTAGATTTTGGGGGGAACCATTTAATCACTATACCATCACCCCCTTTCAATTTCACTGTATGTTGACATCTTCAATGTGGCTGGTGGAAGTTCTCTCAAACTATGTCAAATGTAGTTTCAGAAATGTAGTTTCAGAAATCTATTCAAAAGCAGCCAGGTGCCAGTGGTTTATACCTGCAATCCTTACTCAGGAGGCTGAGATTTAAAGATTGCTGTTTGAAGCCAGCTTGAGCAGAAAAGTCTGTGAGACTCTTAGCTCCAATTAGCTCCCATTAACTAGCGAAAAGCTAGAAGTGGAGCGTGGCTCAACTGGTAGAGTGCTAGCCTTATACAGAAAAAACATCCAGGCCTTGGCACACACACACACACACACACACACACACACACACACACACACACGTTATACAAAAACAATGAATTGAATTTCTTCAATCTGATTTCTTCCCTCTGACGCCCAGCCTGTGCAGAATTTCTGGAGCAGCTAAGGACAGGTTTTACTAAACAGGAAGACATGGTGCTATACTATGGATCTTGTCTGCTAGGTTGGCAATACACTACCCGAATCAGTCCCTTTAGTACATAGCAAAAGGTGGTAAGTGGAGAAGGGGGAAGGAGGGAGAAAGAAAATAAAAATAAAAAAGAGGAGGAGGAAAAGAGAGGAGGAGGAAAAAAAAGAAGGAGGAAAAAAGAGGAGGAGGAGAGAGATGAACTCCCTGAAGAAACTCTTCTGTGGGCACTGAGTGTGTGTGGTGGGGAGAAGCTTACTGGAGGAGATTCTGGAAGGAGGGAAAAAGGCATGTTAAACAGAGGGCAAGCCAGGGAAGAGCGCTGGCTGGGCTTGTCTGCACATCCAGTGTACTGGAATGACCGCTCTGACGGCCCTTGGGAGGTGTTACTGTTCCTGAGAGCGGGGAATGAGGACATCTGGATGAATGAAGGG
This sequence comes from Dipodomys spectabilis, assembly GCF_019054845.1. Lineage (NCBI taxonomy): Eukaryota > Metazoa > Chordata > Mammalia > Rodentia > Heteromyidae > Dipodomys > Dipodomys spectabilis. The sequence goes on along the minus strand of NW_024870918.1, from coordinate 8,870,830 downwards.
TTTTGAGGACAGTGTCAGGTGAATGTGTCCAGTAGCTCTTCCCCTATCATTATCCCATGAGTTCAAGGGAGCTGTGGGAAGGAGGAAGGAAGGCCACTTCTAACTCAGCCGAGCCCTCTCATTGGTTCCCATTCTTGCTCCAAGAAATCTCGTGAGAGCTGATGGTGGAACTTGGTGTGGTGCATGGACCTCACGTGTGTGAGAGCCTGGGTTCAATACCCAGAAACACACACACACACACACACACACACACACACACGTGCCTGCATGCACACATTTGCATTATAGTCCATGAGGTCATGAGGGTCATGTCCCCATGTTCATGGCTCTACCAGAAGAGAGACCTGAACTATCACAGGTTCTCCGTCCTTCTGTGAAATGCCCTCCACCATGTTGCTCTTCAGGAAGGTCCCCTGAGCAGGTCTAGCACTTCGCACGTGGACTTCTCAGCCTCATTCACTGTAAACCAGATCAAGCTCCTATTCTTTTTAAATTCCTCAGACTCATTCATTCATGATAGCAACAGAAAAGGCATAGGAAAAGTGTCAGATGTCTCTTCTGCCATGCAGCAAGCCTGACCCATTTTACAGATTTCTTATACACTGTTTTAACCCAATGGTTTTGTGGTTACAAAAATAAATAGATAAATGGATGAAGTCAAAGGAAATTTCCAGCCAAACCTGCATATTCTGTAACTCAGTGGATGTAGAGAAGTTCGGTCAGCTGTTTTTAAATCTTAAGAAAGATCTGCTGAGTGTCTCCATGTCCTTAATTATGTAAAAAACCTGTCTCCACAGAAAAGCAAATGAATGTCTAAAATGTAAGGTACAAATTATAGCAATCATTATATGTCCAGAAGGGCTTAATGTGAGACAGTGAAAATTCTAGATTCGTTGAAAGGTGGCATGTCTTTAGTTGAAGTTGGGTGGAGTTATGGGAAAAAATGAATCAAGCACAGATAGTATTTGAGATAAAGAGCATAAATGAGATCCAGCTTTTGGTGAGCAGTATTGATATGTAAAGTGGTAATGTCTGCATGGTTTTGAGTTCTGGATGCTCAGACTTGCCATACAAATGCTGTAGGTAAAGCCGAGTAGTTTTGAGTGCTGAGCTCTATGCATCCTTGAGTACTCCTGTGTTTTTCCTCAATGGCTGTATCCTTGGAAACATGGTATTCACAGATACCAAGCGTCTACTCTTGTTTACTTTTCAAGGTTTTTAGCATCTCCTCCATGACCTGCAGGTCCTAGTCCGAAAAGCTACACTGCGCATTGGACCCTTGGCTTCCCTTGCGCTGAATGGACCACCTGGATTAGTAACAAACTAATTTTCCTTGGATCACATGCATCTGAACCTGGGACTCAGGAGAAGCCTGCTGAGAGAAAAACACACAAAAAAGACTATAGATGTGCAGCATTTGAGAAGATAGCAAGTGTAGGATTTTTAGAGGAAGCCAAGGAACTGCAGGGTAAGGACACAGGGATGGGTCATGCCGCTGACTGAGCCAGGTTTCCCACAACACCACACACCTCCGGCCCCTCCCTGGTCTCCTTACACACACACACACACACACACACACACACACACACACACACACACACACACACACACACACACACACACACACACACACGGCTGCTTCTGTCTCCAGCAAAGTTGAAGCTTGCTTGCTCTTTTCTCTTGCTCCATGGAGCTGAAGATCAAGTCCAGGGTGGAGTGCATGACAGTCCCAGTTTCCATCTAGACTTCCTTACCCAAGGCCTGACCAGGTACAAGAATTTGCTTAAAGGAGTGATCAGAGAGACAGGGAACTATTCTTTTCTTGCCCCCACCATGAACGTCTAACCTGACTGTCTTTCCCTACTTCCAGGAGTGTCTCTTGAACTGCCTGTCTGAACAGACTGACCATCTAAAATGCCTCTGAGTCTTTGGTCTGGTCTTTGGATCTGTAACTCCTAGTGCTTGGTCCTGTCCTTCCCCATTCCTGGGCTGGCCAAAGCCTGTCGACTGCGCATGTCCTGTGATGGCCTTTTGAGTCTCTCTGGGAAGCATTTCTTTAGGCTTTGAAAAGTGATTGGAGACTCTGAACTGTCCTCTGGGCAAAGGAAGATTCTCCCGTGCGGGGTTTTCCTCCTCGCAGCCCCTTGCCCCCGCTGGGAGAGGCAGGGGCTGCGTTGGCACTGGAGAGGGAGAAAGTAGCAGCAGGCTCTCGCTCCTGTCGGTGACACAGAAAGCTTCTGGGCCTTCTCATCTTATTTCTGGCCTCACTCGGGTTCAGTAGCGTCCTGCCGCTCGAGCCACGATCAAGACACTCACCTTAGCTTCCAGTCTTTGGCTGTCAGCCCCCAGCTAGGATTTGAACTCGGGGTCCTGGATGCAAGGGTGTATTCACAGCTCCAGGACTCCCGTCCTGACTCCATCTAAGGAGTGCATCTCCATTATGTCGAACAGCTCTGTTAACCAAACCTATTATCTTTCCCCCTTTGGTTTCCAACTTGAGGAAGGGAAAAGCAACTTCTTTAATGGCCCACAGATTGATGATTAACATTTTACACGTCCCTGTTGCTAAGTAAAAGAACTGCTTTGTGGACAGTGAAAATGCCTGGAGAAGCAAGCGGGAGTCAACTTGGTTTATTAAGTTGTGCCGCTTCATTAATCACAATCTTTTTTTTTTTTTTCTTTTACGGCAGTGCTTAGAGGCCCATCCATTGTACTCCTGGCGAACTGGGTAGATCAGAGAACCAAGCGCTTTGCGCGCACCTCTGACATCTGGCAGCGCAGCCGGCTCTCTGCGCCATTGCGCTCCAGCAGGACAGGGAGCCTTGCCCACCGCGGCCACGCCGGCCTCTCTGATTTAAGCGACTGCAGAGGGCAATGAATTACCTTAAAGGAGCTCCACGGCGCCACTCCAAGGTTGACGCCGGACCCCCGCCAGCTTCCCCCTCGCTTTCTGAGGATGAACAATCAGACAATTGAACTGATTTGACTCCACCACTCCTGGAGTTTCATTGCTGAGCAACCTGGGGGTGTAATGATTCCGAGGCCACGGCTAAGCGCCTGACCAGCGCAGTGCTCTATGTACAAGTAGGGCACCCATTCTTGTTAGCCGAGAACCGCTCTGATTTGCAGCACAGGGGGGAAAATAGATCCCATGCAATCAGATTAACTCAACTCTGAATGTTATTTTCATTGAACACTGCGGAATTAGGCAGTGCCCCAATTTTTTTTTTAATGGTAAACTCATTAAAAGGCAGGGATCTCTGGCAAGGAGTCTTTCGGCACGCATGTGGAAGGCACCTGCTAAGTCCCAATACAGATTGCAGACAGACACTCGCCTAGAAACTTCCACGCATAACACCCAGGGATATCTCTACCACAGAAGGCTCAGGCTGTCTGCTTCAAAGCATCGGGACAATGAATCTTTGTTGAACTGATTAATTCAAGAGGACAAAACAATTCCCTTTCAAAGGACAAAAACGGCACTGACTTTTGCAAAAAAATAGAAAAAGTACAATGATGACGATGAATTGTGATCTAGCAATGCTTATGGAAAAAAAAATCTCTCAAAAATCCTTTAGTCTACCCATCTCTCATCCCTATGTAAAAGTGCAAAAAATTCCAGTGTGTGAGATTTTGAAAAGATAACCAAGACCTTTCTTGGATAAGAGAAAAAAGCTTTCCTTCAAAAAGGATGAAAAATAAGCCAAAAACAGAGAAAGAAGAGAATAGCAATAATTACTAGTGCTTATTGTGTGTGAGACCTTCTTCTGGGTACATATATCAAATGGTTTAATTGTGTGTGGGTAAACCAGTGGTGTAGCTTCTACTACTCCAGCGAGGAAATCAAGGCAGAGGGAGAGCTCACCTAATTTCCTGCTCAGTTCAACGTGTAAGAGGGCATGCTAGGACTTGTACCCCAGCTTTTAGATGTCACATTTTCCATTTAGCCATCTACTGCTTTTTATACCCCTTTAACATCATCACAGAAATTAACATTGATGATTCTGAATGGGTGCTTTACGTGTTATTTTCAAAATTCAGTGCTAAAACCAAGGTTTCAAGTCGTAGGATACAGAACCTGAGAGAAAGATAGCAAAGTGAAAAGAAAATATAGTAGCACATCTTTAAAGTAAGACAGCAACAACAACAACAACAAAACCCCCACCAATCATCTTAGAACACTAACATTATCACTTTGATAGTGATGATTTGATAAATATGGAATTAGACACATTCTGAAGGGAAAAATGCTTTACTACAACAATTCATCGTGAATGCAAAAGATTGTCCTCTACCTACAGGCTTGATCAGACTCCTCTGAAAGGCTCTAAAAATCTGAGTAAAGACATAAGATAACCATACAAGAGTATCAGGCTTAATTAAGTAAGAATAAAGGCAGCTGGGCAGAATGAAACAGGAAACAAAGAAATCAGTCACTGTCACAATTTATGATAATCAAGAGGAGCTGAAATTCTCTCATTAAAAGGCAACATACTGAATTTTTAAAACGATCTCACCAAACCAACCAACCAAACAAAAAGACTCATATGTTTATTTCTCTCTATTTCCACCCCGTCTCTGGGGACAGTATCTCACACGGAAAAGGACATAGAGAGTAGAAACGTGAAATAAGATGTATTACACTGGTTCTAAGTATAAAAGCTACTTCTATGCGCTGTGTATGTAGCAGTGACTGAAACCTGTGAGTTGGGGTGAGGATGGATGTGGGTAGAGTTTGATAAATAATCCACAGAGTCAGTTAACCGTAAGGTCTGAGGGAAGCATTGCCCAGAGACTGCCTTCCCTTTGGACATCACGTGCAAATCTCCAGGCTTCTGGAGACCACTGGTAGGCATAGTCATTGTCTGGGACTCATGGAACTCACTAAGATCATGGTGTTTGGTTTATTACAAGGAAAGGGAGAGTTGCATAGAGCAGAAGTGAGGAGGGGTTTAAACATGAAGCTCCTGGATTGGTGGAGGTATCACCTCTTCTCTTGTGATGAATGACAATACTGATGGGATACTGCCAGCCATGGAGAGTCACCCAAGTCTTTGGTGTCCAGAATTTATCCTCAGGCTCAGTCACCTACTGCTGGCAAAATTCTCAGTTTCCATGCCCTCTAGGAAGAGACTACAATTTGACTTTTTAGTCCTCCTAGAGACCAGCTTTGATAAGGAATGGCCCAAAGTCCCACCTACCCCTAATCCACGATCTGACTCTCCAATGGCCGACATCTCCAGACAGACCTAGACAATCTGGTCATTCAGGATTCTTGAGTTCTTTTTTTGGGGGTGGGCGGTGGAGGAGGTAAGGTTCATTCTTCACTGGACGCTGATAAAGAAATGTGAAATGCAGTGAAGAGTAACGGAGGTAAGGCAAGAGAGAGGAGGGAAGAGAGGAGAGCTTGTCTGGCAGATTGGGTGGAAAGGGAGGTGAGCCCTGTGGACTTCTTGAGTGATGGTCCTTGGGTGGGGTGAAGTCAGAGCTGGGGACAGGAGACTCTGGATTTCTCAGACTTTAAACAAAGAACAATCAGGAGTAAATAGCGGGAAGGTTGGATGTCTAGCGATTCTTTGCTGTATTTATTTCATCTTGACCTCCTTTTAGTAAATGCCTGAAACACAGGGACGTCCCTTTGTTGGAAATATCTGTTTTTGGCTTTCCATTGATCATTTGCTTCTTTTCTTTCTTTATTAGCCATTGCTCTCGAGTTGGGCTTTTTTCTTTTGCAATATTGGTTCATAAACTCAAGGTCTTTCCAGGCAATCACTCTTCTCATTGAACCCCATTCATTCCTAGCCCTTTTTACTTTCGTTTGTTTTTCAGATAGGGTGTTGTGGATTTTTTTTTTTTTTTTGGCCTAGGACTGCAGTCTTCCTATCTCTGCTTCTCACGTTACAAAAACCACCACATTCAACCTCTCTTTTCTTACTTTTAATTTTATGCAGTTTGTACCAAGAGGTTTCAGTTCAAGAAGTCAGAATATGAGGATAATGCATCTTAACCAATGTCATTCCTTCCATCATTCTTTCCCACCTTTCTCCAGCTTCTTTCTTTCCTTTTTCCCTTCCCATCTTCCTTCCCTCTCTCCCTTCCTTCTTCCTTCCTTTTCTGTATTTTGCTTTTGTGGATCCTTGGGTTTGAACTCAGTGTCTGGGTGCTGTCCCTGAGCCTCTTTGTGCTCAAGGCTAGTGCTCTACCACTTGAGCCACATAGCCACTTCAAGCTTTTTCTGAGTAGTTTAATGGAGAGAAGAGTCTCACGGACTTTGCTGCCCTGGCTGGCTTCGACCTATGATCCTCAGATCTCAGTCTCTTGAGTAGCTAGGGTTACAGCTGTGAGCCATGACAGGATCCATTGAGCTCCTCCTCCTCCCATCCCCCAGTCTGGACTCAAACTGAAATCTCATTTTACCTCTGGTATAGCTGGGATTATAAGTGTATGCCACCATGCCTGGCATTGATTTATTCTTTATACCCAGTTATTATTTTCTCAAATCACTTTTTACATCATTTTTTATTTTTTCCCTCTGTATTCTGTTTCCTAGGTTTGTGCCTCATTTTTCTGTATTGGTATCTATTTAACTCCTTTTTCTGTAGTGGTATCTATTTAGCTATTGGTGGCTATTTATTTTTGTAGCTGTAAGGGAGACGCTTAGGGCCAGGAGTGAGTTTGGTGGTTGCTTCTCCGCCAGGGTGGGCTGCAGTGTTGTGGCAGGACGCAGGAAGGGTGGGAGATAGACAATAGAGGACCCCTGCCTTCAATGGAACAGGACACTTGCTGGAAAGGTAATACTTGGTCCTATTGCTCCTCCTTGAGACAGAGCTCACTCAGACCCAGCTGTTCAGAGACGTAGAGATAGATAAAGGGGTAAGGACTAATGGATTCTATAATTTCTTCTTCCTGAAGACAGGCAGGAATCATTTAAAAATGATGTGGCTCAGAAGCTCAAAAAGAAGAAATTGATAAAACTTCCAGAACAGTTATATATCAAATTAAACCCTCCTACAAATCGTTAATGTCTATGACATAGTTTAAATGTATCCCCAGAACTGATATGTTCATGGTCCATGGAGCCGTTGGGATGTAATTAAGGTTAGATGAGGTCAGGAGGGTGGGACTTTGAGTAGATTTGTTTTTCTTTTGGTTCAAGTCCTAGGGCTTGAAATCAGGGCCTGGGCACTGTCCTGGGCTCTTTTTGCTCAAGGCTAGTATGCTACCATTTCAGCCATAGCTCCACTTACGGGATTTTTAGTAGTTTATGGAGGATCAGAGTTTTGATTGTCTCTCTTTCCTTCTAATCTGAAGGTCATCTAGAAGAAATTTTTAGGTGGTTTATTTTATTTTATAGTGGCAGTAAAGTCTTCTTTTGATTGTTAAATTTCTACTTTAGTAATTTCTTCTGTTTTGGAATTTATGGAGGATGTCTTTTTGACCAATACATAACCAATTTTAATGAAAGTCCTCTGAGTCTGAAAATAATGTGCACTTTAAAATTTATTGGGTACAGAATTACGTATTATCTCTTAGATCAGACTTGTTGACTGAATTATTAAAATCTTCCCTAAATTTTCTTAGAAAAAAAGAACTTGACCTTCTGACCTGAAAATTCTGGGATTTTTATTCCTTGTGGGTTTTCTGATTTCTCCAAGGATCTTTGACTTATTTCTCTTTGTGTAGTTCGGAATTCCAACACACATAAGATTGGTTGAATCTGGTTTATGAGGCACTACGGGCTCAGGCCTATAATCATAGCATTCACAAGGCTGAGCTTTGAGGATCATGGTTTGAAGCCAGTAGGGCAGGAAAGTAGAGGAGACTTTTTAATCTCCAATTGATCACAAAGAAAGAAAGAAAGAAAGAAAGAAAGAAAGAAAGAAAGAAAGAAAGAAAGAAAGAAAGAAAGAAAGAAAGAAAGAAAGAAAGACAGAAAGAAAGAAAGAAAGGCGGGAAGAAAGAAAGATGGGAAGAAAGAAAGAAAAGAGTCAGAAATGAAGTTGTAGCTCAAATAGTAGAGCACTAGCCTTGAGCAGAAAATGTCAGAGACAGTGTCTAGGCATTGACATCAAGCCCTAGAACTGCTACAAAACCAAAACCAAAACAAAAACACAAAAACACAACTACACGGTTGGGCACATATTAAAATGTGCACAATGTAGGGGACTATTGAATACTCTTGGTGGTGGTGTAACTTTTTCAAATATGTAATAACTCACACACTAGAGTGTCAATTTTATTTTGTCTGATTACTAGTTCTAACATGTCTTTCTGTTAGTGTTTATCTAGGACATTTGCTTTCATTATTTTATTTTCAGCTTTTCTGTTTTTACTTTAACTTTTCTGTTTTGTTTTCATCTTTTCAATTTGCTTTAAAGTTCTGTTTAAGAACATTACAAGCTGGCACTGGTAGTTCATTCCTGTAATGCTAGCTACTCACAAGGTTGAGATCTGAGGATTACAGTTAAAGCTCAGCCCAGGCAGGAAAGTTGATGAGATTCTTATCTGCAGTTAACCACCAAACAACCCATGGAACTGTAGCTCAAGTGATAGAGCACCAGCCTTGAGCACGAAAGCTAGGGGGCCGCACCTAGGCCCTGAGTCCAAGCCCCAGTACCAGCACCAGAAAAAGCTTCATATTTAGATGTTTTGTAACTATCTTTAAAAGAGGAATTAACACTTGTTACACATTATTAATCTGCATGAACTTAATTTGGTGTCATTTTGTTACATTTCCATCATATTGCACATTTATTGTTAGTCTTTATTCAGGAATGCGGGCGTTTTATTATTTTATGATCAACGTTGATAACTTTGTTCCTATAGGCTCCACACTTTTCTAGTTAAATTTACTTTATGGTGCTATTAAAGGCCTGGATGTACTGTGAGTTTTCTTCTTTCATTTGATCTCATACTGATAAAGGCACTTTTTCTATCCAGGTATTGAGGGTTTGAACTCGGGGCCTCAGGCTTGCTAGGTAGACATTGAATTTAGGCAGGTGTGGATTGTGTGCAAATACTGATCTTCTGTGAAACCTGATCACCTTATACAAGCTGTTGAGGGGTTCCGATGAATGTCCGTAAAAGCTGTAAGATATGAGGACCTTGTCAAAAGTTCCACGGTGATTACATAGGTATTTAATCATTGTAAAGTTAATTCAATTTGATACCTAGCTTGGCAACTTTCACCACATTTCCATTTTCAATTATCTGGGCCTTAAAAAGTGAATATGAGATTATGGGCCCAAGGGCATCGTGGAAAGATAGCAAGTATTTATTTAGAAATGAGTTACAACCTGCAGCTGCCTTTGAAAGGCAGACTTTGTTGTTGTTGTTGTTGTCATTTTCCCTGTGGATTCTGACAACATCTCTGCGAAGGCTCAGTCTCCCAGTGGTCACTTTGGTCAGACACAACGCTGAGCAGATGCTTACTGAAGCGCCAGACACCTGGCAGTCCATTATGTACTTGGCAAGAGTCTCCAGACTGGGAAATTGGAGGAACATATTTCACCCTGGCTAAAGACAGGATTATGAGTTGCTGATTTACTGTGAGACCCAAGGTTTGCTATAGACGTCATTTGGGATGGAATGGGAGGCTTGGGGGATTTGCATTCATCAGGTTCAAGAACTAGAAGCCAGGAGGTGAGTTACGGACCAAAGCTGTTTCGCCAGCTGGTGAGACTTTAGAATTCAATATTCCAATGCAGGTAGAGCAGCACTCATTAACAAAGGACAATCAGGCAAGCTGGCAGAGATTTTTTTTTTTTTTTTTTGCCAGGGTTTTGGACTACAGGGGACGTATCTGTCTACAGGGAAAGTGGAGACTAAAATACCCTCTGATTCTCCTAAGTTGGGTTCCATGAACTACTTCTCAAGCAGAAAACTAGAATCTCAGAAAGTCTTTTGCTTTGTGGTCCTTGGATGTATTCCAGGGCCACAGTTCTTGAAAGTCTTATTTTTTATATAAAAATACTAAATTCTATTAACGTGTATGTATGTGTGTGCGTGTGCGTGTGTGTGTGCGTGCGTGTGTGTGTGTGTGTGTGTGTGTGTCTGTGTGTGTGTGTATGTGTGTGTGCGTACGTGCTGGCCCTGGGTTTGAACTCAGGGCCTGGATTCTGTCCTTGACCTTTTGTGTTCAAGGCTAGGCCTATACCACTTGAGCCACAACTCCACTCTTGGCTTTTTTTTTTTTGGTAGTAATTGGAGATAAGAGTCTCAGGAGCTTTTTTGTCCAGGATGGCTTTGAACCACGATCCTTACTTAGATCTCAACCTCCTGATAGGTAGGATTACATGTGTGAGCCACCTGCACCTGGCTATATTCAGTAAATATTTTTAAAGAATATTATTCCACAAACAATTAGATTTTGGTATAAACAATATTTAGCTAAGAGTTGCTTGAGATTCAGATTAAATACACTGACTAGGCCTGGAGACACCTAACTCTCTTCTAAAGGTTTCTTTGACTTTTAAGGTAGTATTTAAATTCATCACTTTGCATAAACCATTTTGAAGTTAACTCTACTGAAAATTTAGGGTTGCATGCAGAGTTGCTCATGCACCCATTGGCCCATGAGTGCCCAGGCTTTACCCTCTGATTGGCTCCTTTCTTGGCATCTCCTTTTGTTTGTACATTTTCAGAAGTGCGTATGTTTCCTCATGTACGTCTTTCCTTTTGGAGAGCCCTGGGAATGCTGAGCTCTTCACGACATTCATCAGTCCCATGTGTCATGTCTAAAGACAGCTGAGTGTTTTATAAGTAATGGAAACCATCTGTCTGGAGTGAACAGCCATGAGTATAAATAACACAGTATGTACTTTTCCCCTAGCATATCAATATCGATCACTGGAGCAGTCCCATTGCTTTATAAAAGAACCAGCCCAGGCAGAAAAGTCCCCGCGAGACTCCCAATGAACACGCAGAAAGTGGAGGTGTTGTTGTGGCTCTAGTGGTAGAGTGCTAGCCTTGAGCACAACGAGGCTAAGGACAGTGCCCCGGCCCTGAGTTCAAGCTTCAGAACTGAACAACAACAACAACAAAAAAGCAAAAGCAAAAGAACCATGAGGGTCAGCCTGGTGTCCATGGCTCATGCCTATAATCTGAGTTAATCAGGAGTCTGAGATCTGAGAATCACCTTTCAAAGCCAGGCTGGGGCAGGAATATATGTGAGACTTACCACCGATGAAACATCAAAAAGCTGAAAGTGGAACTATGATTCAAATGGTAAAGAACTAGCTTTGAGGGAAAAAGCTAAGAGATAGCATCTAGGCCCTGAGTTCTAGCCCCAGTACTGGCCTACAAAAATAGAACCATGACAGGGAACATGAATCAATGCTTTGCTCTGGCTTGTGGTTGATGGGTGAGGGTGCTGAAGAACTATTGAGCTAAAAATAAGCTTCTAAGGAGGCTTTCCAGTATTTTGTAGCAGCCTGCTTCTGACCTTTCTCTCCTCCTCCTCACTGCATACCAGGTCTTTAGCTGCCTGAGAGACAGGCAGGTAGGAGATGAGTAGAGAGGAGAGCTAGAGAAGACGTAACCTTTCTAAAGCGAGAGACCTGGGCAGGGCACGAGTCATGTTTTCCTGGTGTTTATGTGGGAACAACGTGGCTAGATCTTCTGTGTTTGTTCCTTTTACTAAAGAATCTGGAGATTTTGATTTAATATGAAATTTCCCAATTAGCTGAAAGCCGAGGAAAACATGCCTGGGGTCATATTTGGAATGTAGTAGTTTCCATTTGCTCCATAATTTTATTTTTTCTTGTTTTTGCTCTATAATTTTAGAGTCTCTCTCTCTCTCTCTCTCTCTCTCTCTCTCTCTCTCTCTCTCTGTATCTCTCTGTCTGTCTGTCTTTCTCTCTGTCTCTCTCCCAATCTCTAATGCTTCTGACCCTAGATTTTCTGACTCTAATACTTAGGGTCAACTAGACTTAACCACTGCTTTTCATTTCCCAGAATCCTCTCCTCAACACGTGTTTCAAAATGCGACCACACTTGTTTGCTGGTCTGTCTGCCTTGTTAGATTATGGAAGCCTCAATGACAAAAATGATGTTAACGCTCAGTCATTGTACAATGCTTACCATGTAATACTCTCTCGGTTAGTGCTTGTTGACTGCTTGGCAGGGCTAGATATGTTTCTGGACAGGAGTCCTGTGCTCAGACTTCTGCTTTTCCTTACATTGCATGTTCTTCTTGCCCAAAAGCAAGACATGGCAATGTACTTTATTTACGTTTGATCAAACTATCTTTTCTCAGGAAAGTGTTATCCCTGATCTTCAGGGACAAGCAGAAACATAGCTGTTACAATCAAAGTGAAAAACTAGTGTGAAAAAAAATTCCTAGCTGCTTTGAGCAAAGTCTGGGCAATTTCTTTGAAGGGTCTATTTTTAAAGTTTTTTTTTTTAAACTTTGCAATTCTTGGAGGGTAAGGGGGCAGATATTTGTTCTGACTGAGATGCTGAAGGAAATGAGTAATGCTATGTATTGGATGAAATTGTCTAGAAAACACCCAGGACTTCTTTCTAAAGTGCTCTGACTGCTATCATAGACCTGGTTGGATAAGATATTTAAATTCTGCTAAGAAGTAGATGATTAAACCAGATGTTGGTGTCTCACACCTGTAATCCTTGCTACTCAGGTGGCTGAGATCTGAGAATTATGATTCAAAGCCAGCTTAGGCAGGAACGTTCGTGAGACTCTTATCTCTAATTAACTATCAAAAAGAGCTTGTGGGGGTGAGGTGTGGCTAAGGTGGTAGAGTGCCAGCTTTGAATGGAAAAGCTGAGATGGTGCCCAGGCTCTCCCTGAGTTCAAGCCCACAGAGAACAAGTAGATGACTCTTGTCCTATAAAATGCTCAGAGTAACTAGCCATCTGAGAGTTGAGGTGTCCCAAAGTTCAGAAAAAATTACTTTAGAAATTTAAGTGCTAATGTCAGAGAACATTGGTAATTTGGAAAGGAAAATGTAATGACCAAACCATCCTCACTAAGTAGTTCTCCCCATTCTACCCCTCCCCCCTCCCCCCGCCAGCCTCTCTGTTGGCAGTATGCAGTACTGGGGTTTGAACTCAGGGCCTTATGCTAGCGAGGCAAGCATTCTACTACTTGAGACACACCTTCAGCTTCCCCCCACTCCCTTGGTTCTATGAATAAGAATCCCCTTCGCTAAGGATGCAGATGAGTGAACTGAGTGGACATCTGTGCTAATCGAGGTGTGTTAGAGTTGCTACCGTACCCTGAGTCAACCTCGTACCACCTGAAATAGATGTTTAATTTTTTTCAGAGGGAGAAGATCCAAACGTCATGGAAGCTGTGCATGTCTGAGGACTGCAGGGCCGCAGGCTTACAATGTGTGGTGAGCATGGGAAGTACACACAGAGAAGTTGCTAAGCAAGTCTCCATGGTACCCGCGTGGCTCCCTGGGGATTACGGCATGAGGCAAATGGGCTGTCATTTGGAAAATTGCTCCTGCTGCCACTTGGAGCTGTAAAAGGATTGCTAATTCCCATCTCCATCCTCCTGGCTGTGAGGAGGTGTGGAGTTTTTCTTGGTTTCATGTGGTGTATTTGATCCCTGGGAAAAATGAGGGGAAATTGGGGATTGGTTAGCCATGTTTGTGTTTCAGAATTCCCATGAAACCCAATCACTTCTCAGCTGCCTGTCCTAGCTTTCTTCAAATCACTTTGTTCTTTGCTTCCTTCCGTTGTGTTCTGATGCTGCTTTGGTTCTTGTCCTGGGCATAACGAACAAGCTGTGCAATTTGTGGTGCTTCAGTCTGTAAGTGATGTTTTTCAAGGAACATTTTGGTGTTCTTGAAATTCATCTGGAGCCTCATCACCTCATCAAAAGGGCCAGAAGATTCAAAATATGCACGTGATGGTAGGAAAGGAAACGAGTTTTAACCTCTAGAAAACCAGAATGTCATTTTATTTGGAGATAGGTATATATGGTGGTAATTGAACTACAGTGAGCCCCAGTAGAAGGTACCCTAAGCCAGTATGAGTTGTGTCTTTATAACAAGGGGAAATCTGGAGTCAGAGAGTACACAGGGAGCCTACCATGTAAAAACAAATGTAGGAACCAGGTTCCGTTAGCTCATGTTTGTAATTCTAGCTACTTGGGAGATCTGAGGATTGAGGTTCAAAGCCAGGAGGTAAAGGAAATGTTGTGAAACTCTTCTCTTCAATTAACCAGCAAAAAGCCGGAAGTGGAGGTGTGTCTCAAGTGGTAGAGTACCAGCCTTCCATAAAAAGGTAAGGCCCAAGTTCAATCCCTAGTACTAGCGTGCACGCATGCACACACAACACACACACACACACTCACACAAGTAAATAAACACATGCAAAGATAGGGTAATATTTCTGTAAGCCAAAAAAGAAATTCTAAAGATTGCTTGAAAACTAGCAGAAACTAGAGGAGAAGAACCAGCTCCACCAATGGTTTGACCTTGGATTCTCTCCTCCAGAAATGTGAGGCCATATGTTTTTCTCATCACATCCATAAGTTTCTGCTCCTTTGTTATAGCATCACGAGGCAAACGAATAGCTTGAAGAAAGGCACACTGTCCATCCAGTTCAATGGCTCAGTAGAATGTGCTCAATGAACAAGAGCTGAACGAGTTAGTACACTGATGCGCTCATAGGCGAGGCTTTCATGACGATAGTCTTTGTTGGGGTAGAGAGCTCAGGAATCCAAGAGTCCTACCTTGTAGAAAACCTGAAGGTTAACAGTTGCAAGGAGGTTTAGATATGAGCTGGCATTTAGAGGAGGGAAAAGAGAAAGAGCAAAATACAGATGAATGCCTCATAATATATTTTCTACCGCGATGGGCAGGTAGTACTCTGTTCTTCATATATAATGGCGTTAGGTTATTTTCCCTCTGTTGAGGCAACATCAAGAAATCATTTTGTATTACGTATGATGCTTTGATATCCGGGGTCTTGCTGACCCTGAAAAGACTCGGCCAGAAAGTTCTTTGTGATAGGAAATGACTTGCCTACGGGCCTGCTTTACATATGTGAGCCAGCAATCCAGAGCACAGACCCTCATTGTCTACTGTATTGAGCTTTTAAGTGTGCCACTATAACCTTGGCCTTAGAAATCAAGTGCTAGGTACTACACTGCAGAGGGACATTCTATGACTCTTTGTGCCCATTGTAGTAGAGTTTATAATTCCTTCTATCAGGTGTCTATCCCCTGGTAAAACCACTTTTCTTGAAACTCTAGATTCTGTAATGACAGACTTGTTATCTGTTCTGTTCTACCATTGCATTTGTAGTAAACAGTGCCTGGTGCACAGATATGGTTCAATATGTACACATGAGTGAACAGCTTGAATAATGTTTATTGAAAATACTGGATGGAATTAGAGACTTTCCTTAATGTGTGTGTGTGTGTGTGTGTGTGTGTGTGTGTGTGTGTGTGTGTGTGTGTGTGGTGTGTGTGTGTGTGCGCATGTGCGCTGTTACTGGGGTTTGAATTCAGGGACTGGCCGGGGCACTGCCCCTTAGAGTTTTTGCCTCAAGGCTTACACTCGAACACTTGAACCACAGCTTCACTTGTGGATTTTTGGTGGTTAATTGAAGATAAGAATCTCATGGACTTTCTTGCCCTGGCTGGCTTCAAACCATGATTCCTATATCTCAGCTTCCCGAATAGCTAGGATTACAGGCAGGAATCACCCTTGCCCAGCCTCCTGAAGGACTTTCACACTTGAATCAGGGCCATCACATTCAGTTAAGTTTCTCTTCTCTGGAGACAAAGAGCTACAGGACATCTCTTGGTCATTTTTACTGGTGCCATGGCATTCATTCAGAATGTGAAATGTAGGGACTCAGCCCATGTAAACCAACAGTGTAATGCTTTTTTTTTCTGCTCACTTTCCCTTCTAGCCCTACACAAAGATTCTAGTGACTAAGATGACATTTAAACCCCTGGGGTGGCAGAAAACACATGATCCCAGCGATACTGTTTTCCATCTCTTAAAAGATAAGACCTTCTTGCCAGACACGTAGGGCTCATGCCTGTAATTCTAGCTACTTAGCAAGATTCTTCTTAATCAACAATGTAGGCATGGCACTGTGTGCCTGTTCTCCTACTACAAGGAAGGCATGAGTAGGAGGATCAAGATCCAGTCTAGTCTGGCAAAAACATGAGTCGAAAGCAAAAAAGAAGGGATAGGGGCATGGTTCCAGTAGTCAAATGCTTACTTAGCAGGTGGAAGGCCCTGAATTCAAGCCCAAACAGTGAAATAATCGAAAGAATTCAACAGTCTTTTAGAATAACATTTATCCAATCAGTTATGCTTAGCCATCTTGGGAGTTCAGAACACCAGGGAAGAAAACTTGAATAGCATGGTGACTCTGTAACCCGAGAAACCCCTGCCAAGATGGCACTGCAAAGTTAATTCTACTTCTGCCTCTTCTCTAATGGGATCAGAGGTCTATGGCCACTTGAAGGATGGGGCCAAACCCAGATGACCCCTTTTATACCCGATACGCTTCATGTCTTTCAGTCTGGATGGTTATGGCAATGTATGCTAGTTCTGGTGCTTAGAGGCAAGAATCAAGGGCTGAAACAAAGCCTTGAGACACAGGGCTTACCTAACGCTGGTCAATGCTTGACATGTTATAGGGTCCAAGATGAACTTAGAAGTAGTAAGAATTACCTTGTAATTCAATGCTGCCTAAGTCTGGCCACCAAACAACCATGTGCTCTGTTTCTTTGTCCTCTGAGCCGGGCTCCGGATGCCAGTAGACAGACCATTTGGAACGGTAAACATTTTCACTGGTTTCAAAAGGAAAAGAGTTGAGAGTAACCTAAAAGCCTTTTCCAAGCTCATTGTGTTGTTGGAGTCAGTACTTAAAAAAAAATCTTGGTTCAAGCTTCTTTTTTTGAAACATTTTGGCTCTAGGAATCGTAACCTGTCGCAACTTCCAACTACCTGAAAAAAATTTCTGGCCTCTGTTAAGATTACTCTGTGATTTCCTGCTACTACTACTGGCTACAGTTGGGTGCTAAATAAGATACAGAACATTCTCATGGTATTATGGGGATTTGCCCAAAACAATGAAAGTCACAGATCCAGGCACTTAATCACTAATGTAGATGTTGTCATGTTCATTTTCAACCTGTTGCAGCTCATTGCAACGAAGCATTTGTGGGGTACTAGAAGTGTTATTGAATGATGTTGCTCTCATTTTAATTGTAACTTCATAATCTATAGGCCTAGAATGGTGTGGGTCTTTTCTGACTCATGACATGTCTACATGGACACAAGAATTTTTCCAAAGAATGTTGTTATTGTTTACTGAAAAAGTACCACACTACAGGTCAGAGCCCATAGGAATATGTTTTGTTGTTGTTATTTTTTGTTGTTGTTGGTCATGGGGCTTGAACTGAAGGCCTGGGCACTGTCCCTAAGATCTTCAGCTCAAGGCTAGCACTCTACCACTTGAGCCACGGCACCACTTCTGGTTTTATGGTGGTTAATTAGAGATAAGAGTCTCAGGGATGATCCTGCCTGGACTGACTTTGAACTGTGATCCTCAGATCTCAGCCTCTTGAGTAGCTAAGATTATAGGCATGAGCCTCCGGTACCCAGCTAGGATCATGTTTAAAAGGCCAAATTTGTCCAGGCATGTGTGGCTGTAATCCAAGCTATGCAGGAGGCTGAGATTTGAAGATCAGGGTTTGAAGCCATCCAGGACAGGAAAGCCTGTGACACTCTTGTCTCCAGTTAAGCATCAGAAGAGCCGGAAAGGGCGTGTCACTCAAAGTGTTAGCGAGCTAGCCTTGAACAAAAAAGCTCAAGGACTGCATCAGGCCCCGAGTTCAAGCCCTAGGACTGGCACACATACACCCAAAAAAGCCAAATTTATTTATTTTTTCCCACTTTCTCTTTGTTCCCTGTGGGTTAAAAAAAAGCAGCAGACAAGACTTTTTTTTCTTCTTTTAATTTTGTTCAGCATTAAAGGAGGGAACTTCATAAACATTGATTGTCATTTACAGAAAACATTCAGAAATCATCTGTGCATTATCTGGGAATGCTAACAATATTCAACTAATCATTTACAGGACATAAAATCAGGACAAAAACCTATTACATTCTAAAGTAATAGAAAACTCTTTTTTGAATTGTTAGGGTGCGCTGTTTTAATCTAGTATATTTATAATGAAAAAAAAAACACAAAACCTCAATGCTTACTTCCTAAGTGACTCAGGCTGCAGTTTTACTCACATACACAGAAATCAGGGCTTATATATGAAACAAGGAGAGAGAGATCAGAAACTTGTAGATTTTCAAACTATATATGTCACTGGGTTTATGTGTAATTTCCTTTCTGCCTCTAGAGGCTGATAAGAGTACACAGCAATAATATAATTAAGCTCCAAAAAAAAAAATCAATGGTTGACTATCAGAGACATTATTCTTCAAAACAGTATTAATTATTCTGTTCAGAGTGAAGACTTTTATTTTACAGATTGTGGCAATGCAACTTTTGGGGGTTGACAACCGTGCATGCATGTGAATGAGATGTGAACTCTACCCCTTGGTGCTGCTTTTCCAGGTCTGGCTGGGAGTGGCTACAGCACAACCCCAAAACAGTCCCACGTTCCTGGAGGACTTAGAGTCACTCTGCACTGTACAGGTGTAGGTGGGAGCTAAGGTAAAAAACATGAAATCTCGGAATGCTGGAAGTATATGAAAATCATTTCTCTCAATCCTAAAAGCAAGGAAGCATTGTCAGGGATTTCAAAAATATTGGAACGTCTCATTTAAATCTAAATCTCTCTTTTTTTAAATTATTATAAATCGATCATCATAAAATACTAGTCTTTTAAAGTCATATTTGGAATGCAGGATAAGCGTCAGTTTTAGTGGACCTGCTCCTGCCCAGGTTTCTAGAGTCATGACACTTTAGATTTTTCACCTCCCTCTCTGTCTCTCCCCATCCCTCCCCCAAAGTTCTTTACAACATTTATTTGGTGAAGGTCAGTTATGGCTTCAGCAAGTGAGTGGTCTGACCTCTGGTTAGTAAGAAGAAATAAACGTGTACAAAAATATTTTGTTCCTCAGAAAGCGGAGTTAGTCTTCCTTCAGTTATTTCATGCACAAAGGATTTCGACCAAGCCATTTGCAATGAGGAAGGGTGATTTCACTTAGAGAATTTTTGCTTAGAACTTTCCTTTCTTGTACTGTGTAGTTTTTGCAGGTCTGAGGCCAATCTTCCATACAAATTCTTTGGAGCAGACCTAATTGACAGCCCTGTCCCTTTCTTGGTTGTATTATAAAAAGAAGAGTACACTTAACACCAATGGCCTGTCAGGATGCTTAAACTGTTACAATCAGTTTTCATTTAAAGAAAAACAAAAACAAAAACCGAGAAGTTACATAACACTCAGAAATGAAGCAAGTACGCGTTTGCTCTTTGTTGTTTTTTTTCCCCCTCTAAAAAATTTGTTACAAAGTCTTATGCTTAAACAGAGACATAGAAAAATCAGTGTATTCACTGTCTCCCATTATGTACAGCAAAAATTACAGAGACAGCATACATCGTATTAGACCTTCCACAAGCATATATTAAAAGTAATTACATTTGAAAAAATATTTTTATTTTTCCTCTACATTTCTACAATACATACTCAGTTTTCTGTGGGTGTCATTTTCATTCTTACGTGTGTATTCGTCAGAGGTTGTGGACGGTACTGTGTCTGGGTATGTGAGAGTTGTCGCTGGCAGACATACTTCAGTTGTGTCTACCTGGGGTTGTGACCACGGTCTCAGAATGCTGGCCCTTAGCCACAGCCAGAACTTTTAGAGTTGAATGTCAGAATCCAGCCGCCCAGCTGGGTGGTGGGGGACCAGTGTCTCCCTGAACTGGACTTAGTCAGTTCCAGTTGTCCTTGTGCTTTTCTTTTTTCTTTTCTTTTTCTTTTTTTGGCCATGGGAACAAACACTGAGTTGCTCTATCTGACCCCATTGCAGGGCATGCCTATCTCATGCAGGAGGTGAAGATGATGATGGCCAGTTCACATAGGAGGTGGAAGTTCAGCAGCGTAGGGGAAAAAAAGTGCATAAACAGACCACCCCATCGGCTGCATAGGAACCCGTGGTCTGCACTCTTCAGAACAGGGCAGAGACATGCAACCAAGGGAAAGTGAGAACCTGCCGCAGATAGCGAAGCTGTCTATTGACTAACGCACGTGGAGACTCAGAAACACCAACATCATGCATTTGACTTTTGGAAAAAAAAAAAAAAAAAGTGGCAAGAACTTTAGCCCCCTGGTTCACGACAATGGGAGTTTGCACAAGATGAATTCAAAATGTCTGGAAGAATCTTTGTTTTTAGGTGGTTATTTTGTTCAAGCAACTTCTCAGCTTACCACATCCTTGAGTCGTGATAGCTAAGTGAAGAAACGAGACGGAGAGCAAAGGTCTCCTTCCCCTCAATTCTAGGATCACTCAGGTGTCATTCTTGGGAAAATATGGCCAGTCCTGCACTAGCTGAATGGGCAACCTAAGTATATCAATCTTATAGAAACCATACAGAAACAACAGGTTGCCAGCTAGCGGGCTGTGGACCCTCTTTTGTTCGGAAATATGTTGGTTTGGTCTGAGCTACGTGCTGAGTCTACGGCCATTATCCATCTTATAAAACACATATTTCAACAGCATTTAGCCTCAGGCATAGCTAGTATCCCCTTTTATGGGAGATTCTGCTTTGCCAGATTTGCTCACCTGCAATGACTCTGCCATCTTAGGCCTTTTACTTTTTAACCTCTACTTTAAATGGTCCGTGTATCTCTGGTCCCACCCTCTCCCTGTGCCCCTCAATTTTTTTTTTTAAATAAATAAAGGAGAAAAAGGCTGTCAGCTGTCTTCTGAAAAAAATTCCCATAGTTCCTCTCATCAGGCCTTTGCTCTAGTTACTTCTTGTACCGGCACTTGCCAATCTAGAATCCATTAGCACTTCATCTAAAGCAGATGGTGGGCTTCCCACTCCTTTATGAAGGGACTTTGTGCTAAGTTGCCTTCCAGATGCACACGTTACAGTGACTATGATACTATGGAACCGGGCATCTGTTACCCAGCACAGAGGTTCTTGTCTGCATTTACTGACCCTGGTAGTAACTTCACAGGACATACAAGTTCATAGTGGAAAAAAAGAGGAAGAAATGATCTCTTCCAACTTCCAATAACTCTAGATTTTTTTACATGCTTCTGTAATAAACAGAAATGAAGAACATGGTAGGATACTAACATTATTTGCATGTTACTGGTGTTTTTATAAAAACAAAAACAAAAACAAAAAAACACTGGGAAGTTGTAGGCAGTCCTTGGAACACAGACTTATTTGCATTGAAGCCTGGTACACGTAGCATGGCAGAGTCATTATGAAGTGGCTATCTATCTGTGTGCTTTTCTATAGGTCAGCTTGGCTTCTGGAAAGGTATCTTTTAAACAGGGCATGGAATAGTTACCGATGTCTTTCTGGTTACTGCTAGTTAATATCTAGAGTTCAATACAATTTAGGGTCTCTCAGATTCTGTCAGAATAATGCGAAACTATGACCCAAGAGACCATTTATCTTCTCTATTTTCACTTACTCATAGGTTCTTTTAATTCAGAGGCCTGAAGAAAGTGTAAAGACAAAGGAAATCCAGGAAGGATGTGCTTGTAAAGTACGTGTCTATCCTTAATCTTTGGGAATAAAAAGCTACAGCAAAAGAAGTACAAGGACCCAAGTCATAGACAACAGGGCCATCTACAGTTGTCAAAACAGAGTTGGGAATCCTTATTCTTCTTTCCCCAATTTCCCCCTCCCCAAATTGCCTTTCTTTTTATAGTCCAAAGATACACAGGAATTAGAATTTACATAGCTTCACTTCCCTAATTTTTCCCCATACTGACTAGAAGGTGGTATTTTCTTTGATCAGGGATTTGGATAGGAAGCCTGGATTGGCTGTAAGAGAAGTCTCTCTAAGTGGAGCACCTTGTTTATTTGGTGCTCAGCATATTTTTTTTTAAATAAAAATGAACGCTAAATTGTCCTCACTTGTGTGCAACTATTGATTGAGCAAGTCTGACGAAAAGAATTTGATTCTCTTTACAACATGAAGCTGCTACGCATTGGCCTGAAAGCCGGGTCAGAGAGGTTTTTATACCATGTATATTTTGTGGTCATTTTCCTGTTGTTGTTTTCTTTTCCCCCCTCCTTCTCAAGTATCATTTTTTTTTTCTTAATGAAATATCCCTGAGTGGAGACAGTGCAACATCTGCATCGAGCAGTGATTGTCATTTACAAAGCATGAAGTGAGACGTTCGGATTACAGGGTTCTTCTTCAGCTCCCGTGTTGTGTTTCTGGGTGGGTGGTGATCTTTCGCTAGCTTGCAGGGTGAGGTGGAAGGGGGCTGGGTGAAGTTCTGGGAAGGCCTGTGGTAGAGTGAGCTGTTCTTACCCAGATTTCAATATGCCAGGGCATGCCACAGGAGATGTTCAGAGGGCAGTGATCTTAAGGCTTTGTTACCATTCTACCCAGGATTTGATCCTCTGTGGAGGGAGGATTTGGCAACTGTAGCGCAAACTGGAAGTCTCTTCTCTCCACTAAAGTAGACCTCGCCTGTACTGGTTTCCATGGTTTTGTTCTGCTTGGCTTGCTAGCTCTCCTTCCTGTCTCTTAGCCTCAAAAAGTTCCTGCCATCCCAGTAAAATGTTTGTATCTAGTGGAAATGACACAAATTCAAAACCAGTACCTCTGGAGGCAAATGGGGGGGAACAATCTTTTTCCTATACCACCCATGGGACCAGGAAGGAAAAAAAAAAATCTCAGCTCCTTCATCAATTGAGCCGATTTAAATCCTCTAAGGTAAATTGGAGGCAACGAATGAATCCCTCTGCAACTGAATGGGAATTGAAGGCTGACAGTGGGAAATACTAAGCCAAAAGAAACCAGGAAAACAAAGTTGGACGCGAGTTCAAAGCTCAAAGGCAAACACCAAGTGGACATAGTAAGCATCACCCACCACAAGCCAATCATAAAACATACATTGCATTTGGAAATGGCTTGGTTAAATTGAGTACCTTCCATTACCCTGTTTTCCTAGCAATCACTAACGTAATCTTTCCATTAGAAGGAAATATGACTCTTGGAATTAATTCTTTATACAAAGAGCTAGCAGGAGTGACATTTACACCAAAAAGAACCGAGTCCCTGTAGCAGCATAATAAGCAGCCTACAGCTGTCTTCTCAGAACCAAAGGTAATTTGGTTCAATGTAGTTAAATTAATTGAAGATAACAGTAGTTGAGCAAGAGATTCATTATTTTAAAGCCTTTTTGTTTTCCCCCTTGGGTTTGGAATTCATCAATCATGAGGTGAGAAAAAGGCCCCGTTTCTTAGTTTCTTAAGAGGAACAGACTAACACCCCTGTTTTGATCATCAATCAAAAATTCTGAGTCGTCTTGGAAATGGCTCTCAACTATGAAGTTCAGGAGAGCATCAGAGATAAAAAAAAATTCAAAGTTTCTACTGATGGAAGTTTGCAATGAAGTGTGTGTGTGTGTGTGTGTGTGTGTGTGTGTGAACTGGGGCTGGGCTACACTTACAGGAGATGATAATTTTAATTGTTTTATGCACAACTTTCTTTCCAAGCTTTTCTTGGAGGAGTCAGTCCCCAAAGCATGGGCCTCCAGGATAGAACAAATGCCTTGGCATCCATGCAAATTTCATGTGAGAACACATAGAGAAGAAAAAAACTTGTATAAGTCACCCTTGGGTTCTATGTATTTTGACACAGCTAAAAAAATTAAAAGTTCAACCATGTGCCGGTGGCTCACACCTATAATTCTAGCTACTCAGGAGGCTGAGAACTGACTGGTTCCAAACCAGTCCGGGCAGGAAAGTCAGTGAGACTCTTATCTCCAATTAACCACCAGAAAACTAGAAGTGGTGCCGTGACTCAAGTGGTAGAGCACTTGCCTTGAGCTGAAAAGCTCAGAGAGAGCACTCAGGCCCAGAGTTCAAGCCCAACAACCGAAAAAAAAAAGTTCAGGTTGGATAAATGATAAATAGTTTTGGCATTGGGGTATATTAGTTCCAAAGTCAAACCATATGTCCTTTTTTTATTTGGTTAAGTTCCTGCTACTTTTCTTTTTCTAGTAGTGTAGAAATTTAGAGTTGAAGAAAACTGAGGGCACTAAGCTAGGACACGGGAAGTCCTACCTCCCTTTATTGCTGCTCTAAAAAGTATATAATAGGATGAATATCAAGAGCCACTAATTTTCTTTGTATGTTTGATGATACTCTCTTCTTTGCCAAAGTATCAGTAGACAATGTTTATACAAAATGGCATTGGAACTATGGACCATATTTTTAGTTCAGTTTTTAAAAACCATTGCTGGTGATCTCACAGATTTTTTTGGTTAAAGATATAATAAGCACCTAAGTCATATATTTTTGTTTTCCTACAATTGGAAATTTCAAATACAAAGAAAAAAGTGTTTGATGTATTCTGGTGAAAAACCAGGAAATTATCTTTTGTTTGATTAAAAAAGTATTGGACCTTACAGACATAATTGAAATTCAGTTTCTTTCTTTCTTTCTTTCTTTCTTTCTTTCTTTCTTTCTTTCTTTCTTTCTTTCTTTCTTTCTTTCTTTCTTTCTTTCTTTCCTTCCTTCCTTCCTTCCTTCCTTCCTTCCTTCCTTCCTTCCTTCCTTCCTTCCTTCCTTCCTTCCTTCCTTTTTTCTTTCCTTTTTTTTGCTTGCTTGCTTGCTTCCTTTCTTCCT
Source organism: Dipodomys spectabilis (assembly GCF_019054845.1). Lineage (NCBI taxonomy): Eukaryota > Metazoa > Chordata > Mammalia > Rodentia > Heteromyidae > Dipodomys > Dipodomys spectabilis. Next base: position 8,846,041 of record NW_024870918.1, on the reverse strand, counting down.
TCTTCTATCCAGTCCTCCCTTCCTCCCTTTCCTCTTTGATTTGAACTTAGGGCTTTGAGCTTGCTAGGCAAGTGCTCTACCACTTGAATCTCGCCTCTAGCCTCAGCCCAATTTTTAAAACAGGAAAATGGCTCCAAATACTTCCTTCACCATCTCACTATGTACTACCATCTTCACAAGGCTTTGATGTCATTGATAGAAATAGTTTGTATGTTTGTTTACAGAAACCATGCATTATATTTATTCCTTTGTAGGCTTAACTGAATTGGTGCTGTCCTGCTATTGACTATAGATGAAAAACTCTGACTGGAAAAACAAAACCCTGATTGTCTAACATAAAAAAGTAACATAGAACACAGAAGGCAAATAATGTAAGGGAGCCCGACCGAACCTCCACTGCTAGTAGGAATGGCATTTTAAGCCACAGTGCATGTGCATGTATATGTAATAGTCATATATAATATTCACCCATATTATATACTCATTACATACATGCACAAGACTTTTCAAGACAGCTACAGATTTACACATGCACCAGCTATCTAAAAACAGAGAAATAGGTAAGCCTATTAAGTGGAATTTTCTTAAATTATATTGGAACAATCAACAGGAAAAGTAACCATGTAAAGTACCGCTCTGTTCTCGAATGTATCTACAATAAAATTCTATAAACAGTTGTCTTCAAAACATACCTGAATAAAATAAAAAAAGGATAACACCCAGTGTCCTATATTGTATATTTATGGTCATTTCCCAAACCAACGAACAACAAAAAGAGCCCCATTCAGGTGCCTATGTACATTCTTCAAACTGTAGCGGTGAAAAATAATTCTATTAAGTGCAGGACATTCCTAACGTTGCAGTAGTGACATTTTTTTTTTTTTCTGAGGTCTTCATGAACACATTGCTTTTGTCTTAAAAGTGATGCATTCCACGACCAGGAGACAGCTGTCTTGGGCCCTTCATTTGCACACGGTGGCACAGTCAGGGTTAAAGAGCTCCTTGTACAAGGGAGGAAACAGTGTGTTCACTATGTCTGGATGAGATTGCTTAAATACCTGCAGCTTCTCACCGTGCAAGTTGCAAACCGCAGTGATGGTTGGTATCTTGGCTATTAACTGCAGAGCCGAGAGACAGGGAGGGAAACAAAGAGGAAAGCTCATTAGGGCGCTGACTTCAGAATCAGTGTCTTTGCAACAGCAATGGCTTGGGAAAGACGTTTGGGAAAGAAAGAAGGCTCACTTTCAACTGCTCTTTAGAACAAAACAAAAGCAAACAAAACCACACCCTTGACCCATCTCTTAAAGGAAAAAAAAAAAAAAAAAAAAAGAAGAAACAAGCAAGCAAGACAAAGCATCCTCATTCCTTGTTCTGAAATAAAGAATATATGGGGAATGTTTAGGGTAATAGTGGTAGGGGATGCTTTATAAGCAGGTGCTGGAGTAGGAATCCTGCTTTCAGAATAGCTCAGGTGGTATTGTTCAGAGATACTCTTTCATTTGTAAAATGGGTTTCCTAATATCTATTTCATTGGTTTATGGTGGGCCTGACTAAAGTAATTTGTATAAAAGTGTTAAGAACACTTAACACAACATAGGCGTGAAGCTTGTTATTATTATAATTATAATTATTATTATTAGTGCTGGTCCTTGGGCTTGAACTCAGGGCCTGGGCATTGTCCCTGAACTTTTTTTTTTTTTTTTTTTTTGCTCAAGGCTAGCACTCTATCACTTCCAGCTTTTTGGTGGTTAATGAGAGGTAAGAATCTCATGGACTTTCCTGCCCAGGCTGGCTACAAACTGTGATCCTCAGATCTCAGGCTCCTGAGCAGCTAGGATTACAGGTGTAAGTCAGTATATTATTTGTATGTGTGTATGTGTGTGTTTTTGTGTGTGTGTGTGAATACAGGGGCTTGGACTCAAAGCCTCTTGCTCTTTCTTGGCTAATTCCCTCAAAGCTAGCACTCTACCACTTAAGCCATGGATACCTTCACTTCTAGCTTTTACTTAGCTGATCAGGTTTGTCTGCTTAGGCTGGCTTTGAATCATGGTCCTCATATCTCAGCTTGCCAGGATTGCAGGTATAAGCCATGACCACCCTCTCTACTATACAATTATCACCTATAATTTCCTGAAGATTTGTATGCCACAGATGCCAGACTTCTGAGTTTGGAAAGTGATACTGTGAGGAGAACAGCCCAAGATGCAAACCTTCATTATGTAAATTGCCTGGCAAGCCATCTCCCCAGTCCCTTTCTTCTACAATGTATAAGGTGAAACTATGAGGAAGGGGAAACTGGGGAAGGGAGTACAGAGAGAGAGAGAGAGAGAGACACCTTAGGGAAATGAATGGAAGAATATCCATTTACAATCACTGTGATATATGGTTTTGGTAGGTTTGTTTTATCTAGGAAATAACCTGTCGAGTAAAAATGCCTAGAACCAATGTTTTATAATAATTTTAAAAGCCCACACTAAATGTTCTCTAGGTCTTAAGAGAGGGCATATTTCTAGTTTTTAACATACAAACAATTTAGGACCACTTCAAGCCCATTCTTCAGTGTCAAATTAGCTTAAACAAATGTCCATCTGATGCTGTTTCTTTGAGAAATGAGACATACTCTCCCATAGAACGATATTCTCCTAAGTGTGATAGGTCATGGAGCTGGCGGAAGATACACGGGGGAGTCATGATAATAAAACGCAATTAAATAAACCTGTCTGGACATCAATTAAGCTCACTGTCTCCCCCAATCCATTCAATAAGAAGAATTAGTTTCAGTCTTTGAAGTCAAAGAGGAAGTAGATTATTTGTTCCTTGATGGGTCTGCAAACTCAGAAATTTCTATTACTTCATTAATTTTCCTCCTCCTGGCTAATGATTGTATAATCATACTATGAGCAATTTAAAAGTAACATAAAGATTCGAGCTGTTGGCACATGAAAGGGGTGTAGAGCGTTTAGTGGTATCTGAGAGTCAGGCTTTCCAGCCTAGCTGTATTCCCTGTTATCCAAAGACGGTACCAAAGCCCTCAGTGCAGAGATTCAGCATGTGGGACTGGAGAGAATCTGCTAGCACCTGGATCTCAGTGTAGACACACCTCTGCTGGCAGCCTCTGACTTACTACCATCTCTCCAGAGCACCCGTGAGCTCAGGGATTGGCTAGAGCTGCCCCAATAACTTCCTGCAGTAGCTTGTCACTTCAAGTCACAATGGTGTGGAGCATTAGACGAGAGCTTAGACTTTTAATTGATAAGAGAGCTGGTGGAAATACCGATGATGGAATTTTGCTGGTTTGGTGTTTAGCTTTCTTACGATTAAGTATGTGGTCATGAACAAAATGTTTAATCATTTTTAGTCCAGTTTTCTCATGTAAGCAGGACCTTAAGTCTACATGATTTCTGAGTTTCCAACTAGTCCTACATTGCTATATTTCTAGATAGTTGAATTATTTTTACCATGCTGTTGCTGGGGATATGAGTTAACAGTTTCGAAGTTACTAAAATTTTATGTTGAGTTTTAAAGTCCATAATTGTTATCTTCAGAAGATATTATTTGACCTACAGTATATCCAAATCAAATTAATAAAACCACTTTATAACAGGAAAAAAATGAAGGTACTGACATGGCAAGGGTAGGGAGGTAGAAGAATGAAAAGAGAAAGAGAGGGAGACTGTAGTCATGAAATTCAACACATATCCTACACAATGAAGACAATTGAGGGAAGGGTGGGCTGGGGAGGAATGGGAGGAAGGAGGAAAGGCATGCCATTGATCAAGATGCATGCATTGTATTTATAAATTGCTTTGTTGAATGGCAACTCCTTTGTACAACTACTTAAGGGCGATAACAATATTAAAAATGTCAGACACCCGTGGCTCACGCCTGTAATCCTAGCTACTCAGGAGGCTGAGATCTGAGCACCACAGTTCAAAGCCAGCCCAGTCAGAAAGTCTGTGAGACTTTTATCTCCAATGAACTACTCACAAAAAGCTGGAAGTGGCACTGTGGCTTAGCTGGTAGAGTGCTAGACTTGAGCAAAAGTTGCTTGCTCAGGGAAGAGCCTAGGCCCAGAGTTCAAGCCCCAGAACCAGCACTAGATATACAATGTACATGCAATAATACATGTATATTATATATGCAATATATGCAATATATATTGCATATATGTATATATAACATATATACATATATGTGCATAATATATCTAGTATATATTATATATATTATATATTGTATATGTAGTATATATAATATATATGCATATTGTATATATATTGTATATATATATTTATATAAAAATCTTTGTCTAGAGGGTGACACTAAGTTTTACCCTAAGAATCAAGACTTTCCAGTGTTATGAATTATAAATTAATTGTTTCATTCATGCTGTGTTACGATGGTAAATCATGTGTTTGCTTTGGTAAATTGTTTGTGTAGGCTTTCAGCTAGAAAGCAGTGTGCACAGACAGGTTATGGTTCTCCTCTTCAGTCTACCTGTCGAGACAGCTGGACAGAATGTCAGCACGCTGTGAAAAGCAGATACAAAGCGGTGGGGAGAGCCATAGAAGAATAGCAGACGAGAGGCAGTAGGAAAGAAGAGGCCCTGGGTCCTTGTGACAGGCATGGGGCTTGCTGAGCCACACCTGCACTGAGAAGGAAGGATGCGAGCCAGACCTCAGGATGCCGAGATGTTTGGGGCCCTGGAATGACTGAGGACAGCGCTTCAGGTGACAGGGCAGGGCTGAACACGCTTGGGGACAAGGATGGGAGATGAGCTTGGCCCAATTATGGACACGCTCTTGGTCCTCATTGTCGTCTTTGATCGGGTTTTAGATGAAGACGAAGGGGATCTGAACCCCCCTGGGAAAAGGTGCTGTGAGTTGTGAGAGGAAAACGGTGTTTTTTTCTATACTTTTATAGGAGAATGTTCGTAGATGAGTGTCCACTTAACTCGAATCCCTGAGGAAGTTGTTCAAGCTCTCTTAATCAGCTGGCTCACACGGAAGTAAACTGCAATTTAAGGATACTTATTGCACATTACGATCCCCCCCGAAATAGCTATTGAATGCAGAGAGGCTGTGACAGCTTTCTAGAATCATCTGTTGTTGAATTGATGATATGCCAAGCTCCTGACACCTCCACACACAACAACTCCATAATGACTCAATTGTTAGTGTATACAGAAATTATTAAGGTGCATCCTCAAAGTGCAGATAATGTGTGTGTGTGTGTGTGTGTGTGTGTGTGTGTGCACGCATGTGCACCAGTGCTGGGGAATGAACTCAGGGCCTGTTGCTCTTACTTAGCGTTTTGCTTCATGCTGGTGCTCTACTTCTGGCCTTTAGCTGGTTAATTGGAGATAGAAACTACTGTCCAGGCTGGCTTTGCACTGCAGTCTGCAGATCTCAGCTCGTGGGCAGGATTACAGATGTGAACCACCCGTGCCTGCTTGTCCTGGGGTCTGCTGTTAGGGGCTCAGCTTTGGAAAGTTTTGGTGGAATTCAGATCCCTTTTTGAAACAAACATCCCCTGTGATTCCTGGAACATTGCGAGGAATCGACTCTGAGAAGCGCTGCTTGCTGCAAGAGCTTCAAATTTCAAACAGACTACCACAATCAAAAGATAAATTCTATACTGTATCTCAAACCGTCCAGTTACAGTGATCAGGTAGCTCCTTTTCAGAGGGCAGATGAGGACATTATTCCATCTAGAGAGGGAAGTGCCCTTGCCTCATACTGTTATGCGGTGAGGGGCAAATAATAAAAGCCTGAGACCCTGTGACATACTAACGCTGCACAGAAGAAGACGATGAAGAACACAGACTTTGGAGTTGGGCTGCCTGGGTTTGGACCTTACTCTGGGGTTAACAGTGATGTGATTGTGGCCAACTCACTTAACCCCTCAGCTTCCAGGTTGGTCAGATGGCAATTTCCACAGTCTCTATGTCAGAGGGAAGTTGAGCATCTTGTTTGAGGCGTTTGCAGTAGCATGACAGAGATTTCCTTATAGCAATAAAGCAAGTTGCTTATTTTATTGACTCTGGTTTATAAAGAGAGCCCCATCTACTAGAATTCTTTCAAGCACTTGTATACTCATTTTTCTGCAGGGATGGAATGGGGGGAGGGGAATTATGCATCGTGAAATCCTTCTGTAGTTATTCATTTGACCAGAAAATAGGAAATGGTGGGTCTAGTTTTGGAAAGTAAATGTGAGCTCCAGTTCTTTCTGCTAAAAGCTAGTGTCTAAGGAAGAGTCCTCCTTTCGGGGCTTTAGATGGAGTCCTTGTTGCTCATCTGTAGAATGGGTCTAATGGTTGAAGATACCCAGATTGTGTCAGCAAAGATCACTGCAAGAAAAGAAAAGGAGCTTCCTCGAACACTATGCTCACAGCTAGAGCAGGATGGGAGGTCCAGTCAGCTGTGGAAATCAAAGTGCTGACCAGAGCATCTGTCACTCGGCAGGGACAATGGGGCAGGAGGCCATGCGTGTGGAGGCTCAGAACGCAGCAGCAGCAGCAGCAGCAGCAGCAGCAGCAGCAGCAGTCACTTACTGCTCATTAATATTATGTACTGCAGCTGGGGGACCCTCCGTTTCAAAGGGAGCTCAGAGCAGCTTCAGCAGCAGTTAATGGCGCAACAGCTTTGTAACCAGCTGGGGAGGTGATGCACTTGGGGCTGGGGGGGGAGTCAATTTCACATCATCAAGAAATTCCTTCGTGATTAAATAATCCCCATTGCAGAAGTAGACGGAGGGTCTATAAAAAGGAATGACCACACCCAGCTCTGTCTTAGGACAAACGTTTCTTCTAAGAAGGAAGCGTTAGCTTGTACCTACAGGGGTCTGCAAGAAGAACTCACAGCTGTTTGAGGAGACATAATGATCCCGTGCTCCTCTCCAGAGGGCAATTTTATGAGGAAATTCACAATTCTATGACTGGTACATTTGAGGTTGGAAAAATGAGACCAAAACGTAGCTAATCTCGTTCATGTGAGCTTTCTGACCATCGGGATGCCTTCTGCCAACAGGACGCAGGAAGCCAGTGGATGGTTTGATCCAAGGGGAGAAAACCTCAGGAGATCTGAGAGAACAAGGTGACTAAAGGCAGGCTGACACGTCGGTGTCACCAGTCCACTCACTTGTTCTGCTTGTTTGTGTTTGGATTAGAATGATAATGTTGAACTTCAGATATCTTTCTGGGTTCGAGGTCAACTCCAAGCCCTTCTGGCATCCACGCTGTGTCTCGCAGTCTTTCTAGCATGGACAACCATGGCTAAGGTAGAATTGGACATTTATCTCCAGTAGATCTGGAATTTGCAATCAGACTGAGCTGTCCAGGGACTTTCTAAATGTTGCTGGGACTTCCAGTGACCTAAGAGCTAAGGGCTGGATGTATTTCACCATGTGGAGCATGGTTTTCAGCAAAGAGAGAGAATACTGAAGTAGATAGTTCAAAACAGAGACACATATAAGACAGAACATCCCAAAGGCATCTGGACCTTCTGGAATAGTGGCTCAACTTTTCACTTTAGATTCCATGATACATTTCTTATTTATTTTGGTACACACACACACACACACACACACACACACACACACACACACACACACAGAGTTGTTTTCTTTTGCTTGCTTAAGCTAGTGGGAATTGGTTCCCATTACTTGTAACTGTAGCATCGCCATGAATACATCAACTTGCAACTTGATGAGTGAGGAGTAATACCAAAACCTCTCTTCTCATTTTACAGACCTTTAATCTGATGGAGAACCCTTGGGATTTGGGGGTGTTGGATTTACAGTGCTCACTAGGAAGCTATAAATAGCTGAAATAGACTGAAACCATCTGGAGTGCACAAGGTAACTGCCACGTGCTCTTCACGATTTCCCTTTGCTTCTGGCACATTCTGTAGTTGTAACAAAATGTACACTGACATGGAGAACTACCCCAAGAGACACTTATGTTCCTTGAGCATTGATTTGAAATTTAAAATTTGGAGGAATCTCCGGAGAGGCATTCTGTTGGGTTGTCTATTCTTGCATTATTTTAATGTGTTCTTTGCTGTGGAGTAGAATCCTGAGGGGGCTTCTGGGGTGCCCCAGTTGTAATGTCATGAGTATGGTAACTGTGATAATTCAAGTTTGAGAAGTTTTTTAATATATGTGCTGTATTTTCAGAAAAGTATAGTTTTTTTTTTTTTTTGTGTGTGTGTGTGTCCATGGTGGGGCTTGAACTCAGGGCCTGGGTGCTGTCCCTGAGCTTTTTAGTTTTGCTCAAGTTTAGCGCTCTACCACTTGAGTTCTGGATTTTTTTTTCTGGTTAATTGGAGATAAGGCTTTTATGGACTTTCCTGCCTGGGCTGGCTTTGAACTGCTATCTTCAGTTCTCAGGCTCTGGAGTAGCTAGGATTACAGGTATGAGCCACTGGTCCCTGGTGAAATTATAGGCTTCTTAAGGTAGAAAACAACTTCCTACTTAAATACAAATGGTCATGGGGAGGCTGAGATCACAAGTCTGCGGAGGAACTGCTCAACGTTGGATTAGACTGCTGACTGTACTAATTTCCTGGTGAAATGGAGCCCAATCTCTCTTCCCACCTACCAGCAATTCCAACATCCTCTTGCTTTAAGTCTAATCATTTCATTATTACCCACAGCAGGGTCCATTTTGATCTCATGGAGAAAGTTAGGAAAATCAAGGTGAAAGACCATTGACTGTTTTCTTGACCAATCAGTGTTAGATCTTATATTCTGAGTCAAGTAGTTGTTTCTTCTTCATAGGTATCATAATAGCACACGAATGTATGGTTTCTTTCAAGAAAAAATTCAAATGCCAACACATAAAATATGGTTGATTTAAGCATTTAGTTACCTAGTGTTGTTATAGTAGGAGGATGGGTTTCTCTTCTCCAATATGGCTTTGTTAACCTTTTTTGTTAGAAATAGATTTGGAGGCTAAAAAGTTAGTGAGACTTTTGGCAAGTAGCTTTTCTAGCTCAACCTACTAGAATTCTCTCTGGGAAGGTGGGAGTTTTCCCTTCTAGATGCCTGAACAGAAGAAGCCTCCTTCTAACCCTCCCAACATATTTTGAGAGTAGCCTATGAATGAATCATTTAGGTACTAGGATTGGCTTAGGTTCAAATTCTAGCTCTTCTTTTTGTTTCCAGCTGGTTAACTCTGGGCAAGTTGATCTTTCAAACTTCTCATTTATAAAGTGAGATATTGAGAGTGTAATATTGAAAATACACGTCGATCTATTTAGACTCTATCAGCATAGCACTTGGCACATGGTAACCGCTCAGTCACTGTAAGCTATCATCACTGGGTTTTTTTTTTAATCAGTCATGAAATTCTCTTGATTTTTTTTTTTTTTTTTTGAGAAAAGCTCTGACAGCGTAGTCTAGATGGGCCTTGAACTCAGGATCTTTCGGCCTAAGCTTTCTGCATGCTGTGATTACAGGCGTGTATCACCATATCTGGAGCAGTCATGTGATTCTGGGAATACCTTAGGTTATGGAGGTATTACTTTTTATCTTCCATGTCATGTGATCTTATATCTCACATATGTTTATGTATCTTTCATATTTGGCCTATAATAAATAACTGTTGAACAAATAAAATTGGTAAAATCTGTACTATCTCATCCTTATTTCCACATGGATTTTTTTGCAGTATAAAAGCTGTGTTTATGACTTTTACTAAGACAGTGCAGAGTTAAAACTGCATAGTCTAGCGTGTCTCACCTGGAAGGTAGGAAAGAGGTAGGAAAGAGGCTTTTGCTGAGTCAGAATAATGGAAAGGAGAGATGAACCTCCTTCTTGTCTGAGCTTCAGAGTCTAGATTGGAAATATCCAACAATAATATAATATGGGCCATGGATATAACTCAAAATTAATCTAGTAGCCACATGAGAGAGTTAGGAAAAAAAACAGGTGAAATTAAATACTGAAAATGTCATCTCAACACATAATCATAAAAATGTGAACGGGACATTTTATACTCCTTTGTTTTTCATACTAAGCCTTTTAAATTTGTAGACATAGACCCAGAGACCAAGGAATGAGAGTATACTCAGTAGAAGATAAAGATAGTGCTGGCTTCGGAAAACTGGGTCAGGAAATGAAGGCTAATGCATCTTTCCTCCTCTTTCAAAGGCCTCATAGGAAAGTTGTGTGTGTGTGTGTGTGTGTGTGTGTGTGTGTGTGAAGTATGTGTATGAGTGTGTGTGTGAGTGAGTGTGAGAGTGTGTGTGAGTGTGTGCGTGAGTGTGTATGTGTGAGTGTGTGTGAGTGTGAGTGTGTGAGTGTGCGCGTGAGTGTGTGAGTATGTATGTGTGTGTGAGTGTGTATGTGTGTGTGAGTGTGTATGTGTGTGAGTGTGTATGTGAGTGTGTGAGTGTGTACGTGTGTGAGTGTGTATGTGTGTGGGTGTGTGCATGAGTGTGTGTGAGTGTGTGTATGTGTGTGAGTGTGAGTGTGAGAGTGTGTGTGAGTGTGTGCGTGAGTGTGTGTGTGTGAGTGTGAGAGTGTGTGTGCGTGTGTGTGAGTGTGTATGTGTGAGTGTGTGTGAGTGTGTGAGTGTGTGTGCATGAGTGTGTGTGAGTGTGTGTGTGAGTGTATGTGAGAGTGTGTGTATGTGTGTGTGAGTGTGTGTGAGTGTATGTGTGTGTGAGTGTGTGTATGTGTGTGAGTGTGTGTGAGTGTGTGTGAGTGTGTGTGTGTATGCGCTCAAACACAGGGCCTCTTGTGCTTCCTCAGCTTGTTTGCTCCCTGCTGGTGCTGTACTACTTGTGTCATACTTTTAGTTCCAGAATTTGCTTTTATGAATCTTCTCAGTACAACGTTAGGCAAGAAGTTCTAGCCATTGACAGGAGTGCTGGAAAAAGTAGACTAAGTAAATATAAATATGTATTTTATGACTCTAATTCCCCAAGAGGCACCAAAGGAGAGGTTGGGGTGGATCCCACATCAAACTTTCCTCCAGCTAGGAGGCTGACTTAGAGACTATCTCAGAAAAAGAGCTGGCGACATGCTCCTGAGAGCAAGATACAGATCCAAGCTTTGCCTTGGCTGTGAGTACGTGGTTACATCCGGGTCCTGGCTGGGCTGATCACTTCCTCTTCTGGTCCATTAGTCAGGTCGACCAGAAGGGCATAGTTTTCTGTGTGTGTGTGTGTGTTTACTGGGACTTGAACTCAGGGCCTACATGCTATCCCTTAGCTTTTTTTTTTTTATTTCTGCTCAAGGCTGGAGCTCTACCATTTGAGCCACAGCTCTACTTTTGCCTTTTTGATGATTAATTGGAGATAAGAATGGCATAGACTTTCCTGACCAGGCTATCTTTGAAGCTTGATTCTTCAGACCTCCTGAGTAGCTAGGGTTACAAGTGCGAAACACCATTGCACGGCCTTTATAGTTTACATCTTCCCTGCTGATCTCCCACCCTTTGCTTTACCCCAATAGCATTGTGGGAAGAAAGAGCACCATGAAAAGGAGTTATGGCAGCTCTCGGTGCACGAGGCGATGAAGCACCTCTGGTCTGCTCTCCTGGGCTTAATCCACACCGCACGTTTGCAGCTTTGAGGATGGAGAGCACCTTAAACTACATGACTCTGGGGCCCAGGGCACTACCTCTAATTTAAATCTGTAAGGTGTGGTGAGGTGAAACTTTCTCTTCATTTATCATGATGGGAAACCATCTAAAGAAGAGACATCAAAATAATCACCCAGGACTGAATATTGGAGGGCAAAAGAAGATGTCAGAAGCAATCTTTTTTTTGTTTTTGTTTTTTTGACATCAAAGAATGTTCTACAAAAGGGACCTTAAAGACCAGGCAGTCCAACCCACTCACTTTCTAGACAAAAAAAAAAATGAAGCCCAGAGAACAGACGGACTGCCTCTCTCTAGTCATATGGGGCTTAAAAATATAGACGTATATATTTTTTTACCCAGAGTGTTAGGGAAATGACCAATGTTAACTCATTTCCTGTTTCCTCCAAGCCCAAATCCAGCCAAATGATTATTCATAGTCTGAATCTACCCTAGAGTCTCCTTCCTGCCTCCGACCATCTCCATGTGCTTCAGCTCCTCCACCTTCCAACTCCCATCCCTGGAAAACCCTTCAGAGCTGGCCCCCATCGATCACCTTCCTAACGGAAAGAAACTTCTTCTGTCAACGCTAACGATTTCTCTAATGAGGCAATGATACTTATTTATTTCCTCCTATCCAGTGGGAAGTTTTCATACATTTTAAAATCACATTTAGTCCTCCAAGTAATCACGTTTGCTTAAGTCATACTGTGCAAATGAGGAAATGAAGACACAGTTTAAATCCTGTGTTCAGGGCTCTGAACTCGTAAGTGACTCTGAACATTTGCATCATCATTAGGCAGACCAGGAAGCTAGATGCTTCCATAGATTTTCCCTAGTCCCCAGTACCCTCAAAACAACAAAACACATCAGCTGATTAATAAAGAGGAACTGAAATTTTCTAGGTAATGGATATAGGATAACTGCATTTCAGAACCTCCTAGGTTAAAGTTTAGGTAACAATATAAAGTATTGCTACATGAACTTTGATTTCTTTTATCTCTCTTTCTCTCTTTCCCTCCCTCTCTCCCTCCCTCCCTTCCTCCCTCCCTCCTTCCCTCCCTCCCTCCCTCCCTCCCTCCCTCCCTTCCTTCCTTCCTTCCTTCCTTCCTTCCTTCCTTCCTTCCTTCCTTCCTTCCTTCCTTCCTTCCTTCCTCTTTCTTCCTTTCATTTCTTTCTCTTGCTCTTTCTCTCCCTCCCCTCCCTTCCTCCTTCCCTCCCTCCCTCCCTCCCTCCTCCCTCCCTCCCTCCCCTCCCTCCCTCCCTCCCTCCTTTCTTTCTTTGTTTCCTTCCTTCCTTCCTTCCTTCCTTCCTTCCTTCCTTCCTTCCTTCCTTTCTTTCTTTCTTTCTTTCTTTCTTTCTTTCTTTCTTTCTTTCTTTCTTTCTTTCTTTCTTTCTTTCTTTCTTTCTTTCTTTCTTCTTGTGCTGTTCCTGGGGTTTTAAACTCAGCGCTTTGTGTTTCACTTAAGGCCATCATTCTACCACTTGAGCTACTCCTCCACTTATTGCTTTTTTTATTTTTTACTGATTAACTGGAGATAAGAGTCCCACAGACCTTTTTTCCCTGGTTGGCTTCTACCTACGATCCTTCATTCTCAGTCTCTTGTGTAGTTATGAGGACATACTGATATACCTTATACCTGTGCTTGGTATAAGTTTTAATGTCAAGAACTGTGTGTATGGGAAGTATCCTTTTGCCAGTGGTCAATTTGACCATGAACAGGTAAAATAGACAGAAGGATGAAGCAAGCACAAGGCTCACATTGTCTCTGAATTTGTTCCTGGGAGAGTAGTCTCCAGGACACTTCCTTCAAGTCTGTCATTGTAGCTACTAGATAAAGATCACCAGTCAAATCCAATCAGGGAGAAAAACTTCATGACTATGAAGTTCTAGAAGCATTTCTAAGTAGATGAGAGAATCTGTGGAAGGCTGAACAATTTCTTTCAGACATAAATAAAACTACTGATTTTGAGAGTTTGATGAGAGCTTATCTTTGATCAATTGCATTTTAAGTGTTCCCTGGGGATATGTGTGCTAAACTTTGGTCAGAAGCTTGAGGTGCTGTTAGGAGGTGGTAGAGCCTTTATGGAATATGGCCCAGTGGAAGAAAGTTGGGTTATTGGGATTGTGCTCTTTGAAGGGGCTATTTGTACTCTTGCTCTTCTCTCTTCTCTCTCTCTCTCTCTCTCCTTCCTGGCAGCCATGAGATCAGCAGCCTTGTTCTATCATATGCTCTTGACCATGATGCTGTGCTTCACCACAGACCCCACCATGGAGCAAGGCCAGGCATCAGTGGCTCACACCTGTAACCTTAGCTATGCAGGAGACTGAGATCTGAGGATCATGGTTCAAAGCCAATCTAGACAGGAAACGCTATGAGACCCTGTTCTCTGATTAACCACTAAGAAGCTGGAAGTGCAGGTGTGATTCAAGTGGTAAAGTGCCAGTTGTAGAATCTAGGCCCTGAGTTCAAGCCCCTGCACTGGCAGACAAAAACAAGCAAACAAACAAAACACCAAAAGCAGTGGAATTAACTGAGTATGCACTGAAATCGTTGAGACCTAAAGCCCAAATCAAGCTTTTCTCCTTATACGATGATTATGTTAGGTGTTTTTGTTGTTGTTGTTTAATCTTTGTCTGTCATGGGGCTTGAGCTCTTCGGCTCAAGGCAAGTGCTCTACCATTTGAGTCACAGCACCACTTCAGGTTTTCTGGTGGTTAATTGGATAGGACTACAGGTGTGAGCCACCAGTGCCTGGCTTTTTATTTTTTCTTTCTTTCTATTTTTTGCCAGTCCTAAGGCTTGAACTCTGGGCCCGGGCACTGTTCTTGAGCTTCTTTTTTTTTTTTTTTTTTTGCTCCAAGCAAGTGCTCTACTACTTGAGCCACAGCTCCACTTCAGGCTTTTTTGAGAATGATTTCTGAATGGTGAGTGTAGCAATGTTCTTCCTAGTGCTGCATTAATTTTAACAAAACATTGCCATAATGAAGCAGCACTTTTAACTCATGGAGAGTTGTTTTTTAAAATAAATATCAGTCCAGGACATGTGCAATGTAAAATCTGATGATGTCTTCAAATGAAGTCTTTCCTCTCCCTCTCTTTTAAAATAAAGAACCTCCAAGGAAGAGTGGGAGAGCTTAATGATAAAAATATATAAAGTAGGATTCCTATTATCTTTAACCAAGAACAAACTCATTTCTTAGTCTCTGGTCCTCAAAAACATCCAGTTCTTAAGAAATCAGAGACAGTTTAAAACTTAAAACAATGTTGTTCCTCAAAACATTCTGGTTCTTATGAAATCAAAAACTTTCAGAGTTAAAACAATGCTGAATAGTAACCATTGACAATTACTTCTTCCTTTTCTGATTATGTTAATAACTTTTCTCAGTATTGTGTGTGTGTGTGCGTGTGTGTGTGTGTGTGTGTGTGTGTGTGTGTGTGTTTGTGTGTGTGTGTGTGTGCCTGCCAGTACTTGAGTTCAAACTCAGGTGTGGTCTCTTAGTTTTTTCACCTAAAGCTCACACGCTACCATTAGGGCTCCACTTCTTGCTTTTGATGATTAATTGGAGATAAGAGTCTCATGGACTTTCCTGCCCAGGCTAGTTATGAACTGGAAACCTCAGATTTCAGCCTAAGATTACAGGGGTGAGACACCAACCTCCAGCCTGTCTTCTTTTGAGAGAGTATCACTTTGAATTAAGCTCTAGGATACTTTACCATGCTGAAAGCATCTCAAGTCTATCACGAGCAGATTAGAACTGAAGGGAGATGTGTGAGTCATCAGTGCAATCCTGCCTCTGTAGGATTGTTTCTATACATACGTGAGACGTGACGGGCAGAATCTGCTAGCATGCGGCCCGTGACAAGAGGGTCACTACTTCACACGCTCACTGCCGCGTCGCTCACAAGTCTTAGCATTGAATCCGTCCTCTGAATTGTGAATAGAAATCAGAGGGCTCTTCACGTTTGTCCATACCTGGCTGCAGCATTGGCACAAATCTCTGATTTCTCACGTATGCATTCTGAAGACTTCTTTGCCTGCTTCAGGCTTTAGGGAGGCCATGAAACACTTGCGGTTCTTTAGATTCCTCTGTTGTGCCCTGGGTTCAGCTCTGGTTCCCTACTCTAAGCAAACCCTTTGTCCCACCATCTATTGGAATTCCATCTCACTATACCAGGGCACAGCTCTGGTCACTCTGGGGAAATGCTAATACTGACAAGTTCTGCTTGTTCCAGAACAAGTGTCCCTTGATTCCCCGCCTTTGGGATGACAGGACAATATGGTCTAAGGACCTACCTTTGCCAATGTCTCATCATCCAGGTGATTCTTCTGGATCACATGTTGAAGTGCAAAATAAATTTTTTCCTGAAGCTTCTGGACCTTCCTCGGTTCTATCAGCCAGGCTCGGTCTAACAAAGAAGTTTAAAAAAGCAAAGGATAAGAAAGAGGAAGACAGGGCAGAGACCTTTGTTTTATTTCAGCCGTTAAGCACTGGGCTTCAAACTTATTTCTAACTTTTCAGTTCTAAATTGCTCCTAAAGTGATGTAATAATTCATAGGAAACATAAATATTTCATAAACAAAAAATAGAAGGTGCCAAGATCAAATCATATAAGGTCACAAGTGAATGCTGTGGGCATCTGGAGAAATGGACACTGTTGGTTCAAACAAACACCTTCATTTCTGTCTGTGGGAATTTTAGCTCTCTTATTGTGGGAGACATGCTTGTGTTTTCTTTCAAAGTAGAAATTACTGATTTGCAAAGGAAATAAATTATGGTGGAGGAAAAGTCTATTCTACAACAATATTGGTGGTTTGATGGACTCCTTTGCTTTTTTTTATTCTCCCTCAACTTATTCTTTCATCAGACACAAAGCTGGAGCTTTGTCTTACTTTAGATAGCATAAACATGAGTCATTTTCTAAAACTGTACTCCAGTCTTAATTTTATATACTAATTTTCAAACTAGTGGATAGAAGAATCTTTCCTCCCGCCTCTCACTTCCCTGACTCCTTCGTTTACTCCCTACTCTTCTTTCCTTTCTGCCTAAAAGCTTTATGAACCATGGTGACAAAAGGCAGGCTAGTTAGTACTCATGCCTTAGTTAGATGTTTCAATGAAGAGTCAACTAGAGTCTCCAAACACTGGACAAGTACTCGTGGAAAAGAACGTGGACACGAGCCTCTCAAACCCAGTTCAGGTCAGGTGAGAAACCCAATTCTGTAATCCTAGATAGGAGAAGGGCCAGTCTAACCAAGAGTTAAGCGAACCCTTACGTAAGTGAGCACAAAGGCCCCAGTGACAATTGTCAATCAGAATAAATTAAGCATCCTTCCGTCTCCCTTCCCTCAGCTATGTGGAGGGGAATAGATAGTAGCTGTTAAGTCAGGAGCCCGGGGGAGGTCAGTGTCTGGCCAGAGACGGACACAGGCTGCAAGTCTGTCTTTCTTCTTTCTCCTTTTGAGCATGGCATTAAAGTAGAATGGCCAACAAGAGTATGTCGAGCGGTGAAGCCTCTGAATGTCGGTCTGGTGGATCTACAGGGCTAAAGTATTCCCCTCTAGGCTGAACAAGTCACATTTCATACTTGCACATTCTGCAAGCTTTGATGATGGCCGATTCTTTCAAGAAAAAGGAAAACAACTCAGCTGATGTCTAATTCATGAAGCCCAAGCTAGTCTTCCATCTGGGGCTGTCATTTCCACAGCTCGTTCATGTTTGATAGGTGATGTCTTCAGCATTTGCAGCTAGGATTTGTTGACTTACACAAACATGAACCCCCACCAAGAAAAGGAGAAAAGAGAGAGCAGTTCTTTGTGAAGCTGTTCCATTGAGCAACTAGGAACTAGAGGAAAAACACTGCCCTCATTTATAGACCCATAGGCTTAGAGTTAGTCTTCTATTGAACTAGCTCAGTAGAAACAATCAAATTCAAGGAGCGATTTGGCCTATGTTGTTATCATAAAAAATGTATTTCTCATCACTTTTTTATCTATCTTTATGCTTTCAGGTGGGGGAAATTTTCTAGAGCACACACACACACACACACACACACACACACACACACGTGTATATACATACATACACATATGCACATGTATATAATAAAGTTCAGAAGAACAGCCCTGGTTTTATATACAGCCATAAAAGAAACTGTTAACAAAACTACTTCCCAGGACTACTAATTTCCATTTTTGATAAAGTAGTTAAATAAAAATAAAAGTAGAAATCTAACATCCAGATAAAACTATCCTGGATCCTTCTGAGAGCCGTAGAGCCTACTGGCAAGAAAGTGCAGAGATTTATTTTATGGGTAAGTGTAACTCGAATGACATGTCACAGATCCTAGATGAAATCTTACATCACTCATAAGAATGATGTCTTCCAACCTCACTGAAAAAATATGTTAGGGTATTGGAAAAGAGAGTCACTCCTTAGATAAATGGGTTATGGAAGGAATGTATCTCCTGACCTTAAAAATCAGACAGGGATGCATTCTTCTTTCAGTAGAGAGCTGTCAACATGGCTGCTACCTAGTCAAATACACAGCTCTGAGAGAGTGGCTCTGAATTCCCATTCTGGTTGAAGGCGGAGTGCAAATTTATTATCATAATATTTTAATTATATTACTATGATTATAATGTTGCATTGCTATTAATTTTAGGCTAGCTTATACTTTAAAAAGTATTTTATCTGTACATGACGTATCTTAATTTCTTTGAAAATTGTGGGTTTGGGGGCATTTTATCGCATTTCAGAGGTGGAGGAGGCCGCTGCTGTTATGGAGTGCAATTGCCTTATTTTATAGATGAGGAAACTGTGGCTTTGAGGGGTCTTGTTGAAGGGCACACAGATCACTGATGGCAAAGGTGGTGCTAGGAGATCTATGTCTGAAATTCTTCTTGTTGCCCCAGACACCTCATTATAGGAGCCATTTTCTCCACCAGCTGCCTTTCCTTTTTTGGGTAGCTGAGAAAAGAGGCAGAGCATTTGCTGAAGTGAGGATTTTAACAGTAATTTGGATAGAAAAGCAAAATAAAAAAGGTAATGTACGAGGAGAAAGTATAACTTTGGTGTCTCTGCTTGGTCTTTCGTTTAGATATATTTTGACAACTTTCACTCTTTTCACCCTGGACTTCTTCCTTCCTTCCTTCCTTCCTTCCTTCCTTCCTTCCTTCCTTCCTTCCTTCCTTCCTTCCTTCCTTCCTTCCTTCCTTCCTTCCCTCTCTCTCTCTCTCTCTCCTCTCTCTCTCTTTCTCTCTTTCTTTCTTTCTTTTTTTCTCTTCTCTTTCTTTCTTTCTCTTCTCTTCCTTCCTTTCCCTTCCCTTCCTTCTCTTTCTTATGCTGGTACTGAGGCTTAAACTCAGACCTGGGTACTGTCCCTTAGCTATTTCACTCAAGGCTGGTGTTCTACAGCTCCACTTCTGGCTTTTTGCCAGCTAATTGGAGATAAGAGTTTCTTATATTTGTTTTCTCAGGCTGGCTCTAAACCACAATCCGAAAATCTCAGCCTCCTGAATAGCTAGGATTACAAGCATGATCCGCCAGCACCCAGTTTTCTGTCCTTTATTCTTAAAGTCAAACAGAGGAACCTTACTTAGCTGTTACTTAGGCCATCGGTCTTTGCTTGCTTATTCAGGAACAATTGGGTTCATTGGGGTCTGAAGCCATCCCTAGCACATACTCCCCTTTTGCTTTGGAGCAAAACTGGTCATTTTGATAAACTTGAGGTTACTTCCCTTGACATTGTCCAAAAATATCAAAAGCTTTCTAGAGAAAATAGAGTTCTTTTAAAGTTTCTCCTGAACACTTTGGCGTGGGTGGGTGTAATTGATGTTAAAGATAGTAAAGCAGGTTTTGAAAGAAGGTAAGAGACCCATGGTCCCCCTACCTGGAGATATCAGAACAGCAGAGGAGAACAAAGCAATCTCCTCCTCAGTCAGCTGCAAGGAACACAGATTCTTTGCAAAGTCAAATGCTTCATTCACTAGGTCATCAGAACCTATAAAAGAAGAAGAACAATTAGCCGGAAATACTTGGAATTAGAGCAACAGTAAGAAAAGTCTTACTATCAATACGTTAGTCACAGATTTTTTTCATACTAGATATCTAGCAAAGACATTTCTGAAGCTCTTAGCCATAAGAATGTGTTTGGAGGTGAATTCCAGAAGGAGGAAATGGAGCACAACCTCGGATCTGGGTCTGAAGTTAGCTTTAGTGATTAAGGTGCAGACATAGTCAGTTTTCAGGGTAATATCTGGCTGGGCGTATCTGATGGAATTTCCAGGTAAAGCATTTGAGTAAATGGGAACAGAGCTAGCCTTCACAGAAAACCTAAAACAGTACACATGGAGGCTGAGGACTACTGGTATTAGTGGTACAAGGTTTCCAGGGGCTTCAAACCGAGTTGTAGAAAGGCTTCTTACAGATTGAGCTATGGTTCCATCTGGTGAGTTCCCTTTACATTTTTTGAGGGCGGTAGAAGTGATTTATCTCTACCTTCGAATGAATGATGCTCACCGGGCGGTTGCTTAGGCATTGTGAATTCTGGCAAAAATAACACTGATCCCTGGTTGATGTTTATTTGATGAGGCTGGAAATATACTGAGTTTGCTTGCCAAGACTTTTCCGCCATTCCTGAAAGTCTAGGATGACATGGATGTGTATCAGCTGCGGAAGGGAGCATCACCAGGCCCAGTGGCTTGGCTGCTGGTGGCCAGATCAGCTAACAGCACAAGAGGTCAAAGGGCAGTGGCTTCTTCGGTGTCCATGAGCAGGATATGGAGCAAATGGACTAATCAAACACTAAAACCTTTCCTGGCCTTGGACCATTTTTGCTGTCATTCTGTCTAAGCACGATGCACTGCAGACTATAGAGGATCACACCGAACATGTCCAATCAAGTTCCGTTTGTGTGAACTTCCTGACCTCACGGAAAACCTCAAGGCTAGCATGGGCTACTTGGTGTGATGTCACAAAATACATACCAGATGCCAGATACTGGTGCTCATGCATGTACTTCTAACTGTTCAAGAGGCTGAGATATGAGGACTGGGCAGGGAAGCCCCTAAGACTCTTATTTCTATTTAACCACCAAAAATCCAGATGTAGAGCTATGACTCAAGCGGTAGAACATCAGCCTTGAGCCAAAAAAACTAAGGGACAGCACCCAGGCCCCAAGTTCAAGCCCTAGTACCAGCACAATAAAAAAAAGAAAGAAAGAAAAGAGAAAAAAATAACCTCAACAAACACAAATAGCCAAGAAAAATTGATCGTACAATGAATGACCTACCACGCAGTGCCAGTTATTTGAGCAACAGGGTTTGCTTATTTACATGTCTCTTTTTTTTCCTTTCTGATTAGAAGCCACACTTTTAGGATCCATAGAGTTAAATGATATATTGGAGGCCTACCTCGTCCATCTCTAATTCAGTAATGAGATACTAGTTCATATCAAGGAATCAAGGCATTTCATTTGGCGATTTCAGCCTAAGTGGAGAAGCAGATGGTAGCTAATTGTGTCATCATCAAGGGAAAACTTACCTAAGGCTTTGAACATTTGCATTCCTCCATATTTTCCTTCAAACAGGACAGTGTTGTTTAATGGATTGAAGGCACGGCACATTCTCACCAAAACCACTTCCAAACAACCTAGGGGTTAAACAGATCAAAAACACGTATATATACCCAGTAATAAAGTGGTCATTGGTGCATATAAGGCAAGAGGGAGAGAGAAGGAAGGAGGGAGAGAGAGAGGAAGGGAGAGAGAGAGAGAGAGAGAGGGAGGGAGACAGAGAGGGAGGGAGAGAGAGGGAGGGAACAGAGGCATAGAACAAAGGGAGGGAGAGAAAGGCACTGAGACTTCTCCGTTTCTCCCCATAAAGCTCTGTTTTAGAAATAAAGCTGTCTTGATACTTAGGTAAAGAATTAAAGAGAAAATCTACCTTAAAGCTGACAGAAGTGGAAGGCACAATGACACTGGTCAGGAGAGACTATCTATCTATCTAGTTGTACAAAGGGGTTTCAATTCAACATAACAGTTTGTGAGTACAATGCATCTGAATCAATGTCACCCCTTGATTGTCCTCCCCCTTATCTCTCAATTCCCCTCCCCCATATCCCCTCAATTTACCTGGTCCTATGTTCACCATACACACATTGAATATTACGATTGCATCCACCCACCTTTCTTCTCTCCGTTTGTCTGCCTTCCCCCGCCTCAGCCCATCCCTTGACCTCCTCCTCCTCCTCCAACTCATATTTCAGCTTCCTGGTATTTATTTCCTAGTTGTATGAAGGAATTATACCATTGTATTCCTCCCATGAAAATACCATACTTTAGACAATATGTTTCTGTACATATGCATATGACTCTGTGTGTATATATATTCATGCATGTTTATAATTTAGCTCTAACTTCCACTTAAGAGGAAACACATAGACTTTGTCTTTCTGAGCCTGAATTATTTCACTTAACATCATATTTTTTCTAGGTTGGTCAGGAAAACATTTCTGTTTTTGACTAATGTTCAATTCCTTTTTTTTTTTTTTTTTTTTAATATATTTTAGTACTGTACAAAGATGTTTCCATGGGGCTGGGAGGGTGGCTCAGTGGTAGAGCACTTGCCTTGCATGCCTGAGGCCCTGGGTTCAATTCCTCAGCACCACATAAGCAAAAAGAAAAAAGCTGTGAGTGGTGCTGTGGCTCAAGTGGTAGAGCGCTAGCCTTGAGCTGAAGAGCTGAGGGACAGCACCCAGGCCCAGAGTTCAGGCCCCATGACTGGACTCCCCCTCCAAAAAATGTTTCCATTTAGCATGCCATTTTATAAGCAAAATGCATGTTGATGAATGTCACCATTTCACAATGGATGATACATGGGCTCAGAAAGGTGATAAATGGCTCAGCTGAATGGTCTGCCTGTTAACTTTTGTAAAGGGTTTGCTTCTGGGACCCCTGCTTTCTGCTTCTTTGCTGCATGGAGTTTCTCACAAACTTGCATATTTCAGCAGGGGATGGCAATAGACACAGGACTTTTGGGGGTATTCCCTGGAAGCCTCACTCGCCTTGGAGACGCTTTGAAATTCAGGTTTCTTAGTCAAATGTGTTTTGACCAATACTGAATGATCTCACTGCAGAGAATGATAACCAATATTTATAGATCAAAGGCTCTGAGAAGTCCTGACCTGAAGGACGTGATTAACCGTGGTGAATCAAGCTTTCTCGATTTTTTTTTCTTCGCTTGTGTTCACTACCAGCCAAATGAGAGCAGCTATTTACAGCCAGAGCGTGCACTGCAACATCTCTGCCACTAAGAAAGCTCTCTGGTGTATAGGACATGCTTAAAAATATTTATCGAATGACTGTACGTATCTATTTTTTCTCCCTCCCGACAGTTATTGGCATTTTGAGCAACTACTGCTGTATAGTTTCTTCACATTTTGGAGGAATTGGCTATTGTCCCATTGTTACTGCAACATGATGGATTCCATGTGGGTATCCTACTGGTGATTAAACTACTTCTTTGCTGCTTCTCTTATGCCACTAATTTATATTCATGTCTCTGTTTTACTTCCTTTGCTCTGCCAGTTTCTTTCTCTGGTATATAGGATTATACATAGGAGAGGATTTGCAAAGAAGAACTGAAATAACACTTTTCTGACTTCAACAGAGAGACACCATTCACTGGTGTATCTACACTATGGAAAGCTTTGCCCCTTACATTCATTATTTTATTTATTCCTTGCAATAATCATTTTACGTGACTTTTATTAGCCATTTGTGCGTGTGTGTGTGTGTGTGTGTGTGTGTGTGTGTGTGTGCCCATCTTGGGGCTTGAACTCAGGCCTCAGCATGGTCCCTGAGCTTTTGTGCTCAAAGTCAGGACTCTACCACTTTGAACCACAGTTCCACTTCTGTTTTATTTTTTTGGTGGTTAATTGTAGATCTTTCCTGCTCAGGCTGGCTTGGAACCATTATCTTCAGGTCTCAGCCTCCTGAATAGCTAGGATTACAGCAATGAGCCACTAATGCCTGACTAGCAGCTAATATTTTTGCTGCAAACAGAGGTGTTAAAGATTATGAATTTGGTTTTTTGGTTAATTGTGAAAATACCATACAGAGGGGTTACAATGACACGAGCAAGGTCATGAGTACATTTCTTATCAAGCATTGTTCGTTTTCGACATGATGTCTTGTACATCTCCTTGTTGCAATGCAGGGCCCACCAGTGGTCAGTGATATTTGAGTCTTAGGAGTATAATGAATGGACTCTCTCGGATAGATGTGAAGTCGATGGTCTGTGCTGTGTCTGATTTTCTGAGTTGTCAATAAACTCTTTTGCTGCTTCTGAATGCTATTTTAATTTGAGAACTTATTATTTCTAGATCATGTCTTTATTGCACAGACGAGGAAGCTACCATCTAGAAGGTTCATTTAAGGTCTTACGAAGTGGGGCCGATTTTATTTTTCTCCTGTCCTTTTTTGTCTCGTGCCTCTTTCTCTCTGTCTCCTGTCTCCTAAGCCTTCTAGCCATCTCTATCACACCTATTCTCTCTGCCCATCTCTTGACTCATGGCCTCTCAGATATCTCTCTCTTCCTTTCTCTCCCCTCTTTCTCTTTCCTCTCTTCCTCTTCCTTTCCCTCTCTCCCTCTCTTGCCTGTCTGCTTGCTCGTTTACTTACTTTAAGAAACTCCAACACCATCATGATAATGTGCCTTGCAAACGAAGCTTCCTCTTGTCACAGGCCTTGGAAACTGAGGCCCAGCCAGCTCATGTGCTTTCTTAGCAAAGGTGTCTGAACTTGCTCCATCATCAAAAATTTGGGGTTTTGAGTTTTGCCTTGTATTGTGTTGCTTATTCTGGCACTGACCACATGTTTCATAAAATATTGGCCAAAATAATGTCATTTTGCTGCTGGAATCCCAAGAATCTATGGCCAATATTTTGCGTGCTGTAAAGCCTATGTGCACAGTGCGTGTATGTGTGCATGAGCACACGCATGTGCCTGTGTCTGTATGTCTGTGTCTGTATGTCTGTGTCTGTGTAAACTTGTTATCTGGCACTGTAATCAAGTCATTTGGCTTAGCAAAATATAAGCCTCTTGAGGACTTAAAGTTTTTCTAATTTCAATCCTCCCCACTATTGAAGGTTTCTTTTGTTCATTCTCTGTGTGTAATTTAATTTGGTCTCAATGTAAGTTAGCATGTGTACCATGGCCTAAAATGGAACTTTAAGTTCCAATACTATTTTGCAATTAGATGTTTTATGTAAAAGAAGAAAAATGGTCTGAGATTCCTCAAGTTTTTTCAGTGTGGACTCCTAGTTCAGTGCCCGCCAATCTACATGGAATGTTCCTGCTCTCCCCTCTTTAAAACCAAATGGGAAATATTGGCTTGCAAAAAAATGTGTCTAAGGATTATTACCTCACATTAAGAAACACTGTCATTTGAGTTCAAAAGTTTTCTAGGAGTTAATTCAAAATGCAATTTAAAAAGTCAGCAAGGAGTTAAGGAAATGTAAAGGAAGAGGAATTTTAGTGAAGAAAGCCTTGGAAAAAGGAAATTGAGGGGAAAAAAAGGTTTCCTTTGGATAAGAAAGGATTTGGGAAGTAGGAATTGTCTGAAAAGTTTGTTCCAAAATGGAAAAAAGATAGAAATTAATACAAACCCCAGAAGGTTCTAGTGGGTAGCAGATGGTATGAGCAGGTCTTAAGTTTTTACAAGAAAAAGCCTATTAAAATTGGTAGGTAGTTAAGTTACTGTAATTTAAACACTGTTGTAAAACCAGCTTGTTGTTCTTTATAGCCAGCTAAAGTGTATCTGTGGAAGCCAGTGCACTCAGAGAAAGCAACCAGGAAAGTACTGGGAAATTTCAAATGTCTTTAGCCAGTCTGTGTGGAAATATGCAGACCTCCCAGCAGGAGGGGTGACAGTCCATCCAAAGCAGGCTGGGAGACTGCAGCTTACCCCAGATTCCTCCTGCCTGGACCCTTCTGACTATGTCCACCGT
The DNA here is from genome assembly GCF_019054845.1 of Dipodomys spectabilis. Classification (NCBI taxonomy): domain Eukaryota; kingdom Metazoa; phylum Chordata; class Mammalia; order Rodentia; family Heteromyidae; genus Dipodomys; species Dipodomys spectabilis. The sequence goes on along the minus strand of NW_024870918.1, from coordinate 8,820,441 downwards.
GGTCCAAGTAGACTGGACTCCTGCCTGACTCCATCACTCACAGTGGACTGCTGGTGAACGACTGCTTTGCATTTGCAAAACCTAAGACTCTTGGGTGACATTCTTTCTGTAATACATAGACTTGTAAAATCTTATCCAGCCTGACCTGGAAAAGACTGGTATGACCATAAGATGATGCTAAGCAAAATGATCTCCAAGATATGGAAGCAAAAGGTTTTTCTTTGGTGTTATTGCTTTTGGTGTACTATGTGAAGTTATTTCTTTTTTTCTTTTTCTTTCATTGTTCTTGTCCCCCATGGTTTATCTCCTGTGGTCACTGTAGTGGATTTTGATTCTCTGTGTTTTGTATATATGTTTATCTGGTTTGGAGAAGGGAAAGGGAACAACAAAATGGTGAGACAGAGGGCAAAGGGTGAACCACTGCAACAATACATTGGAAGTGAACTTTACAGCCTGGGAAGGGGTTGTGGGGGAGGGAAAGTGGGAGAAAAAGGAGGAAGAGGGTAACAATGTTTGACAAGAAATGTACTCACTGCCTTGCGTATGGAACTGTAAGCCCTCTGTACCTCACTTTGACAATAAAATTAAATGAAAAAGTAGCTTCCATGTCACATGCTTTGCTAGGCCTTTCTCTGCTTCCATGGGGAAAGTCGAATCTGTGTCTGCTACTCTTGAACCCAAGCTGGACTTTGTGAGTCCGCTGACTGAGATGTGTGGTGGAAGAAACAGCATGTGACTTCTGAGACAACTGAGAGAAGTCTACAGACTTCTGCCTGTGCTTTGGGAAGCCCAGTGATTCTGCTGGAGGAACTCGAGGCAGACTTGGACCCACGTGGAGAGCAATAGAGACCCAGTCCCAGAGCTTTGGCAGAACTCCAGGCTGTCAACTTTCCCGGCTGTCCAGCCATGTGAGGAAGGATATTTGAAAATGGAGCATTTGGCTCCCAAGGGTGTCTCCTCCGTGAACACTGGAGAGGCCTTGGAGCAGCAATTATAAACCATACCTGTACCAAGTTTGGTCAGCAAAGTAAATGACTCTTGTTTTAACTAAATTTTAAGGTAGCTAGATCACTGATGACACTCAAATTAGTGCTTGAGTCATAGTTATAAATGTCTGCATCATTGAGTAAAGAAACAGCAACATCTCAGAATAATTGTAGTATGTAGCTCCAGTCCAAAGGCCAGCAATGAATTGGCTTTTTGATATCATAATCTCTCTTTTTTTAAAAAAAAACCATTAAGCTATTTCATTGGTATGGCATTTATAATATAGACCTTTAAAAACTTTTATTATCTTTAAGTAGTTGTACAACGGATCTGTCATTCAACAAAGCAGTTTATGAATACTACAGATCTAGATCAATATCACCCCTTTCAAACTTCTCAACCATCCCTCCCCTAGGTATCCTTTCCCTCCCTCTTCTTAATGAATACATTGAATTCTTGACTGCATTCTCTCTCCTTCTTCATTTGTCTGTTCCCCTTCCCTTGAACCCACCCACCTCTTAAGTACCTATCTCCTGGTGTTTATTTTGTTGAACTTGGATTTAACCTTTCTAAGAAACTACACTATTTGAGAGCTCCCCTGAATGGACTATATTGCAGTTGGTACATTTGGGTACACTTGCATACCATCTGAAGTATTTACTTATATATTTAAAAATTAATTCTAGTTTTCCTGTATGAGAGAAAACATGTAATCTTTGTTTTTCTGAGCTTGATTTACTTCACTTAATTTTTTCCACATCCTTCCATCTTTCCACATCCTTTGCAAATGCAATGTCATTCTTTCTAATTGATGAGTAAAATTCCTGTGTGTGTGTGTGTGTGTGTGTGTGTGTGTGTGTGTGTGTGTGTGTGTCTATATATATCTATCACATTTTCTTGATCCATTTGTCTATTGAGGGCTATCTGGTCTGATATCATACCTTAGCTATGGTGAATAGTATTGCAATGAACATGGTTGTATTGGTGGCTTTACTGTATCCTAACTTGGACATTACTTTTTTTACTTTTATAAATCCTTGCCTCCCTTTGCTTTAAGATGGGAAAGTAATGATCTCATGAGGTTAAATGAGATATCAAATGAAAATATGTGTGCATATTATTTTATGTAAAAAGATTATTATTATTACTATTACTATGAACTATGACCAAAGAGTAACTCATACACCACAGTATTCTTTCTTTCTTTCTTTCTTTCTTTCTTTCTTTCTTTCTTTCTTTCTTTCTTTCTTTCTTTCTTTCTTTCTTTATTTCTTTCTTTCTTTCTTTCCTTCCTTCCTTCCTTCCTTCCTTTCTTCCCTCCTTCCTTCCATCTTTCTCCGTCGCTGTCTCTGTCTTTCTTGTTTGTACTGGGGTTTGAACTCAGGGCCTGAGTACTATCTATAGCTTTTTTGGTTAGACTGGCCCTTTACCACTTAAGCTACAGCTCCATTTCCAGCTTTTTGTTGGTTTATTAGAGATTCCTGCCTTGTCTGACTTCAAACCAGAATCCTCAGATCTCAGCCTCTTGGGTAGCTAGAATTATAGGTGTAAACCATTGGCACAGGGCATAATTTCTGTTTTCAAAGGAATCTGAGAAAGGGAATGGTATCTGCAAAGTCAACTACATGTAGATTTTCTTGGGATACTTCCAAAGTGAGTGCTTGTGGAGGAGGGAGGGAAGAAAGATGAAGTTGGTAAAGTTCCGGAGCATCATAGCTGCAGGCTATCCTCATTAAAGGGATTGGAAATGACCACAGTGGCGGCGCTCAGCCAGCCTGAATTGTTTCCTTTCACAGAAGGCAAGGAGCAGGCCTTAGTGCCAGCTCAGCAACTCAGCCACCTTGACACGCTAATTATTTGCACAGCCCGTCAAGCTGGGTATCGCAACCTCCACAATTAATAGCTCTACTTTCAATAAGCAAAACTGTATTTGACTTCAAAGGGGGAAAAATGAATGCGCATCAGGACATTGTTATTACTAAGAGTTTCCTTTGGGACTTAGCTGACAATGTGGATGGCAAAAATGAGATCTAGCTACCTGTTGGAAGAAGGAGATTCTGGAATTGTTAGAAAGCTAAGGATCAAACACATTTGGGTTTAAAATAAAGGCCCCATGAGACTTCTGCTCACCTGACTTCAGAAGTAGAATCTGGTCATTCTGACAGAGCTCCATGAAGCCTGTGATCCGCTTTGCAAACTCAACCACGTACTGGATGGCGTGAGTGATCTGGATGGCACACTGCTGCCACAAAGCTTCCCTGGACTGGAGAGAAGACAGAGTGTGGGAACAGTCAGAAGTGCCACAGAGAGTTGAAGACATAGTCAGTGATACCTTCAAGGCTCACCTGCCACTTGGGGCCTAAGGTGGGAAATTAAGTGATTCTGTTAAATGTTCAGAGCAATGTTGTTTTCTTTTATGGTTATGTTCTGACCTGTCTGAATCTCAATACACCACCGTTGCCAAAATACTAAGGCAAAATTAATAGAAGTATTATTGCTTCCCTCTCTCTCTCTGTCTCTCTCCCCCCACGCTTTCCCTTTTTGGCCTGAGTCTGGGAATTGAACTCAGTACCTAAGGCTTTCACTCATTGGCTAGCGCTCTACCAATGGAGCCTGGCATCCAACCATTGAAGTATTGTTTAAAATAGTTATTTATTTTACTACTTCTTCCTTCTTTTCACCCAAACAAATTCAGTTTCCTAATCTATTAGATAAAAACATGATTTCATTCATGGCCTTAAAGAATGTCATTTTCTTGGGTCCTGGGTAGCCTTTAAACTTTAATATTTTATTTATTTATTTATTTGTTGGTTGGTTGGTTGTGGAGCTGGAACTCAGGACTAGGCACTGTCCTTGAGCCTTTTATTTCAAGGCTAGTGTTCTATCACTTTGAGCCACAGCTCCACTTCCAGTTTTCTGGAAGTTCATTGGAGATAAGAGTCTCATAGACTTTCCTTTTCTGGATGGCTTTGAACTGTGATCCTCAGATCTCAGCCTCCTGAGTAGCTAGGATTACAGGTGTGAGCCAGCGGAGCCAAGCTCAGAATTCTTCCAAAGGAAAGGGCATCCCCTGAAATGAAATCACTCTCATCAATAATATAGCATCTACTCCCATTATACTATAGAATAATATAGCATCTACTCCCATTATACTATAGAATAATATAGAATATAAATGTATTTTAGTTCTTGGGCTTCTTCTATTTGACCTGAGAACCTTAAATCCATGTTGTATGGGTTCTGCTTTTTATTCACCACAGAAATATCTTTACCTCCACATCCATGTTTATATAATAGTAATAAAGCTTGTTGTTCTGTGAGAGAAAAATCAGTATGATATATAAGCCATACATTTAGATACACATATATTTATATATCTGATTTTTTAAAAATTCCACTGAACTTGGGTGCCAGTGGCTCACACCTGTAATCCTAACTACTCAGGCTGAAATCTGGGGATCATGGTTTGAAGCCAGCCAGGGTAGGAAAGTCTGTGAGACTCTCATCTTAAATACACTACTCAGATAAAGCCAGAAGTGGTGTATGATTCAGTGGTAGGGCACTAGCTTTGAGCAAAAAGAAGCTCAGGGACAGTGCCCAGGCACTGATTTCAAGTCCCAATACTGGTGCACAAGAAAACTCCTTCCCCCCCCCCCCCCATTCCACTCATTGGTTGATCTTATCATTAAGAATTTCAATCCTGAAGTCAGGGAATAGGAACATCAAACAAGAAGCAACTACTTCCCTTTATGAATTCTCCCTTGTATATGCAGAAATATTGCCACTAATAATAGCATGAGAGTTTTTATTTCTTGTGTCCTTTTCAGTGGGTAGGGCAAGAATAAAAATTTAGAATATTTCCTTTCCTCTGTGTGTGTGTGTGTGTGTGTGTGTGTGTGTGTGTGTGTGTGTGTGTGTGTGTGTGTGTGTTAGAGAAGGTTAATGCACAAGGGCTCAAGAAGCCAGCATTAACTATATTAAGACCATGTGGGGAAGGCACACTATCTCTGGGAGGTCAGTCAGACAGTGCCTTTCACTAAGCCCTGTATGGTACCCAGGAGTGACGTGGACTAAGCTATCCCTGGGGCTGAGATTGAAGGTGGCGGATATGAGTGGATTACAGAGGAGAGTCTGGTTGTGTTGCAGAGTACCTTGCTTTGATACGCCTTAATCTCCTCATAGGTGTGAGTCTGCCATGCCAGCTGGTGCAGCTCCTCCATGGTGTACTGACACGTCTCCAGGTGGGACTTGATGATGTTTTGTGCAATTCGATCTAGGAGAAAGCATATCAATTTGAAGGCTTGTAACTGAAATCATGCTAAGAAGTTCACTACAGGAATGTGCTCTGGAGATTTTCTAAGGGCACTGGAACAACTTTAACATTTCACAGCACAATCTCTCGTAAAATCTCTGAACTCCCCCACCCTCTTTTTTTTTAGACAGGGCCCTACTACTTAGTCCAAGTTACTGTTAACCATGCTATATAGCGCAGGTGTACCCCAAACCCACCATTCTGCTTTCTGCCTTTAAGTGTTGTGATTATAGGCATGAGCCACCACACGTCTAAAGTCTGCATTTTCAAAATTTGCAGTCTTTTGATCAATGTTCCTCCTCTTGCCTGTCCCTGTTGGATGACAGCTATGAGATTTTTCATGTTGTAAAGTGTTCAAATAATGCCTTTCTTTAAAGATATGTGAACTTTTTTTTTTTACCTTATTGGTTTGAAAAGTAGTTTTATTACATTTAAGTAGTTCTACAAAGGGGCTACCATTCAACTGATCAGTTTATAAGTACAAGGCATCTTGATGAAAATTACCCCTTTCATAAAAGTATCTTGTTTGATTTTGGCCTGAATATCTACTAAAAATCCTACTGCATACCGTCTAAATAGTTTAAAATGTTTTGAAGCCTATTAAGATCTCATTTAATTGCATATGTAGAAAGTTTACATATAAATATATTTGCCCATCTTAAAAATGTGTTTATCTGTCACAGACAAGATTATATAATGATGAGCTCAGAAAGAAAAGATTACAGGAATGAAGGAACAGATTAGAAGGACCGAGATAGAATCACACTTTGCAGGTGACACTGGTCAGGTAGATTTGCTTTTAGACCATGCATCCATCTTACACCGATAAGAACAGAATAATAGATGAAATAATATGGGCCCTTGAGTTGACTTTTGAGGTTGAGTCATGGAGCTATTACATTCAACTTTCTTAACTTATTATATACTATTTTTCCCTTTACACATGGACATGATAAATTATACAGGACTCTAAACACTCACACAGTGAGCCCAAAGAAGGATATTCTTGGGAGAGGATCACAAATGCTCTATAGCTACGTGCATATGATCATATAAAATGATGTTGATCGAAATGAACTCAAGGAAATGGAAAAAGAGGTATTTTTTTTTTTTTTGCTTTGTTTTTGTTTGTTTTCTGTTTTGTTGCTTTTTTCACTCCGGTACCTTTTCTCTTATATATAAGGCTATCTGATTTGGGGAGGGCAAGGAGAAGCACAGAAATGGTGGGAAAAAGGGTGAACAAGTGCAGCAGTGGTACTCACTAGACACTATGTTGAAAATGAACTGTACAACTTATGGAGGAGGGGGGCCAGGAAGGAAAACTGGGAGACAAGGAGGGAAGCGGTGACACTGTTCCAAAAGAAATGTCCTCACTACCTGACTTGTGTAACTGTAGCCCCTCTGTATACCTCCTCTACAATAACAATAACACCTGGATGAAAAAAGTTATAAATGAGGATATGATTATGCTTCTAAAAAGTGGTGACAAACACAATACTCTTGTGTTGTTTTTGGAGTAGTTTGTTCCAGATGAGTTGTATTTTATCTTGCATTTGATCAGTTTGCATTTGATGTGCAAAAGTGGAGTGAGAGAGTCAGAGGGAAGAGCTTTTCTGCAGGGCTCCGGTGAGGCCCCAGACGCTGGAGAAGCCGGCAGGAGGCCTTCCTTTGTGCCATCTGCTGTTTGAACATCCGGAGACGGGGACAGCTTGAGACACCCAAATACCTGGGAGTTTGGTGTGTGGGGTATGTATGGAATGAAGAAGAGGGAATCTTTTGCCCAGTCACTTCTTGGCTCATGCAGAAATGGGATTTTTCTTGTGTTTTCCGGTTGTATCCTTTCAAATGGCAAATTCTATTTTTTTTACCCCTTAAAATGGCTCTCTTTTGTTTTCCCAGGACAGTCCTGAGAACAGTCATTGGGTTTCTTGTCTTTATGTCTCTAAGTTTTTCTGATTGTATGTGATAGGAACTCAATTTAGTTTCAGTGATACAGACAATGAATGAGAAATGTCAGTTAGGATATGAGTGAAATTTCTAAATCCCACTCCTTCACTGGTTCACTGGCACCCCAAAAACACTGAATGGAAGCCAACCATGTTGATCACTGTTAGCACATGCTGTATAGTTTGTCTTGGTGGAAGCAATCTGATGCTTCCAACGGACATAGAACAGAGATGTGACTCAAGCAATCAGTGTCACCAAAAGAAGCTCTTCCAACATTTGTTAGTTTTTTCCCTCATCAAAACAGGGGAGAGAGTAGAAGATGATGTAAAAGGTTAACTTACAAGATGATGGTCATACTTTATTGAGCATGTGTAGACTTTCATTGTCTATCATAACACAAAGTACTTTCTTAAAAAAAAATTCCTATAGTACCAGGCAGGGTAGTACATGCCTGTAATCTCAGGCGTTTGAAAGGTACAAGAAGATGATCTGAGGCCAACTTCTGTAATAGAACACAAGATGATGGGAACAATATAAAACAATAATTAAAGCAAAAATCACCTGGCTGGTATCACTAAGGTGGCAGAGTGTCTGCTAGCAAGAAAGAGGTCCTAAGTCGAAACCACAGCACCAACAGACAAACAATTCCAAACTCTCCGTTTTTCAATTCCTCTACACATCATACTGCAGAACACTGGTAAATCGTGATTCAGTATTGTTTATTTTCATCTGTGCATCCCAGCTATTTATATTCTAATGTACATCTCTTCTCTGATTGTTAAGTGAAAACATAAAAGCTCTTATATCTTTATAGTTGTCAAACTTCTGTCTTCATGGAGTAGTTTGTTTTCGGCTTCAAAGATCTGCTGATTTGTTGGCAGTTTACAGGCTCCAGGTTTTGGAAGCAAAACTAGAAATATTCATCAAAATTACATTCCGGAAAAAAAACAAACTGTCCTTTTTTATCCTGCTGGTACTGAGGTTAGAGTTTAAGGTCTTGTGCTTTCTCTGCTAGTGATCTAACTTGAGCAATGCCTTTTGCTGGGTTTTTTGCTGGCTGTTTTAGAGATAGAGCTGTGTGAACTTTCTTTTCCTTGGGGTGGTTTTGAACTATGGTTCTCCAGATCTCAGCCTCCAGAATAGCTGGAATGACAGGCTGTGAGCCACCAGTGCCTGGCTACTATCTGTTCATTAGATTATCTTCTGGGAGCCACTAGCCAAAGCTTAAGAACTCTCTGGTCTTCTGCCCTTGGCCACTCAATAATACTATGGAGTATGAGGGGAGCAGGGCAGACATAATGAACATGTGAGAAAGTGAAAACATGTACGCTCTAGGACTTGACTCAGATATCCGTTCAGTGGGAGGGCTTCTCTGCCTTTGCTATGATTCGCTATGTGAAAAGGCTGGCCACACTCAGTGTCCTGATGCCGCCTTCTACTGAGGCTCCTGCTGTGTGCTTCTGTCTGTCTCAGACCTTCAGTGCTATGAGCTCTCCAGGAACTGCGTCATAACAGAGCCTACCACCGGACTGTCCCAATGGCTCGTCCACAAATGGGTTTTGAGCAACGCTTCTATTATATAACAGGGCACAGTGTAGGTTAAAACAAAAGACATTGCCTTTGTGTGGAAGGATCTTGCAATCAGATCAGAACACATATTCCACATGATTGTGGGAACCTCCAAAACAAAGTGTCTTAACTCCATAGGCTCAATAATAAATAACCACAGCAGAGCTCAGCTGGGCCTTGAAGGGTCAAACAGGTAGGGAGAACAATATTATAAAGGCACAGAAAAATGATCTCCACACTCTTATACTATCACCGCCCTTACATCTTTATAACCAACCTCCTTTTATGTATCTTAATCTTTTCCATCTATTCATTTTACTTGCATGGAGACAAGGTTTGGCTATGTATGTAGTCAAAGCCAGACAAGTTTGTGATCCTCCTACTTCAGCCTTCTCAGTGCTGGGATTACAACTGTGCTTTACGACAGCTGGCCACGTTTGCTTTCATTGGGGGAAACAAGGGAGGTTCAGAAAGAAGGCATGGCACTGGACCAGTTTTTATGGAGTCAGGAAATGCAGTGCTGCAATGGGTTCATATTTCATGGCAAGAGTTCTGGTGTGTTTGCAGTAGAGGGCTTGGGTGGATGGATAAGCAATCTGGAGCTCTATCTTGTAGGATTCTAGATCTTATCTCTGATTTTTTTTTAAATCTTGAAGGCAAATGGGAAGCGGAGGAAGAAGGGACATGGCAGACAGTGACATGGTCAGTTCTTTAAGGAAAATGATCCTAGTCATAGCAAAGAAGAAGAAATGGCACTGGGTGGGGGATGGGGGTGGGCGGGTGGGGAGTGGAGTTAGCCAGGCTGTTGTGAAAAGCAGGGTAAGATTTAAGAAGGTCTGCTGGAGATGGAGTGGAAGGTTGAGATTCAGAACAAATCTGAAAGCAAATACAGGAGAGCAGCAGATAGAGCAATAAGAAAATGAGGGGGTATTAGATAGAGTAAGTTCTTGATCAACGATGAGTCCTTAAGGATAATATTGAGAATGTCTATCCATCCATCCATCCATTTTATCCACCCCATCCATCTTTACGTCCATCCATCCTTTCATCTGTCTAATAAACACCCAAATGTCCATCGACCTCCTGCCTTATTTTGCAAGGCATTTGAGAAAGCAAAGATGAACCTTTTTGTTGATCATCTCAGAGCCCAAATACTCAGAACGACTCAGAAGCCTGCACCAAGCACACACTATTTCACAGGCCTGTGTGGCAAGCATAAGAGACAAATCTCTTGGCACAGAAGCCTTGCAAATGGCAATGGAGGTACAGCTGCAGGAGCTACAGTTGCAGCTATATTTCCCCCTCAGCTTTCTCCCCATTCTACAGTACAGAGGTGAGTCACATGCAAAAACCGATTTGACCCTGACAAGGCTCAGGTCCTTAAGGCATAAGGTTTTCTGGGTAAAACGAGATGTGGCCTCAAGGGAGCCTGGCTGGAAGTCTCGTTCTGAAGAATAGAAAGGATCTTGAACATCAGAGGAAGAGAGTTTGCTTGGACTGAGAGACTACAGTTGTGTAAAAGGAAGGACTTAAAAGGAAGGGACAAAAGGAGAGACAAAGAATACAGTATGCAAAGTTTCTTCTGGGAGCCAAAGGAACTTTCAAGAGTCCTTGCCTGGACAAATAGAAAAGGTAATCTTAAACGCAGTCCTCTCCAGGGACCAATCACATGAGAAAGTCCAGACAAAGGAGGTGGAGGCCAAGAAGCCTAGGAGATGGAATCTTTCGGGGCAATTGAACACCCTCCCTCCTCACCCTGACTAGGGTTGCAGCTCTATCTGAGTTCAGCTTGTTGGATTCTTGAGCTTGGGCCACACATGGTAGTTACTGAAGAAGGATCTGGCATCCAACAGGCCGGGCAAATGGGCCTGACAGGAATGTAGCACAGACAACCAACTCATGGGAAATTCTGCCACCATTAGAGGTGATGCACATGGACTAGGGAAAAGGCGGATGAGTTTTTAAGTGGAGGTGGTAATGAGCTTATGGGGAGAGCACGGTTCTGTCTTCTTAGTAGCTAAAGTTCTAAGGTGTGATCAGTAAGGCCGAGATTGGGTTAGCACCCTGGAGTGGGAAAGCTGCTTTGCTCATAACAGAAGTACACAGTGACTTATATGCTACTCTTAATTTCATGTGTAGTCTCTCTCTCTCTCTCTCTTTCTCTCTCCCCCTCTTCTCTCCTTTTTCCTTTCCATATTCCTATAGGGATAAACATATGAAAGATTTGTTTCTATAAAATTTCTATTATGTTTTAGTCTTTGACTTATTTACTTATTTTTAGGGAAAGGCTTATTCTAACGCAGGATTAATGTTTGATTAATAGAACCTGTCACTTCATATATGAGCTAACTTTATGGGATGGAAATGAGAATGTATAAGTGGAATGCAAAAAAGAAACCAAGAAACTTTAAAAAATAATTGATACAGGCCAGTAAACAAAATGTTAAGTGATACACATTTCTCTAAAAGTCTTAAGGATATAACCTTTGCTTTTGATATGGATAAGAAGAAGACAGAAATTAAGTTTTGGAAGGGGAAATGGAATAAAATTGGTAGTAATTCTCTATAGTGTGTGCAATAATTATAGAACTCATCTCCTTCCTCCAGCTCAAGTCAGACCATATCTTCATACTTATAAGTTTCTCTTTCTCTCTCCTTCCTGCTCCCCTTGCTCGTGCAAGCACACACACACACACACACACACACACACACACACACACACACACGAACCTTCACATTCCCACCCATCCTCAATATTCTTCATTGTGATCGCTTCAATAAATCAAAGAGGGAAAGGAAGTCCCTCTTGAAGTCAAGATGTGACAAAGTTTACACAGCTCAGCGGAGTTTTAAAGGTCAGTCGTATCAGAAGATATCAAAAGATGTAAGGAAAAAAAAACTTGAAGCAATGGTTAAAGAAATATAGGCAAAACAGCTTTTCCTGCGTATTCATTCAATAGTAAGACAACGTTTGAAAACAAGTCATCCAAATTACCTAGTTTCTATGTAGAAAACAGGCTACCTCTGCTTATTTTGGCAAAGAAAGAAGTAAACTGACAAGGTGACAACTTCTTGTTTATAACTGCGATGTTATAAAAAGAGGAACCAGCTTGCAGCTACTAAAATAGCAAGTGACCTTCTGGGGTTCTGATTTCAACCACTCAGCGGGTTTTTCCACCAAAGGGGCTTATTTTAGCTCTCAGTAGACATTTCTAGCAAATGGCGCTCTCCAAAGGCTACAGGGGCTCCGATACAGATGGCAAGGGAGGTTTCTAGAAGCGCCCATCCTGGGAATGGGGAGCGCTAAGGATATCTTTAAAACAGGTACCTTTATGTTTATTTGCAAAGAGCGCTCTGGCCCAGCTACCATGGAGTGAGAGCTGAGATTCAAGCAGGACAGAGCAGTAGAGGGTGTTGTGTTTGACTTTCCTGAGTCTCCACCTGCCTACCTCCTTGCCTCTTCTTATGGAATGCTCTTTCATGATGAACTGTACCCCCATTCATTTTCCTCCACAAGAGAGCTTTTTCTTTCCCTTTTAGACTTGAAAGTATTCTTGCTAAAAATGCTCTGTCTCAGCCTCAATCAAAATGATTAATGAATTTTTAATTTGTCACTTGCCTTAAGAAGCTAGGAAACCTCTGTTTTAGTTTATATGATTATTGTGAAAGTGGAATTCTTAAGGGATTCACTTTGAATGAATGTCAAGATATCTCTGTGGACTTGCTCAAGGCATGCTTTAAGTGCTTGAATTAGGTTTTCATAGTATCACCATTTCTTAGAATCCACACTCAAGGGCTGTTAGCTACATGATATTAAAACAATGAGTTGTAAAGTGAAACATTTCAGCAAATACATTTTTGGTTTTTACAGTGGATCACTAATTTTATGAGTTTTCTGTCATTAGGCAGATAAAGCTTTGTGGCTTGTTATTGATGACAATGTCTGAGAAGATAAAGCCATGTAAAGGCCTCCTAGAATCTGAGTCTCTATTTAGAGATCATTCCTTTTAGCATAAATAAAACTGCTTCAGAATAAAAATATTAACATTTAAACTTAAAACAAAAATGTTATTAGTGATCCGTTAACCTTGAAAGAAATAGTAGACTTAGCATTTATGGGTTTTGAATTTTTTAGCCTGTACTGGGGATTGAACTCAGGGCCTTGGGCTCGCTCTTGGCTTTTTCCCCCATGACTGAAATGGTACCACTTGAGCAACATCTTTTTCTGGATTTATTAACTAGTTAGATTAACTGTAGATAAGAGTCTCACAATTTTCTCTTTCCCAGCCCGGCTCCCAACTGTAAGATTCAGATTTCAGCCTCCTGAATAGCTATTATTACAGGCCCGCGTTACAGTGCCTGCCTTGAATTCTTCTTAGGGGCAATAATAGCCCCTCACTTTTTGCTGTCCATGATAAAGCTTCCAGTCTCCTTTTCATGTAAAAATCTAGTCCATCCTTTATTCAGAAACTGGCATCACTGATTTTTTCCTTTTATGTATCAAATTTTTTTGCATCAAGTTTTTTTTCAGAAAAAATATATGAACAAAACATAGCATTGTATTACTGTCTTTAAAAATGCTGAAAATATGATAAAACACACATTAATCAAATATGAGAGAAGAAATAATGAAAATCAGGTTAATGAGAATAATAACAGTAACTGGACAAAGACTAAGAGAATAGATTAAGTGGCTTGAATTCTCTCAAGATTCATGGAATATAGTATTTAAATAAAAAGTGAGGGCTGGGAGGGTGGCTCAGTGGTAGAGCGCTTGCCTTGCATGCCTGAGGCCCTGGGTTCGATTCCTCAGCACCACATAAGCAAAAAGGAAAAAAGCCGGAAGTGGTGCTTTGGCTCAAGTGCTAGAGCGCTAGCCTTGAGCTGAAGAGCTGAGGGACAGTGCCCAGGCCCAGAGTTCAGGCCCCACGACCAGACCAACAATAACAACAGCAAAAAAAAAAGTGAGCTGGGCACCCAGGGTCTTACCCTGTAGTCCTGGCTACTCAAGGAGACTGAGCTCTGAGGCTCCATACCAGCCTGGGCAGGAAAGTCCATGAAGCTCTTACCTCCAATTGATTACCAGGAAACCGGAAGTGGAACTGCAGCTCAAAGTGGTAGAGTGCTAGCCTTGAGCAAAAAAGCTCAGGGACAACACTCAGGCCTTGAGTTCAAGCACCACGAGCATAAAAAGGGAGAAATAAGTGGGAAGGCAGGAAATGAAAACCAAAAGAAGCCATATAACATTTGTAGCCTAAGCAGAGCACATAAAAAATAATAACACACAGAAAAACAAAGCACATTAACTGTAAAAGGGGATGCTTTCTTAATTGTTGAAAAACAGAAAGATGGTTTGGATCACGACTGTTTTGTTTCAGTGCATTAGTGCATGTCTAATTTTGGGGAAAATTGCAGTTTCCTTTCTGAAACTAGTTAATAAAATTGAGAAAGAATCTCTTAGGAAAACATTACATTTCAAAGTTAACTTTCAAGTCAGAAGACCTCTTTCCTAGAGCAATCAGAAAAGGTTAGCACAGGAAATGTCCTACAATTTGGTGAATTCTACAGGAAGCTGTAGGTAAAACGAGGAAGGCCAAAGAAGATCCCTTTCAGACTTGGCTTTGGGAAAGTCATGAACTTCCTAAAGTTCTAAGATTTTTTTTTTTTTTAATTTGATTCTCCATTCACGGAGGCTCTGACAGCGATGATGTATTCTTTCTTTCCTTTTACTTTGTGCCAGTACCAGGGCTTGAACTCAGGGCCTTGGTCTTTTGTTTGGCTTTGTCATTCAAGGCACTATGTCACTGGAACCACACCTCTACTTCTAGCTTGTTGCTGGTTAATTGTAGCTAACTGTCTGCCCAAGGTGTCTTGTAATCTTACAGATCTCAGCCTCCTAAGCAGCTAAGCCGGTGCCTGGACTTCCTTCCCTTTCTCTCCCTCCCTCCCTCCCTCTCTTCCTTCCTTCCTTCCTTCCTTCCTTCCTTCCTTCCTTCCTTCCTTCCTTCCTTCCTTCCTTCCTTCCTTCCTTCCTTCCTTCCTTCCTTCCTCTTTTTTCTTTCTACTACTGGGGTTTGAACTGAGGGCTTTTGCTTGCTAGCCAGGCATTCTACAGCTAAGCCTTGCTTCTAGGAATGGTGATGTTTTCTAAAAGTTGTGGGAAACTGTGGGTCACTGGGGGAATCCATGGGGATTTTATACTGTTTGTCCCATGTAGGAGATGACATACAGAACTAGGAGGAGGAGGGTACTGTTTCCAGTCTGCAAAGCGCGTGAAAATCCTTAGATAAGACAGACAATACGGTTTGGACCCTATTTAAATCTTCACCTCCTCTCTTTTAAAAGCTGCTGTACCTCCATACTTTACCCAGAGGACAACCGGGGGTCACAGATGATGAAGCCTAATTATCGCAATTGCTCAGGGCCATCATTAGGATTGATTTTTACTGTTCGAATTTTGTTGACATATGGATTGGTTGTTAATTTAAACAGGAGCAATTCCTCCCCCCCACCTCACTACCCTTTTGGAAATGCAGTCAATGCATTGCTGACCTTTTAGGAAGAAGTAATTTGGAGGTAATCTAGGGGGCCATTTTTACATTTTCAGACACTTAACCTAAACCTGAAAAAGTAATTCGATTATTTAAATAATGCACTTAATTGACTAATGTTTTAAAATAAGTGCTTTCCAAATAGTCCAGCACCAATTGTTCCAGAACAAACTGGTCTGAAAACCAATTAGCATTTCCCCAAAGGCCTCACAGATATCCTCAAAGTTAAATAGTAATTTCACTCTCCTCACTGTTGAGGGAATATTGTCAAAGAAAAGTTTATCTTCAAAGACTAACCAAAACCAAACAAAAACAAGAGTTACATCTGAGAGCTTTCTCAACCAGTGTGTTCACATTTGCAAACGTGAACAGAAATAAAACCTATACTGGCAAAAGCCTATTAAGTTAGCTATATACTCAGTTAATGAAGCTAAACGTATATTGATTGACCTCCGTTAACCAGGTGATCAATGGCTTTCAGGGGCCATGTGGTATTTTAACCCTAACCAGCTCTTCCAAAACTGGGTGCCTGAAAAGTAGCAGTGCACGTTTACTGCCGCTGAAGCCAAAGCAATTTTGAGATCTGGGAGCCAATGTCAAAGCTTGCAATGTGTTAAAAGCATGTTTTCTTTTTACTTTGTTTCTTTTCTTTCTTTCTTCCTTCCCTCCCTCCCTCTTTCCTTCCTTCCTTCCTTCCTTCCTTCCTTCCTTCCTTCCTTCCTTCCTTCCTTCCTTCCTTCCTTTCCTCCTTCCTTCCTTCTTTCCTTCCTCCCCTCCCTTCTTCCTTCTTCCTTTCCTCTTTTCTTTCTTCCTCTCTTTTTTCTTTGCCTGTAGCATAACATTTTGCAATATGATTGAACGTGGAAACTGATGTATTTCATAGGTCATCTTGTAAGTAACCAGTATTTCTTTCTACAAAGCCACAGGCAGACACCTTTGAAATCTTTTTCTTACTGCAGAATAGTTCATATTTACTATGGATTTTTGAAATTGGGTGTATTACATAGAATTGGCTTTCCAATAGCTGATCAAAACATCTCTCTTTTTTTCCTGGTAGATTTTAGAATCTCTTCATGAAGTTCTGAATCCTGAGTCAAAATTGAATCCTAGAATAGTATCTCCAGGGAATGTAGCTTAGTGGTAGAGTGCTTGACTCATGTGCATGAAGACCTGGGTTTCATTCCTCAGTATCACATACGCAGAAAAAGCTGGAAGTGGTGCTATGGCTCAAGTGGTAGAGTGCTAGCCTTTAGCAAAAGAAACTCAAGGACAGTGCCCAGGCCCTGAGTTCAATCCCCAGGACTGGCAAAAAAAATGTATCTCCAGAGAAAGGAAGTCTAGTAAGGAAAATTAATTTGCACAATTTCCAGTCAAAACATACAAGGTGATAGATTAACGAATGCTAGCAGATTAGGAAAGCTGTAAAAACAGAGGAACCAGCCTGCAGATGACTAAGCATTCAGATACTGTGGACAGACAGGCACATTTGGAAGAGCAGAATTGAGCATCTAGATGTATGTGGTCAACATTTGTTGACACCAGAGCCTTTCTAGTCACAATGTTTTATGCGCATCACGCCAGCCATTTCAGTTGTATGAAGTCTGCACTGAGTTCAGTCCTATGAAATATCACTAGTGACCTTCGGTTGTCTTTGGAAGGTTATTCAAAGACGCCTAAAGAGATGTAGCTTTGAATGACCCTAAGGAAGAACTGCAGAGTCCTCTGCCTCAGGGGTCCTCTGGGGTCATTCCTGCTCACACGTGGTCATTCATCCTCACTTTTTTCCTGTTTATTTCCTTAGAGTCTTGTGTATCCATCTCCAGCTCTTGAGTAGCTGGTATTACAGGCATCTACCACCACCATGCCCAACCTATTTCTATATTTTTTGATACTTAAAACTCCGGACTTTCTAGAGAGGAAATAAAAGCAAAATAAACCTTAGCGATTAGAGATTAAAAAATAGATGGCAAATTTGGTTGACCAGTCCAGTTTCTGCACTCAGGGAATTGTTTTTGAGATCAAGGATAGGATTGTAGAACTCAGCACCTTTTGGGAAGTATACGGTGGACGACATAGAAACAGACAGCGTAAATAGGTCAGCGTAGCTGTGTAAGTCCCTCTTTGGAAATAGGTGACCTTGGTAGGCTGGCTCCTTTGTAGGGAGAAGGTGGAATGGTGTGGGCCCAGGAAGGACAGGTAGATTTCCCCCAAAGCTGCATCTCTGTGGTCACTTCGTACAGGGGTGGTCTATTAACTTGGAGTGGCTTGGCCCCCTAAGCAGTCCCTGCTTGCCTGTAGTGCTCATTTGAATATAATTTGCATACCCTTTTTCATTTCTGAGGTGATGGTGGTTACTAACTGTGTCATTGGTGGGGTGATTTTTTCTCTTTTTAACCCCATGAGAGCTCTACCTGTCACTGCCACCAGACTCCCAGAGAGATTGCTCACTGGCTCCTGCCGCAGGCAAGTTCTCCAGCGTCCTTCAGGATTTCCCAGCAGTCCTCTCTTCACCCAAACCCTATGGCTTCCCCTCGTTTCTATTTTCTGCACCAGTCATAAAAGGAGATTGTAACAGCCCATTTGGGTTTCTTAATAGTGAAGAATGGAACCATCGTCCGCTTTTATAGAATTCAGCAAAATAAAACACCACTAGTGAGATCGCCTACATTTCTATGTAGCCCTGAGCAGAAAATAGTACCATAACAAGCTGCAGGTATCTTCTAAGCCAACCTCTTTCTGTAATCTTCTTTAGCTATTAATCATCAGCTTCTGCAATAAGTAACATTGAAAAATGAGGCTTCCTTCTTTCCCCCCTCCCCTTTTTGGGGGGCACTACTGGGGTTTTAACTCAGGGCCTTGTAGTTGTTGGACAAGCATTGTGTCAACGTTTTGCTCTAGTTTAAAATTTTTTTTTACTTTTATCTATATCTGTCTATCTACCTATGGTCTGTTTGTCTATTTCCTTAGGGTCTTAGGAGTCCATCCCCAACTCTTGAGTAGCTGGTATTACAGAACTGTACCACCGTACCCAGCCCTATTTCTATTTTTTTTTTTTTTTTTGCTATTTAAAACTCCAGACTTTATAACATAGAAAACAAAAGGAAACTAAAAAGAAATCTATGTTTAACGTTATATAGAACAACATCAATGAGATCATTTTTGTCTAAAATAGACATCTGCCTTTTGGAAGGAAGATTGCTTAGCCTACTACCAACCGCCAGGTGGTATGGGTTAAGGGTAATTGATTCCCTCAACATCATAGCTAATTTGATGGAGATATTTTTGTTTTATGAAAGCATGCTGCTCAGCTGTTTGAATTGTCTTGTTGTCTGATACCTCCCAGAGACATTGTCAATCACCTTTCAGCCTAAATGAGCTTTCATTAAGAGTATTAGTCCCACAGAATCCCCCTCGATCATCTGAGAGCTATAACAGGGAAGCAAAAAAGGAAGAGGCCGTTGCTCGTTTGCTGAATATCTCTTAGCTAGTTTCCTTTCTCTATCACCAATTGCAGCAAAATCTTATTCCCGAAGATACAACGCATCCATCATGTGGGCCTGAAGGAAGTTTCCAGCCAAGCTCTATTAGTACTACTGCCTAAATATTAATTTGCAGCTTTTTTTTTTCTGTCTGTGATTTGATGGCTTCTTTCTCCTTGGGGATTTTGAAGACCTCAAGGATGTAATTCCAGAAATGTTTCATGGCTTTTACTTTCTCTTCTGTACTTTTGTTTGGCTATTCTCAAAAGTTTGAAAAGAAAACTTTCCTGCTGTGAGAGGTGTCTCAGGATAATGGATTCTCATACCTCCCTTACCCGAGGTCCCATTCGCCTCTTAATCATGCATGCCGAAGTTTCTTTTCTGTGATTAGTAACTGCAGGCTTGTATATGCAAGGCAAACACTCTGCCATATGCCTTCAGTCCACCCACGAAAATTTGAATCACAATTACTAATTTCGCCAGGTGTCCCTGGCCCAGGGAAGTTGTGAAGCCTGTTTGTCTTGAGTGATTGGAACATTTCAAAAGCTAATTTGGAAAGCTTGCCTGGAAATTTAGGGTCGTGAAATGACTTAGCTCAGCTTTGCTAGTGAACTAACTCTGTGCCCTATTTATGGCTTCTAGCTCTTATTTTCTTTATCAGCAAGAAAATGGTTTATTTACTTCATCTGCACGAGAATGGTTTACTTACAGCTGACAGGATGTGTTGGTGGACATTGAAAAATGACCAGAATGCAGGAAAGGGTTCTCTACATTCTCCTTCCTAAACTAACCATTATTATCGGAATCTTAACCTAGGCAGTCTGAATTCCTATGGCCACTTACAGAAAGATGTGTTTTTGTGGGGTGATATCCCTGACTCTTCCAACATCCCAAAAATTGGTCTTAAAAAAGTGTTAAGATAATTCAATCTTAGTATAAAAATCTGATTGCAGCACAAATTTCATTCTTCCTCAGAAAACAGAAAAGGCATATCGGGATTTCTAGGAGCCAAGAAAAATGTTAAAAATTTTCTTCGATGTAATATAATCTTGAATTCGATTTTCTGTTGATGTGTGCAGGGCTCTTTCTGGGACAACTTGTTATCAACTAGATTGGATTTTGATGCTTACAAATCAAATCAAGCTGAAATGTCCACATGCAAACTCTACAAATTCTAGTTTATATCACCTAGAACAATTAGCTTGCAAGGAGTTTCATTTGTTTGATGGGAAGACATACATTGTAATGGGGCTTGATGTTTCTTGGACCAAATGTGTTCTCTGTTTTTAACCACATATAAAAGTGGGCAGACCAATATGTAACACATACTCAGGTTTTTTTTTTTTTCTTTTTGGTGCTGGTCCTGGAGCTTGAACTCAAGGTCTGGGTGCTGTCCCTGAGCTTTTGTGTTCAAGGCTACCACTTGAGCTGTAGTAGCTCCACTTCCAGCTTTTTGTTGGTAAATTGTAGATAAGAGTCTCCAGGATTTGCTTGAAATGGCTGGCTTTTAACCACAATCCTTAGATCTCATCCTCCCGAGTATCTAGGATTACAGGTGTGAGCCGCTGGAACTCAACTCATACTCAGATTTTAATAAGAATTAAATACAGGCCATTACTAGTGAACTTAATCAAGCAATAACTATAATATCAGTAACATTATTACATAATGACACTTAGGTATGACAGGTGTTGTCTAAGAAGTCATGAGCATTTACACGTAAGACATTTACAAGTAGATGCAACTTTACAAGCATTCACAAGTGAGTTTCCCAAGGGAAAAGACACAACTAGGTTTTAAACTCTGGAAGTCTGACCTCAGAACTTAACCAATACTCTATACCAGTAATGTTTTTCTGACAGTCCTGTTAAGAACTCTGTGTGTGTGTGTGTGTGTGTGTGTGTGTGTGTGTGTGTGTGTATGTATGTTTGGCTATACTGATCTTGAACACAGGGTCTCATGTTTGCTCAGTTCACTTGCTTCCAGCTTGGTGCTATACCACTAGAGCTATACTTCCAGTCTGGCATTTTGCTGGTTAATTGGAGATGGAATCTTGAAGACTTTTCTGCCCAAACTGTCTCCTAATGACCATTCTCCAGGTCTGAGCCTCCTGAGTAGCAAGGATTACAGGCATGAGCCAGAGGTACCTGGCTAAGAACTTAGTCTTTTAGTGAAATAAGTGGGATTTTGTTTGGATAGTCCAGCAGTATCTCCCTAGGTAGATACTCATGAAATGGGTTTGTGTCCACTAGGTGGCATTGCTGTTTTAACAGAATTCAATCCAAGCCATTATTTAGGCTTTGGACTTTGCTAAATTTGGGAGTACTGTCAGGACAATGTAATTGCATTTGATGGTTTTTGCTGTATTTCTCTTCCCATAATACTTTGTACTGATGCTAACTTACAAATAAACCATGATTTCTGGACAGTTAAGTGACTTCCCTTCAGGGTATAGGGCAAAGGCTGTCCAACCATTGTTGATAATTAATTCATTTGGAATTTATTTATGTTCTATATAAAGGGTAGACTGGGGAACTTAGATTTTAAGTAACATAAATGAAAATAAGATGGTAGCCTTCCTTCCTTCCTTCCTTCCTTCCTTCCTTCCTTCCTTCCTTCCTTCCTCCCTCCCTCCCTCCTTTCCTCCCTTCCTGCCTTCCTGCTTTCCTTCCCTTTCCTTTCTCTTTCTCTTTCCTTTCTCTCTCTCTTTTTCTCTCTTTCTTTCTTTTTCTCTTTCTTTATTTCTTTCCCTCCTTTATCTCTTTCCTCTCTCTCTTTTCTTTCTCTCTCTCTCACTCCTTCTTTTTTACATTCTCTCTTAGGAAGATTAGGTGCTTCCACTTAAACCCCTTGCAAGTAGCAGGTTGATGGATGGACCACGATGAGAACTCTGGAATCACCCTGCCTGAGTGGTGGAACTAAGTGTGACCACTGTTGGTCTAGTTTTTCCAGACTGCAGTGGACATACAATCCCATTACTGAGGAGAGTTGTGAGGGATGAACAAAGCACACAAGGTCAGAAGAGAGCTAGGATGCCCTTGATGATCACTCCCTATGAATGGAAAGGCATTATGGCCGGACGAAGACCACATTGATGCTATGCAGTCTTGCTTGTGACTACCTGAACTGCATTCTTGTGTTCTAGAACAGGCAGACCAGCCTCTCTTAACTGTGTTAGTTCAGAACCCCATGTATATTCGTTCTTTAATGCAGATTGGCAGAGCCTTTGCAGTCTTGTGCTCCACCCCTCCCACACAGAAAGAAACAGATGCACTGTGTATTTGATCTATGTGTGCAGTTATTGGGGAGGGATGGTGAGCTACTATTCATTTGGTTATTCCACACGGTTTCTGTATGTTTTCACTAAATCTCTCTGAACAACATCATTTTGGATACTTGCTGAAGTTGTCCTATTGATACCGACCAGTAAGAAACCAGATTCAACACATAGCGCCTGTTATTTCTTCACAGTTAGTTCTTTTCTCTCTTTACTTAAAATCAACTTTTATGGGGCAAGGTACCAAATAGCCATTTTTAGGATTAAGTAGTTAAGGTATGTGTTGGCAATTGTGGGGCTTGAACCCAGGGTCTGGGCGCTGTCCCTGAGCTCTTCTGCTCAAAGCCAGAGCTCCACCACGTTGAGCCACAGCTCCGCTGCTGGTTTTGGAGGGGTTCACTGGGGATCCCAGCCTTCTCTGCCCCCCAGCCTGGCCTCCCCTGCGATCCTCCATTCTCAGCCTCCCGAGTTCATCTTTTACAACCCCGAAGCCCCCCGCAGAAGCAGCCACGGTGGCTGCTAGACCCAAGCCAAGAAGGCCTTGGCCGAAGGGGACGGAGGCCTCGGAGGAGAAAACCGGCACTTACCGATCTCTGTCATGGTGATCCCTGGAGCTAACTGCCCGTTGTTGAAAGAGCTATAGGTAAACAAGTTGGGGACGGAGGTGAGGTCGTAGATGGGTTCTTGCTTGATCTGTTTGATGCCAGTTATGTCCAGTCCTGACTGGTCCGGGGAGGGCTGACCTGAGTCCACGTTGTAGTAGGCCTCGGACTTGGGCAGGTCGATGGCGTGCCCGTTGGCGTGGAAGGAGCCGCCCGTCTCGCCGCTCAGGTGGCTGAGGCTGCTGCTGTACACGCGGGTCAGGGCCTCGGCCTCGCCGCTCTGCTGCTGCCGCTGCTCCTGCAGCCGCTGCTGGTGCTTCTGCACCTCGGCGTACAGGCTGTCCCGCTGCTTCTTGGACATCCTGCCGAACTTCACCGCTGCGTGCGAGAGGGAAGCAGAGAGCACCAACGGTCAGGCGGCCATGCTCACCCCTGCGCTGAGCGGGGCCTGGGCTGGGCCCTGCCCGGGCGCTGAGCGGGGCCTGGGCTGGACCCCGCCGGGGCGCTGAGCGGGGCCTGGGCTGGACCCCGCCCGGGCGCTGAGCGGGGCCTGGGGCGGACCCCTGCCCGGGCGCTGAGCGGGGCCTGGGGCGGACCCCTGCCCGGGCGCTGAGCGGGGCCTGGGGCGGACCCCTGCCCGGGCGCTGAGCGGGGCCTGGGCTGGACCCCGCCCGGGCGCTGAGCGGGGCCTGGGCTGGACCCCGCCCGGGCGCTGAGCGGGGCCTGCCCGCCCGGGCGCTGAGCGGGGCCTGGGCTGGACCCCGCCCGGGCGCTGAGCGGGGCCTGGGGCGGACCCCTGCCCGGGCGCTGAGCGGGGCCTGGGCTGGGCCCTGCCTGGGCGCTGAGCGGGGCCTGGGCTGGACCCCGCCCGGGCGCTGAGCGGGGCCTGGGCTGGACCCCGCCCGGGCGCTGAGCGGGGCCTGGGGCGGACCCCTGCCCGGGCGCTGAGCGGGGCCTGGGCTGGGCCCTGCCCGGGCGCTGAGCGGGGCCTGGGGCGGACCCCTGCCCGGGCGCTGAGCGGGGCCTGGGCTGGGCCCTGCCTGGGCGCTGAGCGGGGCCTGGGCTGGACCCCGCCCGGGCGCTGAGCGGGGCCTGGGCTGGACCCCGCCCGGGCGCTGAGCGGGGCCTGGGGCGGACCCCTGCCCGGGCGCTGAGCGGGGCCTGGGCTGGGCCCTGCCCGGGCGCTGAGCGGGGCCTGGGCTGGGCCCTGCCCGGGCGCTGAGCGGGGCCTGCCCGCCCGGGCGCTGAGCGGGGCCTGGGCTGGACCGCATCCTTTCAACGCCCAGTCCATTGGGAGCACAGGTTGTGCGTGGGGCAGCGCCTGGCCTGGTGTGTAACGCAGAGGGAGGTCCCTGGCTGCGTGTGTGCGTGCGTGTGCATGTGCGTGTGCATGTGCGTGCATGTGTGCGCGGGTGTGCATGTGTGTGCATGTGTGCGCGGGTGTGCATGTGTGTGCGCGTGTACGCGTGTGCATGCGTGTGCGTATGTATGTGCGCATGTGTGTGCATGTACATGTGTGAGTGTGTGCATGCGTGCGCACGTGTGTGCATGTGTGCATGTCTGTGCGTGTTGTGTGTGCATGTGCGTGTGTGCACGTGTGTGCATGTGCATGTGCGTGTGTGTGCATGGGTGTGCGTGTGTGCATGTGTGCATGTGCGTGTGTGTGCGTGTGTGTGCGCGCGTGTGTGCGTGTGTGCATGCGTGTGCGTGTGTGCATGTATGTGCAAGTGCGTGTGCGTGTGTGTGCTTTGCATCAACTGTCACAAACACCCCGGACAACGGATCTGAAAAAGAGAAAGGATTGTCCTTCCCACTCACATCCTAGTTATTGCAAACCGGGTCTCTGTGGGCTCGCCGTGAATCCAGGCTTCTGCACCGCAATGGGTAGGTAGACCTGTTGCTTTGGGGCCTGCCACGGGGTTTGAACACTAGGCGAGGAGTGTGAACCCACTGTTCGTTCACACTCCCCGAAGAGGAAGCTAAGGAGAGAAGGAAGGGGCTCCGGTCTTCTGATGCTGGGGAAGGGCTTGCTCCAGGTGACCTGAGAACTCCTAATGCCCCTAACCCCATCTTCCCCCATGGCTCCAAAGTCTTTACAATATAGGTCCCTGGGAGACATCTAAGATCCAAACTGTATCCTTAAGAGACAAGAAATTTAAATGTGTGTGTGTGTGTGTGTGTGTGTGTGTGTGTTTGGTATAGTCCTGGCATTAGAAGATACCTATTTGCTTATTCTTTTCCACTCGTGAAAAAAGTACTCACACAACTAAAACCTACACTCAGCAAAATGATCAACTTGGATCTACGGTTAAAACGTCTATTAACCCTTTCTGTTAAATTTCTCCTCTACGTCTATGGTGACCAGGCTCTTGGGAACAGCCTTATTATTGTGGTTTTAGCACGGTTGTGTACATAATATGCTAGGAAAGATGAGGAATGCAGGGTAGGTTTAAAACACAATTTTAAGTCAACCACCGCATTGGCTTTCAGTGGCATGTCAGTCTGGAGCAAATGATAAGAATCCCTGGGAAACAGCAATTTTGTTCCGTGCCCAGCCAGCAAGCTGACGGTTGCTGCCTTCCCTCCCTCTGCCAGCCTCAGGTTTGATTTTGCTCATCTCTTTGAGCAATTTTTTTTTTAAAGTTTGATTGTGTTCGTCTCTTTGCTCATCTCTTGCAGCAAAATCCTCAACTCTTTTGAGGAAAATTGAGGAAGAGTCTTGGCAAATAGTCAGCGTGGTAGAAAGAGGATGGCATTGCAACACACTGTTTCTTTAACTCGTGCAACTCAAACTCCTGATCGGTTAGGAAATTGACATTTTCCCTGGCACATTGTCAACTCTCATTTTAGCACGTGAACATCCTGGGGCTCAGAACTACCCAGTGTGAAACATCCAACTCTCCACTCTCCTCACAGCTCCTGCTATCTGTGGGACCCTGGACCAATCAAAAGGAACCTCTTCTCTGAGGTTTTCTCTTCTTTGGTGACAGTGTTTGCATGGGCTACTGGGATCTCACATTACACAGAAAGGTGGATGTAGAAAGCAGAAATAAAGCTATCTCTTGGATTTAGTCACTAAGGTTGTACTCATTTGAGAGTAACTTAGGGTCAAGTGTTGACCATTTTTAGCTCCAAATGTCCATGCTACTTACTCCCTATCAGACTCCTCCAAAATTTCATATTCTCTTTCCTTTGGGTAGAGAGCTACCAAATTCTATCCAGGCTGAGACAGTTTAGAATGGAGACCATATTTCCCAGCCTTCTTCACAAGAGTTGGGGCTAAATGACCAAGTTCTGATGAACAGGAAGCAAATGGAATGGTGGCATACATTTCCAGATGTGGGGACCTGTGTTTTCCCCCGTGTCTGCTTGGGCTGTGAATGTGATGGCTGGGGTTAGAGAAGTTCACACTCTTCCTATTTTCACCATAATGTTTCTTAAAAATAAAATCCCAGGGGCTGGGAAGGTGGCTCAGTGGTCGAGCACTTCCCTTGCATGCATGAGGCCCTGGGTTCGATTCCTCAGCACCACATAAGCAAAAAGAAAAAAGCCAGAAGCGGCGCTGTGGCTCAAGTGGTAGAGCGCTAGCCTTGAGCTGAAGAGCTGAGGGACAGCGCCCAGGCCCAGAGTTCAGGCCCCACGACCGGACCCCCCCCAAAAAAAATCCCACTTGTTTCTGAGGCTGCCTAAGTAGGAAAACAAAGTGATTATTATCTAACAATTTTTTCTGAATGAAGACAAACAATCTGATTACTTCTCCTTTCTCATCTTACTTGCTGCTTTGATTGGATCTTGAATCATTTAGATCATTGTGTTTAACTTGGTTTGTAGAGACACTGCCTTCATTTGTTTCGCAGAGACAAATTTGTCTACTAATTGTAATGATACTGCCAGTTTTCCTTGAGCAGAATTCTACAGTAACTTTCAGGGAAATCTATCTTTTTACCTTATCATCTTTCCAAATCATTAACTACATATTATTCTTTAGGGGAAAAGGTTTGTTTAATAGAGAAAAATTGAACAATAATATTGTTTCCAAGGAAATTCCCCTCCCTCTCTCCTCCTCTCTCTTCACCAAGAAAGTAACATTTTCCTTCCTTCCTTCCTTCCTTCCTTCCTTCCTTCCTTCCTTCCTTCCTTCCTTCCTTCCTTCCTTCCTTTCTTCCTTCCCTCCTTCCTTCCTTCCTTCCTTCCTTCCTTCCTTCCTTCCTTCCTTCCTTCCTTCCCTCCTTCCTTCCTTCCTTCCTTCCTTCCTTTGCATTTATGTAGGTTCAGAACAACTCTTTGATGCAGCTGTAGGAGTGAACAAGACCCATTTCCAAATTTTGATCAAGATGTATTTACATATTGAATTGAAACTCCTCCGTACAAATACATAAAGCTAATAACCAACAAACAAAAACAAACCAACCCTAAAAACATGTTTTTGTTTTGGCAACGGTAGGTCTACTCTCGGACGTATTTTTAGCAGTACAGGTTTACATTTGTTTGTCTAAAATTAGAGGACTTAAAATCTGAGAAGGAGAAATCGGTCCCACAGAGCAGTGGAAACACAATCCCGCTTAGGCATTCTTTCGCGTTCATTCTTGCTTCAGTGTATGTAAGGGCCGTGCACTGTGCCGCAGACTGATTACACTGGTGATCTCATGTCTGGCGCTGTGTCCTTCCCTGTCCATAGTTTGTGTTCTTTCATCCTGTGTGAGGATTGCTCGTCCCTTCACTTACAGTCACATGGTTCGCCCTGGGTCAATGGAACATCGACAAGGGCTCATGGGATTGGACACCTCCCCAAGGCAAGGGCATGCTGGAGCTAGCCGGCTGACTACCATGGGAGGGAGAGCCTTTTCTGCTCTGGCATTTAAGCAAGGCTATGTATGAGCACAGCCACCGAACTGCCCTGCAGCCCACATGTGAAGACGTTGCGCTGTTTCCCATAGTTCTCGTAATTAGCGCTAATGAGGTACAAAAAATGCACTGGCAAGAGCTTTATCCTGCTAAAATCTGAAGCCTCAACAGATAAAAACAATGCTTTTTTTCCCCCCCCATCAGATCGACTTATGAAGTCACTGAGCCACTGGAATATTTAGAAGGAAACGAAGTTCTACTGCATTTCAGGATTATTAGGCGGCATCCTGAATGAAGGAGTTGGTTGTCAGTGACAGCAGCAGTATTCTAGAATGAATTTTCCATTCACATGGGAACCTTCGGATAAACCAGGGTTTCGGTTTTATACTCCTTACCCTGCAACAAAAATGATGGCATGTTTGGGGAGAAATTATAGTACGTGGTAAAAATATACCTGCCCACATATCCTGACGTATAAACAATTCCTTGTCACTGTGAGTAGAATGGTTATATTCTTCACTTACTTTGTCAAGGGCCACCTTTCCGAGTATTTGTGATTCTTAGCACTGCCAATTGATGAGAATTGCACATATTGTTAACTGTTTGTCTTTCTCAAACTTGAGTTCTTCTGTTAATGACATTCACTCCAGTCTAGAGACAGCCCCTTGGTAAACTGCTACCTCTTAAAGAAACCAGCATGATTCTGTATACAAGTGCTTTATAAATATTCAGCAATCGTGCATTTGCTCATGCTATGCTCAGAACCCTCATTTCAATCCCATACAAGCAAAGAACAATTTTATGCATAAGTATTAGACGTCATCTCATTGGAAGGTGGATTGTGGGATTCTAAATGGAGTGGAAGTTTTCAGAGGAGCGAAACGATAAATCCATAGTTCCATGAACGAGTTCTACACTCTACTAAATGACCCCTTGGCAAATATGCATGGTTAAATGACAGATAGTCTCAGAGTCAGGCCCAGGGGACAGAGAGCAAGGGCACTTACCAAACTGAAGATGCTACTTTATCTCTGAGGGATTCTAGAAAGAAGCTAAGAGTGAGCCATCTTACCTTGGCTTTGATACCATTGCTAAAAGACTTTGAAAATGCTTTTTAATCAGTAGATGGGAAGGTACTTTTTTAATAAGTGAAGAGAATTTCCATCTGTTATGCTTTTCTTTTGCTATCTATGTATCTTCAGTTTTTGTAATGGGGTTTAAACTCAGGACTTCACATTTGCTTGGCTTGCTTGCATATGGCTGGTGCTCTACCACTTGAGCCATACCTCCAGCCAGGCTTTTAGGTTGGTTAATTGGAGATAAAGTCTCAAAGTCTTTTCTGCTTAAACTGGCCTTGAATTTTAATCCTCTAGGTCTCAGCCTCCTGAGTGGTGAGGATAGCCACCTGGCCCAGTTGTAATTCTATGAAATTCACCTTCAGAGCTTCCTAACCATGTAGTAGGCATGGCTTATTAGCCGCACATACCACCCGTCAAGGCTCCCTGAAATTAGTATATTTATTTGAGATGTAAAACTTACATCATTACTAATTCCATAGATTAGTTACACTGTTTATAATTCATATTCTGACCAATTTCCTCTATGACATAATGAAAAGGCCTTTTCCCCACAGAATTGCTTTTTTTAATAGATGTTTTTTTCTGAGCCCTCTTTCTCACATTTTCAACCACTGCCTCCTGTAGTCTTTTCCCATTATGATTACTTTGAGGCTTCCGTGCTCAGGACACATTTTGAAAAGTGTTCCTGCCAGCTTCAGCATCTCTGCACCTACAGTTGAAACAAATCATGATCCTTACTCCCACTGCGCCTATTTGTTACTTTCACTGGATTAGAGGTGTATGTGCTGTAGTGACTTTCTTCCTCCTCGAGGATGGTTTATAGCTCTCTCCATTAGGTAAATCCATATGTATTATATTATATTATATATATAATACATATTATATATATATATGATCATGTCATTTGGAATTCTGCTAGACTCGGTGGGCTGATGTTACTGAATTTCTAAATCTATCCTGGGCATGTGCCTCAATCTCTCTCCCTTTCTTCCTCCCTCCTTTCTTCCCTCCCTCTCTTCATCTTTTTCTCTATAGCTATACTTCTTTTGTCTCTCTCTTTTGTGCCAGTACTGGGGCTTGAACTCCTGGCCTTGTGTTCTTGCTTGGTTTTCTCGCTCTTGGCTTATGTCCTACTAAGTGATTCCTCTAGTTCCATTTTTTCCTCTAGCTCACTGAGGATAAGAGTTCTTGGATTTGTTTGTCTGGAGTGGCTCTAAACCTTCACCCTCTCATCTCAGCCTTCTGAGTAGCTAGGGTCACAGGTGTGAGCCACCAGTGCCTGGCTTATACCAGTTAACTCCTGCACATCATTTTGTTCAGCATCACAGATCCACACGGGCTGCCTTTCTAGAGAAGAGATGTTTCTTAATTGTAGGAAGAAGTAACAAAAATAAAGACACAAAATGGCTTATCTCTTTGCACGATTGTAAATAGGGCTTTTCAGATACTTTCAATTAATATACTTCATAAAGATGAATATACTTCTTCCCAAAGATTTTCACTGACTCCCGAGAACGACTTAGCTCCCTTCTACTTTCTTTTTCATGTTGAAGAACATGAATGAACTTTAATGTTTAAACACTATGGTAGTGTGTAAACACTATAACTTTGCTCCAAGAACACATCTAGGTAATGAGTGAGCTCCAAAGAAGCAGTGAAAATAATAGTTAATAGGAAAAGTTTGAAAACTTGATCTCTGTAGCTTTGGAAGTGACTTAAACCCTAAAGGTCTCAAGGCCAGACTATTTCCTACTCACTGTTTTGAAGGGAGTCATGTTTGTTACAAGTGTACTTAAATGCAAAACAAATTTAGGTTGATTGGGCATAGAGCAAAAGGTTAAAAAATTCATTAGCAACATATATGTTTCTAATTCATTAGAAACATATATCCAGAAACAAGGTATGCTGATTATTTTTTTTAAGCTTGGAATTTTCTTTCTTTTAAACAAAATTGTATTATTTTGAAGTTCACCTTCAGTCGTGGGAATGTGACTGGGGGTAGAGAATGCTCTGCTTGGTGAAAATCAGGGGCCTGGTTTGTATCTCTGACTCTGGGTTCATTCAGCAACTACTCAGTTGCTTGCTTATAATCAACCCTTCCAGGTTCAGTGGAAACAAGACAGAAATGTCCCCAGACTCAGGGCCAGTCTATAATCTGCTATAGGAGAGCTGGTGCCGGAGGTGAGTTAGGAAAGAATGAACGTATGTGGGCGGCTAAGGATGGAAGAGAAGCCAGGGGACGTTATGTGTTCATCTTGAGTTTGTTCAGCTTCTTTCATTCATGGGAGAACTTGGGTTGGGAATCCAGGCCACCCAATTTGGTTGGGCATAACGGAGGAGTGCAGACTTGTGTCACATGCTGAGGAGTACCACCTACACAAGCCTTCTAAGATGTGGACTCCTTTGTAAGCTTCAATATGACTCAGAATAGTCCGGGTCTTTGTGTGCGCATCTGGGACTAGCCAGCCGAACTTCTGAGCCTCCTATAGACGCACGATCTGTTTTAGTATGCATGAAGCAACCATGCACCAACCACTCAGACCCCTCCAGGTAAAGGACCCATTTGCCCGTCCCTTTCTGGGTTTAGCTCTGCAAGTCTCCCATGCCAAGGACACGCGAAGAGACTCTCACTTTTAACCTCGGTAACCCTTCCTTCACCTGGTTGGCACTGGCTGCTGCACTAAGCCACCATTACATGCCCCCTTTCTTCTTAGGTCTTGGACAACGCTCCCTTTCCCGTGTCCTTACTTTCCTTCTTAATTCACTGCGCCAGCACGGTGTGCTTTTTCCTCCCCACCCCCCTTCTTGGGATCCCAAATTCCCACATTTAAACTTCTTCCAGTGGCTGCAATAATCTCTCGTGAAGACTCATCCATGTGGAAATGCTCAAGTAAGGAGTGGAAGGCAGTGGCTCACCATCTCTCGACATTCCTAGAGCAAGACACTTCTGCAGTCGGCAGTGTTGGCAACGGTTTCTGTTGGTTCTGTCAATCAAACAGTTTCTCTGCCTTGGGCAGGAATAAGAGGCATTATTCTGTTGGCTCCTCCTAAAGAAACCCTACAGGGAACAAGAGAAGGGGAGAGAAAGGCTCATAAGAAGGGAAATGTGAACGTACACCCATGTTACATTTTCTGGAGTGAACATAACTGAGGGGAATTTTCACAGTTCTGTGAATATGTCACAGATATTCCTGTGTGGGAAATAAATATTATTGAAGAGGTATGATGGTGTTGCTCATTTATTCATGCATGCATGCATGCATTTATGCATTTGTATGAATATCTATTGCAAACATTATGGACTATGCTGATCTTGGCAGAGAAAACAAAGTTTCTGCTCCAGAGAGCAGTAGCAGGGGGTGAGGTGGGGAGGGGGGTGGGTAGAGGAGTGACAAAGAAATGGGCCACTGGGAAACTAAGTATGATACAACTTGACCAAGACAAGGACCAGGTGCTGAGGTACCGAGGGTTTAATCATTGAAGGGTGAGTGCTTGATATGTGCTACTGCCTTCCTAGCTCCCTTCCTTCCTTCCTTCCTTCCTTCCTTCCTTCCTTCCTTCCTTCCTTCCTTCCTTCCTTCCTTCCTTCCTTCCTTCCTTCCTTCCTTCCTCCCTCCCTCCTAACCTCCCTCCCCCCTTCCCTCTCTCTCTTTCTCTTTCTTCCTTTCTTTCTTTCTCCCTCTCTCTCTCTCTCTTTCTTTCCTTCTTTCTTTCTTTCTTTTCTCTCTTTTTTTGTCAGTCTTGGGGCTTGAACTCTGGGCTTGTGCGCTGACCCTGAGCTCTTCAGCTCAAGGTGAGCACTATTCAACTTGAGTCACAGTGCCACTTGTAGTTCTCTGGTGGCTACTGGAGATAAGAGTCTTACAGACTTTCTTTCCCGGGCTGACTTTGAACCATGATCCTCAGATCTCAGCCTGCTGAGTAGCTAGGATTACAGGTGTGAGCCACTGGTGCCCAGCCTTCCTAGTTTCTAGGATGTTTTTTCCTCCATTAAAAAAAAGTCAGTGTGGTCAGCTATATCTAGAAGTTGCTTTGTAAACCAAAGGAGGTATCTTTAAATCAACCACATCTCTGAGTAATTAAAAAATGGAATGCGACCTTTTTAACAACAATAACAATAAATGTAAAACCAAAACAAACATTTTCTGCTTGGTCCTGGTACAAGATGAACTGTGATGGACCATATACCGCTCTTAAATTGGAAACATTTAACTAAAGCTCACTTGAACCAAAATTCATTGGATTTACCATCTATTATTATTATTGTTGTTGTTGTTGTTGTTGGGTAGCTGTCCTGGGTCTTGAAATCAGGGCCCAAGAGCTGTCCCTTTGTGCTCAAGGCTAGCACTCTACCATTTGAGCCACAGCCTTTTGGTGATAAATTGAAATGTCTCACGAGTTTCCTGTCCCAGCTGGCTTCTATAAATATTTTTTGATACTCAGTAAAAACAGTATTCCAACATAATGTGTTAAAATTAGATACAAATACAAAAGTAGCAATAGTTGGAAGAGTGACAGGATTGATGTACGGATTCTCGTTCGGTCTTGGACTCCAACGTGGCTGGACTTCGGCACTGTGAAGATGGTTTTGCTGGACTGGAATGAGCCCTGGCAATGGCCCCATGGCCTGGGATCCCTCAGAGAGTGAACAGCCCCCTGGTTTTGTCAAGCCCAACACCATTCAGCAGGAAGCAGTTTCAGTTCCCTGTTCCGTGTGTACTGGTAATTCACTTGGACCAGTGATGGCAGAATGGGTAACTGTTCAGTTTAACTGGACTCATGGAGCCCCTTAAAATAGAGACCTCGTATAAGCCCCGGGGGTTGAAGTTAAACCATGAAAACTGTTAGAGTGAAGAGAATTTGAAAATTATGTTGTAAGAAAGAACTGTTTTTGTTTCTTTGGTATGTTCTTCCCTCTATGGTATAACCCCTTTGTCACTGTATTTGATGCCCTGCATCTTGTATATATAACTTTCAAATTTGGGGAGGGGAAGGGAAATAACAAAATGCTGAAACAAGGACACAGGCTGACCCATTGTTTTTTTTTTTTTTTTGTCGGTCGTGGGGCTTGAACTCTGGGCCTGGGCGTTGTCCCTCAGCTCTTCAACTCAAGGCAAGCGCTCTACCACTTGAGCTACAGCGCCACTTCCCAGGCTGACCCATTGTAACAATGAGATGTACAAGACAGTGTGTTGAAAACAAAATTTACAACTTTGGGGGGGGGGTGAGGAGTTGGGGAGGTGGGGAGGGAAGGGTTGGTAGGGGAAAAACAAAGGCGGGGGTAACAATGCTCGATAGGAAATGGACTCATTAGCTTACTCATGTAACTATAACCATTCTGTACAGTATCTTTACAATAAAAATTTTAAAAAGGAAGAACTGGCTAGTTTTTAATCTTTGAATGCTGTCATTCACTTGAGCACAAGATTTGGCAGAAAAAGATTCAAGTGAAGTCCCAACTACAAGCCCTAACTTAAGACCAATGTAATATTACTTCTGAGTCATTTCTTGCTTCTCTTATCTGTTGCTCCATATTGCACGTAGTTTTTGGCATGAGCAAGATATTCTGTTTCACGTTTTATTGAATAAATAGGCATTGAAGATGTGTATGAACTGAATTGGCATTATTGAAAATGGGTTGCGTATGTTGACTCAAAAACTATTATGAAAACGCAGAGGTTGATCTAGAATGTGCTGACATGAATAGCTAATACTGAAGGAGATTTCTTGAAGGAGATTTTTTTTTTATTGGAGAAAATGCATCATATTTTAAAATGTACGATTTGTCTGTGAAATAAACAAGAGCAGTAGGAAATAGTTGTTTTGACTAAAACCTCAGAGTGGTCTACAGCATCATAGCAGAATTTCTAGTAGTGGTCCTTTCTTTTAAACGGAAAGGATCACACTTGTCTTCAGCTATTAATATGTTCTGTTATTTTTGTCCAGCATTTAAATCTTGCAAATCACTATTTCAAATATTTTCTCCTTAACATAAAGATGGACGCATGTTTTGGAATAAGACATGTTTCAACTAGAGGTTATGTAAAGAAGCACCAAATAGTTCTGCTTTGGTATTATATCTTAAGATTGTTTCTAAAGCTAGGAGGCCGTAGCTTATGCCTGCAATCCTAGCAACTCAGGAGTCTGAGATCTGAGGATTGTGGCTCAAAGCCAGCCTGAGCGGGAAAGTCCATGAGACTTTTATCTCCAATTAACCACCAGAAAACCGGATGTGATGCTGTGGCTCAAGGTGGTAGAGCGCTAACCTTGAAAGCAAGAGTTCAGGGGCAATGTGCAGGCCCTGAGTTCAAGCCTCACTACCAAAACAAAACAAAACAACCCCCAAACAAACAACACTCCCTCCATTTCTAGTGCATATGATGTCAACTAGACTACCACTCTTGAAATTTCAGAGCCTGATCAAAGTTGTTCTGATTCCAAAGGGACAAGGGTCTATGAGGAAAACCATTTTTCTACACCTGCCTTTATTTATTTAATTAATGTTTAATTAACATTGAATGGATATTGTCATGTTGATTTTAATTCTGCTTTTGCTTTGTTGTTTCTTCTTGATGAGTCAGAAACAACCGCACGAAGGTGGATAACACATGGTTTTACTTCTTGTCTTTTTTTGTTTCCCTGGGATTTGGGTTTGAACTGAGGGTGTTGTGTTCTTACTTGTCTTGGCTGCTCTACTGGCTCTACTCTACCACTTGAGTGACACTTCCAGCTCTGCTTTTTGCTGGTGGTTCTGGAGATAGAAGTCTCACAGACTTTTCTGCCAGGGTTGCCTCAAACATTGATCCTCCGGTTCTCAGCCTCTTAAGTCTCTAGGACTGCAGGTGTGCACCACTGCTGCCTGGCAGTGTACAGTTCTTAATTACAGGTCTGTGGGAAAGGAAAGACTGCAAGGGGCATCCCATGACACCCCCATATGGGCAATCACAAACTGTTTCTTAAGCAGGCTGGTGAGTGCATCTTTCTCTCCCTTCACTTTTCTTCTTATTCTTTCACTTTGCTTTTCTGTCCAGTTTCAATTTCAGGAGTCATACTTGGTTCTTAAGACTTTTATGAAGACATAGTTAAATACTACCTGACAGATACTGTATCTCATCTACTCTTGAAAGCATCTTAAGATCAACATTGGATTGTAAGGACTGAGAATGTAGCTTAACTGTAGAGTACTTGCTTAGTGTGCACAAGGTTGAATCTCCTTCGTGATTCAATCACCAGCACTAGCTACGCCCCCCCATCCCCCCAATTATCCTTGAATAGCTTCTGCCTAATTTTTACACAGTAAGTTTCAGGACAACTTGACTACAAAGTGACACCCCTTGTCTCATTAAAAACAAACAGACATACAAACAAACAAGATGGGATCCTAGAACAACCACACTCAATCTCCTTCAGTTAACTGACCTTAAATTAAGGATTCACTTTTCTTACATTTGACTGAAAGTATAATCACGCCTGCCAATAACGTTGCCAAGCCAGTCCCCAAGGTCCTCCCGGATGGAGCTGCTATTCCTTGGTGAGCTGTTCTGATTTTCCCCTGAGATGTAGACTCTCGCTCTTTCCCCTCTAAGCACAGTTTTTACAAACTGCCTGCTGAATTTCAGACGTGTCTTATTTGGGGCTAGGTCTATGACAAAGGGCTATTCCCTGAGCTCCGTGTTTCCAGTGGCCTTTGCTCAGATGCATGAGCTTGACATTGGGTTGATGGCATCTGCCTGTGGGGGACATTGAACTGAGTGTGAAAACCACTGTGGTTTCATCGGCTCTTTACTATCTCCATCAATGACATCAATCTCAGGACGGCATAGAGAAGTGAAGAGGCTGGCCACGGTGACTTGGAATGGCGTTAAGGATGTTGTGATCTACTTTTAACATCCTGTGCTTCCTGGAGAACAAAAGGATGGCTATGTATATTTCAGCCATCACCGGGATGTCCTGTTCTTCAAGCAGATACACAAATATCTGCCCCGGAATTTATAACCTTGATTTTAACCTTTAGTTCTATTATGAGTGCATAGGATTTACTCAAGATGATACTGCAAAAAAAAAAAAAACCCACAAAAAAGAACAGCAAGCGTCAGGAGTTTATATCTGTGTAAATGTGAATAATTCAACCCTTTAAATAGACAGTCCCTCTTCAGAATCTGCCAACCAGCTCAGACAGACATTAAAACAACAATCCCCCCTGCCACATAAAACAAACCAACAAGCAGGTACAAGGCAAAAGAAGGGGAAAAATCACCCCCCCCCCACCAGGCAGAATTTCTGTGTGTCAGCAGCGGGCACAAACACCCCACAGCAGCATCCTCCCAGCCACCCCCCGGGGGGGCACTGTCACCCCAGCCAACACAGGACAGCGCAGGGCAAGTCCCTACCTTGCAACCTTCGCACGTGATAACGCCGTAGTGAATCCCGGAGGATTTATCGCCACAAATTTTGCATGGTATGACTTCAATTTGTGCTGAAAGGGGAAAACAGACATTCAGCATTTACGACGTTGCCTTCTTTTTCTTGCTTTTGCCCTCCCCGCTCATCCATGCTACGTTTGTGTTTGAGGATGCCACCCATTGCTCTCTGTGTGTGTGTACGTGTGTTTGTGTGTGTGTGTGTGTGTGTGTGTGTGTGTGTGTGTGTGTGTGTATGCCAGTCCTGGAGCTTGAACTCAGGGCCTGGGCACTGACCCTGAGCATCTTTTGCTCACCAGGCTAATACCCTACTACTTGAGATACAGGCCTAGTTCCAGCTTTTTTAGTCTCATAGAACTTTCCTGCTCCAGCTGGGCTCGAACCGCCATCCTCAGATCTCAGCCTACTGAATAGCTAGGGTTATAAGTGACTTCACACATTGCTTACTTAATGGCTTTCCCACGCGTCTTCAACATGAGCAAACATTCATTCGCCATCATTATTCTCATACCAAAGAAATAACATGACTAGAAAGCAGAACGTTTTCTAAAGTTGTGTTTCCAGTTTTAATTTACTTGGCAGTACTGGGACTTGAACTCAGGGTCTTGTGATGGTTAGGCCAGCAGTCTACCACTTGCCCTGTTTGTTTCCTTTGTAAAATTGACCTTAAAATAATGTCATACACAAATTCCCCAAGATATGGACACAAGAGGTTTGTTTCTCTTTGGTGTTTTTAATGTACTATGTGATTTTTTTTTGTTTCTCTTGTATGTTCTTCCCTCTATGGTATATCCCCTGTTGTAACTTTATTTGATTTTGGTACCCTGAATCTTGTATATACATTTATCTAATTTGGGGAGGAGAAGGAGAATAACAAAATGCTGAAACAAAGACACAAGATGACCATTGTAATGATACCCACAAGACACTATTTGGAAATGAACTTTACAACTTGTGGGGGAGGATAGTAGGAGAGAAACAGAGGAGGGGGTAACAATGCTAGACAAGAAATGTAGGGGCTGGGAAGGTGGCTCAGTGGCTCAGTAGCATGCTTGCCTTGCATGCATGAGGCCCTGGGTTTGATTTCTCAGCACCACATAAACAGAAAAAGCTGGAAGTGGTGCTGTGGCTAAAGTGGTAGAGCGCTAGCCTTGAGCTGAAGAGCTGAGGGACAGCGCCCAGGCCCAGAGTTCAGGCACCATGACTGACAAAAAAAAAAAAAAGTACTCATTACTCATGTAACTGCAACCGCTCTGTACAGCATCTTTACAATAAAATGAAATTAAAAAAAATTCTCAAAGACACAGTTCTAGATTTCTTTAAATTTTAAAAAGAGTTATTACAAATTAAATTTTAAAGAAGTTATTATAAAGGTGATGTACAGAGGGGTTACAGTTACATAGGGGTACATTTCTCCTTTTTTGACAATGTCAACCCTTCCCTCGCTCTTTCCCAGAGATTTAGATTTCTTATATTGCACTTGAAATATTAAATTACTATGAGTCTGATGTGGCCTTTGCTCAGCAATATCTTAATTATGTAAAATAAAACTCACATGGCCTATCTCAACAATATTTAAGTATGTCAATAAAATATGTCATTTAAATATGTCAATAAAACAATGCTAGGACATGGGTACCTGATGACTTTACACATGATGTGGCTGAATACTGAGAATGTCAATAATGAATCAGCCTGACATTTAGCGAGCATGCTCTGTCTGTCCACTAAGTTACTGACGGCTAAGGGGACAGAGAAAGATATGATCATAATTCTAATCATCCAATTACTAAAGAGAACTTAAATGGATAAATAAAAAAGAAACCTATTTCGGTGGGTACCAAGTATTAGGTTGGAACTCTTTACTTGATGATGAAACCATTTCATTTTGAAAATTGTCTGGGATTTGGTTAAAATTGAAGGGAAAAACAAAGGACCTGAATGATAAAGAATGATCATGACTTGTAATTGTATAGCAACAGGGTGATAATGAAAATTTGGGTGGCATGAATGATGTCAGATTTTAGAGCTCCTGATATTAGGCCAAAGGAAGTATTCTACCTCATCTCACTTGTCATAAGAATAAGCAAAGCGAACAGGGTAATGAAATGATGAATGATGAATGTGGTAGCTTAAACAGGTTATTTAGAAAAGGTGTGTTGGGCAGGCTAACCTGTTGATGTGGATGTTAGGGAATGAACGTCTGGACAAAGGGAGAGGAAGACATGTACAGAGATGATTCAAAAGCAGAAGGGAAAGGAAGGATGGAAACGGATGAAGAATTGAAGATGGCTTCCAGTTCTCTAGTGTGGGAGTAGGATTAAGTAGTACATCTGTAAAGACTGGTGGGACATTGGTGGAAGTTGTGGGCATAAGTGTCCATCTTGCATGTGTGCGATTTTCTTTGATGTCTTAATGGGCACCTATATGTACAACCCTATAGACAGATGAGGTTAAGTCAACGTTATAGACAATATTTAAAATGCCATAATTTCAGTGTTTTTGGTAGTTAAAATGACATGTACTTAGACGTGCTATTTTCTCCCAATCTAAAGCATTTATGTAAAATAGACCTTTGTACATTAATCTTGCACTGGATATGCAAAACAAATATACAAAAATAATTAAACACAAGGTATTGTGCTCTTTTTTCCTTATTATTTTACATTTTAAAAGATAATATTTAGCTTTTAGGATAAAATATTAAGTTTTCCAAAATGAAATCCTTCACAGAAACTTCAAGCTGTCATTGTAAGCAAAAACTTCAGGATGGGATGGGGGGGAGGGGAGTGAATATGAGCAGAAAAGGACTTTGTATAAATGCATGAAAATATCACCATGAAGCCTAGTGCTGTTGTTGTCATTTTTGTACCAGTTCTGAGGCTTAAACTCAGGTCCAGAGCGCTGTCCCTGAGCTTTTATGCTTAAGGCTGGTGCTCTATCACTTGAGCCACAGCTCCACTTCTGGTATATTTTTTTGTAATAATAGTAGCTGGTCATTTGGAGATAAGTGTCTCATGAACTTTCCTGCCTGGTCTGGCTTTGAACCACAATCCTCAGATCTCAGTCTCCTAAGCATTTAGGATTATAGACATAATCCACTGGTGTTGGGAAAGCCCAGTGTTTTGTATACTTAGCATACATTATTAATGAGAATTAATATTGGTGATACTTTTGAGCGTCCATGAGAAATGATAACCAGAAATCAGCTCCCTTTCCTGATAGTTTGCTTAGTAACCCATTCTCTGACTTGTACAAAACAAGAGTACACTTTTTGAATTCCTATACTGTTCTAAGATCAGCAGCAGAGCAGCTAACAATAAAAAAAGATCAGAAGACATCATCACCTAAAATACTTATATGTCTACTTGCTTCAGAGCTGCTTAGCTTTCAGATTTCATGAATTTCAAGGTTTTGGGATGGAGAAAGAGTGATATTTGATGTCATCCTGCCCTGGTCCCTTGGATTCTGTTTGTTAATCTATTAATGATGAGAGCTATTGCCAAGATAAAAATGTCTGAACATACATTTTGTGGATTTTAAGTAAAACTTTGTCAACAAGCTTCATAGATCTGTGAGGATCAAATAGATATTTTATGTCAACCTGCCTTAGAAACAGTAGAGATACAAAATCTTTTTCAACCTTCATCATCACCGTTAACCAGTTTTTCTAATGTTGTTGGATAAGAAATATGACAAGCCAGATTAGTATTCCTTTGTTAAAGATCTTGTCATTTGAAAATAACCTACAAATTACATCATGAGCTTGCATATTATGCAGTTACCTTTCAGAGAGTAGATTGTTTATGATTGTTATGAAACGCTCTAGAATTTTTCAAGTATCATTGTATAGGTTTTGGCTTATATAATATCGCGTCAGAATCTCTCAGCATAAATTACTCCCCAGGGAGTAGCTTGCACAGGGGAAGAGTCTGCCTCAATAAGTTCTTAATTATAAAATGATCTAACTTTAAAGGAAATGAAAATAGAGGTAATTTGCCCCCTGGGGTATGAGAAGATATTTTTGAAAGGCACAAAGGTTATCTTATACAACTTCAGAAATATAAATGAGATAAGAGGCATTCTACAGAGCCTCTGCACATTTATACATATTTATAGTCCTGGTTCCACATGTAATCCTGAAGAGCTATAAAAAAAACTTGAACAGCATTTTAGAAAAGAAAGAAGTCACCTCCAAGAGAATATGTATATTGTTGTGTGTGAGAAGAGCTTATCAGCCTGCGAACCTTAAGACCAGTTTTACTTAAGGTAGACTGAATCACTTGAGATTTATTAGAGGAGAAGATAAGCTGAAGTAATTGAAAGTAGTTGTCATTTGCCTTTTCTGTTAGTAAAAAACTGCTTCTGAGCTACAACTTTGGAGCTCACACTGTGGATTTTTAAAGAACACGTCTTTAAGGCAGAGTTTTTTAGACCCTAATTCGGACACCATCAGAACACATTATAGCTCTAGTGTTTGCTCTAGTTTTCTAAATGTCTTCCTACTGGACGTGGCCTGTAGAACTTCTGGCTTATCATCATAAAAACCTATACCACGTAGAAATTTATACCATAGATATCTGGGAGTTTTAAAATCCATTTTTGGTAATAATTGTAAATAATTATTTACAGCAATTGTAAATATGTAGAATTATCTTACAGTGAATGCAGACTTGGTAACATCGTCTAAGATGTTTCCCCCTGAACATTTTAGAGGAGGAGTTAGTGGTAGGAGCCTCTCCAGCCATGACAATGATGGTAACAGAAGGACACTGAGAAGGGAGTTTGTCTTGCTCTTTTCGCTTGCCTTCTGGAAGGTGTCAATGTACCATTCCTCGAGAGAAAAAGTTAGAGGAGCCTTGAGACCTGGCTTGAGATTTGCTCATTTTTCCTTTGTTTAGTTCTCATATCTTCTTCTTGTTTATATATTTTCTATCGGTGATCTTTTCTTCTTCATGTGATGTACAGAAGGGTTACAGTTATATAATCAGCTAAAGAGAACATTTCTTTTCAGACAATGTCATCTCATTCTCCACTCTGTCCCAGATTTTTCCTCCTGTCCCCACCCACAAGTTGTATAGTTCATTTTCAATATAGTGTTTAGTGAGTGTCATTGCTACGTTTGTGTTACCATTTCTGTACCTTCTCTTACACTCCCAATGACAGATAAATGAATCAGCAAGACAAAAATAAAAGAAAACAAAAAGCAAATGGAAAATCAACTTTCGTTTCCAACTTTCGTTTCAATAAATTTGTAGATTATAGTGAAAATTGTACCCATTAATTCTTGTATTTATAAGAGCAATGATTTATGTATTGCCATCTCCTTAAAACAATATTCTCATCATGTCATTATTATAAAGATTTATAATAGTAGGACATTGTAGCTTATAATAAAATAACTTACGAAGATGGGAAGGGAAGGGAGGGACATGAGTCAATAAAACTTTTCCAATGGAAGGAAATTCTTAAGAGTGCAACGAATTCTCAATCCTGTGATTTGGCAGGCAGGTACTATTTATCAGTTATCAATGTGTTGAATTTGTCCTCCTGACTCAGAGCCACCATCCAACTTCGCTTGAAATCATCAGGCTTTAGTATCATATGTATACATTCAGTGTCAAATCTTGACTGTTTACAGACATGCTAAGGTCAGATAAACTAATTCAGGCCAATGAAGTAGCCAGAAAAAGTGCATTTTGGTGCATCAAAATGCCTTATGTCCTAAAGGAATGGTAGAAATGGTAGTAACATGGAAACTTTGATGTAGTTTTCCAACTGGAGGAGTGTTTGACTGTATGTATGTGCTCCTGCATCTGTCCATTCTTTTTGTTGTACTTTTTTATTTTAAAAATGCTGCATCGAAAGGTTACAGTTACATGAGCAAGGTCATGGGTACATTTCCTATTGAGCATTGTTGCCTCCTCCTTTGTTTTTCCCCTACCATCCCTTCCCTCCCACCTCCACAACTACCCCCCCCCCCCCCGCTGAAATTGCAAAGTTCGTTTTCAACATAGTGTCTTGTACATTTCACTATTATAATGGGTTAACTTTTATCCCTATTTAAGCATTTGGTTTTTTCCCTTTCCCTCCCCAAATTACAGAAGTGTATAAACAAGACGCAGGGTCCGACATCAATACAGTGAAAACAGGAGTTATACTGTAGGGGAGGAACAGACAAAGAAACAAAAAAAATCACATGGTACATTATAAATACATTAGAAACAATATTAAGAAAGAAAAAAAATTTGTGTCCCTATTTTGGGGTCCATTTCGCTTAACATCATCTTATATGGTCATATGTATATAGCTTTTGGCCTTTTCTGCTTGTCTTACAACCAAATGCAAACATAAAGGAGATTCAAATAGGGAAAGATGAAGTAAAACTCTCCCTCTTTGCAGATGACATGATCTTGTATTTAAAGAATCCCACAGACTCCACTCCCAAATTACTTGAGCTGATTTGAAACTTTGGCAAAGTAGCAGGGTATAAAATTAACCCTCAAAAATCAATGGCTTTTCTGTATGCCAACAATGAGAAGAACACAGCTGAAATCAGGAAAGCAACTCCTTCTGTAATAGCCCCACAAAAAATAAAATACCTAGGAGTTAATGAAAGGAATGAAGTACCTCTGCGATGAAAACTTTAAAAACCTGAAAAATGAAATCAAAGCAGAACTTAGAAAATGGCAAAACCTCCCATGCTCCTGGATTGGAAAGATTAACATCGTGAAAATGGCAATACTTCCCGAGGCTATCTACAAATTCAATGCGATACCTATCAATATTCCAACCTCATTCTTCAAGGAAATAGAAGAAGCTATCCAAAAATTCATATGGAACAATAAAAGACCCTGAATAGCAAAAACAATACTTAACAGAAAAATTAGTGCTGGAGGAATATCAATACCAAATTTCAAACTCTACTACAAAGCCATAGTAATCAAAACAGC
Organism: Dipodomys spectabilis; assembly: GCF_019054845.1. Taxonomy (NCBI): domain Eukaryota; kingdom Metazoa; phylum Chordata; class Mammalia; order Rodentia; family Heteromyidae; genus Dipodomys; species Dipodomys spectabilis. The sequence continues at coordinate 8,776,420 of NW_024870918.1, read as the reverse complement.
TTGGTACTGGCACAAGAACAGACCTCAGAACCAATGGAATAGATCTGAAAACCCAGAAATGAACCCACATGACCTATAGCCATCTAATCTTCGATAAGGGAGCTAAAAAATGGAATAGAAGAAAGAGAGCCTTTTCAGTAAATGGTGCTGGCAAAATTGGTTAATCACTAGTAGAAAACTAAAGCTAGATCTTTATATATGACCCTGCACCAGAATAAACTCTAAATGGATCAAAGACCTCAGAGTCAAAGCAGACACCCTGAAAACATTACAGGATGGAATAGGAGAAACCCTGGGTCTCCTTGGCACAGGCTGAAATTTTCTTAATAGAGACCCAGAAACACAACAAATTAAAGAAATGTTGGACAAATGGGATTGCATGAAGCTGCAGAGCTTCTGCATGGCAAATGACATAGCTAGCAAGATCAATAGAAAGCCCACGGATTGGGAGAAGATCTTTACTAGCCATACAATGGACAAGGGTCTCATATCTAAAATATACCTGGAACTCAAAAAATTAAATCCCCCAACAACAAATCCTCAAAGAAACAACTGCCCAATAAATACGTGGGCTAAAGACTTAAAGAGAAACTTCTCTGAAGAAGAAGGAAGGCTGGCCAATAGACACATGAAGAAATGCTCAACCTCCCTAGCCATAAAAGAAATGCAAATCTAAACAAGATGGAGATACCACCTCACCCCAGTTAGAATGGCAAAAATCAAGAACTCTAATAACAACAGATGCTGGAGGGGATGTGGACAGAAGGGAACCTTACTTCATTGTTGGTGGGAGTGTAAACTTGTTCAACCACTTTGGAAAGCAGTATGGAGGTTCCTCAAAAGACTCCACATAGAGCTCCCCTATGATCCAGCAATCCCACTTTTGGGCATTTACCCAAACGATCACAAACAAGGCCACATTAAAGCTAAGTCTATTCTGTTTGGAGGAGCGTTTGACTATGCATGCTCTTGCATCTGTATATTCCCACCAATTTAACTCCTCTGATGTCACCTGGCCGTTTTTACATTCTGGGTACCTTTTAAACTGGAGCAGAGATGAGGTTATCCTTTCTTTTTGTTTGCAATGGTGTCCTAAAGGAGGCTTTTTTTATAACCTCTTAAAGCAGTGGTCCTAAGGAGATTTGACACACTTGCTTTTATGAAGGAGGCTTTGAGAATTACCAATTTTCAGCCACGTGTGGTGAGGTAGCTCATGTCTGTGAATCTTAGCTCTTTAGGAGGCTGAGATCAGGAGGATTGTGTTTTGAGGCTAGTACTAACCAAAACTCATTAAATTCCATCTCAAAACCTCATCCTCACCCCCCCCCCCCCTGAAAATCTGGGCATAGTGATTTGTACCTGTCATCCCAGGAACTGTAAGAAGTTTTAATTGAGAATCAGAGTTCAGGTGAGTCTGGACACAAAAGCAAGACCTTAATCAGAGTTCAGGTCAGTCTGGACACAAAAGCAAGACCTTATCTCAAATATAACCAGAGTAAAAAGTATGAGGAGTGCGACTCAAGAGGTAGAGCATCAGTCTAGCAAGCAGGACATTCTGCGTTAAAAAGCTTCAGGAATAACTAAATAAATACAGATTTTTTTTTTCTTATTTGGAGTGAAAAAAATCAGAAAAAAAAAGACAGCAGAATCTTGAGAATGCAATTGCAAACATATTTTGGAAAGTCTTCTCTGGTAACTCTGATAGGATGTATTAAATCTTCCTTTGGGAAGTAAATGAAGTGGGCTATTGGCTAGGAATGATCTCTACCAGGTAAACTCCCTTCAGAGGCAAACAAATATATAAACAGAAAAAAAAACCAAACCTTGCTGGGCGCTGGTGGCTCACACCTGTAATCCTAGCTACTCAGGATGCTGAGATCTGAGGATCATGGTTCAAAGCCAGCCCGGGCAGGAAAGACTGTGAGACTCCTATCTCCAACAAACCACCAGAAAACTGGAAGTGGCACTGTAGCTCAAGTGGTAGAGCGCTCGCCTTGAGCTGAAGAGCTGAGGGACAGCACCCAGGCCTAGAGTTCAAGCCCCACTACTGACAAAAAAAAAATGTAGGGGTTAGTTCAGACAGGAAAGCAATAAGGGGTGGTTAGTGGAGCAGAAGTCCATTTTCTGGCTTTTGGGTTGGGGCTGTTTGTTGTAGTATCATACGTTTTATGTTTTATGTTTTTGTTTTTGCTTTGCTTGCAGAGATGTAAGAAGTGCATACCAGATTTACAAGTTCCAGCGGATATTCTGTTCCTGGACACCGTTTGGGTTACATTCCTGGACACTGGGTTTGTTAGCTTCTGTTTCCTGTAATTTTATAGCTATGCTAGAACTGGACGGAGCAATTGTATTTCTTAATGTCTTAGTGAAGCACAATTTACACATGTGAAAGTTTCCAATAAAGATAACTATTTTGGTTAAAAAATGCTTTTGTGCAGATGGTCTCAGTAACCAAAGTTGTGTCTCATCTCTCCAAATTGTGTCTCCTCTACCATCTGTGAGAATCCAAGTTAAAAGTCTCTGTTTGCACTCCAACCTTCCCTCACTGGCAGGATGAAAAGCAACTATCTCTTCACATGCGAATTTTCAGGTCATAGAAGTGCAAAGGTCTGTGATAGCACAGGTGTTTTTGACACGCCATCCTCTACAGTTCTGTTTCATCAGAAGTGGTGAACCCAAGTGGATAAATGGTAAAGATTTCAGCTTCCATCCTTACGATGTTCTCGATAGTTCTAGAAAGATCCAGACAATTCTAAGAGACTGCTGACATCAAATCAGGAATGTGTCTGCATAGACCTCATTAGTTCAGAGTGGTCCTACATATCCAATTTGGTGGATGCCGTTCAGAGGACTCTGATAACACTCACTGTAGATCTTTGTTTGGTTATCAATCGATGTATATGGATTGTATTTGTTTTATTTTAATATTCATTGTCAATGTCTTATTGTAACTATTTATTTTCGCTGGTCCTGGGATTTAAACTCTGGGCCTGGGTGCTGTCCTTGATCTTTTGTGCTCCAGGCTAGCACTCTAACATTTGAGCCACAACTCTACTTCTAGCTTTTTGTAGTTAATTGGAGATAAGGGTCTCATAGACTTCCCTGCCTAGGCTGGCTTTGAACCATGATCCTCAGGTCTCAGCCTCCTGAGAAGCTATGATTATAGGTATGAGCCACCGGTGCCAGACTGTGCCTAATTTACAAGTTAAATTCTATCATCAGCACATCTAGGAAAAAACATAATGCTTTTAAGGCTTCGTATCCATTATTTCGTGTGTTTACTGAGAGTGTTGGAATGTATGCTCTCAGATAAAGGCAGGAGTTACCGTACTGCTAAGAAGTCAAATGGTGTCTTTGATGGGCAGGTTAAATCACTTGTTGTAGTGGTTTTAAACTCATAATTTTTTGTTTAATTCTCATTAAACACAGGTGGTACTGAGATGATTCAGGCTGAGAGAAGTTAGTGTCTTCCTTCGCCTCAAACAGTCTTTTTTATAGATGGAGGCCTCTTCCCTGACCTGGATATAGGTTAAAAAGGCAGACGCACAATACTCACTTAAGGCCAACTGAAGCCAAATTTGCTTTTTAACAAGCTCCCCAGAGCAGCCTTACAATTTGAGAAGCACTGTCCTATGATGCCCAGGTCACCACGGTCACAGCTACTCTGAAAATGGATGAGATTTTGAATTGTCCTGTCATAAAGATAAAACCCCATAGAATTCTAGGAAAATAGTATTTATCATGGCCTTTTAGACATTTTGTTTTGTTCATAAAGACAGTAGGACAATTGGGTAGATATATACATATATATATATGTATATATATATGTATACATATGTGTATATAACCCCAAACTCTGGTCACTGATTGAATAGTAGAAGAAAGAAACTGGCATATTCCACAAACATCATGCATTGTTATACTTAAGATTCAAAATATCAGTTGTTTTCAAGTTTCATGCTTGTTGAGGACTCTGTGTTACCTCCATATTCTAATGATGCTTAACAGTGGCTTGTCCTTGTCGACTCAGTGTAGACTGAGCCACAGCTCATCCTCCAGTTATCAGGATGTTCAGTATGTGCTTAAAGATACAGTCTTGAGACTTTTTTAAAATGTAGTTTCCTTCACCTTCCTCCTTCCATCTCTCCTTTTTTCCCTTTCCCCCCTTTCTCCCCTCCCTGTTCTCTTCCTTTTCACCTTGCTTCCCTCTTCCTTTTCTTCTCCCTCCCTCCCTCTCTTCCTTCCTTCCTTCCTTCCTTCCTTCCTTCCTTCCTTCCTTCCTTCCTTCCTTCCTTCCTTCCTTCCTTCCTTCATCTTGTTTTCCTTCTTTGTCGGTTGTGGGGCTTGAACTTTGGGCTGGGAGCTGTCCTTCAGCTCTTCAGCTCAACGCTAGCTCTCTACCACTTAAGCCACAGCACCACTTCTGGTTTTCTGGTGGTTTTTTTTTTTTTTTTAAATTGGAGATGAGTCTCACAGACTTTCCTGCCCGGGCTGGCTTTGAACCACAATCCTCAGATCTCAGCCTCCTCAGTAATGAGGATTTCAACAAGGACCCCGGACACCTGGTCCTCCCTCCATTTTGAAACACTCTCCACATGTGATTCAGGCTGGGTTCAAATTCAATATAAAGTTCAGAGTGGCTTTGTACATACGATCCTCCTACCTCCGCCTCCTGAGTGCTGGGTCTATGTTTCAAACCCAGACGATAAAAAAGTAACCCTTTCTCTTTAAGGACATGAATGTACGAAGTTGACTTCTTTAGGTGGATGTAGGGGGTCAGCAGCTTTTTTTTCTCTCCAGCTGTCTAGGGTAATTCTGGAAATGTAGCGTTGGGCCAGCTGCTGTTAAATGTAGTATTGGGGCAGTTAACAGGACATACTTGTCACGATGGATATTCATCTCATTCTCATTCTTCCCACAATATCCTAAAGCTGTCCAGACTTGCTGACCTAAAGTATAGTCCATCAGTGGCAGCAGCGGTGTTTTCTGGGCTGTGTAACAATGCAAGTGTTGGCAGATCACGCCGGTAATCCTGGCTACCAGGAAGCTGTGATCTGAGGATTGTGATTCAAAGTCAGCCGGGGTAGGAAGTCCATGAGACTCATCTCCAAGTAACCATTAAAACACCAGAAGTGGAGCTGTGGTTCAGGTAATAGAGCTCCAGCTTTGAGTGAGAACATGAGGCCCTGAGTTCAAGTCCCGGTACTGCACAAGAATGTCATAAAAAAGATAGAATATGGACAACTTAGGTCTTGCCCTGAACCTATATAGTCAAAACTTGCAATGTAATAATGACTCTAGAACTCAAAAACCCAGCAAAATTCTTTATAATAGAGAAAGGTAAGCTATTATTCAATTTACTGCTCAGTAAATTTACATCTCAGCCTGATTCAAGCACTAATTTTCTATGTCAAGAACTTGCTTTTGAAGAAGTACTCTACTTGAGAACTGATTTTTCTAGTTATAAGATGACTAGAGAAATTGTTTTTTCCCCCAGTGGATAAGACTTGTCTCTCCTAAGCTCCTCCCTGCCCACAACCTTTATTTCTTCTGGTTTATATGTAGTTGAAAGTGTCAACAGGAATCTCAACTTTATTCAGCACCACCATCAGTGAAGGGGAGAGATAAAGGAATAAAAATCAAGTTTCTCGGATTGCTCAGAGGGACTAGTCAGAGTTTATTTCCTAGAGAATAATTCAAAAAGGGCAAAACATCTCCTTTCAGAGAGAAAAAAAAAGCATATGAAAGAAGTTATTTTTTAAAAAACAAATTCATAAGCAGAAAACCTTCTTAAGAGATTTGGGTGTGGGTAAAGAGGTAGAAGTATTTTCACCAAGAAAAGAAATTCTTTTCAAGGTATATTAGTAAGTGAAGGCTCAGAGGAGATGGGATATTTGTAACTATTTTCTTTTTAAAAAAATTTTTTTGGGGGGGTCCGGTCGTGGGGCCTGAACTCTAGGCCTGGACACTGTCCCTCAGCTCTTCAGCTCAAGGCTAGCGCTCTACCACTTGAGCCACAGCCCCACTTCCGGCTTTTTTCTTTTTGCTTATGTGGTGCTGAGGAATGGAACCCAGGGTCTCAGGCATGCAAGGCAAGCGCTCTACCACTGAGCCACCTTCCCAGCCCACTATTTTCTTTCTTATACCAATGAAAGAAAAAAGAAGAATTATGAGTAATGAAAAATGATGTGCTCTCTCCTCCCCCTATTGAAATGAATAGGAAATACAAATTATTTTAAAAAACACATTCAGCAGCTGTAGAAATAAGGCAGCAATATGTAGGGATGTCAAGGATTTTTTGCTACGTACACATCGCACCATACCGAAGGTGTTTACTGGGCAAGTGTATTAGTTTACTTCCTCTTGGAGAAGGAAATTGCAAAGTCAAGACGATGCCAAAGTCAACTGAATGGCTCTAAGTTTTCTCTCTGGCGTTGTGCCCAGACACGGTAGAGAACTAAAAATGCCTGGCTGGGGAAAACTTCATCTTCATCTCCACCTCCAGTATCATCTCCATCTCCACCTCTACCTCCACCTTCTTCTCCATCTCCACCTCCACCTCCACCTCTACCTCCATCTCCTTCTCTATCTCTGTCTTCATCTCTCTATGGAGGTACAGCACATAGCAGACAATCTACTACTACGTGTTGATGGTGCTTTGGCTAGAACAGATTGTAGTTTATATGATGTGGATATTTTTTTCCTTTCCTTTCTTTTAAAATTCAAGGAGTTGGAGCCGTGATACAAATCTCTGACACAGCACAGAGCAGTTCCCTCTTTGCTAACAACTGAGAATACAGCTGTAATTCCCTGACCAAACTTAAAAAAATCTGAAATGTTCCAAAATCTGAAAGTATCTGAGCTCTAACATGACAACACAAATGGAAAATTCAAAATTTGACCTCATGTGAGAAGGTTGTAGTCAAAGTCAGATGCACAAGAAGCCCTGAAAACACAGTTTTTTTTTTCTATTTTAAACATCAAATTACATTGGGAGAATGAAGATATTAGTTACAGAATTGGAAAAAAATATTGCAAAACACATTTGATAAAGAATGTGTGCCCCAAATATATAAATTAGTCCTAAACTTGAAAAAAATGGGCAAAAGATCTGAAGAGCCTGCTAATGATACTGCGAAACATGTATTGAGTGACAAATGTAAACAATTTGCTACCTTGCATTTCTAAGGACACAGATCATTCCAAACCCTGGCTATACCAAGTGCCACAGAAGATACAGAACAAAAGATCGCGCATTTGTTGTTGGTGGAAAGGCCAAATGTTTATTCACTTTAAAGGACAGATTCACAGTGTTTTACAAAATTAATCTCAGTCTTTGTAGCCATTGTACTTCTGGTTATTCAAAGCTGAGTTAAAAACTCAGGTTCTTAGCAAAGTAGTGCATAGATGCACTAGCTTGGGATGGAGAGGCAGAAGATCACAAACATTAAAATGCATCTATAGCCATTTATGTAGCCAATTGGCTTTAGAAATGGATTATAGAATATAAGTATGATATTCACATCTCTTCTTGTGTGTAAGAAAGAGAGACAGGCACAGATAGGTGTGTGTGTGTGTGTGTGTGTGTGTGTAGATAAATAGATACAGAGGGGGAGAGACAGAGACATTTGTGATATCAATGCTCTTTCAGTCACAGCTGAGATGATAGGAATTCTTGTTTATTATCAAAAACAGTGCCACAATTTGCTAAATACTGTGTGCAAATGTCTGTCTTGAGAATTATTATTATACTATTTATGTCCTGGCAAACTTGCATTTTAGCCTTCATCACTTCAGCCTTGAATTGATTTAAAAGAAATTGTGGAAATAAAGAGACAACATTAAATCTTGTCCACCTGTACAGTGAAATGAGTTCAGAGCTAAGAGAAAGGCATATTTGCATCGAGTCCATTCCTATTCATATGGCTTTGTGGAAAAAAAGGAGACCCAGGAAATTTGAGGGAATAAGTTCTCCTTTGCATGTAGCCCCAGAAATGGCTTCAAGGGTAAAACAAACACTTAGTATATATTATTACAGAAGCTCTGTCCTCTAAATTCTACCCTGGGCTACCAGGTGCTATGTTCTACCACAAAGGTCTCTTGTCAGGGTGGGTCTGGGCCAAAGGGTTAGCCACCAACACAGTTAGAATTCCTTATAGCTCCTTCCAAGACTCAAGGGCCTGTTCTGCTGATACTGCATACTTTTTTCCTAAAGAGATTACCAGCATAATCCTAAATATTATGGGACCCAAGCTATCTTATTTTTGAGCTCATCAGAGCCAGCATGCTGTTCATAATCCCAGGCAGCTTTACTCCGTGTTTATGTAAGCTGGTGAAGTTGTGTGAACACGGGCACATACCTTTTCGTTCCCTGAAACACCACCACTGTGTCATTGTTAAAAAAGATCAGAAGAATAGAAAGGAAATTTCCAACTTTTGAATGGTTTTTCCTACAAGAACATTCATAACTGTCATTTGTAATACTTGGTTGTATCTATTTTATTTGATTTTATTGTGCTGAGGCTTGACTTAGTACTTAGTACTAAGTACTTCACACTCTCCTTTTTTATTTTTATTTATTTGCTCAAGTACTTAGTTTCACACTCTCCTTTTTTTTATTTTTATTTATTTGTTTATTTGCTCAAGGCTTGCACTCTACCACTCGAACCACAGCTCCACTTGTAGCTTATTGTTGGTTAATTGGAGATAAGAGTCTCATGGACTTTTTTCTGCCCAGGCTGGCTTTGAACTATAATTCTCAGATTTCAGCCTCCTGAGTAGCTAGGATTACAGATGTGAGCCACTGGTTCACAAATGTGATGTTTAAATGGAGATGTTTGTGGTCATTTTTAATGCTGTTTTTTATGTATGCAATAATTTGTATCAAAGGCATTCGGATGCTACCAGGTGGATTAAATTTTTGTGGTTTTTGTTCACCCATTTCTCTGAAGGTCTGAATTAGTTATAAAGCTGAACAGATTCTTAGTTGTTTTAAAAAAATGTATTAGAGGAAAAAGACTGGTAAAAAATGGAAATTGCTAAGCATAGTACCAAGGATTTTGCAATAATTAAAAAATTTCTGACTCTTTAAGAATATACCTTTGAATCCCACTACAATTTAAAGAGAATAGCATCCATGTTCTCAAACACATTTGTTTAGATGTTTATGTGTCTATGTAAGAAAATCCATAAAATGAAACATTGTGTTTGGTAAAACTACACTAAGAGGTAACAGTGTGTTTAGTGTTTTTGTATAAAATCATGGAAGAGAGAAACATATCTGTTCACCTGTGAGCCTCGCTTAATTGTGATTGAGACCCAAAGAGGATTAAGTACATAGATGTTAATATGTCCAGTGATACTAATTTCTACACAACAATAGCAACAATATCCCAAGTAAATCTGTCAATAGGGAGGATAAACAGTCATTTAAATACTCCATTGATGTCAGAACTACAACCTGTTGTCAATGACTTCCTTCAATAGCAAAAATCTTCAAGTACATAGACTTTGACATTGGTCCCTTGTAGCATAGAGATAGTATCTATTCTTTTTGAAAAATATAGGGATTAGAAGGTCCTAAGCACTGTGGAAAGATGTGTTTCTGAGTTTAGAGGTATAAAGAGCCTTCGTTTGATTAGTTCTTTTTTTGGGGGGGGGAACAATTGCAAAGTTATCATTGTTTTAAACACATAATTACGTTATTTTACATTTTAATATTTCCAGCTACTGCTATTAAGAAATTTGATGTAAGCATTTTACTTTGAAATATTTTTAAAAATAAGTATGGAGACATACCTATGTTGTCAGGAAATGTGTGTTTGTGGAATTCTGTCATGACTTACCTAAAGAAAAATTTAAAAGGAACCTTCCCCTTCCAATTTTTTTAAAGAGTTGATAACTCTTTGACCAAATAAAATGTTTTGAAATGGATTTCTTACACACGATGAAAGTGTCTGGCATAAATCATGCATCTCATTGATGTTTTATTATTAAGAAGTTGTACGAAGAGGTTTCAATTCTGTAAGTCTGACTATGAGTACAACGCGTCTTGATCAACACCACCCCTTCGACCAGTCTCCCTGTTTTTACCACTGCATCCCTAACCTCAGGTTACAGAGTTTAAATTTTATATAATGCACATTAAACATAATGCTGCATTTGCTTACCCTTCCTCCCTCCATTCGTGTGACACGATTGGTTTGGTTTCTAATTACAAAAGTGATCTTAACTATAGATATATTAGTGGCTGAAATGAAATAACAAAATTATGACAAGGGTGTTCATGTTGTTAAACGAATGAGAGCATATGATGGCTAAATTCCCCCTGCCCCCTTACATACATGTGGTAATTCACCTAAGGATACGACAAGATTTGTATTTAAACATCATCTTCAGTATCAAATTAAGCTGGTTTGTAATACATATTCTCTAGTCACAAATGAATTTATTGTCATCACACACACACACATACACACACACACCCCTAGCCACCCATGCATATTGCTGAGAGCTTCTAAACACTGACTTTCTTGCCTGACATTCATTCACACAGCTAAACATCGGGAGAAAGAAGCAAATGTCACACTCACCAGTGGCGTCAGCTTTACTTTTGAGGTGGTTCTCACACATTTTGATGGAGCAACTAAAAGCCACACTGAGAAAGATTCCACTTTTCACTTGAGGTCTGACAACCGCCCCTCCATTATCCCATAGCTAGATTTCCAACAGACTGCATTAACGAGATTAAATGAAAGAGGAGTTAAAGGCACCAACTGCTCCATTTCATTAACCAAAGGTGAAAGGCTGCTCACTGGAGGAGGCAGGAGGGAGGATCTTCGCTTCTCTTTTGATGACTTATTTGCCAAACAATCCAGCATTCGCTAAATTGTAATCAGCAGTTTAAACTCATCCTTCTCCAGAATCTTATAGCTAGCTACACTTTCTGCACTTAAATTCCACCTTTGCTTTCATCCTTTTAGAAGCAGCTCTAATATGCATATGCCAACCTAGAAGTCTGACATGGATTTACTCCCAATATTTTGGACACTCTTATTGATGTGTAGCATTGAAGAGTTGCATAAGGACATTAATGCTTCCCTGTTCTCCCAAGTACCAGTTCACAATGATCTGTGAGAGAATCCACACACATCTTACGGTTGAAGAAATTAACGTGTGACTTATAGCAGAAGCTATAGTCAATTTAAGAACTTAACACTAGGCAAGTCACTTGACTCCAATTCTGAAGTCAGATCTGGCTGTTTTCTCCCAGCATGCCTCAGTGCTCCCCCCCCCCCCCCAAGATAAACAATTTTTTGATCCTCAACCTTTGTCACTGGGAAGGATAAATATATAAAAATATAAAATTGCTTTGACCTCTACAGCAAAAAAAATGTGCTTTTATGTGAGGGCAAAATGCTTACATAAATGTCTGCTTTATTTAACTTTTGCTTAGAGCTGCTATATTGCTTTGATGATGAGCCTCAAACCTTTCTCTTCATTCCTTACACCTCTTTCACCTTTGTCTTTGGCAGCATTCATTTTCTCTTCCCTAACTGCTCATTACAAATAGTTTCTTATCTCTCTCCTTTCTGCCTTCTTTCTTAAAAAAAAAAATCTCTGCTTTTCCTTGTGACCTACATTATAGTGCAGAGAAGATGCATTCTGTGTTTTGAGGTGCTGGGGCTCAAGCTTAGGGCCTTACACCTGCCGGGAAAGCACAGTACCGCTGAAGCACATCCTCTGCCCTCCGGACTCCGTTGTAGTAGAACTGGGTTTTGAAGGGCAGGAAGGAAAGAGGTGCTGAGGTGGGTGGTCACTTGGTAATTCCACGCAATTACTATGTGGCTCTCAGCTCTGGATGTGCATTGGAGAGCATACAAACATCCATACCCAGGGATTTCTTCCCCCCAACTCCATTCACTGATTTTGTGTGAAGCCAAGTTATCTAGAGCTTTAATCACTGCTAAAGTGGTCCTAACAGATCTCCAGCTATGAAGATCCCTGAACTCTTTTTCAAAAAGCACAAGAAAGGTAGGTGCTGGTGGCTCATGCCTGTAATCCTAGCTATTCAGGAAGTTGAGATCTGAGGATTGCAGTTGGAAGCCAGCCCAAGCAAGAAGGTTGGTAAGACTCTTATCTTCAGAAAAAGCTTGAAGGGGAGCTGTGGCTCAAATGATAGAGCTCTAGCCTTAAGCAAAAGCATCTCAGGCCCAGAGTTCAAGCCCCTGGAACAGAAAAAAAATCCCATAAGAAATATGATTCTTGTCATGCACCAACTTAAACAAAGAGGATTAACCCTCTAGCCTCATTTGCTTTTTAAAATTTGCTTTTAGTATTTGCTTTTAGTTAACTTTAAACCATACTAATAGTGGACTCACACAGCTGAATAATATAGTCTTCCATTAGCTTTGCTGTAGATAACACTGCTGATGTATAGATCATGATGAACCATTGGCTAATTAATAGCCTGGCTTACTCTTCAAGGATTTGTCATTTCAGAGATTGGTAAAGGTCATGGTGGACAAAGTAGACTCAGTTTGGCAGTAAACCCACTGAGTCAGAACCTAAGGGTCTTGGAACTATAGCAATACCCTTTAGGGTGTTAGTTATGATTAGAAAAATTCTGGGAAAGTTCAACAAAAGTATTGGTCTTGGAGTTAGCCTATCTGGCTATGAATTCTTGGGTAAGCTGATCAATTCTAGAGTGAGTGAAGTTGCGCAGTCTCAGACTGCATATCTTTTTTTTTTATTGTGAAAATACCGTACAGAGGAGTTACAATTACATGGGCAAGATAATGAGTACATTTCTTATCAAGCATTGTAGCCTCCTCCTTTGTTTCCCCTTCCCACCCACCCCCCATAACACACCCTCCCCCCCCCCCCCCCCCCGCCAAAGTTGTAAAGTTTGTTTTTCAACATAATGACTTGAACATCTCATTGTTGCAATGGAAAAAATGATTTGTTTTTTTCCCTTCCCCTCCACAAATTATACCAACATCAAATACAGTGAAAGCAGGGGTTATACCATGGGGAAGGGACATACAAAGCAACAAAGAAATCATCTTATAAATATGTTAGAAACAATTGCATGAAAGAAAAAGAAACATTTGAATACTTATCTTGGGGTTCATTTCACCTAACATCAACTTATCTGATCTTTTCTGCTTGTTTCAGACATATACTAGTTATTGCAAATAAGGGAAACCATGGGGCCTATGTTCCTTTGGACCTGGCTTACTTCACTTTCAGACTGCATATCTTTCACAGGAAATAGTAACAAGTCATGTAAGGAGTAAATCTGAGATTGTGTAGCCCCAGAATGTACTGGACATTCGGTAGCTAGAGTTGCAAATGAATCTGTCCACCTATGCTTTTCCCATTGGTTGTTCATTGGTTATTGTTCATTAATTCACTCATTCAATATTCATTAATTAGTAAGTGATGCTATTGGCATTTGGTATTGGGAAATAAATCTGATGTAGTACACAGTCTTTCATATTACATTAAATCCAGTTAAAACCTATGGAGTTTAGTATCGTCTCTTATTGTCATGCATATCTTTCTGCGTAACACTAAAAATATCATACATGGAAGAACTGTGGAAAATAAGGAAGCTATGTAAGGGTTTCCTCACCCATTAGTTTTTGTGCGGATATTGGGTCTTGAACTAAGCATCTCATACTGTCTTATGGCTGAGGCTCTACTCTCCAGCCACATTTGTAGTTCTGGCTGCTTTTTTGTTGTTGTTGTTGTTGTTGTTGGGGGAGGTGTTTATCGGAGATAAATAGTAATCTTGAGACTTTATTTTCATGGGTTGGCTTTGAACTATAGTCCTTAGATCTCAGCCTCCTGAATAGCTAGAATTATGGGAATGAGCCATCCAAGTAAAGCTCTTTTGTGGGGAAGCAAGTAGATTTGGGAGTTCCCAAATGTTTTGTGTATATAGTTTAAAAGTGGAGACAGAATTGGTCCCTGTGAACTCCTTAAAAGTTGATTCATTCTCGCCTTGCTTGGAATGGAATTTACAGGCACCAATCACAGGCATTGGCAATCAAATCAGGAGTAGTCTCTTGAGTCTTAAAAAGAAAAACTTGCCCTGGTCATCCAGACAGAGATATGGAAAGCTATCTGGCAGGATCTTCATGCACAGTTAGTTACTAGCCTCTAGAAACAAAGGCAGCCTGGGTGATGGGAGGGAGGAATCCAGCGCCAGCATTCAGGAAGGAGGGTCAAATGGTTGGCATTTCTCTAAAGTCATAACTTTCCTTTCCTTTGTAAAGCCTTTCTGGTCCTTGAGCATCCTCGAGATAAACTCAAGCTCCTCCTTGGCTGGGCTTTCCCGACCTGGGACAGCTCTCTTCAGGGAGTCGCCTGTGACATTCACTCTTCTGCTTTGTTCATACCACATCTTTTGCCTCTTTAATGCCTCTCTCTACTCCGCTCCATCTATCCACATTTATCCTGGTCTTGAAGACCCAGGCTTAGCATCTACCACCTCTGTAGCGTCTATCCACAGCAATGTCTGTTTACTCTGGGCTCTTAAGTGGTTTTTTTTAACCATTCATCTAGTCCTGTCCTTCTTCATTAATCCTGTTTATATGCTTACCTTTCACCTTGCATGTAAGCTCCTTAGAGATAAAACCCTCTCTGTGTGTGTATGTGTCTCTTAGCATCTAGCATAGGGATTCATAAACATGTGCAGTGTATGAATGGGTGAGTGTGTTCTGGCTGATTCACTATAACATCAAAGGATCAACAAGTCTCATAGAAATCTCATGTTATCTCTGTGCTTCTCTAACTCAGGTTTTATATAGACAAACCATCTTTGTAGTATGTTTGCTTGCTTGCTACTGTTTAGTGGGAAAGAGGAGTAGGTTAAGAAGAAAAGTGATTGGTTCTTCTTGTTCTTTATCTAATTATAATTGGCTAGGATAGGAAAAGGAGGTTGGAACAAGGGAAAAAAAACCTCCTCTTGATGGATTGTTTTTCTCTTAAATTTCCTTTCATTCCCATTGGCTGGTATTTTACTTGCTCCTTTGGGATGTTATCCCATTGGTTTGCATCTTTCTTACATCCTAGGATGAATTTCTTTCTGGTGAGGGGTGTTTTCAATAGAAGCAGGAGCAAGTCGCTCTGTTCCCTTTCCCTTGACTCCCATCCCATTGGAGGTAGCAGCTATTGAACGCTGTTGACACCAACATGGTGCATGGGATCGTCTCTAATATCAGAGGGGTGGGATAGAAAATTTCTGTAAAACAGAAACAGTCCTCAAGATCTCAGGAGGAAATGAGGGACCAATCTCTTTAACCCTTACACCATGTCAGTGAAAAAACAGCTTGATGCCATAGGAAACTATTCCAGTGCGGTATCTGGTTGATGATGTGTGATCTCTGACCCAGCAGCATCGGTGCAATCATTGAGAACGTATTAGAAATGCAGATTCCTGGGCCTTGGTCCAGATCCACTGCATCTGACAGCCTGAGCCGGGCCCAGCCATCTGTGTTTGCACCAGCCCTCCAGATGGTTTTGATGCATGCTTCTGTTTCAGAGTGACTGGTGTGCAGCCAGGGCTCCAGTCAGAATGAGCTACTTTGAATTCGCAGCTCTGTCACACAGTAGTGGGATGAGCTGGATAAATTATTTAATCTTCAGAGGGTTTGGTTTTCACCATCCATGAAATGGTGATGTGATGCACTGAATGTTTGTGTCCCCGACAAATGCATTTGTGAAATCTTAACTCTTGAGGCCAGGCATGGTATTAGGAAGCGATGTCTTGGGGAGATGGTTAGATAATGAAAACCAGAACCCCATGAATGGGATTAATGCCTTTAAAAAGAGATCGTAGAGCACAGTCTCTCCTTCTATGTGAAGATACATTGAAAGACAACATTGATGAACCACAGAGCAAGTCCCAGATACGGAATCTACTGGCCTTTTGGACTAAGCAGCTTCTGGAACTAGAAGATACAAGTCTCTTGTTTATAAGCCAAGCTTATAGTACAGTACTTGGTTTTCACATTCCCAAATGGGCTAACATGGGTATACGTGTCCACTTATTGGTACAAGTATTCAAGAATTTAAAGTGCAAATAATGAACTGTGAGTTAGTACTACTATTACTTTGGTAGAGAATATGAAGTGTTCCCTGCTTCTTAACGTGTCTGCTGTTGTTTTCCCCTATCTATTTCTCAAAATTTGGCGGCACATTTAAAATCACTTGGGGAGCTTTAAAAAATGTGATTTCCAAGAGCCTTATGCTAGACTAATTCAGGAAGAATTTGGGGATGTCTTTTCTTTTCTTTTTTTTTTTTTTTGTTCTAGTACTGGGGCTTGAACTTAAGGCCTCAAGCTCTTGCTTAGCTTTTTCGATCAAGGCTAGTGCTCTATCACTTAAGCCACATCTCTACATCTGGATTTTGCTGGCTACTTGGAGTTAAAAGTCTATGGTTTTGTCTACCCGAGCTGGCTCTGAATCACAATTCTCAGCAATCATTCTCTCGAGTAGCTGAGATTCTCGGCATCAGCCACCCATGCCCAAAGAAGATGTTTTTATTGAACAGAAGATAGCAAGATGATTGACATGCAGTGTAAAGAATCAATATTGCTGTGGCTAGGTGCTGTGGGGTAAACTTCATCTCCAATAATGATGTCTTCTTCATTAGTTTTTATGATTTTGTCCAAATTTAAGGATAGCAAAGTAGAGAGAGATGCTGAAAGGGAGGATCAGGACTAGGTTCTTATCTTTGCTGTTCTTGACAATTTGAACTGGACAAGTCTCCCTCCCTTTGCACCCCACCCCCACCTTTAGGGAGCTATTCTGTAGACTTTAAATATCCCTGCCTTCTATCCACTAGATGCCAGCAAATCTTCCTCCTCCTACCAGTTATTACACCTAAAAGGAGGTTTGTGTGTGTGTGTGTGTGTGTGTGTGTGTGTGTGTGTGTTGTCAGTCCTGGAGCTTGAATTCAGGGCCTGAACTGTTCCCGAGCCTCTTTGTACTCAGGCTAGCACTCAACCACTTACACTACAGTGCCACTTCTAGTTTTTTCTGAGTAGTTCATTGGAGATAAGAGTCTCATGGACTTGGATGCTCTCACTGTTTTCGAATCGCAGATCCTCAGATCTTAGCCTCCGGAGTAGCTAGGATTACAGGCATGAGCCACCAGCACCCGGTTTCTTAATGTTGCTAAGCAAGGGACCAAGATTCCTCAGCTGATGGTCTATTATAGTATTTCTGGGTCTGAATCCAAAACCAATCATATTTCACAGTATGATTGGAGCAAGATACTTAACCCTTGAGCTTCCATATCCTCTCTCATGAAAGGGAGGTGATAACTGTCTCTAATTAATCAAGTTCCACTTTTGCTGTTTGAAGAATAAACTAGAAAATGACCCTACCACAGTAGATATTCAGTATACTTTAGCTGTGCTTCATGTGTGCATTAGTAGCCTTGTTTTGATTCCAAACCACTGAAAAAATGTTTTCTTAAAGGTTTCATGTAGGAATTGTATGTTTATTCACTACTTCCTCCTTTGGACAAAGAATCTGCTAGATTCTCACAAATATCTCAGGATCTTTGTATAAGGATGGACAAATCCATTTTCCAATTCATAAATGTACCATTTATACTTGTGAACACTTACCCTATGTAGTCCACAAAGAAACCTTAGCAGTTTAATTTTGGTATAGAGTAGGGTAGTTATTATTGCTTTCCTCTAAAGCTAAATTATTTTGTTTCCCGAGTTTGCAAATATTTTAACTTTGCTTCATGCCCATACTATAAAACCTTTTCAGATTTCTAAGCACTTTTTCTATAATACTCATGTTTAGTTTTCATCTAAGAAAAGTTACGAGGAAATAGGACAGGTACAGAGGCCAACACTTAAAATAATGGATGATATTAGGAGGAGAACCTAGAATTCAAACAGCAGAAATCTTGGCTCAGCGTGCTCATTTACTGCTATGTTCTTAAACTTTCTTCCAACAGCTCAGATTTTAAACATTAAGAAATTAAGAGGTGTAACTTCATATGGTGAGGTACAAGAGAATGCTGTAATTACATGTGTTATCAGGTAGAATAGACAAGATGGATGCTTGGGAATGATTACTTTTGATTTCATTAAATGCTAAGTATTTCTGATATTGAGCACATTTCAACAGAGATCCAAACTACGTATGAATACAGAACTGAGCATTAGGAAAGAACTGACTTGTTTCACTCCTTACATTTTGATCTCTGTGCATTTAGCAAATATTTAGTGCATAATCCAACAGCTGACTCAAGTTCTTTGCTTAGTGGAACTCCCAGTCCATAAGTTTAGTGTACAGGAAGACCTCTGCATTTTCTTGAAGATGCTCAATCATGGTGAGTTCAGCACCAGGAAAACCAGTTTTTCTGTTGCATCAACCTACTGATCACTTATTGCTACATCATTGGTATAATGCTCCACCACTAGTTATGCATGTATGTATGAATGTATGTATATGTACATGTGTATATTTATATGCATGTGTGCATGCCCAAATCATTTTCAAAATGGTGACATAATTTCTGTGTTCTTCCATTGATCTTCTCAATGTAATAGATCCTACCAGAAATACTATGGGGGCTATTTGTCATTACTTAACTTCTGGGTGGATAAAGGTGATGACTACACATGGTACTTTATCCCCAGAATGCCACAGTTCTAGTTAGTAACTTGGCCCAGGATCTTGCTTACTTAAGTATCTTTAAGTGAGTATGTATATAGAGATAAGCTTATATTTGTACACATTGATGTATATACACATGTACATACATATAGTCTAGAAGCATTTTCATCCTTCAGGAATCTCAGATTGCCATCAGAGAAGAAATATAACCAGACTCTTCCACTCTATCTATCTTTCACGTGGTACATCAAGCTTACTCAAAGCCGGAAACTTTGCCATTACCATCCTCAATTTGATCGTGAGTTCAATTTTGCTATATTGAAACCTTTTATTGGTCTAGAAGCCATTCTACCGAGGGAGGAAACACTATTTAAAAAAAGATTCCAAGAAAATTGGCCCCACTGACTCACTACTGTAATCCTGGATACTCAGAAGGCTGAAATCTGGAGGAATTTGAGTCAGCACAGGCAGAAACTCTGCTAGATTTTTATCTCCAAAATAGTCAGCCCAAAACAGGGCTGGAGTCACGGTTTAAGTGGTAGAGTGTCAGCCTTTAAGTACAAGGCCCTGAGTTCAAACTCTAGTACTGCTTTAACAAAGGTAAAAAGACTGATCCTATAGGAGTCTTTCCGAAGAGACCCTCACCAAAGAAGTTGATCTTCCAGAACCTGACGAGCCTGTCAGAAAGAATTCAGGAAGAGTCACAGCACTCACTAAACAGATTCCATTCTGCTGCAATACCAGCAGGAGTTGACTTTCACATTTCACATCTTCCAAGGACCACATTCACCAAGAGACAGCTTATTAAGAAGGAATAACACAGACCGGTCGACAAGATCAAAGTCCATTGCATGCGTGCAAGAATGTAAATCCCATGATGAAACTCCATTGACCAATTAATTTATGCCAATAAAAACATAAGCAGTTGGGGAAAAAAAAGAAACAACTTAACCAAGTAGAGAAAATTTACCAAAAATTCTTTTTAGAAAAGCCCAAGAATAGCAGCCTTATCTCTATACGTAGCCTAAGTTCGCATTTGCAGAAAGCAGTTTGTCCCTGCAGTTTCTGATAAGGTAGAGCCGCGCATGCGTTCTTTCCTCTCACTCGGCTTGGGACGTCTTACAGCATCTTGTAGCCAACTAAAATGATGAATATATTACTGAGCAGAGTGAGAAACAAATGAAGAATATAAAACCACACCAACAAATCGTGTTGCCAGACTAAAAGAAGAGTCAGTATCCTTGAAGAACAAAATCTATCTCAAAATAGGGGTTGAGTGAGATCTAAAGTAAAACAGAAAATCCAGAAGAGCAGTCGAAGGCAAATGTATGAATTTTCATTCCCAGGAGCTTCAAGGCTCTACATGGCTAAGGAGAAACCACAGCTACCCTGGACTGAGAACTTGCTATGTGCTAGGTATCATGTTCATGGGTTTAATGCTGTCTTTATCACAACAACTGGAAGGCAGATGCTAGTGTTATCAAGTAACTGGTGAGAAAATTGGGGGACGGTGAGACTAAGGAATGGACATTAGAAAGGTAGTTCTTCTAGTATGCTCTACTACCCTGTAGCATTACCTCTCACTCCTGGGTACTAATGAAAGATGCAGATTCTTTCAGACCTTCTGAGGTGTGGTCCCGAGAGTGTAGGAGTGAAGGCCATAGCATTTAAGAAGCCCTCAAAGCCAGTCACTGGGAGCTAACTGCTGCAATCCCAGCTACTCTGGAGGCTGAGATCTGAGCCGTTTGAAGCCAGCTCAGGCAGGAAAGTCTGTGAGACTCTTATTGTTACCAATAAACTACTTAAAAAAAAAAACACTAAAAACTGGAAGTCTTTGTTTTGGAGCTGTGGCTCAAGTGGTAGAGTGCTAGACTTTAGCAAAAGAAGCTCAGGGTTAGCTCCCAGGCCCCAGAACTGACTGGTACACACATGCACACGCACATGTGCACACGTGTACACACACACACACACACACACACACACACACACACACACACATACAGAAGCCCTTCAGCTGAGAATGATGGCTATACTACACAATACAAATGTCTGCCTTTTGTAGCTTTTTTTCATGACTACAAGGGGTCTCAATCAATGTCATTCCTTTATCATTCATCATGTTTTACCTGTTAAGTTCCTTTCTAAATCACATACACAATATATGGAGTTACTCATGAGAGGAGTTTTTCAGGAAAGCTAACTTCAAGCCAGATATCAGTGACTCATGCCAGTAATCTTAGTTGTTCAGGAGGTTGAGATCTGGAGGACTGTAATTCCGAGTCAGCCTGGGCAAAAAAAAAGTCTGTGAGATTCCATTTCTGCAACAACCAGCAACCATGTGAGTCTAAAAGTGTACCACAAGTGGTCGAGTGTTAGTTAAGCAGGCCAGCCAAAGAATGTAGGCTCTGAGTTGAAACTCCAGTATTAGAAAAAGAAAGAAGGAAAGCAAGCAAGCGAGCAAGCAGGAAAGCTACACTTTTATATGTTTAAGTAGTAACTACAGTATTGATATTATTTTTCTATTTGAAGTCTTGAAGAATTGTGTTTCCAAGTCCCATAATCTCAGCAGGAGATAGTGGTCTTCACAGACCAAAGAAGGCCATATTGTACAATATGCATATTTTACATGTATTTCTTTTTTGGCGGGGAGGGCGGTCGTGGGGCTTGAACTCTGGGCCCTGGCGCTGTCCCTCAGCTCTTCAGCTCAAGGCGAGCGCTCTACCACTTGAGCCACACCGCCACTTCTGGCTTTTTTCTTTTTGCTTATGTGGTGCTGAGGAATCGAACCCAGGGCCTCAGGCATGCAAGGCAAGCGCTCTACCACTGAGCCACCTTCCCAGCCCTACATGTATGTCTTTATTATTCACTTATTTATTTTTTGCTGGAGCTTAGCATGGGCACTGTCTCTGAGCTTCTTTTGCTCAAGGCTAGTGCTTTACCACTCCAGCCACAGAGTCGCTTCTGGCTTTTTCTGAGTAGTTTATTGGAGATAAGAGTCTCTTGGACTTTCCTTCCTGGGGTGGCTTTGAACTGTGTTCCTCAGATCTCAGCCCTTGGAGTAAGCTATGATTACAGGCATGAGCTGCCACTTCCTGACTTACTTTTGCTTTTTAATGTAAGATGCAAGTGGTCTCACCTCCTTCTTCGGGACAATTAAGTGATTGCCAGAGCAAGGCAAATGGACAAGATGTTGGGGGAAGATTCTCCCCGAGGTCTCTTTTAGGACAGCCCGGTCCACAGTAGTTACCGTTCAGTTGCACCAAAAGTGTTTGGTTGTCAGGACTATCTATGATTCTCAAAAACTTGGGGCTACCCAGCGATCCTCACAAGACACTATGTTGGAAATGAACTTTACACCTTGCGGAGGGGGAGGGAGTCGGGGAGGGAGCGGGAAAGAGAGAAAAATGAGAGAGGGGTAAGGGACGTTTGGTAAGAAATGTACTTACTGTCTTACTTATGCAACTGTAACCCCTGCGTATAGCACCTTTACAAGAAAATTAAAATTAAAAGAAATTGGGCTACCTCCCACTGATGTGTTGGGGAATGAGAATTGTTACTTTTCTTCGCTATGATGTCAGTCCTAGATTTTCGGTTTTGGTTCTGGCAATTTCTTCCTCTCTCCTCCCTCCTCCATCACCCCTTCCCTTCCCTCCCCTCCCTTATCCCTCTGCCTCCTTTCCCTTCTTTCCTTCCTTCCTTTTTGTTCTTCCATACTGAAGAATGAGCTCACCAATGCTGAGCTACCGCCCCGTCCATAATCCTTCCACCCAGTGTATTGGTTTGTCCTTTGAGACAGTGTCCTACAGGCTGCCCTGGAATGCTTTCCATTTTCCTTTTCCCTCCTGGGATGACAGACAGGTGTGTGATGAATACTTTCATGTATTATCATCATTAATGCCTCTGCCATACTTCATGCCGGATGGAATTACTTCAGGATTGAATGGCACATTAAAATTGGGGTGTCGGTAAAGAAAGAACAAAGGAACGCATGTTCGGGA
This sequence comes from Dipodomys spectabilis, assembly GCF_019054845.1. NCBI lineage: Eukaryota > Metazoa > Chordata > Mammalia > Rodentia > Heteromyidae > Dipodomys > Dipodomys spectabilis. The sequence goes on along the minus strand of NW_024870918.1, from coordinate 8,753,768 downwards.
CACTCTCTTGCCTCTGTTTTCTAGGATTGCTGGTTTGTGAACACAGCTTGGAGGTTTGCTTGGCACTCACAGAACAAAGGGGAAAATACACCATGTGCAAGCAACTCGGTAAATGTGTCAGCATCTGAATGTCCACTGTATTCATCGTCTGTAATCTGAACCCCATACTTATTAGGGGTTCAAATTGCTGTTCTTAGCACTATTAAGTGGTAAATTAAAGTTATTTTCAAACTGCTTGAAAAGCATGATCAAAATATAGGCTTTGGGGGTCAACAAAGCCCGAGGACTTTGCAGTGATAAATGTCATATCAACAACTTAAAAGACTCCTCCTTCTACTCTATTTAGATGATTTTGTTTTTTTCTTTGCTGAGATAAAAATCACCAAGTAGAAATAATTGCTATTTAACATCATCACACTGGCGAACCAATCCTCATTAGGATGATGTAGAGATATAAGCATTGGATTATGATCTAATGGTTGGAGATTAAGAAATAGACCCTCACGGCTAAAGAATGGGTGGTGAATGCTGCAGAGACTATGACAATAAATCGAGGACTTTCTCTGTGACCAAACCACTTACAAAGAAGAATCCAATTCGCCTGTGCCCTTCCTACTAATGGGTCCAAGAATAGTTAGTGCTCAGAGTCTAAAAATTCTCTTTTGCTAGCTAGAGGCACTTGAGGGGTGATGGGCTGAAGGAAGAGCCGCCTTAGGTATGTTCGAGAAAAGTGCTTATTCTGAGTTTTTGAAGAGACGAAATGGCCTTACTGAAGAGTTAGTTTGTATCACTTAGTGTATGAAAAAGATAGCATCATTAGGAGACTTTAGAACAGGCAGGGATTCACACAACATTCACTCTAAAATGAATCAACACAAAACTGAATATTTAAATGATAACTAGCACAGTTTATTGCCTGCCTTTTTTTGAGATTCTAGATCAGTACTTTATAAGATAAAATAGAATATCATAAAAGAATTTGACCAAGACACATTGTACTCAGAAGTTGCTTTTTTGAATTTAAAAGTCCTTTGTACACCTACTTAAAGATAATTAAAATGTTTTTCAAAGAGAACCTTTTGCTATGTGAATTTAGGGTTAGAGAAAAATAAAATAGAATTAGTAGTGGAAATGCTAAGATAATATTAGTAATACTAAAAGAATAGCAGCCTGGTTTTCTCTATTGATACAGGTTTTTCTTTTCATTCTTTCTTGCTTTTTATGGTGCCGGTTCTGGGGTTTGAACTAAGGACCTGGGTGCTGTCTCTGACCTTTGTGCTCAAAGTTAGTGCTCTGCCACTCGAGCCACAGCTCTCTTCTCTCAGCTTATCTGATGGCTAGTTGGAGACAAGAGTCTCAAACTTTACTGTACTGGCTGTTTTTGGACTATGATTCTCAGATCTCAGCCTCCTGAGAAGCTAGGATTACAGGCGTGAACCATCAGTACCCATACCACCATTCACATAATTTTAATGGAAAAGGGGAGAGGAATATGTCCAGAGCTGTTCTGAACACTATAACACCAGTGCGGTGTTTACAACAATGGCAAATGTTGATTAGTTGAGATGACTTAAGATCAGCAGGAGATGGCAGCATAAAAAGAAAACAAAATGCTATGGCTATGCTGGGCCTTGAACTCAGAGCCTGGGTACTGTTCTTTAGCTTTTTCACCCAAGGCAGTGGGCGCTCTACCACTTGAGCCACACCTCTATTTCCAATAACTGAAAAGCTGTTGAAGAGAAAATTCAATTTCACAATTCGCTTAGGGCAAACTTTGTCCTGTTAAATTTTCTAACTGATTCTGGTTACTCGTATTACTAAGGATTCTTACTAAGGATTTGGTGCTTTCCAGGGTTGGTAGAGGAAATAAAAATGGTAGATTTGTATTTACCATTATATAATAAAACTAAATAAATAATAAGTAAAAATAAATAAACATAAAAATGGTAGGTCATAATGTTAGATCATCTGTGGGTTCGCTTTAGTTTCTTTGAATGGATCATTTGTGTATGTTTGAATTTGATTGCACACTTTTGACCCTGGAGGTCATTGACTAAGAGTTATCATTTCAATTTGTGTACTTTTGTGCCTGGTAGAAAGACTTGTTGGCATTGGAAGTCCAAGGTCTTGGGCAAACACTGGGACAACAACCACATTCTCACATAGCATGCAGGTAGAAGGATCAGAAGTGAAACTCTATTAGAGCTGTGTGTGTATGACCTGGCGTGTTGTCCTAGGTGGCTTCAGGAAATTCAACCATCATTTTTTTTCTTTCTGAACTGCAGGTGCAGAGCAGGCTGTCTCTAAAGGAAAACAATTGGCAGGATTGGGTTTACAAAAGAAGAAGAAGAAAAGGTATCACCTAGCAGGTTGTCTCATAGGAATCCAGACATATAGAGCTGTGGTGGGTCTAGGCAACTCGCAGGCCAAGAGATCAAGGTGAAATCCAAGGTCAGTTCAGTCCCACAGAAATATAATGCAAACTACAAAGGCAACTCAAATATTTCTTAAGAACTACATTAAAAAAAAAAAAGTATCAAGCCGGGAACTGGTGGCTCACGCCTGTAATCCTAGCTACTCAGGAGGCTGAGATCTGAGGATCATGGTTCAAAGCCAGCCATGGCAGAAAAATCTGTGAGACTCTTACATCCAATAAATTACTCAGAAAACGCTGGCCATAGCGCTGTGGGTCAAGTGGTAGAGCACTAGCCTTGAGCACAAAGAGGCTCAAGGACAGCACCCTGGCCCTGAGTTCAAGTCCCAGGACCAGGAAAAAAAATAACCAAGATCCAGGTGAAAATAATTTCAATGACATATTTTATTTAAACCTGTAGAGGCCAAATATTATCATGTCACCAAATAATCAGCATTGGGAATCATGTCCTAGGATAATCAGCATTAAGAATTCTTAATTAGGTAGCGTACTTATTTTCTTTTTTTTGTTGTGTGTGTTTTTCACTTGGACCCCATCTGTTTTTGTTTAAATTTGAATTTTCTCGGTTTGTTTTAATGTTAAAATTCCAATAATTCAAGTCAAAGAGTTTCAGCCAAAACAATACAGTATACTTAATGGAAAAGCATTTAACGATGCTTTAAAATTTAAATATAAATTTTAATTAATTGCATTGAAATGATGTTAAACATTCAGTTCCTTTCGCACATATTTCAGATGCTAGCTTGCATGTTGTACGGATTGTGTCGCTTTTGGTAATTCTTTTATTTGGTTACAAAATCAAGGCTGAATATTTGCAGCCTTGCCCTTAATCTTGTACTTTGCATACAGAATATACTTACCAAAGAATTATTGACTAAAGCGAAAAGGAGACTTGGGTGTTCTAATCTAGTGATCATGTGGCCTGTTTTTCAGTTACCTTCCTGCTAGTAACCCTACTTTCTATAGAACAGTGGTTTTTCCAAATATGGCCCTTGGTCTGAAAATATCAGTATTCCCTTGGCTTGTGTTAGAAATGCAAATCCCTGGGCTTCTACTTCAGATCTACTTAAGCAGAAAACTCTGGGGATGAGGCCCAGCAATCTGTGCTTGAACAAGTTCCCCAAAGTGATTCTGATACACACTCAAGTCTGAGTACCACTGTACAACAGTGGTCTACAGGAGTACTTTTTTTCAGTAAAAAAGTTAAGTCATTTTATTGTCCATGCATACAATTGGATATTACACAGATAGGAGAATGAATTACTATTGCATACCTCAACATAAATGAATTGAGGTAAAACTAGCTGGGTGCTGGTGGCTCATGCCTGTAATCCTGGCTACTCAGGAGGCTGAGATCCGAGGATCACATTTCAAAGCCAGCCTGGACAGAAAAGTCTATGAGACTCTTATCTCTAATTAGCTACTAGAAAACTGGAAGTGATGCTGTAGCTCAAAGTGGTAGACAGGAGTCTTGTTCTCTAGAGTTTTTCACTTGGATGAAATAGATGGCAGAGGACCAAGACTCTCTAGCTCTACAGAGTTGTTCTGTAGAACTGCCTGCAGCGATGCTCACACCCTCTGGGCACACTATCCAATAGGGTCACCAATATTTAATATGGTAGTAATAAATGTGACTATTTTCTGACCACTGGAAATGTAACTACTGTAAGTAAGGAATTAAGTTTGAAGGGATATTTAATTTTCCTTGGCTTAAATTTTAATTTCGTTAACTACATATGGCTAGGGACTATGTGACAACCCTTTCTTAGACACAGGCAGAGAAGCAAAGGGTTTGGCAGTTGGGATGGGATGTTTTGGATACACACTTGGAGTGAGAGCAGGGTTAAGTCTGAGGCGGTACCTCAGGACCCTGCCTTCTCTACGACTCCTCCATCCAAAGGGCGTGGTGAATTCACCGAACTAGTGTGTGTTCTAAACCCAGGATTAGGGCTACCATAACAACCTATACCCCACTGCCTGATAAACACCCTTGGACTTACTTTTCCAGGTCAGGAGTAGAATCATGACGTCTGACAAGGAGTCCAAGATACACAATGATGACGACAATCATACTTTGTAATTAATTAATGATTGCATAAGGTGCTCTCTTCTTTTGGCCCCTGAGTTATCAGAAATGACTGTCTACTAATTTATTAATGGTACAGGATATCTGGTGGTGATGTGTGGTGATATATGGTAACCTTTTTCTTACTCATTAATTCTTTTATCTTTCCTTCTTTCCTTCCTTCCTTCCTTTCTTCCTTCCTTCCTTTCGTCAATTATGGGGCTTGAACTTTGGGCCTGGGCACTGTCCCTCAGCTCTTCAGCTCAACTACTTGAGCCACAGAGCCACTTCCAGTTAGTTTTCTTTTTCTTTCTTTCTTTTTTTTTGAAAAAGAATTTTTTAAAATAAGTTTTTATTGTGAAAATACTGTACAGAGGGGCTACAGTTACATGAGCAAGGTAATGAGTACATTTCTTATCAAGCATTGTTGCCGCCTCCTTTGTCTACTTCCGGTTTTCTAGAGATAAGAGTCCTACAGACTTTCCTGCCCAAGCTGGCTTTGAACCAAGATCCTCAGATCTCAGCCTCCTGAGTAGCTAGGATGACAGGTGTGAGCCACTGGCGCCTGACTAATTCTCTTTTTCTTAAAAGAAGTAAGCTTTGTGGAGCTGACAAGTGTCTCTATCTTTGTCCTGGACCTTTTCTCCCTCCACTGTTGTTGTACAATTACTATGATTTCCTAAACTTCCTAAAGTACAGGAGTTTTCCATAATGACACAGAAAAAGAAAATGACCAGTCTGCAAAGGGTGAGATAGAAAGCCCTCAGTCCACAGCTCTTATTACTTAAATAACACTGAGTAAGAAGAAAAGTGAGTCAGTTTTTTGGTTGTTATTGTTGTTCAGGTAACACTTAAACCAACTAAAATCCCTACTTTACCCAGACACAAATCCTACTTGGTCATGAAATGGAAGAAGGTTTCAGGGGTCTGGGATGTGATTTCCTGGTGAAAATTTCACCAGGTAAAGATGAAGGACTGAAGGACTCTGCAGGACCTCTGGGCAACACATCACAGGGTGCTTTGTAATTTCGAGACCTCCCAGGAGACAAAGTATGATCCTCAAACAACTCTAGCTCCTGAATCTCCTCCTTATTCACCTACCCTTTTCTTTAGCAAGAAAGCACTGCAGTTAGTTGTAAAACTTTTGCCATGGTTAAACCATTTTTTACTGATAAAACAATACATACTATGTATAGTACGGAATCACATAAATAGGTAAACTGGCAAAAATTACTTCTGTCTGAGACAAAGAGGAAAATGGTGGAACACTGTTATCTTTAATGTGTCCACCTGCCATTTTCCTGAAAAGGGATCTTTCCCTACCTCATCTATCTCCTGCTTTAATTGGCAGACAGTAAAGTCTGATGGGAAAATAATGGTCTCTTAAATACCTGAGAATGAAAAGCAAATTAAGTTAGCACAGAGTAAAAGGCAAGTAATTACATAATGTCAATCTCATTTTCTACCATGTAGTCTTAACGACCATGCAAAAGAAGGGCATGTTTAGGAGAGGGAAACAAAATAAGACTGCTTCTTTAGGTGACTTGCACAGAGAGCTTTTGGAAAGCCTCTAGAGTAAGCGTTACCTGTTTCAACGTCTTCAGTGTCTTTGGCTTAATTTGTAAAACCTCTACGACAAGGTGACCCCAATTGTTAGCTAAGTTTTCTTTTCTGTTCCATAGATATGTTTCAGAATAGCAAGATAACCTGACGGCTTTATGCAACAGACCAAGAAAGCCACAGAGCATCCCGAGATGGATTCCATCTTTGCCCAAGGCCAGCCCAGTCTTTGGGCTTCAGGAGATGTTTATCCTCAGTTTTCTTATTCATGGAAAAGGAAAAGGCACATGTTGAGAGATTGTGGGTGTAGAATGCCCAGTGGCAATGACAGGGAAGCCCCCTGTCATGATGTGGGGTGGGGTGTCCTGCTGGGAGGAAGAGAAAGGGGACCCATAGACCGGACAAGTGGCAACTGAAAGACAACTGATCAGCTGTCCTTACGCTCCCACCTCTTTCCTCTTCTTTCTTTCCTTTTTCTCTTTCTCCCTTCTTCTCTTTCCCTCCCTTTTCCTTCTCTCCTTCCTTCCTTCTCCTTTCCTCTTTCCTTCCTTCCCTCCTTCCCTCCCTCCCTCTCTCCCTCCTTCCTTCCTTCCCTCCTTCCTTCCTTCCTTCCTTCCTTCCTTCCTTCCTTCCTTCCTTCCTTCCTTCCTTCCTTCCTTCCTTCCTTCCTTCCTTCCTTCCTTCCTTCCTCCCTCCCTCCCTCCCTCCTTCCTTCCTCCCTCCCTTCTCCCTCCCTCCTTCCTTCCTTCCTTCCTTTCTTCCTTCCTTCCTTCCTTCCCTCTTTCCCTCTCTCCTTTTCCCTTCCTTCCTTTATGTAAACATTGGGTATCCATATGTTTGTGTTTGCTTGTGCATTTTTTTATGTGTGAGCAATTTAGGAAACCTTCACAGAAGGAGAAAAACTGCAAGTGATTTTATTTCCCAGAGAAAAATCAACCTTAAGAGTTTGAAGTGGGGCTGGAAATATGGCTCAGTGGTAGAGGGCTTGCCTAGCATACATGAAACCCTCGGTTCGATTGCTCAATACCACATCAACGGAAAAGGCCAGGAGTGGCGCTGTGGCTCAAGTGATAGAGTGCTAGCCTTGAGCAAAAGAAGCTCAGCGATAGTGCTCAGGCCCTGAGTTCAAGCCCCAGGACTGGCCAAAAAAAAAAAAGAGTTTGAAGTATTTTTTTTTAATGCATTTCCCTCCATACATTTCCTAGAACTTGTCTCTCTCTCTCTCTCATGTATCTGGGTGATCATGTAATGTAAGCTGTATTAAATGTCAACCTACATATATGTAGATTGTATCCATGATTCTTTTTTTAATTATCCTTTAAACTCAGACATAAAACTGTACCATTTAAGAATATTCCTGAAAGAACAGGCAAAGGAATTATTGCCTTTTTGATTGGAGCTTACTGAAGGTCTGATGGAATTAACTGTTGAGGACCTGCAAATGGGAGGTGTGGCCAAATGGGTGTGGCCACAGCTCTGAGATTCCCAGCTGGGGAAATGGTGCGCCATGCTCCTCAGAGAGCAGCTGGTGCCCATAATGACAAACCTTCCCCGTGGAAGAGGCACAGAGATAAATTAGGGTTTATTTATATAAACCCAAAGTGTTTACATAGGAAACACACACAGCGAGTGTTCCATATTCCCATCTATTGACAGTATGCCCAGTAAGCTTTACCCTTATAAACATACACGGAAGTCTGAGCTATTCAGAATTTTATCATGTAAGTTTCCAAATTTCCCCTGAAGCACCGTGGCTGCTATTTCAAGCACCCTGATTTATCTACAGGAGTTTCTTTGAGAGATTTTTCTACAGTACTTTACATACCTTTTATTTCTTGAATATAGTATTCTGCACAGGGGTTACCATTTGGTGAAGACAACTCTCTTTTAGGGCCCCCTAACTCTGATGCGATATGCCAGTGCTCAGGTATACTGAGATGTGAAGCAATATTGGTATCTGCGTACACAGAAATTAGGTTCCTCAGGCTATGAGTTTGATGCTTTGTGTCTTCTATTAGAAGTTCTCTGTCCCTTGATTTTCTGACAATCTACTGGATCAGTGCATTTTCCTAATGTAACACCATTCTCCACGCAGCCCTTCCATTCCAGATGCTTTAGTTTATTCTTTCTTGCAGAGGATTTGGAAACCAGATCCCCAAGCTTGCTTGGAAGGGTGCATAAAGTAGAACAAAAATATATAAAATAAAAATAAACACCAGCATTGAGACCAGCCTAATTGTTTCTGGAAGAGTTGTGAGATTTAGGAATAAATTTTGCTGTCTATTTTGGCTATTTTCCTTTCCCCTTCTTTCCCTTCCTCTTTCTTCCTCCTCTCCATTTCCCCCCTCCTTCTCAGGTCATGATTATGGCATATAGCACAACCAATTGATAAATGTTAAATAAACAGAATGAAACATAATTTCTGGTAAAGGGGGAATGTTTTCTCTTTACTATTGGCCTTGTCTTCCATTTCAATACTACAACAAAGACATAGGGCTATCCCAAAGAAGCTGGGGACCAGCAGCGGGAAGGTATACCATGGTAGTGATTTTGAAAACCTTAATGCATGTATGAATTACTTTGAAAGTGGTTGATTCTATTGAGTAGGCAGAGTAGAAGGTCTGAGAGTTGGCGTTTCCGCTACATTTTATTCCACTCTAACTACAACACTTTTTAGAGTAAGAAACTGAGCACCTGTCTTGTCTTGTCATTTCTCAAGTCTTGCATTCTACAGTTGACTTTCCAGGGATAAGCGAATGCTTAAAGCAGGATCCCGTGGGTGTCAGGGGAACTGAATATGCATGGTTATGTTCTATTTTGGCATTATCAAAATATGGGTCATTGTATATAGAAATACATTTTCTATTTTCCCAAACCCCCAAATAAATAAATACCCATGAACCATGAGGACAAATAACTATTAACACACACACACACACACACACACACACACACACACACATACACACACACATACACACACACACGCACAATACAACCTTTCTGTAACTTTCTAAGCCTGAGAACTGATTGGAAACAAATTTGATTACATATGGGATGTCTTCTATTTTTTATACTTTTTATACATTAATAAACGAAATACACCTTATCTACTAAAATCTCTGTGATGTACACAGTTTAGTATAAATACATTTGACTTCCAGCTGTCAGTGAGTTTAGATAAATCCAACTTTGAGGAAAACATATTTTATATGAAAAACAATTTCAAGTTTCATGAAGAAAAATCCTTCTTTATTATCTCAGTCACACCACACTAGGCAGTGAAATGGAAATCCAGGTAGTCACTAGCACATTATGATCTATATTCACTTAGCATCCACTATCCATGTTAAAGTTGAGTGCTTATGCCTTTGTTTTACTTATATTATTGGCCATAAATCTTAAGTTTTCTTTTCTTTTTTTAGGCACATTAATTTAAAGGAGTGGCAAATTTTGACAAAGAAGAATCTAGAATGTGAAACTGGAGGCCCAACCTGATAACTATGGTGAGAAAATAATTTTCTGGGGAAGATGTGGTACTGGTTTGGGGTAAAATGGAGAAGTGTCCCCAGAAACAGTCTCAGGGAGGAGAGAGGGTGGGATTTATTTGAGTGCACAGAACAAACCCTTCAATACTCGCATTTTGTCTTGTTCTGTTTTTTTTATTTTTAATTTGGTGTTCATGGATGTGGAGATGAAGAAGGAAAAGTGATATTTGTTGAATACTATATACTTTTCTAGACGCATTTCATGCAACAAATGATTTGAATCTCAAAAATGTCCTATGAGATTGATCTTGACTTTTTTTTTAATCTGGTGGCTTGATCTAAGGACCTAACTGTTGCTGAGCGTCTTTTGTTCAAGGCTAGAGCTCTACCACTTGATCCACAGCTCTACTTCCAGACTTTTGGTAATTTATTGCAGAGAAGAGTTTCATGAACTTTCCTGTGCAGGCTGGCTTCAAACCACCATCCTCAGATCTCAGTCTCCTGATTAGCTAAGTTTACAGGCATGATCCTCTAGCCCCCACAGAAGCTGACATTTTAAGATTGAGAAAATTGAGGATCACAGAGTAGTTGCCCACAGCTCCATCATCGATAAATCAAAGCCAGGGGGTAAATCCAGTCGGGATGTGGGGCTTCTCACTGGTGAGGGGAACACTAACCTATGGGGACACTGTTTGAAGGGAAACTTCTAAACCGTGGTGGATATGTCGGGGTGAGGGTGGATTGGGAACTTTTTCTTAGTCCTATTTTAGCAACGAAAGAAACAGAAGAGAGACCCAGAAACCCAGTTATGTTCCTTTAAATTTACAAATTCTTTCTCTTGTCCTTTGCTTTCCCAACTTGACTTTCTGTTTTTCTTACCCACTTGCAAAAGTACTAATCTTTTGATGGGAGACCAAGTGAGAATATTCTGACCCCAAATATAAATGTTGCTGAGATGCTCTGTCATTGGATGGCGAAAGAGAACACCTTAGACCACTCTCTGAATGTTAATGTTGCTTCAGTCTAAAGGCAAATTATGGTTAGAATCTGTCTTGGGCCAAGTTCACAGGTAATGCGGTCACTTCTTTTTGAGTTCCTTTTTAATTTTCTTTTAAATTTCATTTAATGAAGCAAAATCTAGAGGAAAACAAGAAGGTATAAGAAACGTTAATTGTGAAAGCAGGCCAGAGAAATATACAAGTGTTATCTCCCGAGGATTAAAACCTATCTTGCTTTGAATCACTTTGTACCCATGCAACAAGGTAATACATGTGCTTTAGCTGACAAAACAAGATTCCACTGATAGCTTAAAAGCCCTACTTCTTATGTAATGAATATACTATTTCATGTACTAATGGCCTGCAAAGAATGAGAAATGCTTTTGATCTTTCAGTCAGCAGGAAAGTTAACTGGATGATGAATTAACCATATAATACCCTTGTTTTAAATCAAAGAATCCCCAGCCATAATGAATGATGATCTATAACTATATTACATTGTATATAATGTTATTTATTAGGATGAGAGGTAGACTCACTTCCATCTCTAGCTTGTCTCTTAAAAGCATATTTTATGAGTAGATAAAAAAGGTAGCCATTGATTTCCTTTGAGGAAAACATCATGATTTATTGACTTGAGTTTGCCAAGGTCAATATTTTCCTCATCGGAAAATGTATCATACGTTTAGTGAATCATGACATCAATTTTTGTGTTGTTATACATACTCCAGATGTTTAATAGTTATAGAATATAAGAGCTACAAAGAAGTTGAGCCTAAACTCCTCAATTGCTAGGTGACAAAATTGAGTCTCACTGAAAGGAAAGGACTTAGCCTAATTATTCCATTTGCTCTTTTTCATGCTGATGGAAAAGCATTTTTGCTTAGATTTAGTCTGCAATACTCCCCTGGTTTTCCTATGTATTTTGAGAATTTGTCTTTTAAATCCAGAGAAACTTGATTGATTGATTGATTGGCTGACTGATTGATTGTGCGGATGACAGAGCATGAAGTCAGGGCCTGGACACTGTACTTAGCTTTTTTGCTTAAGGCTGGAGCTCTACCACTTGAGCCACAGTTCCACTCCTGGCATTTTGGTTGTTAAGTGGAGATGATAAGAGGTTGTGATCTAAAACCATCAGAGATACTAGCACAGCTTACTCCACTAAGATCCTCATAGACCCTTCTCTACTCCAAATTTAAATAAGGAAAAAACCACAAACAAGCTTTGGCAGATTCAGAGAAAAAAAAGATTCCAGTTTTGTGGAATGGTGTAACTCAGAAGCAGGGATACAGATTCTGAAAAATAAAATTATCTGAAAACACATTTGCTCACTTGCTTGCCCCCCCTACACACACACACACACACACACACACACACACACACACACACACACACACACACTTACATTTAGTTCCAATTTTTCTAAAGCAATAATACAAAGACATGAAGCACATTTCTCAATAATATAAGTTACATGTTTACTCTAGAATCTCACATGTTACTCCATCTGTGGATCATTAGCACTTTGGTAAATTTTATGGATAGTTTATACTTCAGTATCCTCTATGAAAAAGTATTGTATAGATTATTATTTCTTTCTGAAAACAGGATTTGAACTCCTGATCTGGTGCATTCTCTCATTGGCTGATGCTTTTACTACCTGAGCCATGACTCCAACCCTGTATTGATTATTATTTTTTTAAATAAGTTTTTATTGTGAAAATACTGTACAGCGGGGTTATAGTTACATGAGCAAGGTCATGAGTACATTTCTTATCCAGCATTGCTTGCTCTTCCTTTGTTTTTCCCCCTCCCATCCCTTCCCTCCTACCTCCACAACTACACTCCCCCATCCCCCCTCCCCGGCCTAAATTGTAAAGTTCATTTTTTGGCAGTGTCCTATTGTAATGGGTCAACATGTATCCCTATTTAAACATTTTTTTCCCTTCTGCTCTCCAAATTATACCAACATCAGATACAGTGAAAACAAGGGTTATATCGTGGGGGAGGGACATACAAAAAAACCCCATACAAACATGTGGTACCTTATAAATACGTTAGAAACAATAGCAAGAAAGAAAAAAAACCACTTCTGTCCCTATCTTGGGGTTCATTTTGCTTAACATATATAGATTATTTTTAAGAATCTAAATGCTCGCGAACTTGAATGTTACTATGCACAAGCCATGTGTTCAGCTTCTTATGGTGGGGAAGAAAGGCTAATTGTCAATAGAGTAATAAGGATGCTTGCTTAATATTCTAAAGGCTAAGATGAAGGAAAAGGCACAATTAGATGTGGCTAACACTTCACATTAAGGAGAGCACTTTCTAAAATTTGGGGGGAAAAAAGACCTGCTTACAGTGGGCACATTGTTAGACCAATCCTAATTCGTATTTTTAGACTGTGAATGGGGAAATTTTACAATTACAAACTATTATCAATGCACTCACTGAGGCATTCGCATTTGAAAAATGGTCACATTGATCTACAGAAAATATTACGGAGTTGGTCTTAAGCAATTGTCGATGCACCTGTAGTTTGGGTGGTCTTGCTCTTACCCTTTAGGGCTGAGGCTGGGTTGGGGGAGATGTAGAGCTCTCCACAGTGCTAGCATCTCATCATTTTTAATATGCTTCATGGCATTAATCCTTGCATAGTTGTTTCATATCCAATAAGCCACTCCACTGGTAGGCAGTCCTGGTGCTGAAAACTTTGGCTAACACAGCTGTCAATCCTCTCTGAAGTCAGCCTCCAGATTAGTTCTACTTTTACCTCACCTGTGTCAGGAGCTCATTTGTCTGAGGGTCTCTGATGGAAGCCCCAGAGGAGAGAGCACCATTGGAGACCATGGGTCTCCATTACCAATGGACAATGACCGTCAGTGTCTAAGCTAAAGTCTGGTCAAGTGGCTTCTTATTGGCTTTCTGCCCTCTGATGCTGAACTGACATGAATACCAGACTCCCATCTCTGAGACTCAGTAGGAGTTCTTCCAGATGTGATGGACCCCACCGTGAAAGCCCCTTACTCTTTTTGAGAGCCACCGGCCCCATAGTTCTGGAGAATAATAAGAACCCATGATTTAGATGAATACTTTTTACATGCCAATCATTGCAGAATCATAGTTTCATATATTACCTCTTTTCATCCTCATAACTATTTGGAAGTGGCTATATTATGGTAATACCCATTTTTAAGAATTTCATTGTCAATGAGAAAAATGACCTTTACAACTTTGGTGGGAGGAGCGGGGAGGATTGGGTGGGTGGGGGGGGGGCGGGAGGAGGATGGGAGGGGATGGGAAGGGGAAACAAAGGAGGAGGCTACAATGCTTGATAAGAAATGTACTCATTATCTTGCCCATGTAATTGTAACCCCTCTGTACAGTATTTCCACAATAAAAAATAAATAAATAAATAAATAAAAGAATTCCATTGTCAGGTGGTGTACAGAGGGGTTACAATTACATAAGTAAGGTAGTGATTACATTTCTTGACTCACTTGTTATCCCTTTCCTCATTTTCTCCTACTTCCCCTCCCCTCAACTCCTACCCTCCCAGATCATTGATACCCATGTATAAATGCAGCTCAAGGTCACACAACAGTACAACCCCAGACTGGCTTGCATGAAGCTCAACCATTCCATCATGCTATCTACAGGTGTTTCTGAAATTACACAGGAGTAACACACACATACACAAGTAGACTAGATTTGTGTGTATATTTATGTCTGGCCTACAGACGGGGGAGAAAATTCTGCATGACATCGCACCAAGCCTATTGCTTAGCTTAATAGTATTGTTATTTAATTTCCAACCTGTCCAAGTGAAGTCTGAAGCGGTGGAAGACAGCTATGGCCATCAAAGTTGGCACACAGAGGAACAGCACCAGCTAGAGCCTCTGAAATGCTATCTCACAGAAAAGTCTCTGTTTTCTATCACTGCTACCCAGAGACAATATTTGCATAATCTTGAGCAACACCATCAAAGCAGTGAGCCCGATTCCTGGTAAGTTTATCTCATAGCTTGGCAAATGTTGAATGCTATCTTACAGAGAGAAGAGACATTTTTAACTTGGAGGCTGCCCACCAAAATTAACACTGAGTGTGTTTGAATTCAGCTATGGGAATCTCAAAAAGTTGAGAAGTTTGGTGCTAAATAAGATTGCTCCTTAGGTGCTATATACATCAGCCATAATCCGCTCTGCTCCTGCTAGCCTAAGTTGTGAACAAGGTATATGTACTACGGTGCGGCCTTCTCCATCTTCTGTAATGGATCAATCATCAACCTGGGAGAACTTCTGGAAGTCTATCAGTTAGAAAATGCTTCATGGCTGAATTAGTTCATGCATGATCATTCTTTTATCCAGCAAATCAACCTTCCAATCACTGGCAGCCAGATCCACAGAAACAGCCACTAAAATATTTCTTAACACATGTAACTGAATACATACAATGATCGAGAGCCGCTATGCGAAGCAAACGGGACTGAGGACAATAAGCACTCTCTCATAAGCAAAACCTGTTACCATCATACGTAATTTTATTCACAGGAAGCGGACCCAATGCTTCTAAATATTCAAAGGGAAATGCTTGGGCATACATGGCTGTAGGTATGGCCAGATGGGTACAGACAAGTTTCCCTTGAGTCCATGAATTGCTTTATCACCATCTTCTGAGGTATAGCAAATGTCTATAGAGAAACGCTTCACCAAACCTTCTATTTGAAGCCAGGGCGGGGGGGGGGGGGGGGGGTTATACCAGTCCTTGAAGTGGTACGTCTTATAGACTTAGGGAAAGAGAGAAGATGGGAACAGGAACGATACGTACATCCTCCACACTTCTAGTGGCTCATGACAGGGCCAAGTCCATGCACCAGACTACCACCTGATCACAAGTGGAGCATTTGGGATGGACTGCCCTAGGCAGAGACCTGAGTAGGAAAGCAATAGGGATACAAGTGTGTGAGTTTGCTCTTGAACAGAGAAGCTCTTACTTTCGGATGCTTCCTTGAAAGCAAGTTTTGGCACCTACCAAACCAGTAAATCTTTTTGTTGTTGTTTCACTTTTTAAAGATAAAACTAGTCAGATTCCATTATACCTCATGCGTGTGCAGGAACTTGAGGAGATTGTGAATTTGAGTGCCTTTTGGGGTTTGGGTAGGAAATGTGTGTGTTGAAGGAGGAGAACTGGAAAACAGGAGAGTTAAGTCTGGCTGGAGGTGACTCTATGGGAATCTGCTCTGGGCAAAGACGTCTTCACTGCTCAGAACTTCCTGATTGCTGCTAAGCAAGAATATAGGATCTTTCAGTCTGGACAATGAGTTCAACGGTGAAATCCAAGTAGCAGAATACCGTAGGAGTTATCTAATAGGTAGCAGGCCAGTTTGTAACTTTTGTAGGGCTTTTTTCAATTTCATAATTTCAGGTGGTATTTTGGAGAGATAATGGCATTCTGAACTACCATTCCTAGGACACAGGTTCCAAACTGCTCTTCTAATGTTGACGAGAACTTCCACAACAGAACCATTTCTTCTTTGGCTAGTTCTTTCTCTTTCTTTCTTTCTTTCTTTCTTTCTTTCTTTCTTTCTTTCTTTCTTTCTTTCTTTCTTTCTTTCTTTCTTTCTTTCTTTCTTTCTTTCTTTCTTTCTTTCTTTCTTTCTTTCTTTCTCTGCATGCACACCAAAAGCCAGCTAAAATTTCTTATTGGAGACAAGCCGAAAGTAAATTACCATAAACTGGTTAGCTAGCTCATAATTTCAACACCAAACATTGGATTTATGAGTCAGATGACTAAACAAACTTAGGTTGTATACTTTAGTCTTATCCTTATCTTCTCCATGTAAAGTAAAACAATATGTTGAATGTTGTTTCTTCTGGCAATATTGTGTACATCCATGCTACTAAGTTCAAGAAGAGATAGGAGGAGGTAATTTATATTGTCACCACAGATCCAAAGAATCAGATTCTTCTTAGAACTGATTGGTATAGATGAAGATTTTGTACTTTAATTAATCAATGTGAACATTATGAACCAAAATATCAAGCCTAACATAACACTACCAATATATTTTTAAAATATACAATAATAACTATCTACTCTAAACTGAGTAGACATGAGTGCTTGTGCATTTTTGGAATGCTAGAGAAATAGTGTTACAAATTGTAGCACCTAATAATCCATTAGAGGAAGAGGACTCTCTGAAGCTCTAATGGCCGCTAGTGGGAGTGAACTCAAAAGCAAGTGCTGTTTGGCTCTCCGCGGAGAAGGGGACCATGTTATTCTGAAGGGTATCTGTTTGACACTTGGAGAAAGACTGGAATCTATATGAAGAGGAGATTCAGGTTCACATTCTATAGTAATTGCTTCATGCTTCCCCTGCCTTTTTGGCTTGAAGTTTGACAATACTTCCTTCCTGAATATGTGTATGCATGTCCACTCATTTTGGTGAAGTGGTCAAAGCAATCAATTCATTAGTGGCTAGCCTCACCTTGGGTAGAAACTGTCCTTTGTTCTTAAGTTCTGCTTTAAGAGATGACAAGCAAAATAAACCTGGTTTCCTTTGTGAATGGTCCCCTCATCTCCTCTCATTAAGCAGCTGGTGTAAGGGGTGGAACTTGCAGAGCATGTTTATAACTCAAGGTGTAGACTTTGCGGTTTCTATCTCATGCCCCTGCCTGCTTTTCACCACTATCCTTTTTATATTGTGGACATGTTTTTGGTGCCTGACAGTCCATGGGACACTTTCCCTGATGTTTAGATTGTTTAGGAAGGTATGGGTTAGGAATGAAATTATCCCATTCATAAGGAAATGGAAAGACTTGGAAAAAATTATATCAAGCCAAGTAAGCCAGACCCAAAGAAACATAGGCTGGATGGTTTCCCTCAGATGTAATAATTAGACTGAGCCTACAAATCTACAGGTAAACCCAAACAATAGTACGAACAAAAACAATTACATTTGGACATGATTAATTAAACAAGACTCCAAACATTCACACAATGACCCGAAAGAAGACATTCTTAGGAGAGGATCACAAGGGCTCAATAGCTTTGTACATACGATCATATAAAATGATGCTTATCAAAATGAACTACAAGAAATGGAAACAGTAAGTTTTTAATAGTCCTGTTTTGCAGATCTTTTTTTTGAAACCTTCTGTTTTTTCCCTTTTGTTGCTGTTTTTGATTTCAGGGTCCTTTGTCTTCTAAGGTTGTCTGATTTGGGGAGGGGCAGGGAAAACACAGAAAAGGCAGGACAAAGGTTGAATCAGGGCAACAATGATATTCACTATTTTGTAAATAAACTATACAACTTGGTGGGAAAGGGGTTTGGGAGGGAAAAAACAGAGAAAGTGAGGGAGGGAATGAAATGTACTCATTACCTGACTTGTGAAACTGTCACCCCTCTGTATATTACCTTTACATAAAAAAAAAAGGTCTGGGTTAAGCTGGGAAGTCTGGCTCCTGTTTATTTTCCTGGTTACTTGAAAGGCAGAGACAGCAAAATCACAGTTACAGAGAAGCTTGAATAAAAAAAAATAGTAAGATCCTTTCTCAGGCATGATGGGGCATGCCTGTAATCCCAGTGATGTGGGTGGAATAGATAGGAGGATTGTGGTCCAATGTAGTCCCAGGATAAAAGTGGGTGATCCTATCTGTAAAAGGGACTGAGAGCATGCTAGAGTGCTTGCCCGTAAAATGGGCAGCTCTGAGTTCAAACTCCAGTACTGAAAAACAAAGCCACAGGACAAAACACACCACAGCAAGGAAGATAATGGCTGAATGCTCTTCAGATGCTGGAGAGTTCTCCAAGGGCAGAGACATTACATAAGGATACTTAGCTACCAGGGCGAAAGATAGCTCAGGAAGGAGGTATGAAATTAGACTGGCTATGGCTCTTTTATCCCATCTGGAGAGTAAATTGCCGATTGAAATCTGCAAGAGCCATGCCTTTCCTACTGGTTTGTGGACTTCCTCTCTGCTCCTCTCTGTTCTAAGAATTCCCATTGTTCAGTTAAAGTTAATGGAAGCTTTCTTTAAGCCGAGGTTTATTTCAGTAATTTTTCCTAGGTGAGGATCTATCATTATAAATGATTGGCAAATGGATAATTCTTGCCATTTTGTTGGGCTAATTTCTCCCACCTGTTTACATCCAGTGACTTGTCTAAGACCCGCCTAGCTATGTCCCCCGAAAAACATTTCTTTAAAAAAAATCACTAGTTGTTTCACTGGTAACACATGGTCTGTAATCCTAGCTACTCAGGAGGCTGAGATTTAGGGATTGATGTTTCAAAGCTAATCCTCACAGAAAAGTCTGTGAGACTCTTATTTCTAATAAAACACCAAAAAGGGGAACAAAGGCTTAGGTGGTAGAGTACCAGCCTGGAGTGAAAAAGCAAAGTGACAATGTCCAGGCCCTGAGTTCAAGCCTCAAGCCCAGACCAAGCAAATAAACAAACTAAAACTCTTTGCTCCTGGTTTTGTACTCTTTGATGGACAATGATTCTTGGACAGATGATTCTGGATCTTTTGTTGTTGTTGTTGGTGGTGGTTATGGGGCTTGAACTCTGGGCCTGGGAGCTGTCCTTCAGCTCTTCAGCTCAAGGCTAGTGCTCTACCCCTTGAGCCACAGCACCACTTCCTGCTTTTTCTGCTTATGTGGTGGTGAGGATTCAAACCCAAGACCTCATGCATGCAAGGCAAGCACTCTACCACTGAGCCACCTTCCCAGCCCCAATTCTGGATCTTAATTAAAGGGCAAATTCCTCAGAGTAATTTCACTTCTGTAAATATCCACACAGATCTTGCCATGATAACCATGGCCTAGCAGATCACCACAGGAGAACATTCCAGTCTTCTTTTGTGCAGCACAGAGTATATCTGAAATTGGCTGATGACATTCTCATCAGCACTCCCCTGTGTGGAGTGCTTGATCTTCATGGTTGTGAGGTTGAGGAGGGCTGGAGAGGTAGGGCTTTGAAGATGGTGGGATCTTGGATTCTCTATCTTCTTTCTTTGTTTCTTAGCCATTAGGTGAACAGTGTGCTCCCCAATGTACTCCCAACCACTGCGACTGGAGTCCCTATGAGAGTCCCCAGAGCAATGGACCAATCTCATCTTGGAATGGAATCTCCCAAGCCTTGAGTCTAACTGAACCTTTTCACTCTGTAAGTTAATTGTTTCAGGCACGTTGTGGTAGTGAAGGACCGGTGCCCAATGCACCTGCTAAGGTTATTTTTCAACTGCTCTTCCCCTCTTTAGTGATCTGTGCTCCCCGAAGGCTTTCCAAAAGAAAACTGCCCACTGACAGAGGAGAGGCCGGGCTAGGGAATACAAATTGAAATCAAACCTGGTATTTTCAATTTTCATGCAACTAGAGCTTTACAGTCCACTCCCTGCCATTGCCAGGAGGTGCCACAGGAGGAAACAAAGCCAAGGAAAGTATGTCTCAGATTCAGCATGGCAATTTACAATCTTAGGCGAGCAAAACCTCTTTTCCAGAGGCTTTACTTATCATCCATATTTTCAACTTGTGTCAAACCAGGCTTTGTGCCTGGCAACATGGTAGCTTTTAATAAAACCCTGAGAAAAGGGGTGATCACTCCTCAGAATTCGTTCAGTCCTGCTGTGCTGTGATTCAGGGAGGAAGCTTTTGGGAATTTACTTTAAAATGCTCAAAGATGCTGCCAGCAACTTAAAACAGACAAAGGAAAAGAAACAGAAAAGAGGTGAAAGTATAATGCAGTGTATGAGTCATTACTACAAAATAAATAAACACATGGTCATTTTGCTATTGTGCGTCTCACACTTAACATCTGTCTTCTGATTTGCTAAAAGTTCTACAAAATGAGAATTTCTCTTAAAAATGAAACATTTAATCAGACTTAAATTCTTAATGATGTGAATATCAAACTACTCTGTTCTTATCATCACACACAATATACATGCATCAAGCTATCAAAATCTTCCTTTTTTCCTTCCTTCTTTCCTTCCTCCTTCCTTCCTTCCTTCCTTCCTTCTTTCCTTCCTTCCTTTCTTCCTTTCTCTATATCTCTTTCTTTTATATCTCTCTCTTTCCTTTTTAAATTCTTTCACTCCTTCTTCCCTTCCTCCCTTCCATCCATCCATCCTTCCTTCCTTGGGCTTGAACTTAGGACCTGAGTATTATCTCTGAGCGTCTGTTTTTGGTCAATGCTAATGCTCTACCATTTAAACCACAGCTCCACTTCTGGACTTTTGGAGAGTAGTTTATTGGACATAAGAGTTTCATGTACTTTCTTGCCTGGGTTGGCTTCAAACTGCAAGCCTTAGATCTCAGCTTCTGAGGATTATAGGTGTGAGTCACTAGTGCCTAGCTTCTACTCTATGTTTTATGATTAAAGTATGAATTAATTAAAAAACTACTGCCAGACTTTGGTGGTTTATCCTTGTGATCTTAGCTACTCTGGGGTTCAAAACCATCCTGTCCAGAAAAGTCCATAAGACCCTTATCTCCAATTAGCCAGCAAAAAGCCAGAAAAGGAGCTATGGCTCAAGTGGTAGAGTGCCATCCTTGAGTGAAAAAAATCTAACAAAAGCTCAAGATCCTGAGTTCAAGCCCCACTACACACACACACACACACACACACACACACACACACACACACACACACACACAGTGCTCCAAAAAACACTATTTGCAAAATATAAATTATAATTTATTAATCCAGGCAAAGAAATAATGGGATAAGCCTTTAAAAAATCACAAAAAGCTAAGTATAATCTGCGAACAATATTCATGTATATCACTAGAATTCAATCTTTAAAGTTATTCTTCAGGAAGAAGTATTTATCTGCTCCCATGTATAAAGTCAAGGTTGGTGGGAGCTTCCCTTCACAGAGCTGGGAGCTGAAGCAGCAGGTAGAAGAGAAAGAGAGGAAGGAAATGATGGGTAGAAGGAAGGGAATGATGATGGCAGAAACATACCACCTGTGGAGTACCTGACTGGCAACCAGAACTCAGGTTGGGGGTGGGGAGAGGGGGAGGGAGCCTTTGCCACAAAGATGAACTCTAACCGTGATTAAACAAAAAGATTTTACATTAAAATTGTGTAGAAAAGACTAAGGACCTGTATCCTATTTAACCAAGTCTGTGGAATATGGTCCTGATAAATGATCCTCAAAGAATCTATCTTAAATAGGTTTTAGTTGTTGTTGTTGAGATCAGGTCTTGATCAGGCTCACCTCAATCCAAGGTCCTTTTGCCTCAACCTTCAGTCTTGGGATTGTAGGCATGCCTCAGCACATCTGACTTTTAAATAAACTAATAGTCAATGTAATGCCATGCGCCTGTGACTCAAGCCTGTCATTCGAGCTACTCAGGAGGCTGAGATTTGAGGATCATAGTTGGAAGCTAGCTCAGGAGCAAAGTCTGTAAAACACATATCTCCTATTAACCAACAAAAAGCCAGACGTAGAACTGTGGTTCAAGTGGTAGAGTGATTACTTTGAGCAGAAGAAGCTCAGGGACAGAGCCCAGGTACTGAGTTTAGGTCCCAGGTCCTGCACACACATGCAAAACTAGTAATCAAATGAAGATCCCTTTTCACTTATACATCTGTTTGTGCACAATTTTATGACACTTCATGTCCTTCGTATCATAATTGGCTTTCCAGAGTTCTTCAGGCTAGTGGACCTCAGTGCATTTTGCTCAACCAAATAGTGTGGCACAAGGACCATTCATAGGAATGTACTCAGTATATAATTAATAGTACTCTGTATAATAATGACTGTTCTCATCTCACATGAGTCATTAATGACCAGCCACAACCACGCTTTCCCTGGCTTTCCCAGTATCTTATTTTATCTTAGTGTCTTGGGAGTGGTGATTGGAAAAGCTATTAAGTAGGAGGATCACTCTGGGCTGACCCCTACTGGTCAATGACTTTCAGTGCACAGAAAAACAGCATTATTATTATTATTATTTTAATTTTTAGATCCTAGGGCTTGAACTCTGGGTCTGGGTACTGTCCCTGAGCTTCTTTTGCTCAACGCGCTCATTCTACCACTTGAGTCACAGTGCCACTTTCAGCTTTTTTGAGTAGCTGCTACAAGTTCTTCATTTGTCACAGCACATTTCAGTGTCAGTACCTCTAGTTTACCGGTTGCCGGAGGGGATCAGCTGATCTAAATGACTGAAAAGCAGGGGAGCTGGGGCAAATCCACTTGGTTTGGTTTCTGTGTCTCTGCCACATTAAATTGTGTACCCAGAACAGGTGTGATCTCTACTTTCTCCACAGAAGCATTTGTGCTTGCTTTTGAAGGCCATGCAGCAGTCACCTCTCAACTGAAGATTTGTAGCCTTCAATTTCTTCCAGATAGAAATTTCCACACTACTTTTTCTACTGGTGAGCATTCTTCAGGGGAAGACTCAGGACCTTTGCTGCCTGGTCCAATTCCCTAGATCATATTTATGGTGAGGTGAAACAAATACAGCAGAGTATATTCCTAAAAGCAGACTGATGGCCGCTGTGCATGCAAGCTGTTGGCTGTAATGAAGAGAAGAGAAGGGAAAGACACCCAGTCATTCTTAAAAGATGTTTGTCTCCACAGTCCTTTTGATATTGATGAGGAGACTACCGCCGTTACACAGAATTAATTGTAAAGGTTGGAAAACACAGAAAGAAAGAAGCCAGTTGTCAAGCATGATGGCACATGCCTATAATCCCAGCACTTGGTGCAACTATGGCAAGATGCTCACAAGTTTGAGCAAGGCCTTGTGTTCTATACCTAGAGAAGAAAGATGTCAATCAGATGTCAAGTTCCATAGTGTTTAAGAAGCTATGCAATGTGGTTTTAATAGGGCTTAAACAGAAGGTGTAAGCACACATATAGGTAGCCATTCTTGTTTCTAATAGCTTTGGAGGTAGTCCGATGGGGTGGAGAAGAGCAAGGATCTGCACCCAGATTACCAGATCTGCGAACTGACTTCTCCCATTTTAAGCAGCGTGCCCATAGACAAGCTAATTAGCATACAGGTGTCTCAGTTTCCCCTGGTTTCATTATGGGAACAGAGTCAACATCTCATGGAACCCTTGTCAGTGGGTCGTGGTACACAGCGGTTACGTGTTACCTATTATGATCACATAGGCAGGTTCTTAACAAAAGGCTTTTGGAACCCTCCCAGCAGGAAAGTAAAGAGGCTTTCACAATAACATTTCCTTAGCTCACCAACCGCTTCCATGGACAAGTTCAAAAACTACACACTGATTAAAAAAAATTTGATTTAAACACGAAGCTTTACAGATAGCTTCCCCAAAATGAAATCCAGAGGTTTGCTTCCTTGACTTAAATTAAGGAAAAAGTTTGCATTTTAATCATGGTGACAGGGACCAGGATAATTCCATTTCTCCCTCCTACTGAGATCTCTTTTGTCCATTATGAAATCTTGAATTCCCTTCAAGTTCCTTTCTCCCTAAGCCTGGCTGTTACTATGGTCTGCCAGACTTGCCCTTATCTTCACTTCTGTGATGTTTCCATACTTCAAGGCGGGCCAGAGAATGGGCGGCTTGCAACTGGGCATTCCTGCAAGGCTGGCTAACCTAATGGTGATTAGCTGCTTCACATAGAAGCGGAGCAGAACCAGTGCAGTTGGGCCCAAACAATGGAAAATAATGTGCGTTCACAAGAGCTTTCATGTTGAAAACATAACCTCTTGGGAGATATAACCAGAAGTCTCAAAGTAATTGCATTTTACTGGAATCAAACCTAACAAGTATTTTATAATTAAAGATCATGCTGGTTTCCTTTACTGTCACCTGCAACTTAATCATGTACTTGAAACTTCCCACAAATAGCGAGGCTGTTTAATATTTATTGAACATCCACAATTACCTTTACATTTCGTTTCTCTGGAAATGCACTCCCTTGGTTTGGCTTCTAAGGGAACTTGAAGACAAACCATTATTTTATTAAGAACAGAGGCAGAGAACTCCTGCATGATAATATTGGTAACAATGCTCGCTTATGTTTCGCAGGATTCTCCCCCCTCCCCAGCTCCCCCCCCCCCCCCGCCCAGGCAAAGTGCTTTCATGATTATTGTATTATTTCATCCTCAAAATTCTGAGATCAAATTGTCTTTCCTCCTCTGTGGAGTATAATATTCCCTGCATCATGATATAGGCAGACTGCTTTGTACACTTTGTCCTTCTGACTTTTAATCCACACAAGTTGTTGTTGTTGTGTCTGTGTGTGTGTGTCGGTCTTGGGGCTTGAACTCTGGGCTTGGGCGCTGTCCCTGCGCTCTTCAGCTCATGGAGAGTGCTCTACTGCTTGAGCCACAGCGCCACTTCCAGTTTTCTAGTGGTTTATTGGAGATAAGAGTCTCACGGACTTTCCTGCCAAGACTGGCTTTGAACCATGATCCTCAGATCTCAGCCTCCTGAGTAGCTAGGATTACAGACGTGAGCCACTGGTGCCTGGTCCATGAAAGTTTTTAAGAGGCACATCTCCAACTTACACAGAGGATACTGCAGCTGTTTCCTGGGAACTGCCAAGTTACTTGTAGGAGTCAGATCTTTAGTGGTTCGACTTTTTGAATTAGTCCATTCCAAGGTGAATGTCCAGACATGTCCAACTATTTTGGAAGATTGTAATAGTAAATAAAAGCTACTCCAGGTTGAGAGTCTTTTATCTGAAAATGCTTATCTGGAAACCCTTTGGATTTTAGACTTAAACATTTTTTTGAACATTTGCACATATATGATGAAAGGCGTTCATCGTGACTGGGACCCAAGTCCAAACAAGAAATTCATGTATGTTTCCCATAAGCCACTGTGTACAGTCATTTTGTGTCATGTATTTTGATGCAGCTCTGTTGGGTCTGTGACATCACTAGAGGTCAGGTGTGGCGCTTTCTAGTTAGGGCATCATAATGACATGCAGAAGGTTCAGGAATTCAGTGCATTTCAGATTTCAGAGCTTTACATGAAGATATCTCATAAGAGCCAGGACTCAGGGAGACCGAGTCACCGTTGACCACGTGACCTGGTGAACGCTGAAGAGGATTTTTTGTTTTTTGTTTCAGTCTCTGGTGAAGGAAGCTCCGCTGCACACCACATCAGCCACGTGAGTGCAGATTGTAAGAACGAGGCAAACACAACACTCTGCCGGCTCCATCTTTCTTTAGTGCTTGGCGTGGCGCCGGCCAGTGGAAATTGCCACTGGGCATGGTGAAATCCTCAACTTGATTGAGGCTGAGACTCCTTGTCCTCTCTCGTGAAATAAGAGGATCAACTCTTATTCACAGGATGGTGATAGAGTAAGCCAGGTGATTCTTGTAGTACCAAAGCACAAAAAAATGCGGTTTTGTCAAAGCCACATTTGCCCTTTTCATGTCACTCTAGATATTTAGGGCATTCGTGCTCACTTTCCACATGGCTCGATCTGGTTTTCCAGGATTTGCAACACTGTCAGTAATTTAAATTGTGTGTGTGTGTGTGTGTGTGTGTGTGTGTGTGTGTGTGTGTGTGTGTGTGTTGGTCCCAGGGCTTGAACTCGGGGACTGGGCGCTGAGCTTTTGTGTTCAAGGCTAGCAGTACTCTTATCCCTTGAGCCACAGCTCCACTTCTGGATTTATATTTTTCCGTGGGCTAATTGGAGATAGGAGTCTCCATGGATTTTCCTACCAAGGCTGGCTTTGAACCATGATCTTTAGATCTCAGCCTCCTGAGCAGCCAGGATCATAGGCTTGAACAGTTTGAATTTTTTGTGGTTATTTACGTCTATATTCTTCCTAAGAAAAATCCTGTCTGCCCTAAACCAGCCAAGGCCAGCTGCAGTCCTAGAGCAGTGTGATTGTCACGGAAATGCGCAAGGATTCTTGTGCATTAGCTCTACTGCCTCTGATCCCCAATCCACCATTTCTTCTCTTTATCCCAAATCCAGAAGTCATTATAATTTTAAAATTTTGTCTTGCTCATTAATGTAAGAAATCACCTCAGGGTGCTTTCCATTCCCAGCTGGATGGATAGTTTTCATTTTTCAGGTTTCTATGGTACATGTACCTATGATAGAACAGAAGCTGGGCCTTTGCTGTTTCATAGCGGTCTGTTTTCTATCATGTGGACGGTTGCAAATACCCAAAGACACACCAGTCAGACTCACCAGATTCCATGCTTGCTTTCCTTTAGGAGCTCTTCTTAAAAGTTTTACTATTGAAAAAAAAATCATCTTAAAGTAGTTGTACCCAGGGGTTTTCAATTCAACATTCATTCAGTTTGTGAGTACTGTCCCTCATCTCTCCCCACCTCATCCCCAAGTTTTTAGGAACTCTTTTTAAATGTTATATCCTTATATAGTTCGTGTTAACTGTGTATTTACATTAATACAGTGATATTAAGGAAAGTAGCTATGCTAAAGAGACAGGATAGTTTGGAAATAAACACTGAGGAAAATCAGCAGGATTAAGTTAAAGATGACCTGAACAATGTGGCAGAATATTATTGGCAAATGCCAATATTCTTCCCCAGACACACCCCTCTGTTTCTGTGGCTCTGTCTCTGTGTCTGTCTCCCAATGAAGATGAGACTTTTTATTTATTTGCTTTTGTGCCTATAGAGGACTGCTGCGGTGGACTCAGGGCTAGGTCTGCTCGCTGATCTGATAGCAGGAGGTAGACGGGTGAATCAGGGCTGTCCCTGCTGCTTTCGCTGGTAGAACGGGTATGGTAATGAGAACGCCAGACGATCGGGAAAGGTACAATAGCAAGGCAGTCAATCAGAGCTGTGGAAATCTAGAATGGACATCGTCTTCATCTTGCTGGGCTGGTGTGTGAGCGCACCATAATGGCTCTTCTGTTCCTTTAAAATGCGGCTGGGAGCGCGGCCGGCCTCCCACGCTGGGGTGCCTCTAGCTTTACTGAAACCCTATCCTGACCATGGACCTTATTTTCCCTTGCAGCTTTGATACCCTGTCCAGCCAACTTATCCTCCAGAGATGCAGCCGCGGTAGTCTTTGCCACGGGCTCCACAGTGGGTTCAGAGACTGCTTCGAGAGCATCTGAGGACAGAAACCCCTCTCCCTTCCCTCCTTCCCTCCTCACACAGGCGCATTGTCAACCCGTTCTTTAGTGAACTCCTTTAACGCTAATCCGTGGAGACAATCTGGCAGGTGGCTATCGCTCAGAAAAACAACCAAAAGGGGCTGGAAGCCAGACTGTAACCAGGAGATGCTTCGTTATTGATTCTCTAGATATTTGGTCAAGGGCTTTGTGCTTGCAACAGTGCTGATCATTAGCAAGCCTATCCTAATGGCATTGGATTTCACATCAGCAGTGTCCCAGGCTGATGGAGTACAACATAAAGCCCCAGCCTGGGTGTCACCATCATTAGGCACAGTTTTTTTCTATCAACAAACAAACAAACAAAGAAATAAACAGCCTTGGGTGGAAGGCTATCACCTATAGAAGCTCGTTGAGGTCTATACACTAAGTGGAACTGAAATGGAGTGGGAAAATCCAGTTGTACGAATGACCTGCCTAGGAGACTGATTGGCTCCGTGCTAGTGTTGGATGCCTACTCCCTACTAATACTCGCAATTCATGCTTGAATTCTTCACAAGATGTTCCAGTTAGGTAATTGCCTCAAATGGTAAGCTATTTTTTTTTTAAATGACACTGATAGAGTTCGGATGTGGAAGAAAAATACAAAAAAAACTTGCCAGTCTTTGTAGTAAGAGAATGTAAGAAACCTGTGCTTTCTACATTATGTTCTATTCTTTCCACAATTTAGTTTTTATTATCTTTCAGCAGGTGTACAAAGGGGTTCCACCGTAGGGTACAAAGTTTTTTCTTCTTCTTCTTTTTGTGTGCTGTGTCTTGATCAATGCCACCCTTCATCCTGTTTCCTCTCCCATCCTAACCCCATGTTTATTGTCATCCTAGATTAGGAAAATGGGATCCTTGTCTGAGTTTCCAGAAGAATCTGATCCAAAAGAGACGAGCTCTTTCTAATCTATGATGAAAAGATCCTAAAGGGTGACTATTATCCCCCTGAACCTAGTTACAATTTGAGCATTTGGGGGAAGTCATTTGATAAGCAATTTCATCACATTTGTGTCTTTTGTGCCACTCCCGAGGGGAGAATTGGGAATATATCTCAGAAGGTGGCACTGGGACTCATTTTAACTTACATTGTCATGTTCCACCTGGATGAGGACGCATGAAGTAATTAAATAAAGCCTACTGAGAAAAAAAAGGGGATTTCAGCTGAATTTAGCTAATTAGTCCTAATTCACGGGCCCCTTGTGAAGGAGGAAAAGAAATATTCCAAGGTTTTCTTTTTTTTTCTACAGGGTTTAATTGAGCTGTGGGCCATGGCTATGCGAGTCTGCTGGTTTTGTATCTCATTACCCTCAAGAGCACCTGTTTTTCCTCCTGTGACCTGCACTTAAGGGGGTGATACCATCACCTCATCAATTGCCAATGCCACCAGTTCAATAGCCAGCTATCGGAGTGGGGCATCTTGGTTGATGAGAGCCATCTGAAGGTCTTGGCTTTCTCCAAAAATAGACTGTTCTGCAATGTCAGACACAATTCCCACATTCCCCCAGTCACCTGAGCGCCGGCAAGCTCTCCTCCGCCTCTGTGCTTTCTCCTGCAGATGGCCAGAGTGAAATCAAGATTGTATTTCTTACAACTTTGGTATGGGATAGAACTCACTCCACCATTTTTCTTTCCTGGTATCTGTCATTTTCACTGCCCTTTAGGACTAATGACAACCACCTAGAACAATGACGGCAATCTGTGCTTCACGCATCCAGTTGGATTTAGTGACCTGGATTTTGAAGTCAGGGGGAGAGGACTTTCCATTTGGTATCATATGGTAGTAACATGGGAGTTTCTCTTGGGAACGGGTGTTCACTGAGCCCAAGCCAAAGTTATGAATTGATGTCTGGTTGGGGCTGTGTGAAGAGTTTAGAGTCTTTCTCCAGGTAGGGAAAGAAAGCTCCCTAGAGGATTGTGTGTTCTGCAATAGAGTATGAAGTAGAGACCAGATGAGAACCATGGACAGAAGAGACAGACACAGGCAGGGAGCCCATGAAGAATGTGGAGAGGAGGAATCTTTATTTCTCAGCTCTGTGAGGAATGTGGCCCAGTGAGCATTTTCTACCCGTGGGCTGGAAATCCGCACTCTGCCTTGTCTTCCTCTAGGAGAACAGGGGAACCTCCCATTTTATCAGACTACAGGAGCGCTGAAATTTACTATATTTAACACCAGTTAAATTTACTATATTAAACATCAGTGCGCTCAAGAAATCAAAGTCACAACTTACAAGAAGAGATTGACCCATTTTTTTCTATTCCGAATAGAAAACGGAAACCTAACACTTCTTGGCTTTGGGTATCCTTCAGAAATAATAACATGTAGCTAAAATATCATAGGTAAGAGAGATAATATATGATTTAGTTTTAAGACACTTTTTAAAGCAGTGATAATGTTATGAAAGTAAAAACGTGATGCAGTGAACAGGAAATACCATCCCCTCTTGAAGGGAACAAACCTTCTGTAGATATCATAGTGAAAACTACCAGGTTTCAAGACAAGAAATAGCAAAACCACAGGGAAAATTACTGCCACTGAGTGCTTTCTGCGCAGAGTAAACTCATCAGCTCTAACAGATCTGCACCCCACGATCATCTAAAAGAAGTCTAGAGTTTGAGGATAAATAATTAGGCATGGTAACAGGAAGACTTGCTTGTTTCAAATTTTATCTGGATATTATATATGTAAAAGCTTTTATTTTGCCGACAGCAGTTCCAAGCAAGTTTTAAGACATTCTTGGACAGCTGCTAATACCTACATCAGCCACATGATGTCACCAGTAACTACAGCAACGACCCCAGAGCCCCACGGAGACACTAATGCATACATTTCTCTAAAGGGAGGGTAAATTTCTATTTTCTCCATGAGTTTCCTTTCTACCTACTGAACTGACAAACATTTGATAGAAATTAATTACTTTTTACTTATTCACAATGGTATGATCTCTAGAACTCACACATTTTAAAGTTTATTAAAAAAGCATGAGTAGTAAAATTTAAAATACTATTCTTTCAAAAGATCTGTTTGCTTCATAACCTTCATATATGTTAGATAATATAATTCATGATAGGAGACTAAGAAATAATAAAAAAGGTGTATTGAATATTATTTTACAGGATCTGTTCTGAGCTGAAAAATATAAGTATCCATCACACACACAGACCCATACACATACATAGATACACAGACACAGACACAGACACAGACAGACAGACAGACAGACAGACAGACACACACACACACACACAAACACACACACACAGAGTATACTTCATTCTATTCCCAATTCATGCCACCTTCAAGAATTTTCTTCTTTTGAGAAAGTTAAAAAGACTAGGGCAGTCTTACTCACCAGAAATGGTACCAGGAATGACTAATATTTGTGTTCTGTAATTACTCTTCTTAGCACAACAAAAAAACTAATTAAAATAACATTTCACCTTCCTTTACAAAGACAAAGCCAAATTTTCTACCTCCAGTTCTTTTCACAGATGTATTCTGAATATACAAGGTTAAAAAATATAAACATATTGTGATTGTAAGACCAACTTTTTCCCTTGAAATGGTTTATCATAATATTATGCTTAATTATGCAAATATGCTGGAGGCTTTTTTATGGGTGCATCAGCCAAATTCAAATGCATTAAAGATGACAAATGCATATTCATTTACACATTCAGCACATACATGCCTGTATGCAGCATTCTATTAATTTAACAAATAATGGTATGCAATGACACAAATAGTAAAATGTAAGAAAGGATGGAACAAATCAGGTTCAACATATGTTTATGGAGAAATTCCTTTCATTAAAAGTAACTTTCTATTCTAAGAAATTGTGTTTACTTTGCTGGTTACTTTCCATGTAATTCCCAAGTAATATTTTTTTTTGGATGGAGGAATAATTGTAGTCGTGTAACATTGCATAGTTTGGGCTGAGAGTCAGGATGTATACTAGAACCCTTCCCTAGCATGCACAATGTCTGGAGTTAGACACTGGCCCTGCAAAACAAAACTAAAACAATCAAAGTAACAAAAATGATTGGTACAGTTTTACTATCCCGGAGTAATTAATATCACCTGATGTTCTACATTGCTAAAGTGTATCTATGTTGTTCTTTATAAGGTGTAATGGTAGGGAGAGGGAGGATTTAAAAAATGATGTTAGTCTAATACACTTTAATAAGCTCTAAAAATGTAACAAACATGTCAAATATTTCTGAACTCACAGTTGAATCTCCAATTGAATATGCCAGATATTTGTCCTTATTTATGTATATGGCCAGATAAGGAATTTGCGATTTTCAGAAGTCATTTGTGAAAGACGTAACACATAAGTTTTATTTATAATAATAGATTGTAAACAATATCAGACTTTCTCAGAATTTTACAACATTTTTGAGGTCAGTGGTTTGCTACAGTGATGATGATAAAAGCAACATACATTTAACCTTGAAGGCTGAGATTTGTGACTGGTATTTTTGCTATTTTAATACAAAAATGATCAAATTTATTTGTTAATCTTCTCAGCAGACATCAGAAAATACACTGGACATTATTTCTTTGCTATACATAAGAAACACTTTTTACTTAGAAAGTCATCAGTGTAACAAAGTATAAGACAACTAGCAATGATATTTTGAACATTTTTCCTATGTCTACACTGTTTACTATAGATGTTCTTTTTTTGTGGGGGGAGGGGAGGGAGGCTTTAACTCATGGCCTGAGCACTTTCCTTGAGTTTTTATGTGCAAGATTAACACTGAACCACTTGAACTACAGCTCCACTTTTGACATTTTTAGATAGTTAATTGGAGATAAGAGCTTCACAGGCTTTTCTGTCTGGACTGGCTTTGAATCAGGATCCTCAGATCTCAGATCCCTGAATAGCTAGGATTGTAAGCATGGACGACCAGTGCCCAGCAGTTCATGATTCTTTTAATATTCTTGGTAGAAGATGAAATATATTCTTAGGTCTAGAGCTGTGCCACTACAAAATCCCACCAAAATTACAATATTTTATATAGATTTATACTTACAAATGCAATGTTATATTTACATTTTAAATGTTTATCTTACTCTATGTGGTCATGCTAATTTATACTGCTCTATCATTTCTAAAATGACTTTCTAGAGCTGGGAAAGTGGCTCAGTGGTAGAATGCCCTGGGTTCGATTCCTCAGCATCACATAACAAAAAAAGCCAGAAGTGCCACTATGGCTCCAGTGGTAGAGTGCTAGCCTTCAGCTGAAGAGCTGAGGGACAGTGCCCAGTCCCAGAATTCAGGCCCCATGACTGACAAAAATAAATAAAATAAAATGACTTTCTAGTTTGAGAAGGGATGGCTACTGTCAATCATACTTATTTTGCTCATTTTCTGTGTCTTATTTTTCCATGTTTGATGTAATAACTTAAAAATGTAATAATTTTATTGAGTTTCTATTTTCAGAAAATGTATGTAAATAAATGCTGCAGGCTAAAACGGAAACGGAATAGCTTCACCTGAATCAGGAAGCTCTCAGGAATGGTGCACAGTGCTGAATTTTATTTTGCTTTGCTCAACAAAACTGTACTTAGAATCTGTTTGCATCATTATGGTTTGAACGAAGGGTTTCATTTCACAAGGCAGGTGCTCTACCACTTGAGCCATGGCCCCATGCTCTTCCTCCTGCTTTTGTTACTGTTTGTACAGGCTCTTACATTTTTTTTTTGCCCTGGTACAGTCTTGGACTTTGATCCTCCTCTTCTACCTATGTTTCTGGCATGACTGCGATCATAGGCAGGTGCCCCCACACCTGGCCAGCACTGCACATGTCTGACAGATGAAAGGTCTTCTAGAGGTTTGGGCTCTATGAGAGAATTGGCAGAACTGGAAATGGTGAATTAGATTAGTAAGCACTCACCTGTTTACAACATACATTTATGATTAGTGAGCACAGAGAGCTTCCTGAGTTCAAAACCTTCAGTTTTAAAATAAGATGAGGCTTACAAAGGCTGTGACACATCACCTGGCAGCTGCCAAAGCTTGCTGGGTATCTGGTCACAGTGTTTTTGTTTGATAGCACTTCATTCCAAAGGAAGCATCCGTGTGTGCAATGCTTTTGAATGAAAGTGTTTGCTGGCTCAGGAAATGGAATATATGTTGTGGAGTTTTGTAAACAAGACTATCAAATCTTTGTCCTTCATAAGTGGTTCTATTTTCCTTGTGTGAGGCAACAATATTTCAGAAAGAATTAATATGATATATGTTGATTAATTCATTAATATTCCTGCCCCCAAATTAGCGACTTAGGCCACAGCTTTAAACGAGGCTTAGTGGTAGAGTGCTTGCCAGCATGCTCGAATCCCTGAGTTCAATTCCTTAGTACCAAATAAACAGAAAAAGCCAGAAGTGGCGCTGTGGCTCAAGTGGTAGAGTGCTAGCCTTGAGCAAAAGAAGCTCAGGGACAGTGCCCAGGCCCTGAGTTCAAGCCCCAGGACTGGCAAACAACAACAATAACAATAACAACAACCTATAGATCCAATTCTTTTCAGCTGCAGATTCTGAGTTATTTTGGATTCCTGCTTTCAGAAACTCATTCATATCAATGACATCAATATGGCTGGGTGACTGGGACATGAATGACTTCTCTGACTTCACTTTGCCACCCGTCTTTCATCTGATCCACTGTCTCTGACTAACCTAGGAAGACGTCATTTTGCATTAAGTGAAAATTTCATGAAGGAATCTAAAGAACGGTTTGAGAAAAAACAAACAAAAATTGATGGTAGGAGACACAAGATAATAAAAATAAACCACTAAGAATAGAAGATAAGAGAAGCAATAGGTTATCCAGGCATGAGAAGAGATGTACATGCATGATCTCATATCCTCCCAACAACTATATGAAGTGGGATTATTTTGAGAATTAAAATTTCAAAGCATAAATTAGGTACAGGCTCCCACCTGTAACCCTAGCTAGTCAGAAGGCTGAGGTTTGAGGATCATGGTTTGAAGCCGGCCAGCCTGAGCAGGAAAGTCTGTGAGACTCTTTATCTCCAATTAACCACCAAAAAGCCAGAAGAGGAGGTGTGGTTCAAGTGGTAGAGCATTAGTCTTGAGCAAAGGAGCTTAGCAACAGTGCCAGACCTTTTGTTCTAGCCTTAGTACTCTCTCTCTCTTTCTCTCTCTCTCTCCCTCTCTCTCTCTCTCTCTCTCTCTCTCTCTCACACACACACACACACACATACACAACACACAAGCACACACAACTTTAAATTTTAGGAAGCAGGATATACTGAAGAGCTATAAAAGCATCAGATAAAAGGTGTCAATGGAGAGCATATGTAAGCTATTGCATTTCTGTGGTCCTGGATGTTAACATTTCCTCATTTATCTTTCCATCATGGGACTGGAAACAGATAGAAGAGGAAGAGAGCAAAATTACCAGCTCCCCTTCAATATAAAATAGATAAATAGCTGACTATGATCTTTTTTCATTTATACTTTGTCAGAGTGTGAGAGCAAGATGGTGATGTATGAAGTATTTTTACATAACCTTTTTAACAGAATTTTAGAGTTGGAGATCATCAGAACATCTTGTTCAAAGAGCACTTGTCTTTAATCAGGACAGTTTCATCTGAATTAGGCAATTATGATATTCATGTAAAAGACAGGAGAGGGGACTGTGACTTATGCCAAAGATAGATCATAAAATTTGGAAATCTCGCTGGACATGAGCCCATAGGACAACCACAAAAACCTAAAAGGCAAAACAAGCACAATGCAACTTGTTTTGTTACCACAGGAGCAGAAAACTTCAAATAAAAATGTTTCCCAAAGAAGATGGTTTTGAAGAGACCGAAGAACATTTTTTAAGACGACAAGACATGGCTTTACATTCTACATTTCAAATAAACGGAATGATAATCTTTATGTTAACTTTGAACTCTGTAAATTTTAATACCAATGATGAGATCTTTAGGACAGATATGAGTGAGTTTAAACGCTATACATGTTAAATAAGTGTAAAGATCATCTTTACCTTAATTTCAAATTCTATAAATTTAACTACGTATAGGCTGAGTACAAGCTCTCTAAAAATAAAATCACACTGATCTCCAAGATGCAGATACTTAAGAAGTAAGTCTGGTGGGACGGATGTTCATCAGCAAAAGGGAAAGCTGTCAGACATGAAGGGCCAAAGTCATCAATGATGTGATCCAATTAACATCTGGATGGATGTGGCTATGTCTCAAGCATTCTTGTCTTCCAAGACTTCACCAAGTGTTGAACCGAAGACTAGACAGTTAAAACCAATCTTAGCAACGATCAGTAGTTTTATTTGCACTAATGTGTGACTAAGTAGATTGTGTATACAGATTGCTGTCTTCTGAGTGAGTGTGCTATTTATTCTGAATCTTGGGATGATTTCAACTAAGAGTTAACCTGATAAGAGGTTTTCACGTCATGAGATCTTGAATACTAGATTCAAAGTAACACAAAACAAGAATCACCATTGAAAGTGGTTTGACAATGTGTTGGGAAATGTAAAGAGATGTGTGTTTTCTTTTATTGTATCCGACAAGTGCCCATTACATTAAAGATGACTTTCACGTGATAGCTACCACTGCTTGAAGATGCTAGAAAGTCAGTATTTACTCAGCCTAGGCTGAGCAGTTGGAAGCAGAAAGCTGCACTGAATGCGTGCTGTCAATGCGAAAGACACCCTTTCTCAACACCATCCATTTAAACCTCAGCTCCTGGCCTCTTTATATGTCTTCTTTTTTGGGGGTCAGTCGTGGGGCCTGAACTCTGGGCTTGGGTGCTGTCCCTGTGCTCTTCAGCTCAAGGCGAGCACTCTACCTCTTGAGCCATAGTGCCACTTCCAGTTTTCTAGTGGTTTATTGGAGATAAGAGTCTCACGGACTTTCCTGCCTGGCTGGCTTTGAACCGCAATCCTCAGATCTGTCTCCTGAGTAGCTAGGATTACAGGCATGAGCCACCAGCGCCCGGCTTTATATGTCTTCTTAAATAAGGTACTAGAGTAAAGATTCTGTTAGATGTCAGTCTGTGAATGCTTTACCTCATCCCCTAAGAAACACAAAAATAAAGATGAAACAATAATAAAAAAAATTCATAGCCAGGGGCCAGTGGTTCAAACCTGTGAGTGACTCACAGCCTAGCTGTTCAGGAGGCTGAGATCTGAGTATCCAGGTTCAAAGCTGGTCAGGACAGGAAAGTCCACTAGACATTTATCTCCAATTACCCACCAGAAAACTGGAAATAGAGCTGTAGCTCAAGTGCTAGAACACTAACCTTGAGCAAAAGTGCTCAGGAACAGTGCTTGGGCCTAAGGATTCTCTCTCTCTCTCTCTCTCATACACACACACACACACACACACACACACACACACACACACACACACACAGACATTCCTATTTTGAAATTCTTTAGATCTCTAGTAGATGCTGCGTTTTTTTTTTTTATCTCAGACTTGTGTAAAAATCATGTTTTAAGCTGAGTGTCCGTGGCTCACACCTGTGATCTTAGCTGCTCAGGTAGCTGATGAGAGTTCACCATCATGGATAAAAGCCAGCCCCAGCAGGTACTTCTCTAAGATTGAGCTGTAGCTCAAGTGGCAGAGCACCATTCTTGAATGAAAAAAGTTATGGAATGCCACCCAGGCCTTGAGTTCAAGACCCAGTACAGCCTGAATACTTACTGAGTTCAAGCTCCAGTACAAAATAAATAAAAATAAAAAGATTAGATTTACTTTTGTTCTATCTACTTCCACCAATTGAATATCAGACAAGTTATTAACTGTGAGCACCCACACAAAACAATAGCTTCAGAATAGAAAGGGAATTTTTTAAAAAGCCCAGCACAAATGCCAAGAGATCAACCACAAAATATACAGTTCTTTTTGGAAAAATAAGAAAAACCAATTGTGAAATAAGCGTGGTCTTTCAAGTTACAATTATTTCAGCTTTATCCAATTTTGAAGTTGGAATGCGTTAGATGCCAGGAAAAGTATACTATACAGGAAAATGGTTTTCTTAGAAAATAATTATAATGTGGAGGCACTGGTATCATTCTTTTGAATGTGAGAAACAAAGACAGTATGCTTCATTTGCTTCTACTCTGAGTTGATGAATTCTTACTGACCAAGAGTTCCATCCCTACTCCACAGCATGAGAATGATGTTTGTAACTGCACTTGGAAGGTGATGTTGACATGCCATCTTTGCAAAGACTCAGAGAAGCTCAGTGTTTGGCTGAAGGTAAGAGGGCCAAAAGAAGTTATACAAGAAACTGAAATCCAGGTGTTGTTTTTAATTCATTGCTTACCGTGTTTACAAATGTTTTATTTTATAAAACGTTATCTATTGCAGCTCAATTGTATGTTGTTGATTAGAAGAAGAATGAGAAATAAGAAGAGGGTTTCTGCAGTGGCAATGCGCTCTTGGCCTACCAGATTCAGTCTTTTTGGTTTTGCTGTACTTTGGGCTTTGGGAGGCTGGGATTTCTGAGCTCTATCACTGGTACTTCTTGACTTCGGTTCTCTTGTTATGTTCAGCCGTTGGGAGGCATCCGTATTTACTTCCATGGAGCTTTGTTGTGGGGTTGGCTGGTTTTTTTTTTTTTAAACCAGTCTTCCTTTCCCAGGCCTTCTAAGGGTCCAGCTCACAGAAAACTCACCCCAAAACCCATTTAGGTCTTAACACTTGTTCTGTTATTAGTCCTATCCATTGTTAGTCCTTCATCCTTGCCAGCGCTGTGCATGTAATTCCTTTGTGGCAAGTCCTTTAAAAGGCATTGCTGTCAGTAACGCACAACTTCCAGCTAAGCATGAGTAAATGTTAGAGACATCCAAATGTCTGCTAGGACCCTCTCTAAAATGGGTTCCAGCTCTGTGTTCACAGCTAACTGTTAAGATGCAGCGATTCCATCATTTCGCCCTTCTATTGCTTCAGCCTAGCCAGCTCTGGATCATGGTAAAGGGTGGAGGAAATCAAAGCTGGCCATGTAGCTTGTCAGAACAAAGAGCAAGCTTATCATCGTCAGAGGGATTGAGATGCTTCTCAACGTGTTCAGAGCCCAGACCCTGCAGATAGAGACATTTCTCCCTCCACATGCAGAATTTTAAATTTCTTGATCTTCTTAGAGTGAAATGCAACATATGAATGCCAAGTATCACACATTTTGTACCATTAACACACATGCATGGACACAAAGACACACACACACATACACACACACACATACACATACATACATACCCTTAGAAGTTTTCAGGATTCACAGTATATTAAAAATTGGTTAATCTGAGTTTCTGTTCAGTTGAACCTAGTATTGAGATGCCAAGAGCAATAACTTAACATATCCTTATGGATCAGATAGAGAATCAAATCTATAACCCCAGATCTATGTACAATAGAAGAGTAGACTCATCTATGCAGCGAATTTGGGTGCAGAGCTTTTTATGGCTCAGAGATAGCATTATCAAAGTTACTTCTGATTTGGGAGATGACAAATATTCCAGGCAACTTTATTCTATGATCAACATGCACCTCCCTGAAGTCATGCTACCAAACTATTTTCATGAAATTTCAACTACCAGACTACTTCAGGCTGACAAACTACTTCCACAAAATTCAGGAAAAGATGCCTCTGATCAATCCATTCATGAAACAAAACATCAGCCAAACCCAAATGGAGTCATGTGATGTTTTACACCACAGCTAACCAGTACTCATCAGAAGAACTAATCTAGGGCCACAAAAGGCAAAGACCCTCATAGACTAAAATGGTGTACATCATCAACTATGTGCCCTGTAGGGTTCTAGACTGGAGTTTGAAAGATAGAAATATTAAAGGGAAAAAATCAGTGAAATCTGAATAGCACCTGCAAATTAGTATTATACCAATGTCAGTTTGCTGGCTTTTAATCAAGGTACTCTGGCTATGTAAATTGTTAAAGGGTACATGCAATAAAGCTTTGACAATTATAGCTTGAACGTTTCCAATATTGTGGCAAAGCACAACACAGTGAGTCCTGAAATGCTATATTACTACAAACATAAAAACATAAAAAACATTTTTCAACTCATATGCTTTTCGTTGGTTCTTAGACATCAAAGCCTGATTGTCTGGGCTCATATTGTTTATTCAAAAGTGAAGAATTTGCTTTGAGTATCTTTTAAAGAAAGGTAATACTTTATTGACTACTTTCTTTCACATTTCCGATCTCCTTTTGATTGACATTTAGAACAGGAACCAGAGAAACCCACACCGTAGGAAGTGCCAATTGATGAATTTAAGCACTTCCACTCCTCCTAGCTCAGGAAAAGACTCAATTCAGGCATCTCAGAGAGTTGGCGATCTTTTCTGAAGCAATGTGACTCCAGGGTTTATTGTGCTGTTCTTTCCATAGGACTATGTAGAAGAGTATGTCTTATTCTTTTACACACATTGTTGTAGACAATGTCACAAGGGCACTTGGAGGAAGAACAGCTCTCTGTCTACTTATACTGACCAATGCCCCATGCTGGCCTTCAATCCTGATATTAAATTTTCTTTCATGCCACAGCATCACCAACATCCCATGGCTCTGAGAGCATCGTGTGAAGAAACGGAAGCCCGCATGATTGTTGGAAAGAATCCCGTATGTGTGTGTGAACGTTGAGTTTTGTTTAGGCAAGTCATTCTGAAATTATAGATGAGTGGTGGGAATCATTTATCCACATCGAAGGCCGTGCCCATTTTTAATGTTTATTTAAATTTTTCTTATTACTGGGCTTCTACCTCAGACCTCTACACTGGGCCTCCACTCTGCCTGGGCCTCTTCCCCCCTGGGCCTCCATCCTGGGCCTGACCTTCAGGGTCAGGCAAGGTGAGGGGTGAAGGGTTAAGGATACTAGATGGGGGGTAAGGGAGGGGGTTGGGAGTCCCACACCATGGTTGTGGGGAGCTCCATAAAAAAATAACACATTTGCCTTACTAGATAAATTCTTATCAGACTGATTTGTTACTAAATAAATTGCAAAGATCTTTTGAATTAGCCTTACATTTCACCTCCAGATTTTAGATCTCCTTTGGAAGGACCTCTTATGTTCTTCTTAGAGATCAAAACAGGTGAGAAGCTCTGTATTTTCTTAAATGGATGAATAAGCAACCTCCCCTGTCCCTGCTCCCACCCCGTTTCCAGTTCCACA
Source organism: Dipodomys spectabilis (assembly GCF_019054845.1). Taxonomy (NCBI): domain Eukaryota; kingdom Metazoa; phylum Chordata; class Mammalia; order Rodentia; family Heteromyidae; genus Dipodomys; species Dipodomys spectabilis. The sequence continues at coordinate 8,712,942 of NW_024870918.1, read as the reverse complement.
GCCTGGTTAGAGTTGAGGGGCCAGAAGGTGGCCTTCCTCCATTGCAAAAGCATTTAAGAGATGGTACCACAGGTGCCTTCAGCCCTTCCTCTGCTTCTAAGGGCGTGCATTAACTCACACTCACAAGCACACAACACATTAAGAATATCTTAGAAGATGGAACCTGAGATTTGAACATTATAGACAGGCTAGGCTATAAAGAAAACAACCAAAAGCTGGGTGCTGTGTCTCACACCTGTAATCCTAACTACTCAGGAGCCTGAGATCTGAGGATCGCCGTTCAAAGCTAGCCCGGGCAGGAAAGTCTGTGAGACTCTTATGTCCAATAAACCACCAGAAAACTGGAAGTGGTGCTGTGGCTCAAGTGGTAGAGCTTGAGCTGAAGAGCTGAGGGACAGCACCCAGGCCCAGAGTTCAAGCCCCACAACTGAAAAGAAAAAAAGAAAACAACCAAAGGGTTGTTTCCATCCTTAAATGCAAGGTTCCCACATATCCCTGAAGAGCAGTGATAGAAAAAGTGGATGATAAAGGAAACACATACTCCAATTCTCCTCATAGCTCTTAAATACCTTCCTGATGTTTGTCAACGATGGGAACTTCAGGATTCTTTTCATTTGCCTACTCGATTTTAAATCATTCAAATGGGATTTTGTAAATGGCTTGCAAGGTGATTATATGGCACACCTTTGCATTTTTAGACCTTTCATTGGTGGTGGAATTTTAGATCTTTTTAAATTTTTTGTTCCAATTTAGCCACCGTCTGTAAGAGCTTGAACAAGGCCCAAAGAGGTAGGACTTCATTTTTTTTTTTTATCAGCACAGAGGGATAATATTACATCTACAGTGGGAAGAATATGATGAATATTTCAATATTGTTATCAAGGTGTATTCATTTTTTGCTAGGAAGATGTCACAGAAAATCAGATATTACTATTATTAATCCCCTCTAGCCAAAGTGAACTTTAAAACCCAAGTGTCTTATCTTTGACTATAACAATCCAGTGTGAAATATCAGTCAAAGATGAAACTGTGGAATATATATATATGTATATAATTTTTTTTTTTTGTCGGTTGTGGGCCTTGAACTCTGGGCCTGGGCGCTGTCCCTCAGCTCTTCAGCTCAAGGTGAGTGCTCTACTGCTTGAACTACAGCACCACCTCCAGTTTTCTAGTGGTTTACTGGAGATAAGAGTCTCATGGACTTCCCTTCCCGGGCTGGCTTGAACCTCAATCCTCAGATCTCAGCCTCCTGAGTAGCTAGGATTACAGGCATGAGACACCAGCATGCGGCTTGAAACTGTGGTATATTACGCAGAAAAATAGCTCACAGAGACTTAGAGACAGGTAAAGTATTGAGGAAGCCGATGTCACTGGGAGTAGGTTTCATGGGTCGGGGTGAGGGTTTGGTTCCTAGTATTTTTGTTTAGTACAAGTTTTGTTCTCACATTCTGGCAGGAGCTACTCCTCTGCGTCTTCCGCCTTCTAGTAATTTCTGCACCTTGGAACTTGGGAGGCAATGTATAAACATTTCTTCTATTTCTTCCAGGGTATTAAAGCCTGGAAAGTATTTTAGCATAAATGATAAAGATACAAACAGGAAACGGAGCTGTGACTCAGATGGTAGAATGCTAGTCTTGAGCAAAAAAGCTCAGGCCCTGAATTCAAGTCCCAGGATTGGCTAAACAAAACAAAACAAAAGAAAAAACCCAAAGACCCAAATAGAGCTGGGAGTTGAACTCACTGGTAGAGTGCCAAGAAAACACAACATAGATGCACAGAAAAAAATATGATTTCCCCAGATCTTACACCTTGGACTTTTCAAAATAGTAGTAATTTCATAGGTTCGTTTGACTCAGCTATAGCAGTTCTTAAATTCCCATTGTGAGAAATACAGCTACCAAATGTCGCACTCAATACCAGAGACTAAAGTCTTAAGTAAGTCGCACTGTCTTGAGATTTCTCTTTTCATAATTGTTGCTAACAATGACCCCTTGCATGTGGGGTCTCTCACATGCATGAACTCTCACCGAGAGGGATTTCCATGATAACATACAAGAGCTCAGATCTGTGGTGGAGCTGAAGTCCCAGGATAGCCTCCGTCCTGAGGCTTAGGCAAAACTATATTATGTAAGTTAAAAAGCTTCTGAAGAGAAGTGAGGCTTACGGGGGCTCATTGTTTCCTCTAACTTTTCTTCTCAGCCTCCTGTCCTTATTCTTATTGTATAGATACCTCCTCCAATTGATTGGAAATCTTGAAGGCTGGATACATATCCTCTGCTTTGGGATATGCGCCCTGTGACTGAAGGAAGGCAGGATGTAAGAAAAGTGAATTTTTTTTTCTCCTTTGAGTTAGAAAGTCAAAGTATGTGTCTGTTTGATGTTAGTCTTAGAGGAGGCTGAGAGCTAAGACAAAGGGTAAAGAAAAGCAGCAGAAGTGCTAGGCAGCCTCAAGAAGGTGCCAGCACAAAGCCCAGAGGTCCGCACAGAGGACTGGCAGCAGTTCAGGCAGTTCAGGCACTAGAACTCATCTCTTCCTGCTCAGACTCCCCTTCCACCCTTCAATACACACCCGCATAAGCTGAGGAGGGGCGGCAAAAGGAAGAGATGTTCTAGCTCAGATGCAATAGAACATGTATCAAAGTGTAGGAGTATGAGAAGAACACATTTAAAAATAGCATGCATGGGGACTGGGAAGGTGGCTCAGTGGTAGAGTGCTTGCCTCGCATGCATGAGGCCCTGGGTTCCATTCCTCAGCACCACATAAGCAAAAAGAAAAAAGCCGGAAGTGGCGCTGTTGCTCAAGTGGTAGAGCGCTAGCCTTGAGCTGAAGAGCTGAGGGACAGCGCCCAGGCCCAGAGTTCAGGCCCCACGACTGACAGAAAGAAAACAAAAGCATGTATGTAAATCTTGAAACATATATATATATATATATATATATGTATATGTATATGTATATATATATATTTCTTCATCAGAAGCATGAGAGTAATCATGTATCTGCTGACAGTAGTTTACTCTTCTTTCTTAGTTAAATACTTTGTGAATTTTATCAATACTTTGTAAATTTTATCTAGTAGTTGGGTATTATAACTTCAGCTCTATAAACTTAAAATTTATAGAAAAAAAATACAACAGGAAGTAATGAATGTGCCTCACGTGGACAAATGGAAAGAAATCAAAGCTAATGTTTTCTCTTGGTTAAGGTATCAGAACAGGCAGATAGGATGGTAGACACTTGTAATCCCAATACAGGGCCGGGGGGGGGGGGTGGGGGGGGGTTGGGGAGAGGCAACGGCAGGAGAGTCGTAAGTTCAAAGGCCAGCTCGCACTACATAGAAAGACCTTGTCTCAAAAAAGCATCCTCAACCTCATCATCTTCATCAGAAAGGAAAACACAGGAAAATCAGAATCAAATCAAAACAAAACCAAAAATCCAGAACGGGACGGAATTCAGCTTTTCCATTCTCTGTCTGCTCTGTCTGCCGAGGCCTTGAGCAATTTTATCTTGGTGATATGAATCGTGAGGGATCTCACCCAGACTTCTCAGCCATTACCATTCATTACAAGTCATAAGACAGAGGTGGAAAGTCAGCTGAGCGATGACCGTGGGCTCTTCTTTTAAAGCAACATCATTCCCTTCGTTCAAATCACGTGCATCAGCATATTACGTGTGTGAGTGTGTGAGTGTCGAAGGCGGCACAATTCATTAAAAATTCCAAGCCAAATTAGCTGAAGCCATTAAGTGTATTGACTCACTTAAAAAGAAAGAGTTCAAGGCATGATGCCATTAGGGTTTGTGTTGAACTGTTGGCATTCCTCTCTCCTAAGGCTTGTTCCTCAAGTTGGCCTGCTCTATTGTTTCAAGATGTACATATGCCAGCAGCAATGGGGGCTACTTCTTTCCTTCTTTAAGTTTGGGGCTAGGCACGTGGCCCTTGTCTTTCCTCAAAGATAGGATGAAAATCCATTTTGTCCCTTTCTCTGAGTCAACCATGAAATCAAAGAAATCCCCTCCTTGTTTTCTGCTCCAGTCCTGGACAAGGAGAAGGGATGACTTTGATTCCTGCAGCCAAAGATTCATTCTGATAATAGGAATGGCAATAGGATCAACTTCTTTTGAGTCTTATGATCCACAGAGGAATAGATTTTTGAAAAAGGGCAAATAAGCTGGAGGCCAGTGGCTCATAACTGTAATCCTAGTTACTTGGGAGGTTGAGATCTGAGGATCCTGATTCAAGGCCAGCACAGTCAGGAAAGCCCATGAGTTTCTTATCTCTAACTTGAACTATCAAAAAAAGCAGGAAGTGAAACTCTGGCTCCAGTGGTAGGGTTGCTAGTGTGAACACAAAAGCTCGGAGACAGAGCCCAGATCCTGAGCACACACACACACACACACACACACACACACACACACACACACACACACGGGATGGGCAAAGAAGAGATGTAGTGAATAGAAGAAAAAGAATGGTATCTATGAAAGAATGGTCTATCCATTGTCGGAAGAAAAGAGACTTCTCAAGAGATGAGTCAGAATATCCAGACTCTAGGAATAAACACTAACAAATCACTTGCAAAGCAAGTCACAAAATTTCTGGGTTTCATGTATGTTAACAATAGCAAGATGGTGTAAAAATGGTCTCCCCCTTCTATCTGGTAGACCTACTTCCAAACACACAAAGTACCTCCTACAGCATATAGGTAAACACGTTGAAAGGAATGACGTTCCTGGTGATTTTCTTTTTTTCTGGCCATTTATCTCATGGCCGATCAGCCAAGTGCTCTGACCCAGCAAAGCAAAACAGTGTGTGGTGCAATTATCTGAGAAATATAAGACCATCTCTGTCATCAGATAATGCAGGGAAGGGTGGGCTTTGTTTCCTGAACAATCTGCCTGGTCACTGTGGATGGTCCCCAAATCCTCAGATAAATGAACAGGGCTCCACTTTTCTTTGACTACATAACTCCAGCTCATGGTGAATCAGGATCAAACTCCTTGCTGGTGAGATAAGATCATTTATACCCACATTTTAAAAGGGAAGTTTCCTTTGGAAAGGCTTATTTTACTCATTTAGTGTCATATGACACTCGCTCCCCCAGAGGGTCCTGAGACCTACAGCAGAGGCTCTTCTGTTTCGACAATGACATATATCAATAATAAGTCTAGGATACAAGTGAATTCATACAATCCTCTGTCTTACCCCCAAGTAGTGCAGAGCATTTCAACCACGAGCTATTGCCGAGATGGTCAGAACAAGTTTAATTTCTGACATTCGTTATTTTAGATCTGTTTCAAAAACTTCAAAGGCAACAAAAAAAGGAACACAGACACCAGTGTGTAAGGAAGAACTTGATCTTGGTGGCCATGGATGCAGACACCGCAAAGGCATGCACGTAAAGGAGAAATATGTTATGACTCAACTAGTAAAGGGGGGAAAAATCACAAACTACACTAAAAAACGGGAACCCTGCCTGAATAGAGGGATAAACTAAGCGTGAGGGGTGAGGACTCTGAGAAATTTCTGCACTCTTACAGATGCTAATACCTTTGCATTTTCCCACGCTGACATCATATGCAAACGACCGTGTCAAGACCGCATTTGCAGAATACATAAGTAGTGGAAGGAAACATTATTAGTTCTTATTTGCAGCCGCTGCCAAGCCTTGAGCTGACGCTCTAATTGGAGTTAACGGCAAATTTGAAAGCAGTGGACACTCCAGAAACTGAACAAGATACTCAAAACTGCCATCCAAAACCTATACTTTTCCTTTTGGAAATACCTACTTGTGAAAACTCAGTTTAACAGACGCCCCAGGTTCCACGATTTGCCAAAGGTAGAATTTGAACTATCCCGTGTGAACAGTTGTGGCTCCCAATCTTTTGCAACACTATGTGTGGGCCAGCTGGGGGAGAAGAATGCATTTAATATCTAGAACCTTCTATATACTTATAGGTAGGAAGGTTTCCTTTCTCTCGCACCATTGGTGATGTTGAAAGAGCTGTCAGTTTCTGGATTCTTCTCCATCGAAATGAGCAAGCTCCTGCTTGAAATGTCTCCTGATTCCTGGCAGCTTCTCAGGCTAATAAAAGCAGCTAAATCACAGCGAGGACAAAGGTCTCCACTGTGGGGCATGAAAAAGAAGATTTACAGTCATATGCTATGCGGTACAGCCTTGTCCAGGGCAGCACAGCGCACTGCGTCGGTGACAGGCTCAAGCAAACCGCATGCCAGATCTGATTTCAGACTTACATAAGAGGCCAGCCTGCCTGTAGCCTAGCGCCCAGGAGAATAAACAGGGGTGTGTGGGGGGGAGCAGGAGTGGGGGGGGGCGGGCCATGGAATTTGCACGGGCTTCTTTTTTCATGATGCATTTTCTTTTTCTTTCTTCAGATAGACAAATTGCAGTGTTGCTTCTGCTAAGTCAGAGTGAGCAATACCCTCCCCCAGGATCTCTCTCCCTTCTTCCTCCTTTGACCCACAGACACGTTCTCAATCAAACCCCCCAGAAACACCGCCCCAATACTGGAGTAACTGTATCGCCCTTGGCCATATGAGCAACCACAGAAAGGAGATGCCAGGTAATGTTCTAGGATGACGAGATCTCTTTTTAGCAGGGACTGAATTCGTAATACCATCTTACTGGCAAAGAAAGCAAGGGTGCACTGCTATGGTCCAGAGCTACCAAATATTCACCGCTCATCTGAATTGTCAGGCTAGTGTTTCAACCGTCTTTCCACTTGCAGTGGGACTCTGTGTGAATTCATGCCTCGACAAACAAACAAACAGAAAGCTTGTATTGACATTAGGATCAGATAAAAGCTTGTGAAAAGAGACGGTGGATCTCTATTCTTTTTTTCTTTTTTAGAGTTATTCAAATTGCATCTGGAAGAGGCTGAATTTTGGGTAGTTCTACACTTCCTTCTAAAGTGACTAAGCAGGGCTGGCTGTGCCCGCTCATTATTTATGCAGCTTCCAGACAACAAACTCCTGCAACTGTCCAAAAAAGAAATGCAAGAGCCGGCGCTTGGGTGCAGCATACTTTTCCCTGATGGAGGATAGGGAGGCACAGACAAAAAAAGCAATGACTGTTGGGCCCAAGCTGGGCTTCTCAGATTGCCTTTTGCAGAGAAAGGAAGGAAATCCAGTTCAGGATGCAAATACTGGCAACCTGGAGCCAGGAGCCCAGGTTCCAGGGCTGCTTGGGGCCCTAAGCTGTCATCCCCAGCCAATCACTTGATTTCACTTTGCTTCTGTGTTTCTCAGGTGTCTTGCCTGTTCAATTAGTGCTTTGGAGAGCAGTGGTCCTCAGAGGGAAGCCTGGGTCCGTTTGGCCTAGTCATCAGGGTCTTAAAGCACACACTCCTGGGTCCATCAGAAAGCTGGGAAGGCCCGGCTGGGGTGGTGCCTGGATATTCACATTTTAAATACTTTTCCAAGTGATGCTGATTTTGAGGGTGAGGCAATCGCTTATTGAGAAAAACTGAGCTGGATGGAAAAAAATATAACTAGGTATAATTGTATATGTATATGCATGTATACATACATAATTATGTTTATTATGTATGTATATTTACTTAATTATACCACACTAAATATATATGTGATTATGTATTTATATGTTATATTATGTATATACACACAGATACCTGCATATATCCATGCCTTGTACACATGCACACACACACACACACACACACACACACACACACACACACACACACACACACACCCCACACACATTCTTGCAGCGTTGGAGATAGGCCTCAGGAACCTTGTGCATGCCAGGCAAATGCTCTACCTCTGACCCATGCCCCTCGTCCTCCAGAAGAGCTTCCTGTTCTGCAGTGTTAGGCAACATTGCATACACCTCAGATCACGTATGCCAGGGTGGTCCTAATGTAGCCTTCTCTGCTTTTAGGGACATGCGAAGTTCCCATCTTCTTTGGAACTATTTGTTTGGCAGAGGGCAATGTCAAAGTTCTGCTTAAGAGTGAAAGATATTGTCTTTCAATAGGCAAACAATCTGTCCATCAATAGCTGTGCAGGTTGGATTTAATGTTAATGGGATGTTCGTGTCCATGGACCACATGCTTTTTCTTTGAATCCATTTACTTTCTTACATTTAAAATCTCATTGGTAGCTAGGTGCCCGTGGCTCATGCCTTTATTCCTAGATACACAGGAGACTAAGATGTGAGAATCACAGTTTGAATGCAGCCTGGGCAGAAAAGCCTGTGAAATTCTTATCTCTAACCAGAAAAAGCCAGGAGTAGGCGCACATGATCACACATGCATTGGCATGCACACACGTGCACCTCCTACCCCCCAACACACACACAGAGCCAGGTACCTGTAATCCTAGCCACTCAGGAGGCTGAGATGTGAGAATCATAGTTTAGAACTAGACCAGGGAAATAAAGTTCCTGAAACCCAGTTAACCAGAAAACTGGAAGTGCAGCTGTGGCTTAAAGTGGTAGAGCACTAGCCTAAACCTCAGAAACAGTACTCAGGCCCTGACTTTATGTCCTATGATGAACAAGAAAACAAAGAAAACAAAGACACAAAAACAAACAACAAAACCCAAAACAACAGAAACAAAATCCCATTGGTGATTTATATTTCTTCCCCCAGTTGGATGGAACACCATAGTGTTTGATCTATAAAGGATGGTCAACCTATTCCATGGTAAGTCCCGTGATCCTCATTCTGAGGATCATCCTGTTATTGACAAATGTGACCTTAACTAAGTAATTTCATGACCCTGGATCTTAAAATAATTCATCTATAAAAGAACATTCTTGTCCAGAATCAACCCTACTCACTTATGAATTTTTCAATTTCCAGCTATGCAAGGAGATGAGCTGCTTGGTTCCTGAAATATAACGAAAATATAAATGGAAAGAGGGAAAAGTGTGTGAGTCTCATGCAGTGGGTGCAGAGTTGAGTGCGAAATGATTGTTGAAGCCCACCTGCTTTCGCAAGGACTCCGCCCTCCTGTTCCAAAACCTTCTCATCGTCTCAATAACATTCACCTTGGCTTTGAGACTCCATCGTCACCAACCCCACCTGCCTTGGTAGACTTCTGGTGGCTTCCTGCACTCTAGAGAGTTCTCTTTGGGATCCTCAAGGCCTTTCCACCAACTGCACCTCTTTGATTCAGATCTTCAGAGTGACCTTTCAAGACTCTCCTGTCATATGCCATTCCTTCCTCCCACGACAAGTGCATAGCACGTGGTAGTTTTTCTCCTTGTGGATTTCCATCTTTGTTGTTTATCTCTGTGCTCATCTTTCCTGGACCACTTTCTCCCTGGAGACTGACAGTATGAACGTTGGGCGATGTGTTGTTCATTGTATCTCTTTTTTTCTCTTTGGGTATTGTTGAATAAAGGAATGAGTAATATTAGAAACATGATATGAAGTGTTTTTGCTTTCTATGGAAACATAAGCCTACATCATACTAAACATATGGGGTATATTTTTGAAAGTACGTTATTCGTTCATTTGTACACCACTATTTCTTATGACATCCTTGGGATGCAGTAGCATCATCAGATTGACAAATGAGGAAACTAACATGGACAGAACTTGCCTAGCTTGCCAAAAAGTCAGAAAGCTGTAAGTACGTGGGGTGAGGGTTCAAACTCATTCTGCTTTCAGAGTCTGTGTTCTTAAACCATATGTTATAAAACCTAAGATGAAAAAAAAGAAATTCCCTGTCATGAATGGCAGATGATTTCCCTATGGATGCTCGATCACTCCTATTGATGAGATTCTTACAACTTATATGCATCAGTCCCTTGTTTGTAGAGCAAGCTGTGGTAAGAAATTCTCCCTTATTCTGTGCCCCACCTCCACCCCGGCGTGGCCTCCACTTGTCGGTCCCAGGCTGACTCTTTGAAGCCCATAGAACATGAAGAACCTTTCTCGCACATGACGGTTCTCTGCCATGTGAAGGCCACCTAGTACAGCTTCTCTTCTTATTCCCACTGTGACCATCCAAGCCTTTGTGTTATCACACTTCAAGCCTCTTAGTATCCTGGCTTCTTTTCTCTAAGCAGTTCCCATCTGGACTTTATCTTCTAAAACTTTCATCTCAGCATTGACTATCATATTTCTGGTATGGTCTGATCATCATGAAAGTGTGGGAAAGCACTCCAGAATAAACTTGTGAAAATCAAACAAATGGTGACCATTATAGCTTTTATTCCAAGACAAAAACTTTTTTTGTGTTGCAATCACTCTGGGAGATTTTTCCATACACTATGAATAAACCTAAGATTAAATTAAACGATCTACCCTCAGCTTTTAATTATATTGTATAATTTTAGAACCCTCAAATTAATTTTCCAATCATATAGAAGCAATAAATTTAATTTGCCTCAGTGGGGATGTTTCCATTCTTGATCAGCTTCATTCCATAGAATCTAATGCCAATCTCATATGTAATTTAAAATTTCTGAGTAGTTTCATTAAGAAAGTAAGGAGATGTAAGTGAAATTTGAAAAGTATTTTAGTTAGCCCAATAGATCCAAAATACTATTATTTTAACATAAGAAATGTGAAAGTTCTTAATGAGACATTACACTTTACTGTAGTTAATCTTCACATTTGTTATTCATTTCACATCAGCAGAATGCGTCAATTTGGATAGAGTACATTTGCCCCCAATGGCAGGGTGGCTGGTGGCACCATTTTGAACAATACCTTTCACTGATCCTAGAAGTGCTAATGCCCAACAGATAATCATTTCTTGGGTGGCCTGTTAGATTTTGCTGTTTATGATGACCAGCACATAGCATTGACCTTACAACTGCCTTCTTCCACAGTAAGTATTATCAGCAGAGAAGAGAAATCCTTTGAAGTGACATCTACTTGTGTCCAGTGTACTGTGAAGTAGTCATGGAAAGGGGAAAGGAGCCAAAGTTAGCATGGGCCAATTAAGAGGAAGTTGTAGCGATCTAGAAATTAAAAAAAAACAAAAACAAAAACAAAAAAACAACTTCTCCTCCATCAGAAAGTAAAAGAACACTATTTTCCAACCCTGCCTGGCTAGGGTATAAGAACAAAACATTTTTCTTTTCTTTTTTTTTTTTTGGGGGTCCGGTTGTGGGGTCTGAACTCTGGGCCTGGGCGCTGTCCCTCAGCTCTTCAGCTCAAGGCTAGCGCTCTACCACTTGAGCCAAGCGCCACTTCCGGTTTTTTCCATTTTGCTTATGTGGTGCTGAGGAATCGAACCCAGGGCCTCAGGCATGCAAGGCAAGCGCTCTACCACTGAGCCATCTTCCCAGCCCCTAACTTGACATTTTTCAAAGCTTGAAGTTACTGAAGCCTCTCCTCCGATCTGCTCAATGAGACTTTCTGGAGGGAGAGTATATGCTCCAGTCTGCAATGCAAATGTCAACTGTCTCATGGCCAGCCATATTTGCAAGGTGTGTGTTCCTCTGAAGACTCAGCTCTACTACCTACAGGGCCATTTCGAAGTGATGTTTCTTTAATCACGTGCTAAAAGCACAGATTTGTGCTTTTCTTCAATAGAATAATTTCAGGGATGAAACTTTAGTTCCGCTTTAAAAACGTTAGAAAAGTTTTTAAAAAGTTACAAAACATTCCACAGCCTTGAAGAAAATACTGGTGTTATTTGAATTGCTGTTTACAGTTAGTGTGCTTACATGGAAGGAATGTCCGTAGTGTTAAAAGTGATAGATGAAATGTCAGCGTGAGTGAATGCAACTTTCAGATGAAGAGTGAACCTTCAAAAGTCCTCCAGCGATGCTATCATTTGATTTGGTATTTATGGTTCCCTGTGGCCAAAGATTTAAAGAAAAGATCATAAAGTTACATATAAAAGACTAGAACAGCATGATCAGTCATTGATTTTATTTGAAAGAACAGAAATACCCAAACAAGATGCAGTTATTAAGCAAATAGGATGGATGCCTATGATGGAATATTATGTACATGGCTATGAAAAACAAGATCAGGAGGAAATCTTTACAATATTTTCTATAGAACAAGTAGAATATTAAGATTTGTGGACAGTTGACCTCCCATGTGAGAAAACAAGTCGATCTACCTATCCTATCATCTATGTATGTATGTATGTATGTATGTATGTATCTATCTATCTATCTATCTATCTATCTGCCTACCTATCTACCTATTATCTGTCTGTATGCCTATCTATCTATCTATCTATTTATCATCTAGTCCATAGAAAATAAAGCTGGGGATGATTTTGGTAATTTTGCAAGTGTTCATGGTTGGTCAAGTTTTCTTTCTGTGATCTGTGATCTGCAGTTTTTGTATTCTCAAGGACCCACTGATGATGCCAAACTCCTGGTGCTCCCACGGGAGCCATCTTTTGCCCTCCAGAGAGCAAGAGGCCATAGCCTCTTGGAGTTGTGCCCTGCACTGTTTGTATAGCTGGAAAAAAATAGCTCTGATTATGCTGCAAATCCACTTATTCTGAACAAGTAAATTGCCAAATAAGAAATATGCAAAGGGACTTAATCTGGACAAGGAAAATAATAGTGAAGTTTATGGGATCAAAGAAATCTTTTCTAACCAGCAAGCTCATTTTCAGCATAGGGTTTGTCGCTGTGTTATCTTGGGGATATATATATATATATATATATATATATATATATATATATACACATGCATACATACATATATATATATATTTTACACTTCTCAGCCAATTGAAACTGTTGGTTTAGAGAAACAAACTGTGAAAATACTTTCTGGATTGAAAAAGAAAACCAGCAAACGTGTTCTCTCAATAAAAGCAGTACCAGATAATGCACAAAACGTAAGGTCTGGAGGTCGAGCAGATGCTCACAAACGAAGTCTAAGACCAACACCAACAAGCTCCTACTGGTTAGCTCCTGATCCCTCTCCCTTTTTCTCTCCCCTAACACAGTCGTGCATTTTTGGTAACACCATCCCCTCAGCTGTTCCTGATAAGAAGTAGAACGGGAAGCCATCCTTCCTTGATCTCGTCCACCCACAGTCAATACACCAGCAATCTGGTTTTGCTCTCTTTCTAAATCACATAGAAAAACTCAACATTAAGCCATGTGAAACCCTCAAGAGTTTTCAGGCTGTATTATCGCAGTAGCCTGTCGGTCTCAATTCCCCATGTGTCTTTTATTTTTTAAGGCCACTCTTCACAGAGGGAGATTTTTAAAAGTTAACTAAAACCGTGTCTTCTTTTTTCTTCTCTCCCCTCAGATAGATTCCCAGTTTGCTCAAGATAGACTAAATTTCTTACACAGGTATACAAGATCACATATCATCAGGGATTACCAGAATCCATTCCTTTCTCTATTAACTCTCTGAGCTCATTTCCTGGCTTCCTGGTAATCTTTTAGCATGCTAGTGTTCTAACACCCAGGACCTTTGCATTTGCTATCCCTTCGTGCCACCATGCTTCAACAGATATCCATCGCTCTCAATCCCTCCCCAACTTCAAATGGGGGGCACCAATAAAACAACTTCAGTGAGGCTTCCGTGACAACCCTAATTAAAATCGCAAGTCCCTTTGGGTTCTTATTAGGATTTCTCAAAGCAAACCCCCATCTTGATTCTCTATACCTAACTCTATCTGCTCCAGTCAGCAGGTTATCTTTGCTCCCTTTGTGAGTTCACAGACATTTGTTTGTGTATTTGTTTATGTGGAGGGCCCTGAGGTTTGCACTTTGGGCCTACTGTTTATTAAGATTGGTCCACCTCTGGTCTATTGGATTCCGGTTACAACCGACAACTTCCCATTGCTGAGGCTGAAGTCATCCACCTTTCCCTCTCTGTGCCCCTTAGTCATAATATGCATCACCCCTTCCTCCTTCTTCCACCCTTTTCTCCCCTCCAAAGAAGAGGAGACTTCCTCCTCGTTCAAAACTAGATGCTATATTCCTCAGACTTCCTTCCCAGTTTCCTGGAGCCAAGCCTCATCAGCGATAACGCGTATGGATAGTCTCTTACAATGCCCACCCTCTCTACCAGTCCACACACACAGATTCTGCTCTCTCTCCTCAACAAAACAAAATGACACCACTCATGTTGATCCTAACGCCTTTCTCTTTTCACTGACATTACCACCATTCTCAAGGCCGAGTCCTTTCTTCTATTTCTTTTTGACCCATTACCTTCACTCACAGAGATTTTTTGTTTTTGAAGCCAAATGGACCGGAATTGGTAGGTATTGGCGTATAGTATCAACATGAAACTACCAAAATGTGCAGTTGATTTGCATCCGTAGCAGAGTGCTGAGCCACCTGGCCCCTGCCTCTCAGTTGGGTCTTGCAGTTGGTCTGTTACCTCTTAGAGCTATTCTTCCTCCTGAGCCTCTCAGTGAGTGCATTCTAATATCAAAACCAGCGGCTGCGTCTTAGCATTCTTCTTCCTTCTGAAATCTCCATCCATTTGTGGGATGCCATCATTTTCACCCTCCTAAGACCATGTTCATTCCCCTCTGGAATGGTAGACTACATTACTCATTTTCGTTCTCGTTGAGAGTTTCTTTTTGTTGGAGCTCCTTCTTCTTGATGCCTACCTCCTGAATTCAGGCAACCCTCAATTGCCTCACTCCGTCTTTATCCCTTCTCTTCTGCAAGATGTAAATACAAATTTCTACTATTTCCCCATTGGCGACTCTAAAGTATTCTATCGGAGAGTTAAAACTGCTGCTGAAAACTGAACTCAGGTTTACATTACTTTATTTGGATCATCTCCAAAGACCAGAACTCCAACCCCCCCCCCCCATTCTTTCCCTTCTCCTGTAGTTAAAAGTATCCAAGCTGAGGCCCATTGCTCACATCTGTCATTCTAGCTACTCAGGAGGCTGAGATCCGAGGGTCACAGTTCAAAGCCAGCCCAGGCAGGAAAGTCCATGAGACTCTTTTCTCCAATTAACCATCAAAAAGCTAGAAGTTAAGGTGTGGCTCAAGTGGTAGAGCCCTAGCCTTGAGCAAAAGAAGCTCAGGGACAGTGCCTAGGACCTGAGTTCAAGCATCAGGACTGGCACATACATGTGCACACGCGCACGCGTGCGCACACACACACACACACACGCACAAATATCCATTGCTACGTCTCTGTTGGCCTAATGCCTATAAATATTCAATTATAGATTCTTCTTCTATGATTTTCTGTATTTCATTTTGGTAGATGAATTTCTGACTCAGAATGCTGACTGTGCCGGTGCTGTAATTTAAAAGCTCTATCAATGTCCGTTCATGCTAATGACGTGAGGCATATGTTGGACTGTATTTGTGAGTCAGTATCTTTGAAGGGCCAGCCATTCAGTTCTGGTTTTCAGTCCTTGGAGCTATCAGGGCTTGTGGAGCTTTAGGAGGTGGGGCTTACTCCGACTGTTGAGATACCATTACCTTATACACACTTCCTAATAACTATCAAGATCAGTGTCAGACATTGAGGGAAATTTTCATAAAGTTACACAAAGGTAACTGCAATAGAAAGCCTATGGATCTTTCAGAAGATGATTTTTATGTGTTTGGAAAGTTTAATATCCGAGTACTGTGTTTAACCACATTTTATTAAAGTCTTGCAGAGGTTGTGCATTTGTCTGATATTTTAGTATGTGATAAAGCACATTGGTTTGAGTTTTTTTTCCCTTTAAGTCAAATGAACAGATATTTTTGCCTTTCCTTATTCTTATATTAAATGTCGTTCGTGCAATGTCTTTCAGTGGACTAGTTGTTTATTCTAGGCACTGAAAATAGGTTAGGAAAAAGTGGTTCCCTCCCTTTTTTTTTTTTTTAATGAAGGGAGCAGTGGAGGGAGTTGCAGACATGTTTTTGTGGAATTAAAATACTCATAGAAAACACTCCATAAATGTGTGTCTCCTCTTGTCGTCTTAGGAGACAGTCCTCTTTCTTGGCTTACGACTAAGAAGTGCTTTGAGGAGATGCTAGAGGGTGCAGGGTCTTTCTGGTAGTAATGGAAGGGAAGGTGTTGGGCAGGAGTGGCGTTCAGGGTTCACCTGACCTGAGTTCTTTGCCTACACAGATGAAGCCCCATTGCCGTAGAGCTTCCTGTTTGGTAAGGAAACGATTTACTTTAAAGTTACAGTTGAATTGTCAGCACACTGCTTTTATTCCCCCCCCCCCACCGCCCCCCAAACAGGCTTTTGTGGGCTGCGGAAACTTCTCTCTCACCTCTGTACGTTATTTTAAATGATCATATGGGTGTCTCCAGAGAAATTAACACGTTATCAGAAAATTCTTTGCCTAAGATGTGGGGTCTTTCAAAGTATTGAAAAGAAAAATAAAATAGTAATTAGAGGAGGGGGGGAGACAGAGAGAGGGGGAGGGGGAGCTAAGTGTTAAGCCGCTGGAGGTGTGCTCTTGCGCGGGGTACTGGTCCCCCACTCCTCTCTCTTTCACGTCCTGGCTGGCATCAGGCGACCGGCTTCCCGGGTCATGCACAGCCGCACACAGGCTCCAGCCATGGGCTAACCATGGCCCGAAACCTCTGTGAGGGTCAGAATAGACCTGTCGATGTATCTCGCGTGTTTGTGTAGTGATGGGGGGTGGGAAGGATTGGGAGAAAATATGGTGTCCAAATTAAATCCTGAATTAATTTGCTAATGTGCACTGCAGGTCCCCTAAGTTGATCTAAACTGAGGTGATCTGGGAACTACTGAAGACTTAGCCTATATATATATATATATTATATATATAACATATATATATATAATATATATATATATTCCCTTGCTGTCTCCCAACTTCTCATCCCTTTGACCCTGTTATTATTTATATTATTCTTGAAAGTTTTCAACTTCTTCCTCTTCCTCTCCATTTCCCCCCACTAAGGTATTTTTCTGTCCCCTTACTCCTTCTCCAAATCATCTAACCTATAGAGTTGGAGTCATCTGCCTGTAGAACCAGAGAATGGCATAGCTATTCTAATGCTAAATGCATACTCTGTAAATGTAGACTCAGGGTACCAGAAAATGTCTGCTAGGCCAGTTCTTTGTAGTTAATACTGGAGAGATTTGATAGATATAAAATTATCTCAATTCAACCAATATACTAGAATACCAATAGACCAAAAAGTCCCTATGATTGATAGATCACCATCTAGCTTGTATCACTACATCCAGAGGGTCTCTTTTGAAGCACAAAATTGGAAGAGAAGGGCTTTTAGTAAATCAAGTTATGAACTCCATCCAACTGACAATGGCTAGCTATTACTATTTTTAAAAACCCACCCCAACCCAATCAGTATTGCAAAGAAAACTCGGGGGTGGGGGGAGTAGGCAGAAGTAGAGGGGAGAAAAAATTCATCTTTTCCTTGTACATAACAACTTCCATAGAATTTTCAGAATATTTTCACAGTTGCATACTGTAATACCCTATTTAGCTAACTGCAAATCTAAGATAGGGTAAATGAGTCTTTGAGTTAAATGGCCCCCTAATTACATCCAACTACTCAGTGGCCATCCACAAGGCCAATGTTAAGGATCTGTTTCTAAGAGTTACGTTAACATCTATGTTAAGTCGTCTGGGTGT
This sequence comes from Dipodomys spectabilis, assembly GCF_019054845.1. Taxonomy (NCBI): domain Eukaryota; kingdom Metazoa; phylum Chordata; class Mammalia; order Rodentia; family Heteromyidae; genus Dipodomys; species Dipodomys spectabilis. The sequence continues at coordinate 8,695,404 of NW_024870918.1, read as the reverse complement.
GACAGAGACCTGGCTGTGACACCTATGGTCCCTCTGTAGAAGTTTTTATTATTATTATTATTTGGTTTTATTTGTCAGTTGTGGAACTTGAACTCAGGGCCTGGGTGCTGTCCTTGAGCCGTTTGCCTCAAGGCTAGTGCTCTACCACTTTGAGTAACAAACAGCGCCACTTCCTGATTTCTGGTGGTTAATTGGAGAGAAGAGTCTCCTGGACTTTCCTGCAGGGCTGCCTTCCAACTTTGATCCTCAGATCTCAGCCTCCTGAGTAGCTAGGATTACAGGCGTGAGCCACCAGTGTACCTGGCTATGTAGGTGTGTTTTGACTCGGCTGGTCCAGCTGGATCCCTAAGTTGTCCTTTACACATGGAGGAGCAAGAAATCTATGTACCTGTGTCTGCCAGGTGTGCAAACAGAGAGGCAAGTTGCACATGATGCGACTCCCAGACTTACTTCCATGACCCATAGCACTGCCTGATACAGCAAGAGACACAGAGCAAAAGAAGCATACGGCTTATGTGGAAGGAGACATCTAGGCCCTTAAAGATGAACAGTCATTTAGCACAGAACTAGATCTTGAAACCAGGGCTGCTTCTCCCGGTGGCCATGTGCTTATTTATTCAGGCCCACAGCATGCAGATGAGAAAGTGGCCACGCAATCATTAGGGGTCATCTCCTTCGCTCTATACTGGACTTCAACAATGCTCAGCACTGGATTGTGTGCCTAGACAAGCCTGAGGGTCTTTGGGAGCAGGTGAGAATGAAGTGAGGAAGGCTAGCCTAGCTGTGGAGGTGTGAAGCAGTTCAGACTCCTCTATGGGGCAGATAGCAATCAGCATCCATCACGGTGGGTGGGTGTCTGCACATCAGAAGGGCAATGCTAGAGAACGGAGCCCAAGGAGGCATGCAGGCCAAAGGCCAGCTGGAGTGTTTAGGGAGGATGGGGGGTCAAAGACAAGCAATCAGGTGAAAGATAAAAGCAAAGGACGTGCAGTGTGTGTTGGTGGAACCTGCCACTGCTCTCCACCAAGGTAGAGTCACTGGTACCATCTCCAGAAAGGTTCTATACAACGTAAGCCATAGGTCAGGAGACTGCCAAGGAGACATATTAGCTACCTGAGTCTGCCTTAGTGCAAACCTCATAGCTTCCTGCTTTTAACCTATACGTGAAGGTAGATTTTATGTTCCACATTTAGCTGACATTGTGTTTCCAGTCATTTCCTCTTATATCTTGATATTAATTTCCTTTGCATTGCTATAAAGGAAAATAGTCTTAAATCTATCCTCTCTCTCTCTGTCTCTCTCTCTCCCTCTCTCTCTCTCTCTCTCTCATACACACATACACACCACAAACACACATACTCACAAACTCCTATTTGGCTTTTCTGATTAAGACGGGCGCTCTACCACTCGAGCTTGTGGCTTCAACCTAAGGATTTTTATTTTACGATCAACGTTCTTTGAACCCCCTCCGTGTACGTGGAGTGCTCTTTTGAAAGCAACTGCGCAAACTTCATGGTTCTAATATCGAGTCTAGTACATGAAAAATACTGGCTCAATAATGTGTGTGTGTGAGCGCACGTGTGCGTACCAGTACTTGAGCGGTGCTGGAGCAGTACTTGAGCCTTGAACTCAGGACCGCTTGGTCTCACTTGGCTTTTTCATTCAAGTCTAGTGCTCCATCACTTGAGCCACCCTTCCACTTCTGGCTTTTTGCTGGTTCATTGGAGATAGTCTCTCGGATTTGTCTGCCTGGGCTGGCTCTAGGCCCTAAGCCAGTGTCCGGCGTAATAAATTCTTGTTGAGTGAGACGAGTAGCAAAGTAGATTCTCCCACATTAGAAGCAAATGGGCTTCTTCTGCTTCCCTACAAGTCGTGAATTAGAGCAGTGGCACGGAATGGAGCAAAGGGGAGACTCTGCCAAGGGGCATCCGTGCCATGCTGTGGCTCTGCGGTTTGTGCCTGTAGTGCCAGACACTCCAGGGGTGAAGCCATGATCCTCCCTTGGGTTGGTTTTGCTAACTAACTTGTCACCAGCAGTGGAAGGAAGCGTTCTGAGCCCCTTCAAGCTTGTTGATGTGATTAATACCAAAATCGGTGAACGCAGGAGTGTCTGTTAGTACCCCCCAGAAGGACTCCAGGTGGACCTTCTGTCTGAAGACGCTCACGGCTAGGCACTGTTAGGATTAATGATGTGGAAATAGAGCTGACTTGTGCCGAGGATGTAACACAGGCAGGCCACGTGCTAGGCATTTTGCATATGCTACGGTATTTAATTTTCATAGCCTGCCTGCTCAGGTAGATGCCAGCATTCCCATTTTAAGCGTAAGTAAAGGTGAAGCTCAGAAAGTTCAAGTTAGTGGCTGATATTACACACACAGGCTATGTCAATACCAGATCCTGATCCAGATTCTTGTGTTCCCAGAAGACTTTAACATCACACTAACCTTTCAGAGGGCTCTGAGATGGCGGGGGGTGGGTAGAGGAGGAGGAAAGAGAGGGGGAGAGGGAGAGAGGGAGAGAAAAGAAACTCTAGGATTCTTGGCTAATTAATATTGACACAATGGACATTTGGAATGGTGTTTTGCACAGAATTTTGTAGGAAGAGGCATTGGATAAGATGCTGGTATGTAAAGGCTTTGCTGAATCTGAGAAGTAACATCATGTATCAGTTGTGAAGATTGCTGCCAGCATCCTCTTAAATATTGCTTTTCTCTCTCATTTTCTTACTCTTTGTGAATCTTATGCCCTGTGTTAGACTTTTTAAAAAATTAACATACATTAATTGTACAGGGGGTTTCACAGTGAAATTCCCACACGTGTGTATAATATATTTTGGATGAGGAATATCTGGCCTGCAGGCTGTATAACGTCTTAGAAATTATTTGAAACAGGAAGGGACCTATCTGTCACAGCCTGTGCCCGGTTTAATAATTTCACATGTTCCTAGAATGATGTTATAAACATCCACATATATGGGGGAAAAGTGTTCATACACTTGTGACTTCCTTTATTTTCTACCTCTTTACCTTTTGTGCTGCATCGTATATTAAAAATCTCCAATATGTCCCTACTAATTCTCTGTTCAGTTGTGTGTTTTTTGCCATTTCATCTGCCCCTTGTCATTTAATTTCAATCAATACATAATACCCATTTTGGAATATTTTTCCTTTTTCTTCCTCTTCTTCCTCTTCCTCTTCTTCTTCTTCCTCCTCCTCCTCCTCCTTCTCTTCTTCTTCTTCCTCTTCCTCTTCTTCTTCTTCTTCTTCTTCTTCTTCTTCTTCTTCTTCTTCTTCTTCTTCTTCTTCTTCTTCTTCTTCTTCTTCTTCTTCTTCTTCTTCTTCTTCTTCTTCTTCTTCTTCTTCTTCCTCTTCTTCCTCTTCTTCCTCTTCTTCTTCTTCTTCTTCCACTGGGGTTGGACTCACAGCGTCACACTTGAGCCATGCTTCCAGTCCTGTTTGCTTTGGCTATTTTTTGTTTTTGAGATAGGGTCTCATTATTTTTTGATAGAGCTAGCTAGATCCTATGTGCACATACTTCCCACCATAGCTGGGATAACAGATATACAGCACCATGTCTACTTTCCTCTGCTAAGCGGGAGTCTTGTAGACTTTTCTGTCTGGGCTGGCTATCATCCATCTGATGGTAGCTTGATGATTAACTAGGATCACAGGTATGCACCACTGGTACCTAGCCTTTTGTGTTCTTCACACGTACTTACTGTCATATTTTCTTTCACTTAGATATGATGGATCATTTTTTATTTTCTGAATCATAGTAAAACATGCTTTTTAAATTTTGGGGTTTATTTTTCTAATATCTGAAGTCCTTTAGGAGTCCAGGTTTTGTGGCTAATGATTCAGTCAGAGTGTGATATTTTCTTCAGTGTTTTGTCAGTTTTGATAGTTAATACATGTTTCCTTAGAACTTTCTGGCATGATTCTTTGAAGTCTGGTGTGATGTCACTTTCCCCAAGGTTATATCTGCATGGCACCATTCACAGCAAACCAAAGCTGTCTGTGTAAGTGGTTTCGGTGCGTTTGTTTGACAGTTTGTGGCCCTGGGGATTAGACCCTACTGTGGTTCTTAGTGGATTATTTACTTCCAGAAGTTATTGCTCTCCTATGTGAAGTGTTTCCTTGACTAGCGTTCTACCAGGATTTGCTTAAAAATTTAACTTAGTCTTTTTTTCAACCTCATAGAATATGAACTTATTTATTTTTATGTTTCTGTGTAATCATGAATGGGGCAGAGCATGTAGGTCAGAATTTTGTGTTTATGTTTAATTGCAGTAGGCTCCATTAGCAAAGACATTTCAGAAATAAAAACACCAGCAGCCACCATTATCTTCTTTGAGGTGGACATTATTTATTATGCCTGTTTTATATATTCAAGAGGCAGGGATCAGGGAGGTTGAATAAATTGTCCAAGGTCACCCAGCTAGACAAGCTTGGATTCAAACCCAGTTTTGTCTGACTCTCAGGACTGTGCTATTCATTATGAGTACATTACTTTCCCTTTTGCTGTTTAACTCTTCCTTACCCTTTCATTTATTTAATTTTTGCCTCGTCTTTTTCCATAAGCAACTCAAAGTTATTTTATGAAGCAGATTAAGCAAAACCTTAGTACACACTCACATAACTAAGTGCTTCTCGAAGTTTTATGAGTTTATTTGCCTAATAATTTAATGATTGTCTTTTATGACTTAATCATTATTAGTAAATAATTGGTAGTAAGTGATGTGTGTAGTATTTGTAAGTGAATCCAAACATTTACTTTCCTAAATAAATTGCATCAAATAGACAACCTCTTGAAATTTCTCCATGCTTAATTGTTAAATTCTAAAATTCATTTTTATGCTGAGCTGGTGATGAGTGAACAAATGGAGATGCAATTCTCTAGGGCTAACATTTCTTCTCCTTAGTTCATAATTATTCAGGGCTCCTTTTGAGAACAAAAATACTGTGAATTTCATCAGCTAACAAAAATCTGTCTATTATTTCTGTATCTGTGCTCCTATGATTCCTTAAATAACATTTAAAACTCCAAGTACTGTGTCAGCAAGGGAGCTCTTTGGAAATGTTCCATTTTGAGCTAATGAATAAAATGCTTCCTTTTGAAGCAGAATGAATAAAGTTAAATGTCACTCTTGTTTTTTAAGAAAACAAACACCTGCTTGAAGATGTTTTATATTTAAGCAAAATTGAGGGTTTCATGTGGAGGAAACAAATTAGCCTTCTTAAGTTGGAGGAGATTCTTTGGAGATGGGAAGCTTTGCTTTTTTTTTGAATAGGCAAAAATGAATAGGAAAAAAGAAAGCCCACTGTAGAAAATGTTTTTTCTCTGCTTTTTAGAGGATTTGTCTGTTAATGCTTTATTTTCCTCTGCTAACTAAATAAGAGAATGCACAGTTTTTATTGTGAAGTCCCCCAAAGAAATGTGTGTGTGTGTGTGTGCGCGCGCACGTGTGCACTCTAGAAGCGAATCTTGAACTTGAAGCCACAAGCTCTTCCTTAGCTTTTTTTACCCTGACATTCTCCCCATGAGTTACTTCCACTTTCAGCTTTTTCCTTGCTAACTGGAGATGAGTCTCTCAGATTTGCCTGCCCAGGCTGGTTTTAAACTTCAGCATAGGTGTGAGCCACTGGTACCCAGCAAGAAATCGATTTTTGTGCCAGGAAACATGGGCAGAGGTAATGATGAAGCCGGCAACCCTGATAGATGTTCTGCAAATATTTAATTTGGAGAGTAAAGGTCTGCTTTCTATTTTAATTCAGATCTTAGGTGGTTCTGAAATGTGAAGGACATACTACTTCTGCCTCAGTTTGCTTAGTTGTAAAATGGATCTTATAGTTACGTCTATTAACACAAGGATATTTGTAATTAATTCAAATGGGATAAAGGATAAAAGTTCAAAGTCAGCCAGGCTTATGCCTGTGATCCTAGCTACTCAGGAGGCTGAGATCTGAGGATCGCGATTCAAAGCCAGCCCAGGCAGGAAAGTCCTTGAGACTCTTATCTTTAATAAACCACTAGAAAACCAGAAGTGGTGCTGTGGCTCAAGTGATAGAGCACTTGCCTTGAGCTGAAGAGCTGAGGGACAGCGCCCAGGCCCAGAGTTCAAGCTCCATGACAAAAAAAAAAAAGTTTAAAGTCAGTGAAAGAGAATTCTTGTAAATGTGGTGTTCAGAATGGATAAAACATTTTGGGAAAGTTTTAAAGGTCTGTTATTGGTGTGACTTGAAAGCTCTTTAAATGGCAAAATGCTATTGCTTTCTCTCTAAGTAACCTTGACTAGTTGGTGGATGTTTCTTCTTTACATTTTATTTTTCTTGTGGTATGGGCACAATCAATTTAAGGGATGACTACAGATATACAACTCATTTTTGGAAACCTGAAGTCACCAATTTGGTCTGATTACTATAGACCAGTGGGAACAATTGGTTTGCAATAATATACTCCAGAAAATAAAGATTTTTGAAGTGTTCATAATCTTAGTTGAGCAAATATGTGAACAAATGTCACGTTAGTGTCTCAAAATGAGGTGAAGGATTTCAAATGATGGATTTTTCTAAGACTTAGATGAACTCAGACAACTATGGGTTTGTTAAAATACACAGGGTCAGATATCATTAGTATCCTGTAGGAAAATGTGAAAATGAATATAATTTCCTCAATTCTGCTTGTTCTCTTCTTCCTCTCCTTCCTCCTCCCTCTTCATGATCAAATTCTTACTCAACTTTAATGTACTATTGAATGTGCTAATGCTTTAGTTGCCTCTGCTAGCTATATAAATTAAGCCCAGAGAGTGTAGCGACTGACCCCTCCCTTTCAGCAATCCTTTTTTCTTTTTTCAAAGAAAGATGTGATTGAACGATTTTAACCAGAATAAAAGATTGATTGAATAAGGACTATATTTTCTTAGTGGAGGTAACTTTACAAAATAATCTATTATCTTATATAAGCATAAAAATGCTATATTTTATTAGACTGTATTTCTTCCTTCCTTCTTTCCTTCTTTCTTTCCTTCTTTTTTCCTTCCCTTTTTCCTTCTTTCCTTCCTCCCTTCCTCCCTCTCTCTCCTGCCCCCTTTCTCCCTCCCCTCTCCTTCTCTTTCTCTTTCTTCCAATACTGGGCTTGAACTCAGGGTCTCTCCCTCTAACTTAGCTTTTATTCTTCCTTTTTCTCATTACTGGTGCTCAACCACTTCAACCCACTGTTTTTGTTGGTTAATTGGAGATGGAGTCTCTCAGACTTCTCTGTACAGCTGGCTTTGAACCTTTTCACTCCTCAGATTTTAGCCTCTTGAGAAACTAGGATTATGGGCTTGAGCTACTAGTTTCCCACAACTGTTTAGACTCAAATTGAATCTGTTCTTTCCATATGGGACAGTCCATTGAATCAATGAACTAAGATTATTCCATCCTGAAATAATGGTCATTTTAAAATGATCTTCAAGTAGTTGTATAACACAGTTTCACTTCAACATGTCAATTTATGAGCATGTCTTGATCAATTTCTGAAATTAAGATTCTTACATCTGTAACTTACCAATAATTAACAACAATGAAAGCAATGCTCCTAAAATCCTATATAATTTTATCTTTACTGTGTATGCTTTTTTTTACACATTTTTATTAGCATCAACTAGTTGTACAAGGAGTTTTATCTTGACATTTTCATATATGCATATGCATACATTATATCTTGATCAGACCTATCAGACCTATCAGACCCATCATCCCATCTTTTTATTTTTAGTTCATTTCGATAAATATAATTTTGTATGATCAGAGGCATATAGACATTGTGTTTCTCCCCTAAGAATATCCTCCATTGGTCTCACTGTGCGTGAATGCCTAAAGAGCCCTGTATACTTTATCATGTCCCAGTGTATTTTAGATCTAGCTTCTGCCTGGTAGAGAAAACATGCGTCATTTGGCTCTCTGAGCTTGACCCACCTCACGCATGGACATCAACTATTTTGGCCATATTCCCCTCCTTTCACCCTTTCTGTTTGCCCTTCTCCCTGCCATTAGTACATGCACAGCAATGATTTATAATCATATTATTCATATTCTAGTACATTCTACTTGTTCAAAGTTGTTTCACTTCTTATTTCACACACATATCATTTTACTGCCAAGTAATTTGTTCTTAAATGTAACTTCTTATGAGTGAGTAATGATAAAATATAATTGATTTGTATACTACGATCCTATACATTCCAACACACACACACACACACACACACATCATTACTAGATTTCTTTTACTGCCAAGTTTCAGTCTTCTGAATTCAGCTAATCCAAGAGAACACTTTTGACCTCATACCACCTAGTGTTCATGTCTTCAAATTAACTTAGGTGCTAGCGATGGGAGATTTGTGGATTGCAGAGAAGAACATCCTGGGAGTACATTGTACTACAGGAAACAGGAGGGGAAAGTTTGAAAATACATATCCAGCTTTTTCATTCTGTCATTCCAGGCAAAGTTCTGGAATCTCAGACACATGCAGGACTATTCTCACCAGCTCAGTGCTCCCTTGTGTCAGCCACTTTGTGCAACTTAGAAAGAGGTGAAAAAGGATTGGGGGGGGGGAGTACCTGAAGATAAGATTCCCATCTACTGGGCTGAGAAGGTGGCTCAGTGGTAGAGCGCTTGCCTTGCATGCACGATGCCCTGGGTTTGATTCCTCAGTACCACATGAGCAGAAAAAGCCAGAAGTGGCACTGTGGCTCAAGTGGTAGAGCACTATCCTTGAACACAGAGAGGCTCAAGGACAGTGCCCAGGCCCTGAGTTGAAGCCCTAGGATGAGACAAAATAAAAAGGATTTGGGGATTGATTTAATCCAACAGGCAATATAAATACTTCTGTAGCACCAAGATTTCCCTTTTCCATGTATTATAAAAAAGTGAATAGAATAATGTGTGTCCTTCTGTAGTATGGTACACACACACACACACACACACACACACACACACACACACACACACACCTGTGTTGCTCAGGCAAAGACTGCACTTTTCCTGCAAAATAACTGCATGTATCACCTTGTTCTCTGGGGCTCCACATTGCCAGTCTTAGGATTCACTGTCACAACTTAGGCATAACTGACTGGCTCCAGAGCTCACTGATCTATCTGGAGAGGTGAGAATTTGTCACTGTGCATAAGCAGAAAAATCAGTCAGATACAGTGATAGATCTGTTCTTTGCCGAGATTTGTCTGCTGCTATATTAGGATCACTTGGCAGCTGCCAGATCCAATCGTCAGGCTGCTTTTGTGGTTAAGAAGATGGGAAAAGAAGAAATGATGTCCTGACACAGCCACTTTGGTGGTATCAGTCGCTGAGGAGTAAAAACATTATTGCAATCACGACGTCAAAATCTTCCTGAACTCCTCCAGGCCACAAAAGGTGGAATAGCTACTTCTCTTGGCTTTCCTCGGGCACCACAAAGTTTCTGTGTTGTAGTTTTGGGGTGCAAGCTGGCATCTGAGGTAGAAGTGGGTGAACAGATCCACACAAAACTCAGTCTGACTTTTTCCAGGCCTGTTAATTAGAAGTAGCATCTGTAATTAAAAATGAAGCCATCACTGGGATGCCCAGGGCAAAATGTGGTCAAATGACCCGTAAACAAGCTGTAATGGTGTTCTATGAAAATATGACAGATTTTGCGAAACTCATTAGCGATGCCACAGACAATGTGCTCATTAGATTGGAGGGTATAAAATACGCACAGTGGCTTATCTGCTTTTGTGTTCATTCGCTCAGCTGTGTTCATTACTATTCATGTGGATTAAAGAGGGGAAAAAAGAAATAAGATCAAAGAAATAATATCAGGCCATTATCAATCATATTTAACTAGTGCCCTTTAACAACCAACCTCTAGGCAGTGCTCCACGTCTGAGAGAAACTTGTTTTTTAGGATTCTCAGAGAATCCTACTGGAGCACTAAAAGGCATTTTGTTTATTCTTTATCCCTGTATGATTCCGGCCATTTTAATCATAGAAAGAAAGCAGGAAACTCAGAAGAGTGATATTGATGAGACCGAGGGTCTTCATCAGGAAAGACATACTTGTATTTGGTCATGTGCAGAACTTGCCCAGAAAAGAGAGGAATAATTCTGTCAAGGGAACTGCTTCCTGGATACAAGAGTAAGCGACCACTCTTTGAATAGATCATTTTTCCCCTCTCTACTCTCTGATGAAATAAAGGAGTCAGTTGTACAATGTCCTTTTTAATAGGCCCATTGCTACAATGCTAACTTTATTGGGAAATTGTTTCATTTCATTTTATTTTCAAGAATGTCACCAACTTTCAACTTTCCAGTAGGAGAACAAAATCAGGGCTCTTTAAAAGTCTAAAATTCCAGCAGCAATGCATACATTAAAAAATAATTAAAGGCATTTCTCTAGGTTTCTTCTAATTAAAGAATCATAACTACTGTAGCTCATGGATATCATAACAAAGCCAAACTTGTGAGAACTGCTGCCATTGTTTCTCTGGACTGATGTTCAGCTCCACTATCAATTTAAATAAATTTGACAGGCCCATCCATATTAAATTAATTTTTAAAAATGTAGAGGGGAGTAGATTTAAAAAATAGGCATTAGAGTTTGTTAACTCTTGGAGAACTGCACTGGGATTTAAAACATTCATGTCAAAGGGACTCTGTGTGTGTGTGTGTGTGTGTGTGTGTGTGTGTGTGTGTATCATCACTAGCAGTACTACAAGTTGGGTATGCTGTCTGCCACTGTCAGTATTTTCTCAACATTTTACAGAACAGAAAAACAAAAACAAAAACAAAAAACAAAATGCAGATCATGTTTCCCAAGTGCCAATGAGAATGAGAAAGAATGGCTGCAAATATTTTGCATATCTATGATGGAAGCCACCAGGAAAAAAACAAGTTGGACAAGGACTAGGTGCTATGTGAGGAAAGCAGCTATGGTTTTCTCCCATGGGTTAGTGGTGTTTGAGAGACAGTTGTATAAAATGGATTTGTGAAGTTTTGAACCGTGTTTGCATGGAGTGGAAATAGGAAACGAAGTACCTCACGAGGTCAGGCAGGAAGTGTCATGACCCAGGCAAATGTAACAGGAAAGTGTATGCTTGTCAGTCTGTCCGTCCAAAACAGAAGCCTCTGCAGGGGATAGGGGCCCACATCAGCTGACTTTAACAAGGAAGGGGAACTATCTGGACCTTTGCAAAGCTTCCTATTAGTGAAATGAAAGCAACTTTATCCAAACGAATCCAACAGAAATTCAATATACACAGAGTTCATTATATCAACTATCATTTTAACTGATGGAATATCTTGTCATGTCCTTCGTGTTTACTTTGGTTACTATGAACCTACAGCTCAACATTGATGCTTGGAAGGCTATATTGATATGAAGATATATTAGAAGAAAAGGATTTTACTCCTGAAGTGTATTATATGAACCAAGTAGAGAACGTCACTCTCAAGACCACAGAGATAAGGTGTAACATTGTATTTTTCCTTTTAACAAGAATGAAGATTTTAACTTTTTTTCTTTTTGGTAGGGTGGTGTGGGGTTGGGGATAAAGATCACGAGGAATAAGTCAGACTGGAAAAAGAAAAGCAAACTAAAACAACAGACGTAGCCAGGTGCGAATGGCTGTAATCCTAGCTACTCAAGAGTTTGAGATCTGAGGAGACCAGTTCAAAGCCAGTCTGCATAAAAAAGACTGTGTGACTCTTCTCTCCAATTAACCACCAACAAGCCAGAAGTGGAGCTGTGGCTCAAGTGATAGAGTGTCATTCTTGAGTGAAAAACCTGAGAGACAATGTCCAGACCCTGAATTCAAGCTCAAGTACTGGGACACGCACACACACACACGCACACACACACACACACACACACACACACACACACACACACACACACACACACACACATAAATTAACAAAACAAAATAACAGCTGAGATTAGTATTTTGAGGCTAGTTTTAAGCCTTAATCTGTGAGGAGAAGGAGAATGGGGTAGATAATCTGCTAGATTTAAATGATGATCACATACACCTGTCTAGGTACTTTTATTACTCTTGAAATACGATTTACACTTACATTTGGCTATTTCTCCTATTTATAGAAAGAATTATAGAACTATTAGCCAACCTTTGTTCTTTACAAAAACAAATATTAACCTTAAAGGTCATGCATGCCCTATCAAGGTAAACCTTGAAACAAAGTTTCTGATTGCAAACAGTTCCATACAATTATATTCTCTTTTATTTTTATTCCCAGTGACAATGTGTCAAGTTAGATGAAAAGAAGCACCGAAGGTTTTCATAGGCTTCAAACATCACATGTCATTAATCCTGGTGAAAAATTTTCAAGACATGACTTCAAATGGCAATAATTTTGACACTGTGTTTCAAGACTAGAAATTCATTACCCTTCCATATAAACCACACCCCATCTGCAAAGTAGACGGCAATTTTTATGAAGAAAAATTCTCACATAGGGCTTAGCAGGTTTACACCCAAAATTTACTGGGGAACGAAGGAAAGACAAAACTTATTCTGAGTTCATTTACTTATACTTCAAAATAGAGGTAATAAAACAGGTAGAACCTATCCTCTTTTGTATATCAAAAGCTACCAAGATGACAACAAAATGTGATTGTCATTCTATTTAAAGAAGGCAGTGACACAATGGATTTCATGTATCTGAACTTAGATATCTAAACCTAAGATATCTGAGTCCTATAAACGGGGCTCCTGTTCTACCCATGCATGAACCGACAGGGCAATCAAATAGGATAAAACCACAAGCTTGATATTTCTGAAATGGGAAAATCATGCGCGTAGAGAGGGAAATTCAGAATTCTCAGTGCCATCTAGGCCTTACCTTTATATTTGGGCAAAACACATAAAAAATGGAAGTGTGGAGACCCCTTCTATTTTGGGGGACTCATGGACCAAGTGAAATGGGAGAGCCGTGCACCCTGTGCTGTAGGTCAATTCAGGGTTAATAATGGTGCATCTTCCAAAACACAGAGGTTGACTTAGCATTTTCACCTGTCACTGGCCCCTTGGTACAACAAGCCATTAACTCCTGAAGTTTGGCACCAGCTACAAGTTTAAGGAGGCAGGAGGTTTTAGTCTTTCTGGCAAAAAAAACTGTTGCATCTAGACCAGAGGGCCCCCATGAATCTGAGTTTTTGGGTTTTTTTTTCTCCACGAAATGAGTATTGGAGTCAAGAGCTCCAAGTTCTAATAGCGCCAGAAATCTTCCTTAAATATAAAGTATATATTCCGCTTGTGACCATATTTCTTCTCTTTTCTCAAACCATCTTTATGAGTGGAATCTATGTTCTGTTTCTGTGTCTGTCTGTCTTTCTGTCTGTCTGTCTGTCTCTCTTTCTGATAACTGCACTTTAAAAGTGTCTGGATGCAGAGGCATTGGGATACGGAGAGGCCTGCCCTCCCTCCTTCCCTGTATGTAGATTCCAGTTTTACTTAAGGCGAGAGAATTCTTGTCTCTCTGCTTTAAAAGTTTCTTTGCTTGTCCCAGTAGTAAAAAAAAAATTCCCAGCCAGGTGCTGGTGGCTCACGCCTATAATCCTAGCTACTCAGGAGGCTGAGATCTGAGGATGGTGGTTCAAAGCCAGCCTGGGCAGGAGAGACCATGAGACTCCTATCTCCATTAAACCACCAGAAAACCGGAAGTGGCGCTGTAGCTCAAGTGGTAGAGTGCTCGCCTTGAGCTGAAGAGCTGAGGGACAGCGCCCAGGCCCAGAGTTCAAGCTCCACCACCGACAAAAAAATTCCCCTCAAAGTTTCATGTCATGGAACTTTAGGGAGAAAGGAAGTGACAGATTTGGGGTTTCATTCAAAGGTATATAGATGATCTAAAATCAGCTATAGCAGACTGTATTTATGACCATCTGAATAGAGTCATCAGAGATCTCTGTGTTGGAAGTGTTATGGACCTGTTTGTAAATCACACACCTAATAGGATGAGAAGTTAGCCAGCTATCCTGTCAACATGCCATTCATGAGCTATATAGAAATCTTATCTATTTAGTCTAAAATCTTACACGTTTTGTCTACGTTTGATTTGTTTGTAGTAAATAAATGAATTTGAGGCAGCAACTCCTAAGCTCCCAAGAAATGCAGATAATACATCACAAAGAGCACTGGCCACATGTGAATGAACTTGAACCCATGACATGGACCTTTGAAGCAAAATTTAAACTGCTGTGATCTCTGTTCTCTCTTCTCTGAAACCAGGGGGTTGAGCTATGTGACGTAAGGCCTGTGAATCTAAAATTATTCTGGCTGGAGTCAATAGGATTTTGCTTTCCTTGTGCAGGCTGAAAAACACAGTAATTCCCAGCAATTTATCTTGCCAGCCCTCGTCTCCTTCCTTGCTGAACCGTTACTTTTAGAATGAGTCACCATCACAAATGCCAACATTGATTGAGACATGTTGTATTCATAAACTGTTTTGTTAAATGGCAACCTCCACTGTGCAACGATTTAAAGAGTTAGAAAATTTTTAAAGGAAAAAGAAAAATATACTGTCCCTCTCCTTTCTGGAATGAAGGATTTCTTCAAATTGTTGTACAAAGGGGGTTTCAGCTTATCATGTCTATTCATGTGTACAGTGCATCCTGATCTTCCATTCATCTTTTCTGTCACTGACTTATTCTAGAATTTTGTATGAGTACTTGGCACAAAATAATCATTCAGTAAATACTAGATGAATGGCTTTTCTACTTGTGTATAATCTGGCACCTGGTACCTTGTTTTCTATAGCAGAGGTAGTAACTAAAGCTTCTTATTATATCCCATCTAGATAATGCTTGAGAATAATTTCTAACTTCATATTGAATGATCATCAAAATTTCTTCATGACGAAAGATGTATTAGTCTTGCCACTGAAATACACATGCTCATGCTTATGATTTCTCAGACCCAATTCCCATGAGCTTGAATGGCTAACTTTAATTAATTAGAGAGTCTTGCCAAATTGTGTTTTATGAATAACTATAAATATATTAACATAGATATTATTAGGACTGGATAGAATTTAGACCTTCAATTCCGACCGTCTGCTCAGTGAGGCTTACGTTTGCAAACCGCCTCAAGAAGAAAACATTTTAAGCCCTCTTGCTCACGTGAAAGGACACAGCCACTCAGCAATCTGTGTGGTTGTTTTCTATGTTGTCTTTCTCTTCAAGCAGAAAAGTTTCCAAAAGGCCTATTTGATCACTTGATTCTTCCAATCAGCCACACAGTCTTTCCTCTCTGCCTTAATTGTCTGTTTCATTTATTTCGGATGGCTATTTTAAAATTGGATATAATCGCATAATGTAAAGAGAAATACAGAGATCATGACAGCAAGACTATAAATCATGGCCCATTGATCATTAAAGGAAGAATCTCTTCCCTAAGTTTCCCACACAAACTTTACTTTTTGTGGTAGTTGACAGGAAGTCAGTACTGAAAATTTTCACATATATAGCCTAAGTTATTTGAAAAATCATGGGAAATTCTCAAAAATGAATTGAACTCAATTTCTTGGCTTTTATATGACATGCACTCAAGTAACTCAAACAACAATGCAATAAAATCATTATTTGAATAATATTTGTCAATATTTCCTGGTAAGAAGATGAAATCTACCTAGTGTTTTAACCAATGTATTTCTAGTCAATGAAAATATATCCACTGAGCTGGGTAGAGGTGGCTTAAGCCTGTAATCCTAGCTACTTAGGAAGCTGGGCTTTTGGGAGACCTTGATTCAACGCAAGTGTTACTGAAAAGTCCAAGAGAGTCCATGTTCAAAATAGCCAGCCAAAGTTAGGGCCGGAGACATGGATCTAATGGTACAGCACCAACTGAGCAAGTGAGCTCAGGCTCTGAGTACAAGCCTGGCTCAAACAAAAAGAAAAGAAAGATATAGCCACTGGATTGTGGTAGCCTGGGTCTACAGGTTAGCTTCAAAAAAAGACAGGAGAAACTGGGGAAACACCAGGCAGAGTTAGGACTGGACTCCCTGCTGGAATCCACCCCGCTGTTTGGTGGAGTTGGGGTAAATCCTCCTCCCATTGGTTGCTGAAACTGCAAAATTAACGTCAGCCTTTCTTTTCTTAAGGGGAAAGTGTGTGCTAAGTAGAATAATCAGTTGTGATTGTCAAGTTTTGGTCATTTTGAGGTTTTTGTTCAAGTGGTAGATTGTTAAACTTGGGGGCTTTCTGGTGATTTGTGTTTTAAACTAATCTCTTGGTGATTCTAATGCAAATGAGGCACTGACCAAAACTGAAATAATTCCAAATTAGGTGAGATTGTAGGGGGCTTTTGGTTGTCTTGTGAAAATAAGCATGCATGAGAGACTGGGAGCAAACTCCTTTTTTTTTTTTTGTAAAGTTACTATATCTATTTTTGCATCTCCCAACTAATTCATGTGCAAAAACTCCCTTTTATTTAATTTAGTAATCGACTTCGATGTTTGCATTTGTCTTTTTTCTATATATCTCATCCCAGTTTTATGTTAGGACTACTTGGAATACTTAAGAAGGGAATTTGTAATTTAATTGTAGATGATAGAGAGAAAAGAGGAATATTCTTCAGGGTGCTGTTGGGAAATGGGAATGCAAAACAAAAATAGTAGAATTTTACTTATAGCCAAGCATGGGGGGGCAAACATATAATTCCAGATAATTGAGTGGTAGGCGCAGGAAGACTGCAAGTTTGGGACCAGTCTAGGCAAAGGTAAAGAGATACTGACTCACAAACAAGCAAAAACAAGGCTGAATGGGCAGCTGAAGAGATGGCTTATTTAACATGGTCAAGGCCCTAGGCTTAATCCCCAGGTATATTATCTATCTATCTGTCTATCTATCTATCTATCTATCTATCTATCTATCTATCTATCTATCTATCTATCTATCTATCTATCTATCTATCTGTCTATCTTATTATATCTATCCTCAGTAATACATATAATAAATATAAATATTACACTTAAATGTATGATCTTCATTCTCATCTTCCTCTGGGAACATCTGAACTGAAACTGAGTTTCCTACATTTCTCTCCTACAGAGTGACAATGATCATCCATGGGCAAAGAATCCTTGCATTATTCTATGAACAACTCGGCATTATTGCTGAGTTTAATAAAAAAAGTGAAATGGAAGATGACAGAAGATTATTTGGTAATTATAAAGAGAAATCTATTGCTTTTCTCTATGTAAGTATAATAGTGAAAGTTCTAGTACCCTACTGCTTAACTTTATTAACTAGACTATACAACTGTTTGCTTCCTACTGATTATTTTTAAACAATGGTCTTGAAAAAACAACTTCTCTCAGCCCTGATGTTTAAATCCACTTTATATGGCCGGCAAGCCTTTAGCTGGTAATGAAAAATCAATGTAACCTCCAACTCACATGATGTCTGTGTTTTTCTCACAAAAAATTAATGTCACAGTAAGGACTATAGCACATAAACACACTCCATTCAGAGGATAAAATGAAATATTGCTTGTTTTGAAAATCAGGGGTTTAGAATTGTTTTTCTTGATCTAAAGATTATACTGCTTGACTAATCTTCTGTACTTACTTACCAGCATTAGGGATATAGATCACTAAGTAGACTTAGCATTAAGTAAAATTAAACATAATTTAATGAATATTTTTGAGTACAATAAATTTTGTGATGACAATAGTGATTTCTGTTTCTAAATATCTTTGTTATTAGATCATTAGAATATTAGATTAATAGGCATTTGATAATTAGAATAAAAGGTATTTGATTCATAAATATTTTTAAAAGCTGAAAGAAAAACCATCAGTTTTCCAGATGTGACTTTTGAAGGCTATCTAATACTATCTTCATTTTCCATTTTCATTATTGAATATAAGAGAAAGAAAAAAGAAAGATGATAAAAAGTTGTTTTTTTTTTTAGTTTGGACATTCATATTTGAGTTATAATGGTTGATCTAAACTCTGATTACCAGACAAGAGAAATCTCAACAATGGTTTTCTAAAAAGTATTTACATTATGCAAATAGAGAAGAAATGACAGAAACATAGTTTGATCAAACAATAGGATAAATAGGATAAATATTTAAACATTATCTTTCTACACACCAGTTGAACCTTTTCATGGATGTGTTTAAACCAACAGCTCATCTTATAGGAAGCAAATGAAAAGGTCAGCAAAATTAAAACTAGCTCTTCAGCAAAAGCCAAGACCTTTGAATTTCCTTCAAGATCTCTTAAAATTTAGTAGTTAAGAGATGATAAAGACACAACTGTAATATCAAACTTGCTCTGCCATGATGGATTTCATAATCCTGTGGATGATGGGATGTTTACTTCATTTCTCTTTCCTTTCTCAACAATAGCACAAGTCTTGGAACATCATACAATAAAAATGAAGTCATGGCAAAATTTCTATGTTGCAAACTTGTTATTCTTGGGAATAGGTTACAGCCCTGGAATTAAGGAATAAGTATAAACACAGACATCTTCTGCTACATAACTGATTCATCAAAGTAGACCACACTTAATACTAATGATAGAACGAAGTTCAACAGTGATAGAAAATAAGATAACAAAACCTCTATTAAAGGAGTTAGGTTTGAAACATTTTTGGATTAACTGATTTCTAGATGAAAGGTGTAGCTAGAGATCTAGCTTAGACAATAGCACAGTTGATTATTTATTTGTTTGTTTATTTATTTGTTAGTCATGGGTCTTGAACTGTGGGTCTGGGCACTGTCCCTGCATGCTTCAGCTCAAGGCTAGTGTTCTACCACTTGAGCCAGAGTCCTACTTCCAGTTTTCTGGTTGTTAATTGGACGTAAGAGTCTCACTGATGTTCCTGCCCTGGCTGGCTTTGAATCGTGATCCTCAGATCTCAGATCTCCTGAGTAGCTAGAATTACAGTTGTGAGCCACCCATGCCTGGCTCCAGCCATTTTATTTTAAAGCTCTGGCTGGAGTATTCTAGTTGTGAAATGTTCACATATATTCTGTATCGTCGATGTAAGACTAGTATACCTTTAAATCACACCCATAAATGGCCTGAAATGTGGATTTATACTTTGCATCTGAACCAGTTGAAGAAGGTATAAGGAGGCGATATTGTTCTCCTTCTCTTCCTACAGCAACGCAAGTTTTGATAAACTCTCGCCAAAGGTGGAGATATTTAAAAGAAAGAATGGAAGGACAAGTGGGAGGAAGAGGTGAGTTAAACAGACTTACAAAATAAATAGGAAAAAATAAACTCTAAAGGACTAGTAAAATAAAAGAAGCCCTGGAAGATAGAAGAGAAGGAAGAAATATCATATGAGCAAGGACAGGAAAAAGAATCAGGACCATCAGGAGTGGGTGCCAAGGGAAGATTGGGGGAAGGAACAACAAACAACAGAAATGTCTGGGTGGCAGCAGAATGAATGTGCTAAAGATCAAACATAGAATTAATTAAAAGACTTATACAAAAGAAATCCACAACGAAAATCTTCAATCAAACCTCAAGAAATATCTACCCGGTGTTGACTGCTTGTTACGCATACAAACTCAAATGGCACTGTCCCTACCCTATAAATCAGAGTGATATGCCTGCTTAATAAGGTTTTACTAGTGCTCAGAGCGAGGAAAGAGGTACTTGCATGCATTCTACAATCTTTCTATTTTGGGGTCTGCTAGTGATTTGCAGTGATGTCTCTATTTATCAAAGCACTTCCTTCCATCCTTTAGTTTATTATCTGGGTACAGTGGAGGCCCAAATAATGACTTCATCTTACACATTGTCCCTTGGGGGGAAAATAACCTACACAGGTTCTGATTTACATGATTCCTTTTTGTTTTGGTAACCATTTGAAAGTGCTGAATATCAGCTCTATCCTCGGGAGGCAAGTGATAGACTCTCACAACTGAAGAACGGATTTAACAAAATCAAATAATTAGGCTTTGCCCTCCTTGAGAGGTACATCTAGCTGTGGCCATTTGCCCCATGGTGAGGATATCTTGGGCTAATAATGTGAATTCAACTTCTTGACTTTTCCTTGACCTTTGTATACATCACTGAGAAAATAATGTAATACAGATCATAATGCAGAATAACTGTAGTCAATATTTTCTGACAAGAAGGTGAATTCTACCTATTTTTCCTAATGAGCATGAAATTTTGATGACAGCAACTTGGGAGACAAACATGTCTAATCCTGATTATTAGTGATTATTATAGGTGAACGTTTTCAACATGCTGATGGAAATCAATAAAATAAGTTCAGCAGCATGTAACTGCAGAAGTGTTCAGTTTTTCAACGTAGCTGAAAATGTAAAACTGTTTGCCAAGATTCAATAATTTTTAAATCAAATTTATTGCTAAAATTCAGTACAATTCATCATCCATCTATTCATCTTCTGTTTTTTTTGCATAAAGGTTAAGGTCTTAAGTGACAGATCAATAGATCTATAGATCTATATATAGATCTATTGATCTTTCATAAATATATAGGTATGTGTATGTATACATACATATATACATATATATATACACATATACATACCTACATATATATGTGTATACACACACACACACACACACACACACACACACACACACACACACACATATATATAAAACATGCTACCAGTGTGACAACAGGAAATAAAAGCCAGACAAGAACCAAAGTCTAACACAGCCAAGAGCAGGAATTAGAAGACATGGGGGATAAAGTATGCAAAGCATGTTTATGAAAGCCTGGAGGATTTCAGTATTGCTGCCACACCAGTCCTTATAATTTCATAGTCAAACATCTAAAGGGAGTTAACTGTGTTTCTATCATATTACCTATTGGAAAATGAAGTACGTCTTCATTTCCTTGATGTCCTCATTCAGTAAAGCACTTCAATGGTGAAAATTTAGCCTTAGGAGACTATAACATTAGGAATAAACTGTAGAAATCTGATTCTCTTGATTTATGTCATCGACTCCATATTTTTCCCAGATGACATGCCCAACAGGTTTTGAGGATTCCCATGGAAAGGGTCTACGATGTATTATTAAAAGATATGCTATTTATATACTACCCAGATGTTGTCCATTGTTTACATTTTTATTTTGTGTGAAGATTTCTCTCCAAGTTGGGCTTTCTTTTTACTGTTGTTATTGTTATATTTTAAAATCTGAATTAAAATTTGAACAGCAGAGTAAACTCTGGCCTCCTGATTTATCCAGCTAAAGGTCACGGGCTAATCCGTTTGGATTATGGTGAAGGAAAGGGAACACTTTAGTTAATTATAGAATGAGTTTGCATGTTTTATCGCCCCTTGATCTGTTGTGGAAAACTTTCAAAGGATTTAATCAATATACATGTAGTTCTTTTTCTGGATGACACTGTTGTTACAGCTGGACTTTACCATCTGAATTTATCTTGGGCTTATGAGTAGACCCTTCAGGGAAACATTATTCTGAATAAAGCTTCTTCCCAGAATACAAGCAGGAGCTTCAGCTCAAGTTTGGTGATTAATGCAGTGACACAGTCAAGTTTTGGTCAATGGCAGGATTTTGAAGCTGGAGAGATAATGCTATGGATATGCAGTTTTCTAGCAGGCAGGGAATTCCACTTATCATCCCATTGGCGAATTAAATATGTTTACTGCAGGAAGATCACTGCCTCTCTGATCTGGTTAATTAATCTTTCAAATTACAGAATTTTACCTTTTGGTTTTGTTTTCATGACCAACAGGCTGTAGGTTAAAAAAAAAGACTCGAAGATTAGCAACAACCCTAGCTTGTTAGCATGCAAAATGCAAGATCAACAGAGCTATGGGCAGGTTCACAGTGTGCAGATAAGAAAGCAAGTTCCAGCAATATGAATGAACATGTTAAAAGCAAGGGAGCTGTTTAAGGTCAAGTTTGAAATGCACCAATATTATATATCATTGCTGCCACACAATGACACCATACCATACAGCATAGAACAACTGTTTAGGTATGCACAAATTGACCTGTTGAATTAAAAGATCTTTATCTAAGAATGTAACGGTAATTAATTTAAAAGAAAATAGCAATGCAACCAATTAGGTGCCTGCTAAATTTGATAGTTATTGCCTCAAATGATCATTCCTATCCATTGAGGTAAATCCCAGTCTTCTGTTAAGATAGATGAAGGAAGAGGGGCTGGGGGGGGGGGGGGTGAGGAGATCTAAAGGTGTGGCAGAAAAACACCTGATTTGAAAGCTCAATATTTCAAAGGTTCTGTTTTGTTTGCTTGTTTTAAATTGATCTTTCTTTCATGACTACCTTGCTACACCCATTTACAAAAGTAAGTTGGTCACTCTGCACAGATAACTTTATGCTGATATGGCATAACTGCTTGTGAATGATAATTTATTAGATTTTCCAGCTGTCAACAATAAAGGTGAATCAGAATTTTTAGGTTCTGGCTCAACCATTCCATCGATTGTCTGGGTGAGCCACTGATTTTCATTCTTTATTTTTTTTTTAAACATTGAAAAAAAGTGTCTTTCTTCATTGTGAAATCTTTAAATGCAACCTTTCCTTTCCTTTCCCTTTCTCTTTCTTTTTCCCTTTCTCTTTCTCCCTCTCTTTCCTCTCCTAGTCTCGATGTGCTCCAGGTAGCTGTTAACAAAAACTCAGGCCTTTAACTCTTCAAGGCGGACAATAAATGGTGCGAGAATTGTCCTGCTTCTCGATTCTATGGCGTGAGCAAAGGCGGTGGCATTGTTCTTGGAAATCGCCGTGGGCTGTGAATGAGAAAGGTTCAACCCAGAGAGGAGAGGGCTCAAGTCTGTGGGGAGTTTTGCATGTGCATTTATGTAAACTTCCTATGTCTGGCCATCCTTGGGTGGGTGCATTTAAGAAATTAAAAGCGGCTATTCGTCCCTGCACCCCCTGAAATGTTTCCTGACCTTCACGCATTAAAAAACCCATGAAGCCGAGCCTCTGAAGCCGGGCAATTGTAAAGATGATTCTCTCTCCCCTCTCCCCCACCCTCCACTCCCGCATTGTTTGGCGGGAGGAACTCAGGAAAAGTCTTCAGTCAGCATTTACTTAGAAATTTTCTTTTCAAAGAGTTACAGAAGCAGACCACAAGTATCAATATTCCCTGAACAAACCCCTAGCTTTGTTCTGCGCTTCGGCTCTTGTGCCGTCTCTCTCTCTCTCTTTTTGATTTTCCTATAAAAGCTAAATTAGGTCTCAAGGGCTCTGCACCACTGAGCAAGGATCTCTTCTAGTCCATTGTGATGGAAGTAAATGTACTCAGGAGGGAGATGCACTTGAAGGAGAGGCTAAAGTGTCTCCCTTCATTGAATTCCCCTGTCTCCCGCACAAACTACCCATTCTGACTTCTCCAGATACCTCCCTTGGTGCAGGCGCACCTCACACTCCAACCAGCCCTCAGCAACACAGGTTGGCTATTTCTTTCTTAAATCGGCTCCACCTTCCCTTGCTTTTTCTTGATAGAGGAGATGGGAGGATTTTTTCCTCGGTTCTCAGGTCTTCAAGCTTCCTCCTTGAAACCTTGTGAAGACGTGTTCTTGGGGACAGCATTTGCTGAACTCACCTGGTATGAAGGCTCAAATGTCCCTGTAGCATTTGCATTTAAACAGAATTCAGGACACCTGGACTCCATTTCCTACAGTTCTAAAAACAGTCTCGGTACATTGCAAGAGGAGGTGGGCCCAAGCAGCTCACTGTCATTCCAATCAGTTAGAACGCAGGTACACTTCAGGGGCAGACCAAGTCTATTTTAAAGTCACGAAGGACGCTCAGTTCAGGGTTTTGGAATCACATGGTTCTGAGGTGTACTTGGGCTGGTTTTGCACACAACCAAAGTGAAAGTCAGTTTCCACAAAGCAACTGGCAAGCACTTCTGCCAACACAGTACCAAAAAAAAGTGTTTAACACAGTGCCAAAAAAAAAGTGTTTGAGGGCATGGAAAATGTAGGTCTCCAGTGTTCAAACAACAAAATTTCTCTTTTGACATGTTGGCATCTCTCCATGTTATTTTTTTTCCTTATCTAACCAGAGCTCTACTTCCTAGCCACATTTCCCTTGGAAGCCCGGCATACTTGCAAAAGGGTGCACATTTCTAGATCTTAGTCTGTGACTAGAACCTCAGCTTTCTCATGGGGAATACACATATATCAATACTTCATATTTTTTGTGTGTGACCATACATATTCAAGAACAACAATAATTCATTCAGGGAGGGCTAAATACCAAGCACTAGGCTAAGTGCTTTCTATTACCTCATTTAGTTCTGACAATGTCCCTAGGATGTAGATAATATTTATCATCCCTTTACAAACACTTGAAGTACTGAGAAGTTATGTAACACAGTAAGTAGAAGAGGAAGACTGGAACCAAGCTGGCTCACGTCCCTCCCTGGGTTACTAACCAACCAATTGGATCCAGATCCAATTGTAGGATCCTAGACAAGCTTCTGGTCTCTGTGGCCTTCCATTGGAAAGGTTTCTCTGTGATTTCTTGCCAATAAAATCCAACATGATCTGAAGAGTCGAGTGGCTTCCATGATGCTCTTCCCAACTACAGCACCCTTGACCTCCTTTCTGCTTGGTTCATCTAGCGTCTATCATATTGTGCTGTAGTCTTGTTAGCAACTCATACCTGTCATTTTGAAATTTCGGAGGCAAAGTTCTCCGGAGAAGCAAGATCATGGGTAAGAGCACACACTGTAAAGGTAGGAGCCTGAATCTTTACTCTAGTCTTGCATTTACCAAATGTGTGACTTGACAGAAGTTACTTGAATCTTCAACAATATCTTAGCTTTTTCCTTTTTAAATCTATCCATGAGACCTGATAGCAGACATGAGTTTATCAGACATTTGCTGTGAGGATTAATTGCATTAATATTTATTGGAGATTTAATCAGAACATTGAAAATAAAAGTGTTATGTCGTATTTGTTTTTTAATAAGTAAAATTTCTCCAACAAGGCTCCAAAAATGACATAACACTTACTGTATACTAGATCTACCAAATATTTGTTGCCTGGTTAGTTCGTTGACTATTTTTATTTTGCTTACATTTCCTCATCCGCAACTAACGTGAACTTTCAATATGTTATGGATAAGCTATAGATTTTGGTAAGAGAAATAAACATGTCTGATCCAATGGATTCAGAAAATAGTGAAGACAACATATATGAGATATAATATGAGTTAATTATATAAATATAGGTAGTACATATATATTATATAAATAAATATATATTATATACATATAAATAATATCCTGCAGCTCCAATCTGTTACCTGTGGCAGAGCTGGTACTTGTAGAAACAGAACTCCAGGCCAAACAGAACTTCAGCCACATTACATTTTTTTAGTCTTATCCTTCATTATATTTCAATACATATTTAATACATTCCACCTCCTATGGCCTGAGTACTTGAATTCATTTATTCAACACTGATGATAAGTCAGGCTTCATACTGGGTGATGAGAATACCATCTTCATTAAGATATACATCCTGTGCTCAGGGATTTCATAATCAAGTATTGGGGTTAGGGAACTATTACACACAGAAATCTAGTCCTTCAACTTTTGTCAGTAAAGTTTTATTGGAACACTGCCATGACATCTTGACTATAGCTTTATTCTACAACTCTGACATTTTGCGCTACAATCAGAATAACAGAGTCTCAACTATGTATTACTCAGAGTTTTACCAAAAAAAGATTATATAATCTTGTAACTAAAATACCTCTTTTTAGAGAAGGGTGGTGTTTCTGTCTCACAACTTCCAAAGAGAACAGATACTTTAAAAATATGAGTGCAAATAAATAATTGCTTATTGTCTAAAGCTTAGGAGATATGACTGTGCCTGGTCATCTAAGAAAAGTTCATGGAGAATGCACTATCATTCAGAATTTAAAAATAGGTGTGCATAGGTACTTCAAAAACGCAGTTCCTAAGCAATTTAGAACCTTGGTAATATTAATCTAGCAATCAGGTTAGACCATATCATGGTCTTACGGCATTGCTTTTTCATTTCAGGACTAGTGTAAAAGCACACTTTGTTGTACATACATTATCACTGCAAAGCCTGCAATTTCCAGGGCATTTGGATGTTTTTTTTTCCTGTGAATCCTGGAGCTTGAATTCAGGGCCTGGGCTGAGCTTTTTTGCTCAAGACAAGCACTACTACTTAAGCCACAGCTCCACTTCCATCTTTTTTGATATTTAATTAGAGATAAGAGTCTCAGAGAGAAGTCTGTGCCCATTTTTTGATTAGGTTTGGGGGGGGGGTGTTATTTTCTGGGGAGGGAGTTAATTCTCTAAGTATATATTAGAGATAAGGCCCTTGTCTGAGGCCTAGCAAGTGGAGATCTCCCATTCTGTGGACTGTGTACCTTGCTAGCTATGTCTTTTGCCATGCAGAAACTCTTCAGTTGGTTGCATTCCTAGTTATCCAGTCTTTCATTGATTTAATGTGATTCTGGATCTTTACTTAGGAAGTGTCAACCTTTGCCTAGACGGCCTAGTGTTTCCCCTACCCCTTCCTACAATATCTGGCCTTACATAGAAGTCTTTGATCCATTTAGAATTGATTATGGTGAAAGGTGTTCTATGAGTAGCTAGCTTCAGTTTTCTGCACGTAGATAGCCAATTTTGTCAGCACAGTTTGTTGAAGTGGCTGTCTTTCTTCCAATCTGTGTTTTTGGCTCCCTTACCAAATATTAGGTAGCTATATGTTTATGGGTTTATTTCTGGGTCTTCTATTCTATTCCATTGGTCCTCAAGTCTATTCTTGTGAAAGTACCAGGCTGTTTTTATTATTTTGGCTTTGTAATAGAGTTTGAAGTTTGGTATTGATATTCCTCCAGCACTGTTCTTCTTTTTGCTATTCTGCATTTTTAGTATTTCATATGAATTTTGGATTGTTTTCTCTATTGCTTTGAAGAAAATTGTTGGGATTTTGATGGGTATTGCACTGAATTTGTATATTGCTCTGGGAAGTATTGCTATTTCTATAATGCTAATTATTTCCATCCAGGAACATAGGAAGATTGAGTTTCCATTTCCTTACATCTGCTTCAATTTCTTTTTGAAAAAAAGAATTTTGAAGTTTTCACAATAGATATACTTCACATCTTTGGTTAAGTTAATTCATAGATTTTTTTTGAGGCTATTACAAATGGAGTTGCTTTCCTGATTTTAGGCTTGTTATTTTCATTGTTGGCATACAGGAAAGCTACTGATTTTTGTGGGTTGGTTTTATATCTTCTATTTTGCCAATGTTTCAGATCAATTCAAGTAGCTTGGGTGAGGAATCTACTGGGTTCTTTAAATACAGGATCATCTGCAAAGAGGGATGGCTTTACTTTTTATTTTTCTTTTCCTATTTGTATCCCCTTAATGTTTTTCTCTTGCTTTACTGCTCTTGCTAGGAGTTCAGGCACAATGTTGTAGAGGAGTGGAGAGAGTAGGCATCTCAGAAGAAGAAATAAGAATGATCAATAGACCTATGAAGAAATGTTCAACATCTCTGGCCATAAAAGAGATGCAAATCAAAGCAACATTGAGATTCCACCTCACTCCAGTTAGAATGGCCATTATCAAGAAAACTAACAATAGCAAATGCTGGTGGGGATGAAGCCAAAAGGGAACTCTCTTGCACTGTCCATGGTCTTATAAACCTGCTCAACCACTCTGGAAAGCAGCATGGAGGTTCCTTTTAAAAGGCTAAATATAGAGCTTCCCTATGACCCAGCAATCCCACCCCTGAGCATTTATCCAATAGAACACAATGCCACACTAAAATGACTAGCACAACCATGTTTGTTTGCAGCATTGTTTATCATAGCCAAGATATGGAATCAATCCAGATGCCCCTCAGCAGATGAATGGATCAAGAAAACGTGGTATATATACACAATGGAATTCTACTCATCCATCAGAAAGAATGACCTTGTATAATTCGTAAGGAAATGGAAAGATTTAGAAAAATTATATTAAGTAAAGTAAGCCAGACCCAAAGAACCATAGGTTACATGTTTTCCCTTTATTTGAGGTAACTTGATTATGTTTATCTACAACTAAACATGCTGAATCATTTAAAACACACACACACAAAACACAAAACACACATACAAATAGGGACATAATAAATTATATAGGTCCCTAGACATTCACACATCCATCTAAAGGAGGCTATGCATGGGTGTGGTTGACAAAGGCTCAATAGTTCTGTTCATATGATCATGTAAAATGATATTCTATGAAATACACTCCAAGAAAAGGAAACAAGAGATTTTTTAAGTTGCTGTTGCTGCTGTTTTTATTTCCTTTTCCTTTTCTCTTGTTTGTTTGTATTTGAGAGGGTCAGGGGGCCACAGAAAAGATGGAATAAATACAATAGTTGTACTCACTAGATACTATGTGGAAAATGAACTGTACCTCTCATGGGTGGGAAAACTGTGAGAGAATGAGGGAAGGGAAGAAATGCTTCAAAAAGAATTGTTATTATCTGATTAAAGTAACTGTAATCCTGCTGCATCAACTATACAATAATAATAAAAATGAAAACAAAATAAAAAGAAAAAATAGGAGTCTCACAGACTTTCCTTTCAAAGTACAATCCTTAGATTTTAGCTTCCTGAGCAGCTAGGATTGTAGGTATGAGCCGCTGACATTGGATGGCATTTTGGATTTTCTATCTTAAGGCAAACCTGATGAATCACTCTGTGAACATACCAATGAAATTAAAATTTCAAAACGTTTTGGTATCCATAGCCTGTCTTTGAAAAGAAAATGCATAAATGAGTTCTCGAAGACAAACTTTTCACATGACTTACATTTTCCCTAGAATTCTTACTTTTCTTCCATTTGTACCACAGTATTTTATTCTAATGTCAAGATTGTTATGTTTGAGTGTCCTTAATTAATTGCAGGTTATACTTCACTAATACAGCAACAAGAAAAGGGTTGAATTTCCCCTCTTATTTTATCCATGAATACAGGTTCTGATGAATTTTGCTCTGGATAAAGTTATCATTAGTGATAAAATGACCGAAGTAGGTTTTTAATTTACAAAACATAAAAATATGTATATTTAAAGGAAATTCAATGCTTATGCCAAATAGGTCTTTTCTCTCCAGTTAATTCTGATAATTACTTTTGACTACTACTTGTAATTAGTACAATAGAGCAGGGTTTTGAATATATTCTATTTTTCTTTTAAGAAATCCTACTGTTGAGAAACTTACTCATATAAATATGTAAATGGAACGCATCTGCCATAGCATTTGAACTCATTTCTTTAAACTTCTGAAATCTATATTGCAAATCACAAAGCATTCTGTCATAAACTATTTTTAATTATCTATAACTGACAGTCTTAATAGGTTTCTCCTCAGTGTTGTTGAAAGTAAAGAAATAGAAACTATATGACTTGTGAAAGACTTTTTTGCTCATTTATTAAAATCAGTCTTTTTCCTTAGAATCAAAATCAATATTTTGAATTCTCTCTTTCTGTCTCTTTATTTTTAAACACAGGGGAAGTTTTTTTTTCTCTCCCATTTGGGGAGCCATACGAAATAAGTAAAAACTTGTTTTTCCTTTTCTGGAGAGCCACTGTGCAGGCGAGGGTAGATATACTAGGAAATGGAGGGTGTGTGGAGCTACTCCATTCAGAAACCTTTTTCATGAGCCTCAGCAGTGCTTCTCAGCTCTGGGGATATGGCTAAGGGAAATGACTTGCTTTATAAGATGTCCTCGCACCACAGGATACTCAGCCGCATCCCTGGCCAGTCCTGGCATCAAAATGTTTCTCTAGATAGATAGAGCCACCTCTTCCCTGCTGGGTGTCTTGGAGGGGGGTGGTAAGGTCATCTCCTGTTTTAAACTGCCTTCCTAAGGGTCTGAGACCATCACATTGATTTTGGCTCTGAATGCCGAGGAATTTCCAATTGTCTTAAGGCCAATTTGAGTTTCCTCATCGATACCAGAGCATAAGAACATTTCAAATATGACTGCAGTTGGGCACTGGTGGCTCACATTTGTAAGTCATACCTACGCAAGAAGCAGAGAGATCTGAGGAGGGATCGCGGTTCAAAGCCAGCCCAGACAGGACAATCCATGAGACTCGCATCTCCACTTAACTAGCAAAAAAGCCAGAAGAGGAGCTGTGGCTCAAGTGGCGGAGTGCTAGCCTTGAGCACAAAAGTTCAGGAACAACACCCAGATTCTGTTCTGAGTACAAGCCCCAGGAGCAGCACGCGCGCACACACACACACACACATACACACTAATATGACTGCAACTTTAATGATAAGATTCATCTCATTTCCTAACTTCTTATATATTTGGAGATCAAAGTTTGTCAGTGTTGACATCCATTTAACATCCTTGGGAATTATGAAGCCTGGCAGTTTCTTTGGGGGCAGATATGCTTTAGTTTAATGGAATAAGCTAGAAACAAGCTATTATCTATAAGGATAGTCTTATATTTTCAATTGTTCCAGCATTTGAAATAGTACATCCCCAGAATTAATATAGCCTTCAGAGACAAAAGGTTGATATTAACCCATGCTGAATAAGAACTTGTTATTAATAGGACCCTACTTCTTCTGGCTGGGAAGGTGGCTAAGGTGGCTCAGTGGTAGAGTGCTTGCCTCACATGCATGAGGCCCTGGGTTTGATTCCTCAGCACCACATAAGCAGAAAAAGCCAGAAGTGGCGCTGTGGCTCACACTTGAGCGCTAACCTTGAGCTGAACTGAGGGACAGCGCCCAGGCCCCATGACCGACGGGGGGGGGGGGGGGGGGGTCAAGTTGGGCACTGGTGATCACACCTGTAGTCCTAGCTACTCAGGAGGCCAAGAGCTGAGGATGATGGCTCAAGGTCAGCCCAGGCAGAAACTATGAACGATGAAACTGGCATCTCCAAATGACCATCAAAACAGCCAGAAGTAGAGCTGTAGCTAAGTGGCAGAACACTAGCCTTGAGCTGAAGAGCTCAGGGACAGCGCCCAGGCCCAAAGTTCAAGCCCCATGACTGACCAAAAGAAAAAAAGCTCAGGTTATTTTTCAGGATTCACTATGTATATAACCAATATACATAATTTCCTATTATAGAATATGAGATTATCATATTTCAACCTGTCACACCTGCTTTAATTTGACAGATTAAGTTCTTTATTTCCAAGTAAGTACTAATCATCTATATTTGCTCTTTTCATACACTTTTGGTTTGAGACTATTCGGAAAAGTAGAAGCTCAATAGTTAAGTTGTTTTAAAGCATGTATTTTATTCTGGGGTTTTCTTTGCCTCAGCTACCCTACAAATGTTCCATTTCATACCTGACATGCATATACTATGAGATTTTTTTTTTTGAGTAAATCCTCATGACATAGTCTACATAAACTCATTGAGAACTATAAAGCAGGAAGCAGACAGGATATTATTACGAAATTTCCCTGCTATTACATTTGTGAAGAGATGAGAATACATCTGTCAGCCCTTCTCCGGTTTACATAGTTTCTTCCTTAAATGTTTTCAGAGTTTCCTGAACAGCAGCTGCAGTACAAATACAGACAGAATTAACAAGTATGAGGCAACGTCACTATTTTCTTAAATAAAGCAAGCAGGGAAGGTATTTTACATCCCTATGATGTAGACTTTCTATTATTAAGCTTTCTATTTTCGATTTCCAGCTTTCTATTATTAAACTCAATGGATTCAAAATATGAGATGAAGATGACCTAAAATACTCCATTTTCTTTGGAGTACTATCTGTGGTCAAATTTCCATGACTCATGGGCGTCAGCATCCTTCCATAATATGATCAATTCTACTTTTCAAGAATAAATAACAGGGCAGTGTCAGTGTATACATAAACAAAACTATGCTTTGTTTAGTACAGGTTATATGGATACCACCTAAAAATAATCACTAACAGTGGACTAATACTCATTCTTTTCAAGAAATGTGAATGGTTTTTAATGAGAAAGCATAAACATTTGCTGTATAAATGATAGCTCCATGTAAAGTCTATTGTGTTTCAGCCAAAATGCAAAACAAATTAAATTGCGATGTTGTTAAGGAGGAGCAAACTCTGCATTTCTTTAGAATTAATGTCAAATTAAATCAGCTTTCCCTTTCTGTTGCTGGGCACAATTAGACATGGCACCCTCTTATTGCTGTGAAAGATTCTTTC
The DNA here is from genome assembly GCF_019054845.1 of Dipodomys spectabilis. NCBI lineage: Eukaryota > Metazoa > Chordata > Mammalia > Rodentia > Heteromyidae > Dipodomys > Dipodomys spectabilis. The sequence continues at coordinate 8,663,199 of NW_024870918.1, read as the reverse complement.
TTCAGGGAAACAACAGTAGGCTCTTAAAAACCGCAGGCTGGTTAGAGGTCTTTCAGGTAAATAAGGTGGTGATGAGATTTTCAATCCCAGTCAATCAGACCAAATAAATCAAACTCAGGTGAGTAAATCGTGATGTTCTAGGCTCAGCTACTCATTCTTTTGCTTAAAATTCTGGTGCTTCAAGATATGTAACTCTCCCCTTGACAGATATATAAATCAGAGTCAGAACTGACAACTTAATGGACAAATAAGCATGTTTACTTCACTGGCTAAAAGTTGGTTATTGAATGGAGAGGAATTTTTGTATCTAGTTTTCAACAGCTCTTTCTTATCGAAACACTTCCTGTAGGTAGATGCTGGTTCTAAGCGGGGGGGGGGGGGGGGGGGGGGGGGGGGGGGAGGGAACTGTGAATTTACGATTTCTCCCCAAATTTGAGGTCTTTATAAAAGGAAATACATTTGAATTCATAAAAGGAATGATTTGAAGCCTTTAAGGGAATAATTAGAGTAAGAAAAAATACTCTTTGTACTTTGAATTTATTATTATTATGGCCGGATAGTGCCCATTCAGAGCATATACATTTGCCATGTACCCATGGATCATACCTAGAACTGTAACCACTCATGAGGCTGAGGTCTGAGAATCGCCACTGAGAACCAGCCTAGGCAGACACAAGAGATATCCAGAAAACCAGCAAAAGGACCGATGTGAAGATGTGGCTCAAATGTGGCTCAAATCAAAAGTCTAGTAAAAGCGTGAGACTCTGAGTTCAAGACCCAGTACTGCTAAGTACACACACATACACACACACACACATACAAATTTTTGCACAAAGTTTTTCAGGTATTGACAAAGCATCATCATTATTTTGAGAGTGAAAACTATGAAAGTATGCTTTTCCAAGGGGATATTATAAATGAATTGTTTTACCATATTATTCTCACAGAGTCTAAACACTGGTGAAAGTTTTGGTGACGTCTTTATCTTGAGAATACGGGTCCAATGATTGAGGAGGCTGTATCCAGAATGAGCAAATGATGGATATCATAATTGATTGGCAATGTCCACACTGTGTGAAAGAGTGTGTCCTACGAGAGCAGGCGAGTGAGAGAGAGAACACACAGATCAGATGAATGAAAACAGATCTGTGCTCAGTCACAACCCCTTGCCTCAAGTCAATATCAGGTATCCATCTCTTTAAATACATAATCATGTCAATTCTTTTTTCTCTTAATTAAGAAAATGATTTATAATCAACTGGACATTTTATAACTTCTTATGAAACAAATATTAGCTAGGGAAGACTCAATGGAATTTATAAGGAAGTCACTTTTTGAGTTTGATACTCTAACATTCTCCAATGAGTTTCATGGATACATTTTAAGTAGTCCATAATCAAGGTTGAGCGATGGCATTTAAACCCAATCTACTATGGGAGGTACAACGTACAACTTTCTCATGTTGCTTTTTCTTTGTGGGCATTGTCCTATGAGAAAAAGGTCTGTCTTTGACTCTATATCAACATTCAAGTCAATCATGTTAGACAACCTTTCAAAAGCTGTTAAAGAAAGAAAGAGAATACACCAATGTTTTGGTGGAAAAATCAGAATCAATTTATCTCTTTACCAGATAACATTTTCTAAAACTAAAAGCAGATTTTATTTATTTTTGACAAAGGTAGCAGCCAGAATTGATCTTTAGTAATGCCAATCAGCCAAACAAAATAAAACAAAAATCACAACTGGAAAGGTATTAATGCAACCTTATTAATATTGTTATTACTTGTATTTTTCATATGTCCTGAGGATGACTAACTTCACTGTTCTTCCCTTGGCAGTTGACATATTTTTGTAACAAGAATGAAAATACATATGTAAGGACAAGAGTACTTAGAACTAAGCCTTTTAAAAAGCAGTCCTCTTCTGGGTGCTGGTGGCTCACACCTGTGATCCTAGCTACTCAAGAGGCTGAGATCTGAGGATCGAGGTTCGAAGCTAGGACAGGCAGGAAAGCCCATGAGCCTCTTCTCTCCAATTAACTACCAAAAAGATAGAAGAGGAGCTGCGGCTCAAAGTATTCAAGCAATAACCTTGAGCAGAAAAGCTCAGGGACAGTGCCCAGGTCCTGAGTTCGAGCCCTATGACTGACTAAATAAATAAATGCATACATACATAAATATGTAAACAAAAAGCAGTTTGCCAAGAAGACCCAAATTGCCCTGTTCACATGAAACTTAATTTTTAAGAAAATTGATCAGTAGACTGAGATTCTAGGATTTCCAAAGAATTTATTTACAATATTGTGTAAAACTGAATTATTGCCGGAGAGTAATGTAACTTCATGATACCACGTGTTTTTCCCGAGCAAATGTTCCTCTGTTCCACCAGACGGCGTGGCATTTGTTCATGTTCAACAACTGTGGAAATTTGGATCAAGGTTTTCTTCTCCTTTCTTTAAAAGTGTTTAATTCCTTTGCATGTGCCAGGCACAACTTATGTACAAGTTAACACGAAATCTTCTGTGTAATAATTGTATTATTCAATCTGACAATGATAATAGCAGCCAATTACTCATTAGCAATCCAAAGTGTCAAAGATCTTTAAAGCTGTGTTATTGTTTGATTTTGAAATCTAGAAGGCAACAGCTGCTGGATTGGTTAGATATGATTCAAGTGTTCACACTGGCTCAAGTTAGGTAATGAAATATTTGCTTGGGAAAGTTGAAAATATAGGTTTTCATGGTAATGTAGTATAATAAAACCCATATTTAACACTTATGCATTCCTTAAATAGGTGAAATGAAACTTTTTTGGGGGGTCCGGTTGTGGGGCCTGAACTCTGGGCTTGGGCGCTGTCCCTCAGCTCTTTAGCTCAAGGCTAGCACTCTACCACTGGAGTCACAGTGCCACTTCCGTTTTTTTTTTCTTTTTGCTTATGTGGTGCTGAGGAATCAAACCCAGGGCCACATGCATGCAAGGCAAGCACTCTACCACTAAGCCACCTTTCCACCATTTTTAATGCAGCTTGAACTCAGGGCCTGGTTGCTGTCCCTGAGCCTTGTTGTGCTTGAGGCGAGCAATCTACTACTTGAGCCACAGCACCACTTAAGGCTTTTTCTGAGTATTGACATATTGGCTCATGGACTTTTCTACCCAGGCTGGCTTCAAACTGCAATCTATAGATCTCAGTCTCTGGAATAGCAAGCATCACAGGCATGGGCCACCTGAATCTGGCTTAATGTAGCTGCAGATAGAAATAGTTCCACTTATTTCATTAGACTATTTAGGCCAATAAGTATAGTATGGCTGTCTGAATTTGATGTCCTCAGAGGGAATAACAAGCAACAACATATTCTCATCCTATATTAGAAGACTCCCTTTAACTAGTCTTAAGCATAAAGATCAAAGTAGTAAGTTTAATGTTCATTAAGCCCAGGCATATTTCCATGTAAGCTAAAGGAAAAAACAAAACAAAACAAAACTAGATTTATGTGTGATTTATCAGTACAAGTGAAACCACTGTAATTCAAAGGCTCCTGTCCACATTCACCACTCAGACTAATCAACTGGCTCAGGTATAACAAGAAAAGGGGGCATTAAAAAAAGAGGTGCAGAGAAATTGTACTAAGCAGTAGGACAGGATTTGTCCATAAAACCAACTGCCATTTTAAGTAACTGTTCAATCAAGGCAAGTAAAAGTTAGAGAGGTCTTCTAAACCTCGTCCTTTTCAGAAAAGTTCCAAGAAATGGATCATTCGGGCACTTCCTGAGTTCTTCCATTTCCAAGAAATAAACGGATGGAAATCTCCTAACCATTGTGTTACGTGGAGGTTGTTAAAACAGAAGAAGTGGAGGTTGTTAAAACAGAAGAACACAATTACTTAGTATAATAAATTCTTGTTAATACATAGCATTAACAATAGGCTTCTGTGGACTCATTCACTATGTGGAAATATTTGAAGATGACATTTTATGGCAATGCCGAGGGTTATAGCCAACTGTGATAATTTGGCTTCTTGAAAGTTTCAAATGGTGGCATCAATTCATGTGAAGTCTCCCTATCCCCAATCTGTGTTTCAGCTTTATAGGGCCACCAACTCACCAGAATTGCAGAATGGGTTAAACACCCCTTATGAGGGCCTGGGCTTAGGAACTCGCACGATCTAATGTGTAAGATCCCTGACTGTGAATTGCAGTGGCATTGGTTTAAGCCTGATTCACGATTTACTTACAGCTCATGTTGCACAGGACCTGGTGGGTATTTTCCTCTCTGACTTAGGTTTTTCCCTTTTCTCAGACTTAGACTTTTCCTTAGTTCAGATGCTTGCAAGATAGAAGCACTAAAAATTCAGCAAGACTATTATGTTGTACTTTATACTTTGAGATTTTCTTCCAGAGTATAATTTCATACCCAGGTTCTTGGAATGGAATAATTTTAAGAATATTCTTATTGCCCTCAGACATTGCTTAAATGCTCTATTACTTCAGTGGAGTTTATCCTCCCTGATTTCTGGTAATCTAAAACACTCTCTGGAGTAACTAGCGCTCTGTTCAGATAATAGTTTAAACATTAAAAGAAATGAAATTCAATATGTATCAACTATTTCCTTCCCGGGATGAACAAGAGTTTCCCTTAGAAAAACAAATGCAGAAGTACTTTCACATTGTTTTCATGCAGATATGTTTTTCTTTAGCAAGTTATACTCTTCCTCATGCCAACATGTCCCCAGAATATTTTTCTTTTGTAAATTTAAGAAGTCAAATGGAGTTAATTTTTAAATTGTTACTTGAGAATCCTAGTACTACTTCTGGTACATTGGGATGTGTTCTTTTCTAGATAATTTGATCTTAATAACTCAATTTCACATAGTACAAGGGACATAAGGCAATAGGGAATGCAACAATAATTTAATATACTGTATTTATGATGGATGCATTGGGCAAAAGAGGGACATGTACTCATGCTTGGAGGGCATCTCAAGTACTACTTCCTCTGTGAGAAGCTACTCTGACTTCTGATCGCATCCCTGCTACATCCTGTTCTGCTCTTGCTTGGAACACAGCTTTGACCACACCAAATGACTGCTGTACCAACTTCCACATACTCCAGGTTCAGTCACGTACCTGATTTTCAGTGGATGCCCAATACATTTTCAACAAGTGTTCGACTCACAGACATTTCCATTAGTATTTACAAGGGTATGCAAGATGACAGCCTTGAGCTGCCCCTTTTAAAATAAGAGCCAAAATGAAAACAACTTCGAGAAGATGATTTCATTCTCATATAGAAGAGCACATCTTATTTTGAGTCTCTAGAAATGGGTTGATCAGTGCGTTTGACAGTCTTCAGAAATGGAAAGAATCATGGTTAAGGAGCATTAAATGAGGGGAGGAATTTGTAGTTGGGAACAAAAAACTCCAAAATTTTTTATCAGAAAGCTAATATAAGAGCTTATATTTAGTGGGGGTAGGGGGCTACAAATGCTCATCAATTACAAGTTGAGATCTGGTTTTGAATAAATGCCAAGGCCTTTTAGCAAAACTTTTACTATTCCCATTTTAAAATAAAAAATAGTGCTCAAATCTAGAGCATTGTTTATAGTTTTAACTCGAAATCAACCTATTGTTTATCTGCTGTTATGACAGGATTGTCATATAATCTAAGCAATTCAGGTAATGGTGTAGAAGTCTTTAAAAGAAAGATGTTTCATAAAAATTTTTAAACATGGTTCAAAATTTATGCTTAGCAATATTGTTTTTTAAGATAAGATTTACAAAGTAAATCTGTACTCCAGTATTCTTTAAACACCTCAGTTTTTCATATATACCAAGATGCTAGGCTATTTGACTTACATGAGCACACAGCAATAAGTAGGCTAGTCACAAAAATCATCATTTATTTAAAAAAAACCAGATTAATTTGTTCGTTTTTTGCTTATGCTGATGATTTATCTAAATTAGAGAAGTATAACCCAGGACCACCTAATATGTGACAACTAACCACAGGAGAATATGACATTAATAAAGTAATTTACAAAGTTAGCATGTCAATCCAGCCAATAAAATGATTCATTATGCAGAGAAGAACCAGCAAGTCAAAGCAAGTTACCTTCACTCTTTTGATAGGAGCATGCTTTTGAGTAAATATTTAGCCTCGAGTTTTGGCAAAAGCTGACATCTTCATTTTGGCTGTTGAAAGACTATATCTATGCCAAAAACATCCTAATTTTGTTTTAAATACGATATATAATTATTACTATCATCAAGTTAAAAGTGATTGCTAATACTTATAAGTATTTTCAAGCATGTTATATTAACTGTAAAATAACATGCCTTCTAAGTGTTATCTAAAAATGTTTACTCTGTAAGGTTTATAGCAATATTGGTAAATATGTATATTGACTAGCATTATTTAACAAAGCATATATATATATATATATACATATATATATATATACTAGCATTATTTAACAAAGCAGATGAGTATTCATCAAACTGTACTTATTACAAAGTCACCGAATCTGGAAGTTAAAAACACTGATGGCCATGTAGATATATTTTAAAGATGACTTCAGAAAGCCAAATTTTAAGCGCTTTGAAATACACAATAATAATTTTGTGCCATGAATGAACACAACTTTCCTTTTATAAGAATCCACGCACCCAATGCCATTAGTTAACCACATGGTTACTATATTTAGCTTGATTTACTATAAATGCCGTTATAACACCTGTGGTTCCCCTCATTAAGAACTGAATGATGGGGTCAGGGGTTGAAAGAGCAGCATATGTGCCATGAAAGGACTGGTTAACATAGCCTATTATATTGGTGCACTGTTAAATCTCATTTCTATTCATCCGATGATTAGTTCAATCAATATTTATTCCTCCATGCTTCCTTTGTCTTGTGCTACAAAGGAGACATCCTTCAAATTCATACTATAAGCCTTGTTATCTATGAATGTGTTGCTTAATTTGAGAGGGAATATTTTATTTATTTGGCAGTCCTGAATCCTTTGAACCTCCTTCCCTCTAATTATCATTAAGTTGTATAATGGAGTTTTGTGTAGATTGTTCATAAATAGATGCTATTAACAGTTGCTTTCCCATGCGACTCAAATACTATGTCTACTCGTATGCTTTCTCTGAATGCTTTGAAAAGTTGTTTCTGTTTCTCTGAATGTGTTGCATTTGGAAGTCTGGATAGTGAAAGTAGAGAGAAGAATGATTTTCCTCTCTCAAATATTCATTCTTTGTGTCTGAGTGGGTGGTTACAGGCATGTATATATATCTATATTGCGTATCAGTGTGTATCAACAGACGCCTCCAAGGACTGCTATTATCTGCTGGGGAGTCTGTTAACTCAGAGATTCTATTGAAAGTAAGATAAATATTTGTAAGAAGCCGTAATTGAAAGATGACTGCAAAATTATAGGCATAATGCTTTTTGTGTAGATTGCTCATTTTTATCAAAGGTCATCATTCATTACATCACAAAGGACTCATTTCATTAGCCTCCTAATGTCTATCCTTTAGTGAAGAGTGAATGGAACCGTAGAACTACTTCTGGAGTAGAAAAAGACCTTGTATTAGTAATGGTTTTAGTTTTCAATATTTACCTTTCCATTTATTTTTTGGGTGATAATATTTTGTTAATATCAAATTTAATTAATTAAACAAATTAATGCCAATATAATTAAAAAAACATTGCTTCAGAGTCTGTGTTTTTTTACTTTGTGGGAATAGGAATTTAGTCTTAAGAAATTAATATTAGAATGATACAAATATTATTTTTGATCGTCTCAATTACTAAGAGCCTTTGCCCTCATACTACGCTCATACTATGTACTCATTTACATGTAATTGTTTTAAGTTTGTCCAGAATTTGATAACCTTCATTTTGATATCTTTTTTATTTCTTAATATCTTTAACGTATAAATCTTAGACTTTGCCAATACATACTGGAACTTGATTAGTATTCATAAATTTGACGAATCCCAGCAGACTCAAACATACCCAATTTTCTAAGCTCAAAGACATACATACTGGGATGATTCTAAACTCTTTGTTAATTGAATGGTATGTAACAGTCACTCTAAATCAGAGCTATGCTATTAATCAAAGTGACAAAAAGTTCCTTATGGTATTGTAATTCACACTTTTATTTTTTGAACTATTTTATTATAAGCTATAAAAACCTTTAGAGGCTATCTTATATCCCTGAAAAAGAGAATGTAAGCTTATAAAAAGTGAAGTCATAGCTGAGGAACATTTTCTTCTTTTTTTTTAAATGTAGAGAACCTACCTGTATTCAGCCATTTTAAAATTCTAGTGTCAATCTTGTATATTACTTTTAGGGGGAAAAGTAGGTTTTGCTTTTTTTTTTTTTTTTTTTACACAATTTAAATTCTACTTGCATGAAGATCACACCCAAAACTTCATAATTTCATACTGCTACAAAATTGTTGTTGCTATACAATTAGAAATACTTAAAATTTAAGGTACATGTATTAAAAAATTCACTCTTGAATAGTTCCTTAATAACTTTGACTGTTAATTATTTAGTACTTAGCACACTGTTACCAAGATAAGCAAATGCACATATCTCTATGTAGTTGAGCATAGAATAATGATTTTTTGATGGTCAACTATTACATAAAGTCACTTTGAAAGGATGGAAAAAAAACCATTTCAAAGGCTTCTCTAATGATCAAATTTTGTTAATGAAGGTGTATAAGAACTTCTAGGTTTTTAAATGACTGATAATAAAGGAGTTTTAATCTTGTGATCCTTGTCTATAAAGCTTGTTGACCATTTCTCCCCTATACATTGCCATCCTGTTTGTTTTTATCTTGAGTCTCTGAGAGTATACAAAAATATAAGCTATGGTGGAATTAATATGACTTTTAAACGTCAAGCCCTTCTGTATCTCAGTACTTGCTACAAATCCACCCAGGAAGGAAAAAGTCACTAGGTGCAATCACTTAAGAAAATACTGTAGGTTTTGGACTCTTTTCTCTCTCTCTCCCTCTCTCCATATACATAGTTTTGACATTTTTCTTTAAATTGTTACAATGATTACTTTCTTGGGGGAATGAAGACATTTACTGATAATTATTTAATGTATACTTATTAATGAACTCATGATAACTGCTTATTTTTTAATTGTGAGGAGTGAAACATTAGTTAGAAATATTTAATTCGAAATATCTGAGTGGAGTTTGTGGTGAAAACTAAGAGCGAAACCGTGTTTGAAAGAGAAATCTAAAGACCCTTTTGGGTAGAGCTGTCTGCATTTGAAGCAGAGCCACACCTTGGCGAGCAACGGCCTCTTCCCCCCACCTTCGAGTTTAGTAGTTAATAGAAATTAACTACTTGTAAATAATAGGCAAAACCTGGACTTTAGAAAAGCCAAGCCCATCTTTATCTACAGCCAGCATAAAGCCAGATTCCTAATCCTCCCAAGCGACCATCAGCCATTGATTGGGATGGCATCTGTGCCCCTGTTTTTGGAAGCAGGGTTGTCTTAGGAGGAAGCATCGTCGAAATGTCCAGTCACTTCAGTGCTCCGTGTCATAAATGGCTGATAGACCTTTCGAGATGGGGGCTCTGAAACCCACACCTGGATGGCACTCCTGTCTGACTGATGATTGGACACGATTAAAAAGCCCTCCTTTCGGCCCCCAGGAGTTACTCCTTTCAATACTGCAATTCGTGCAGAAGTACCTCTAGAACTCCTGTGGTACCCGCCCGCAGACAAAGAGTTGAAGGGCTTTGGGAGCCCCCAAACACAACCTCCCCTGCCCCAGACCTGAGGGAACCCCAGCTCTGCTCAGCAGAACGGGGGCAGAACAGGTCTCCAAAGAGCAGGGCCTCTTTGCTCCATTGTTACCCAGATTGTATCTGGGAATTAGAGTCTCAATACCCCAGGCGCTCGCATGCTGGGGGCGGGGTGGAGGGTCAACTAGGATGGGGGTGAACTTGTGTCTTGACCTCACGGGAGATCACGCAATCCTAGGCCATGCTTGCTTCCGTTAAAGTGCCCGAACTCAAGACATTTGCCAGACGCCAATCTTCCTGATGCGATTTCACTGACAGGACCACCTGGGGTGCAGATCACAGGACTCTCTCCCCCTCTCTCCTCTCTCCTCTCTCTCTCTCTCTCTCTCTCTCTCTCTCTCTCTCTCTCTCTTTCTCTCTGTATGTGTGTGTGTGTTGGAGACAAGGGATGTGTAAGCCAACTGGAGTTAGCATACTGAAAAGCCAAGTTCAAAACCAATCTTCCCTCCCCTCGCTCCCCCGCGCCCCCCTCCCCAAAGCCGTCCTGCGAAGTAACCCCGCACAAGGGTTTCTTTTCCTAGCTCTCACTTTTCAAGTTCACAATGAAGTTCAATTGCCCAGCGCCTACAGGACACCGAGCTAGCCCCGATCTTTCCTCCCTTCCTGGAGGACCCGGTCCTGATTCAGAGGAGAAGCGTTTCTCCCCCCTCCCTGGAGGTTGGAAGGGGAAGAGTGGAGACACAGAGGTCGGGAAAAGAAGGGCCAGCGATCACCAAGAGGGGCTGGCTCCCTTCTACTTTGTTTTGCTCTCACAAGTTCCCTTCTGCGGGCCTCGGGCCGGAGGATGGAGGCAGTCAGGAGGGAGCCAACTGAAGTTAGAACCTGGTATGGTCCTGAGCCGGCCTGACAGGCCGCTGCTCTCGGGGTAAAGCTGTGGGCTCACCTTGGATTTCGAAGGTGCTCTGGAGAGTACCCTCTTATTTTCCACCCTTTCATCTCCGGATCCAGTTAACTCTGGCTGCGGTCAACACACCACAGCGGCTCCTGCAGGAGCAGGAGGATGGAGGCAAAGCCCAGCCCTGCTGCAGGCTTCCTTCAGATTCTCAGGTGTAGGAGTGTGCAGGTTTTATGCTTGGGTCTTACTTGGTACTCCTGAAGGGCTGACCCTCTGAGAGCCGTGATCTAGCTGTGATGGGAGAGGTGGTCAGGGAATGAACTAGAGAGAGAGATGGAGAAGCATAGAGATAGAGAGACACACGGACAGACAGATGGACAGATCAATTGGCAGTTTCAGACGCGAATAAGGGACAGAGAAAGGAGAGTGTGTTTGCTGGTGTGGTGGGACAGGAAAAGAAAAACAAAGAGCCAAGAGGGAGGCCTTTCTCACAGAGAACAGGCACCTTTTAATCTCCCTAATCCAGTGTCTGGGAAGAGTTTGATAGTGAACAATGAGATCCCCCCCTAGCCCTGGGCTGGGATAGTCACTTGCACACACACACACACACACACACACACACCCTGAGACCCTTCCAGCAGAATGCCCTTCACCCTTCACGCGCAGCTTCCAGTGCTCTTCCTTTCTCCTTTGCTTTCCTGCCACAAGCAGGAAAGCTGGCTAGCCCAGGATCCCTTTTCTGGGGGTGGGATGGGGTGGGGAGGGGAGGCTTAGAGAGAAGTGTGGGCAATGTCCACCGTCTCTCTGGCACTTTCTGGACTGTGATGGGGAGCATGGAAGGGAGACAAACTCTACCCGGTGGAAGGTGGCAAGTTCTTCTTGCCTAAAGCACATGTCTCTCTGGGGCCAGGTCGCAGGCAGGTGCTGCGCTGGCTGGTTCTCCCTATCTGTTACCCCAATCCAGAGAGACATGTGGAAGGCAAGACGAAACCCCGCCTGCCCCCATGCACCCCCCCATCCACCAGGAAGTGAGCTTGGCGGGTAAGTGTGCCAACTCAGAAACGCCTGGGCCCCTCCAAGCCGGCCGGGGTGCCAGCGGCCTTTCCAAGGAAAAGTGAAGTTGTGACCATCCGGAAGGGGAGGGAGGAGAGGCCCCGAGGTTCACAGCTCAGGGAAACCGCTCCATGGGACAGCGCCCCCCCCCCAGTCCCAATGGGTCCCCACGGCCAGCGCGGGGGGGGGGGGGACGGGGTGAAGGCGCTGCCCTGCCCGTGCACACTTCAGCTCACCCCGCAGTCCCGCCGCCGCCTCCTCGGGCGGGCATCGGGGGTCCGGGTCTGGCAAGGCACCCCAGGCGAGCCTCCCTTTGACAACGGAGTCCCGGGGCCCGGTGGGCGCCCTTCTCCGCCCGCGAGGCTGGGGAGGAAGGCTTGGTCTCATAAACTTTCTCCGTGCAACTTGTGTGTGTGTGTGTGTGTGTGTGTGTGTGTGTGTGTGTGTCCAGTCCTTGGGTCCAGTAGCTACACACTAAAGGACGCTGGGGGTGCGGCGCTGACCCCCCGGGTCCAGGTCCAGTCCCTCCACACCGTTCCTCGGTTTACCAGTCTGCTAGAGAGATGCGCCCGCCAGGCCGGCCGGCTGCTGCGCCGGGACGCTGTCAAGCCGTGAGTGCTCCCGCCGCCGCCCCGCGCCCCGCGCCCCGCGCCCCGCGCGCCCGGCCTCCCTCCCAGCGCGGGAAGCCTGCACGCCCGGCGCCAGGCTCGCCCTCCCACACCCGCTCGGCTTCTGCACCGAGAACGACGCGAGAGGGAAAGACAGACAGAAAGACAGACAGACAGAGCGCAACTGCAGAACTGAGAAGCAAGTAGCTCTGCGCCCCTCTCCAAAGTAAATAAATAAATAAAAAGTAAACAAGAAGAAGAAGAAGAAGAAGAAGAAGAAGAAGAAGAAGAAGAAGAAGAAGAAGAAGAAGAAGAAGAAGAAGAAGAAGAAGAAGAAGAAGAAGGAGAGGAGGAGGAGGAGGAGGAGGAGGAGGAGGAAGCGCCTCCCGCGTCCTCGCACAACTCCCGGGAGAGGCATCGCCGCCTTCGCACAACTTTCTCGGCCCCGGGCCCCCGGCAGCTCCGCCGCGGCCCGGAGCCCCCCGCGCTGCCCCGCTCCCCCAGCGCCCCGACCCCGGGCGCCCCGCCGGGGCCGGCCGGCTTACCGCGCATGGTGTGACCGCTCCCCGCCGCTCCTCGTAGTCATGAAGCTGCTCCCCAGCCCCGAACCCCGGACAGCCCCGAGATCCCGCTCAGCACGCGGAGAGGAGGCGGTGGTGGTGGGCGAAGCCGAGCCGCGGCGCGGAGACAGCCATGCCGGTGGCCGGGGCGCGGAGGCCGCCGCTCGGCGGGGCGGCTGGGGCGGCGGGCGGCGGCGCGGGGCGGCGGGCGGCGCCCGGCTGGGGTGCTGGTGGGCTGTTTGCACGCAGGGCGGACAATCGCGGGTGTCCCGGCGGCGGTGGCCGGGCTGGCGCTGGCTGGGGGCTGCTTTTTGTGTTTTTCTGTGTTCTTTCTCTCCAGGGTGGTTGCTTCCAAAAGGAAGAAAAGGAAGGAAAATGCCACCGCCTCCGGCTGGGAAGGAAGGTCTCTTTTGTGATCACTTGGACGGAGGAGGCGGAGGAGGAGGAGGAGGAGGAGGGGGAGGAGGAGGAGGAGGAGGAGGAGGAGGAGGAGGAGGAGGAGGAGGAGGAGGAGGAGGAGGAGGAGGAGGAGGAGGAGGAGGAGGAGGAGGAGGAGTTGTTGGTAGCGCTGCTGTTAGTTACAAAGAAGCGCTACGAGGGGCCGGAGGGGTGGAAGGGAAAGAAAGGAAGGCGGTGTGGATGGCAGAGCATGTGCGTTTGCACAGGACATCTGTGCCGGTTCGCGGATCCACGCTGTGAATTATCACTGTTCAGTTGCGGGGAGGAAGGCGGCGGGAGAGAAAGAGAGAGGAGAGAGAGAGAGAGAGAGGGAGAGGGATGCCGACCCGGAGCCCAGCCGGGGTTTATACCGGAGGGAGGGGCTGGGCCCAGACTTCCCGGCCACGCCTCCTGTCAGCGCCTCGGCCAATCAGCGCCGGGCCAGCGCGGGGCGGGGCTGGATCCCCGGGGGGCGGAGCCGCGGCTGGGGACCCGGGCTGGGGCTGGGGGGGGGGGGGGGCGGAGTCTAGGGACGCGGGAGTGCGTCCCGGTGGCAGCCCGCGTCCGACCCGAGCGGGGAAGCGCGCGGGGCCCCGCGGACTCGCGGGTCGCGGGTCGCTGGCCAGTTCGTGGGCAAACCAGACGAGCGGGACTCCCAGGGTCCCAAGTTCGTGACTGCTCTCCCGCTCCCTCTCCCCCTCCTCTCTGGGTCTCTCTGCCCGGGTGTGTCCGTCTGTCTGTCGGTCTGTCTGTCTGTCGGTCTGTCTGCCTCTCGCCCTCCCTTTCTCTTTCCGTCTCCGGACATCTGCCAGCCCGCTCAGTTGTTGGTGTTTGATGGTGAATTCTGCGGAGTCCCCTGGCGGTGACCCGCGACCGCAGGCGCGGCCGGCCAGGTGCGGGGGGCGGGGCCGCCGACCCCCCTCCGCGCACCGCCGACGCCCCCGGGGCGATCGGAGCTGCCGGGGACCCCGGGGCCTCCACCCCAAGTAAGATCAGCGCTGCCTCCCACTCTCAATCTCCCGCCTCCTCCCCTCCCTCCATCGCTCCCCGCTCTCCCTCCCTCCCTCTCTGTCTGTCTGTCTCTGTCTCTCCCTTCGTCCCTCCCTCTCCCTCTCCCTCTCTCTCTCCTCTCTGTCTCTGTCTCTCTGTCTCTCTGTCTCTCTCTCACACACACGTACTGTTCCTTTGCAAAGTTTTCCCTTTCCGTGGATGAAATAAACACACCATGGAGCAATTACTGGTTTCTTTGCGGCAGACAACTTCCCGAACACTTTGGTGACTTGGGTGCCCAGTGACGGGGGACGGGAAACTTTGATTTGCTCATCTAGAGGCGTGGGGACCTCTACTGACCAGCCTACCTGTGCGCAGCCCGGGCCTAGCCTTCACGTTAGGGAATCACACGATCTGGGTTTCGGTCCTGCTAGGTCACACCACGTCAGATGTGATTTAGAATTGGGATTGGTGAACTAATGAGATCAGTGCCAAGTAGGTCTCCTCCATTAAACAAAAAGCCAATTCCTGGCTACATCTTCACCAGGGTAAAGTTGACACAGCCCTACTGTAAGCCTTCCTTGTGTGAGCCAATTGTGGAAGACAGTGACAGTGGAGGCAGTATTTAAATGAAAGGAACAAGCGAATAGTTACTCCCTTATAGATACCTTTCCCCTACATTTGTAATTGACATAGTAGTTAATCTTTTAAGATAATATTTAAGGCTCCTTGGTTTTATCATTTTAATCAAGTAAAATATATTCATCATAACTACATTAAAGCTGCAGTAAGTTATGCCTAATTTAGTTGCTTCATTAAAAATTACTGCATATAAAATAGTCAAGAAACAAATTGTGACTATCATTTTAATTTTATGCATTTCAAGCAGAGAAACAAAGATATTGAAAAATTTGAAGCCTTTGTAAACACTGTAATTATTATTATTGTTATTTTAGATTTCTATTTCTCAGAGACACATCTCAAAATTCAAGAATTTTAACTTTTATTTGAATTCTTAAATTTCTGATCACTTATTGAATTCTGGGTTTGTATTACCTACTGCAGTATCTACAGTTCTGCAACATCTACAATACTGTAGCACCTACAATTACAATGTAAGTACTTTCCTCAAACATGTCTTTATATGCCCTTTGTTTTGTGCATTTCAGCAATACATAATTTTTAACAATATATTTTTTATTCCCCTCCAAACAGGTTTGACAAAACTTGTTAATTAGAAATGCAGATTTCAGTTGTACTATTTTATTTTTTAAGAGCTGTATCACACACACAGCAATGTAAAAATACTTATTTTTTTCTTACAGAGGAAAGTAAATACTGATCATTGGTTATTATATGGTGATTTTGAAAATTCCTAAAACATAAAAATACTGAGTTCATCAGTGTTACACATTTATTTCACCAGAATGCAACCATTTATGTAAAAAAATAGTCAAAATGTAAAGGAAAGACATCTAAACTTTCTAAGAAATTACAATATATATTACATGCATATAAAATAGTTATAATATACACAATATATATGCAATATATATGAATATATAATATATGCAATATATTGTCTATATATTACATATTCAATACATATTGTACATATGTACAACATATTCTATATATACAATATTGTACATGTGCAATATATACAATATGTACAAGATATATAATATATAATATAATATATACAACATATACAATACACAATATACAATGTATACAATATACATTGTATACAATGTATACTGCAATATATACAATATAAATCACTATTGTATATATTGTATATATATTGCATACATATATAATACATTGTATATATACAGTTTATATATGTACAATATATTGTATATATTATGAGAGATTTATAACCTTTCAAAGTTTTCAAATTACATAATAATAGACATTAAAATAATATTCTTGTTCAGATGAAATACAATATTATTAATTTTATTTATTTATTCATTTTGTCGGTTGTGGGGCTTGAACTCTGGGCCTAGGTGTTGTTCCTCAGCTCCTCAGCTCAAGGCTAGCGCTCTACCACTTGAGCCACAGCGCCACTTTCAGTTTTCTGAGTGGTTTATTGGAGACAAGTTCCATGGACTTTCCCGCTCAGGCTGGCTCTGAACCGTGATCCTCAGATCTCAGCCTCCTGAGTAGCTAGGATGACAGGCGTGAGCCACCGGTGCCCGGCATATTAATTTTATTTGACTTATTTTGGAGCTGTTCTCCTATAAGCTTGAAATCCTACTATTGGCTCTGGGTCTTACAGATATTCTAAATTAGGCAGTCACTATCTACTAATTTCAGTTATCACACAGCACTGTGCTCATTCTCAAGAACAGATGGACTTTCACTTGGGATTACCTATGGACTTGCTTTCCCTGCTCAGTGGCACTCTTCAGGTAAGGACTTGGAGTATGGACAAGAAGTATCCTCAAGGAGACAGGATTTAATATGAGCCAACCATGTAGGGTGATTATAAAATTTATAATTATTTCAATCTGAAATGTTAGAAGCAAAAGAAAGAAATCATGGTTTATTATATTCTGAGATAGTTTCTGCAAAGAGAGTGTTTTAAATAATTATAAATCAGGGGCAACACTGAGAGAACTGACAGCATTATATTGGAATAACCGAAATATTAGGTATATTGGCCCAGATAATAAAACTAGAGAGTTGCATTTAAAAAGAGAAAGAAAGAAAAAAGAGAGAGAAAGATAAGCTTCATAAGCTCCATTTAACTCTTGGAAAGGCCAGAAATATAATAATATAATTTTCTTTTCTTTCTTTCTTTCTTCCTTTCTTTCTTTCTTTCTTTCTTTCTTTCTTTCTTTCTTTCTTTCTTTCTTTCTTTCTTTCTTTCTTTCTTTCTTTCTTTCTTTCCTTCCTTCCTTCCTTCCTTCCTTCCTTCCTTCCTTCCTTCCTTCCTTCCTTCTTTCATTCTGTGCTAGTCCTGGGATTTGAACTCAGGACCTAGGTGCTATCCCTAAGTGCTTTTTCTCTTTGCTCCTCCTCCTCCTTCTCCTCCCTCCTCCTCCTCCTCCTCCTCCTCTTCCTCCTCCTCCTCCTCCTCCTCCTCCTCCTCCTCCTCCTCCTCCTTCTCCTCCTCTTCCTTCTCCTCCTCCTCTCCTCCTCCTCCTCCTCCTCTTCCTTCTCCTCTTCCTCCTCCTTCTTTCTTCCTCCTCCTCCTTCCTTTCTTTTTCTTCTTTTCGCTCAAGGATAGCATTCTACCACTTGAGCCACAACTGCCTTTTTTTTTTTTTTTGAGTAGTTTATTAGAGATAAGAGTCTCATGGACTTTCCTTCCTGGGCTGGCTTTAAACAATGATCCTTAGATGTCAGCCTCCTGGGTAGCTAGGATTTCAGGTGAGAGTCGCTAGCACCCATAAAGAATATTTAAACATTACAAACAACAGAAAGAATGAAAATGAGGCTCCTTGTTGCAGAAAGCATCCAAGAAGTGCTTGAGAAAGATTCTGGAAGTTTTGCTCCACTGTGATTTCTGCACCAGGTTGGAAATTGACTAAATTTTCTCCAAGATTTTCTAAGTGTACTAAGGTTGTGCCCTCTGCCAGAGAAGTCAGGGTTTGGGAGAGCAGGAGAAAGGCTTTCGCTAGAGTTTAGAAGAGTTATGGGTGTCTGACCATTATTGATTGACAGAAAGCATCTTTACTCTTTGCCCAGTTGATTTGAACCACAAACTAAGGGGAAATAAAGAGAGAGAGGGCTGGAAAGAAACAGATACAGATAAATGATAGGTAGATACTCTTTGCCTTTTAAGCTATGATCATTTGAGGGAGAAAACAATAACAATTAACAATAGGTCCATAATTATAAGAAAGCTAAATCTAAATGTTTTCGTATTTATAAAATAGGAAAATAGTTCACATTTGTATTTCCATTTTCTTCCTCTTTTTTGTCTTGGGGTTTGAACTCACTGAGCATGAACTTTTTTTGCTCAAAGCTAGTGCTTGAGCCACAGCTCCCTCTTCATCTTTTGTGGTGCTCAATTGGAGATAAGAGTCTCATAGATTCTCTGCCTGGTTAGCTTTGAACCACAATCCTCAGATCTCGGCCTGGCACCTGACTTACTGGTTTTGTGTGTGTGTGTGTGTGTGTGTGTGTGTGTGTGTGTGTGTGTGTGTGTGTGTTTGTGTGTGCTCTCTTCATAGGGATTGAACTTGGGCCTTCTTTGTCACTTGGCTTGCTTGCTCCTAGCTGATGCTCTATCACTTGAGCCAAGACAAGCATCTTACTGGTTAAATGGTGATTGACTCTTGCAGACTTTTCTTCTTGGGTTGTCTTTGAACTAAGATCCTTCAGGTCTCAACCTCTTGAATAGGTAGGATTTCTGAGGTGAGCCACTAGCTTCCAGCATTATATCCAATTTCATTCACACACTGTATGGAGTCTCCATACAGTATTAGTACTTTAAATTCTGGTTTATTTTAAAGTATGGGTACAAGTTCAACAAGTATTCAAGATGAGAAAAAAGCATGTAAATACTTAAATACTTGTCTCTGCTTATTTAATAAGCAGAGACAAGTGTCATACAAATTAACCCCAGTATATGAGACAGAGAAGAAGACTAGGTTAAGAAAGGGGAAAAATACACACCTTCCATCAATCTGTCTAATTTCTATTTGTTTCAAGGTGCATAGGTTATAAATTATATCTTTCTCTCCCCACTCTCTTATAGAACCAGAAGATTAAAAAGATAAGCAATTTCTCTAGCAGCACAAATATAAAAATGCTGGCTCTGGAATACAAAGTAAGGTTTAAAACTAACATGTAAATTCCATGAGTGGAAATTTCCTAGATTGTATTTTTTTCAGTGCTGAATAAACAACATCTAGATTCATTTCTGCAAAATGAAATAGATGTCTTAAATATACTTGTGAATGAATAAGAGTACATTTGAACCCTTGTCTTCTATGTAGCATTATACTTCCTCAATCCTTTTTTGCTAAATACAATGAATTTTGACTTTGAAAATACAGAGAGAATGTGAAAAATTGATGGAACAATAATGACCTGATTTGGTCCATCATAGAGTTTAGGAAAATACTTTCCTAATATGTGTTTCATGCCATACATAATGTGAGCCTGGCACTAGCAAAAATAGAGAAAAATATAGAAAGGTTGGATGCAGGACACATTTGCAGGCAGAAGCCATGACAGATAGTGGATGATGGTGTGCTGTGGTATTGGGGTGAGGTGAGGGCCAGGGAGCAGTCAAAGCAAAGCTTTGGGAGTAAGCAGGCTGCTAGAACGAATATCCCGCTAACAGGCTTAAGTAAGGCAGTAGATTCTTTAAATAGGGAAAGGTGTTGAGATTAATTTTTAATCTTTGTGCATGGTAATGTTAATATCCAGCATATACACATGCACCCATATCTCCAATTATATACATGTATATACATATATATACATGTATTTCTATGTATATACATATATACCTATATACAACTATATACATACATGTATATAGTTGGAGACTGGAAATTGCTTAGAAGGGAAATAATTATGAGACATTCAAAAGTGTAAAGGAAAAGAGAAAAATATGAAACTTAAAGGTAAATTAATGAGTACCAGAAACAATAGAATTACATTTTTGAGTGTTAAGGGCAAACAGTTCTCAGCCAGGAAACCCAGAACCCATAAAGAAAATGCTAAATTTACTTTCCCCAAAATGTAAGTTAATAAGTAAATACGTGAAAAAGCAGAAGACCTTAAAACAAAGTCAACAGACTGGAAAAAAAAATGTTTCTGTCCCAAGTGCCAGCAAACAATTAATAGCCTTTATAAACAAATGTACATCAACTTAGAAAACAAAAAACAAAAAAACCTTGGAAACTGTCCTTTGTTAGAAAAGAAAGTGGCAGATAATTTAGGGAGATAATTTTTTTTCTTTCTGATATTTGTTACTATAGCATATCTCATGCTGTAGGTCAAGTGAACACATGTGCTCATTTCTTCCCCCCTGTGGCAAATGTACATGCTCACAAAGGTCTTTTGTTTTTCTTGGCTGATGGTTTCAGGTTTCAGTCCATCATGAGAGAAGCACAAGGTAGAACAACTCACATCATGGTGGCCAGGAAGGAATGAGAACACCTGGGCGACTGGCCCATGCATTTTATCCCTTCATTCTGGCACCTACCTAGGGGATGTTGATGTCCACACTCTGGGTGGGTCTTTTCCCTTTTGTAAATCCTCTCTGGAAACACCCTCATAGACTCAGTGTCAATTACCAAGCTAGGTACCTCTCAGTCCAATCGAGTTGAAACTCACAAGCTTACCCTTTCTTAACTGGGCACCTCAAATCAATGCCTTAAACCATAACCGACCCCTCCCCCCCCCCCACACACACCTGGGCTTCCAAAGCTCATGTTTATCACCAAATGCAAAATACATTCAATCAAGCTCCCAGTGTCCCCATCGTCTTAACCGGTTCAACATTCTTTGAAACCCCCACACGTCTGTTGGAGGGCTTTCCTTAGTGCTTATGACTTTCCTCAGTGTCCCACATTTCTGGCATCTCCAATTTCCTGGGGATTCCATTGCCACGTAGAGTTCACTTTCAGAGCTTCCTGCATGACCTTCTCCTGGGCTGCGGGCCATACATTGCCTAGCTTTCAGGCTTTCGCTTGGGATCTGACCCAGTCCCTCTTCCATTAGGCATCCTGGCAAAACCCTCCTCGCATGCCTGACACCATGGGTTTCCACCAATCTGAGTAGCAGCCAGACGCCTCTGAGCATGCACGCAGTAGCCTCAGGCTGCCTGGTTGGGCTGGTCACTTCTCTGTGGATGCTTATGTGATCAGGGGCCCTGCAGAGCTTTGCTCCAGAGACAGTCTTTCAAAGGAATTTACCCCTTTACAGCCTGGGTCCTGATAGCTTCTCAGAAAACGTCAAGGAATCTTTCCTATTATCCGTGGATTCTTTTTTAATAGGAACCATCTTCAGAATCCACACCTTCCTTGCTCCTATACTAGCCTCTATTGTGAGCAAGCTAGAAGTTTAAAAAAAAATTCTTCTATCTATCTATCTATCTATCTATCTATCTATCTATCTATCTATCTATCTATCTATCTATCTATCTATCTATCTATCTATCTATCTATCTATCTATCTATCTATCTATCTGCTATCTATCTATATCTGACTAAAAGAACCCAGAAATCTATCTATATCTGACTAAAAGAACCCAGAAATAATCACACCACAGCCTGACTACTGGGAACCTTGAAATTGTCTCTGCCAAGTTAACTAACGTATCACCCTTAAATTCAGCTTTCCACAAAGTGTCAGGCCATGGATAAGCTTGGACCAGCTCTTTGCCTGCATACAACAAAGTGACCTTCATTCCAATTATGGAGCCCTCGTTTCTGCCTGAAGCCTCACGAGAATGGCGTTTACACTATCGCTTTCTCTGAGCATTCCATTCTTCTGCGTTCCTGCTGGAATCACCCATGAAGTTCTGCTAGCACCACCCATGAAGTTCTGCTTTCAGCATGATGGGGCTTCCCAAGCCTAAATTTCAAACTTTTCCAAATTCCCACCACAGAGCAGTTCCAAACGCTTCCAAACCAAGTGGCCCAAACCATCACAGCACTGACCCAATTTTCTGGTATCAATTTCCAGTATTAATGCTGTGTGGTGCCTCTCCTTCCTCCCTCTCTCTGACAGCATACCTGACACAACCCGTTTAAGGGGAAATGATTTAATTGGTTCACAATTTCAGATCTTGGAGTCCACCATGTCAGAGCAGCATGGCAGCCAGCAAACACACACACACACACACACACACACACACACACACACACAGAGACAGAGACAGAGAGAGAGACAGAGAGAGAATGTCTGTGTTGGTAAGCTTGCTTCGTTTTTCTCTTCTAGTTAAACTTAGGGCATGGTGACCCCAAGTTCACAGATTACCCCTAGAACTGTCTCCTGTTGCTTTTCAGTGTAAGCACAATGACAAACACGATTACCCATCACAATGCCATTGACGTGTTTTTGCAATGGTTTCTCTTATTTTTTGCATATGTCTTGAAATACGAATCACAATAAATGCAGTATTTTCATAACTTCCCCGGTATGATTTATACCCTCCCAAGTTGATCATGCATTGTCCATTGTTCTTTCTTCTGACTCGTCAATCCATTTTGCCATTTCTTTCTCCTTATGTGGAATAATATTTGCAGAATTTGTCTCTACATCTACACTTATTCCTTACTCCATCAATTTTACATTTATATCGATTTGTACAGTTGAAAGTTGGGAAGAACTTTTTAAAAGTGAAGTCAGACCATAAGTGTTCTACTGCTAGGACATTTAGAAAAACAATTCATGCTACTCATCGTGGATTAGTATTATAGTTTGCCTTGAAATCTCACCTAATTGTTTAAGTTATCTGGCAAAACCTGCCATCTTGTCATATATTTTCTTGAACATGCGAATGCATAGTTATTTGAAGTCCATGACTGATAGCTGCATCATCTTTTCAGTTCATGTTTCATTCATTCACTCTCCAGGATTTTAAATGTTGAAATGTTGGTGATAGTTTGTAAACCTTTTAGTAAGCCTCTGTGCGGTGGTTGTCTCTGTTCAACTCCCATTGAGTATCTTATCTCTGTTCAACTCCCAGGGAGTGTCATATACTTGATAATGTATGAAGCAAAAGGGTTTATTTGGTCCACAATTCTATTGAGTGGAAAGTCCAAGCAGTATGGCTGCATCACAACAGGAGTGAGAAGTCGGCTAGAACTGAATGCATGCAGCATTTGCTCCTTTAAAACAAGTCACTCAGGAAGGAATAAGTGGCAAGAAATATATTTATCCCTTCCAAGGTTTCCAAGAGCAAATCTTTACTCAGAGGCTTACCTCTTCCTGACACTACCATACCAAGGACAGAAGAAAGAGGGTATGGATTTTAAATATTTGAGCTAAAACATGTACCAATTCTGACTGGCCATTTTCCATTAGGAGCAAAGAAACGTCTTACATTTTTCCATTTCTCAGATATCAAAATCCTTATGTTACCCATGGCTTGAGATCACTATTCCTTCAACCCACTCACCAAAATCAGATCATTCCTTACTCCAAGTTTAGTTTCATCTTTTCCATTGGCCCCCAAGGGAATCTGGATGTTTTTCTTAAGATCCTACAAAGTTGTGAAATTCCATCCTTGGAACATACTGTTTTTTACACACTCTAAACATATACTTATAAACTCCCCAGTGTGGTGCTTAGATTCTTAGTCAGTTGGTGTCAAAAAATGAGGAAAAAGTTTATTTGAATGTAAATTCTGCAAAATCAAAAGCCAGGTCATAGAAGGAAAAAGGAGAGAAAACGAAGTAAATGAAATAAAAGAATATAAAATGAAATGAAAGAAAATAAACCAGGAGAGTGAGACAAGTTTAAAAATAATAAAGTATGATAAAAATGGAATGAGGGCCTGGCACTGGTGGCTCATGCCTGTAATCCTAGCTACTCAGGAAGCTGAGATCTCAGGATCACAGTTCAAAGCCAGCCTGAGCAGGAAAAATCCTCCGTGAGACTCTTATCTCCAATAAACCATGCAGAAAACTGAAAGTGGTGTTGTGGTTCAAGTGGTAGAGCACTAGCTTTGAGCTGAAGAACTGAGGGACAACACCCAGGCCCAGAGTTCAAGTCCCAAGACTGACCAAAAAAAAAAAAAATGGAATGAGGATGAAGGAATTTAAAATGATCACTTGGCACCAGCGGGACAATGCCTAGGCCTGAGTTCAAGCCCCATAACAGCACAAAATGAAAGAACAAAACAAAACAAAACAAAAACACCTTAAAAATAAAATGGATTTGGTAAGATAGAAAAAAATATATACGTCTTTACTAAACATAGCTAATGCGCATAACATATTTAGTAGGCTACTTCTCAGATTAGTCATTTTCTGAAGAAGCAACAAAACACGTGTTGGAACATGAAAATGGGAAATAGCAAAGGAGAAAGAGGATAAGGGGAAGAGAAGGGCAAAGGGCAGGGGAAATTTGGCCTTGCTTATTGCTTTCTGCAAAGAGCAGTTTATCACCGAGGACTGGAATTGATTGCTTGGTTCCCTGAGGAGGGTTACCTGGGTTTTATTTGTGTCTTTGTATTTTTGGCTATTGAATCCTTGAGTTCTGTCACAATGGCACCTCTAGACACCCAATCTTTGCCTTTTATTTAACCACAGTGGTCCACCACAGGAAAAGGAAGTAAGAGGTCTTTCTGCTTTGATTAATTTAGTTCACAACATCTAAGTACAGTCATAGTCCTCCAATACAAGAGCTGGAATGAGCTTTGTCTTTCCTTACTGCAAAGCAAACACAGGCAGGAACTAAATAGTGTTTTTGAATTTAAGAAATCACTTTTGTAAAGTTAAGAGTATTCACTTAGGGATTACATAAATACAATTAGTGGTATGGAACATCTGTATATTAAAAGAGAAAAATGTTTCCAAATACCAGTGAATTGACAGAACTATAATGTATTTAAATATTCATAGGTGCTCCTTTTCTTTTCTTCTTTCCTTTCTTCTCATCCTTCCCTCTCTCTACTTCCTTCCTTCCCTCCCTCCCTCCCTCCCTCCCTCCTTTCCTTCCTTCCTTCCTTCCTTCCTTCCTTCCTTCCTTCCTTCCTTCCTTCCTTCCTTCCTTCCTTCCCTCCCTCCTTCCCTCCCTCCTTCCCTCTTTCTTTCTTTCTCTCTTTCTTTCTCTCTCTCCCTCTCTCCCTCCCTCCCTCCCTCCCTCCCTCCCTCCCTCCCTTCCTTCCTTCCTTCCTTTCTTTCTTCCTTCCTTCCTCCCTCCCTCCCTCCCTCCCTCCCTCCCTCCCTTCCTTCCTTCCTTCCTTCCTTCCTTCCTTTCTTCCTTCCTTCCTCCCTCCCTCCCTCCCTCCCTTCCTTCCTTCCTTCCTAAAACTCAGTTACTAAACTATTCCAACATTCAAATAAAATGTAATTTTCCAGGGGAAAATGATTTCTTAGACAGGTAGCCTATGAGGAAGGACTATGATCATAGAAGAAGAGTATAACTGACTTTTGTCATACTCAAAAGCATTTCCCCATAGCATTAGTTTTGTGGGCCACAAGCCTCACAGGGGTATATGAATAAAATTGAGAAAGACAAGTAT
This sequence comes from Dipodomys spectabilis, assembly GCF_019054845.1. Taxonomy (NCBI): domain Eukaryota; kingdom Metazoa; phylum Chordata; class Mammalia; order Rodentia; family Heteromyidae; genus Dipodomys; species Dipodomys spectabilis. The sequence goes on along the minus strand of NW_024870918.1, from coordinate 8,637,705 downwards.
GACTTTCAAAAGGACTGGTCACGGCATGCCTGACCACGTGGGAAGGTGTGTCTCTAGAGAAGACCTGTGGGGCATGTCATGGATTTAAGCTTGAAAGGAAGTTGATAAAGATCTGCGGAGATTTGCTGACAGCCCTTGTATCTGCTCTTTTTGCTTCCGGAGCTATCGAGAGTACACGAATGAAATGGGTAAGCTGAGGGGCGCTGCCCAGCAAATCAGGGCCCTGTTCTCTGGCACTAGCTTCCAGTCCCAATTGAGTTGGAAATGGAAGATCGATGTCCAGCAGAGGGCGCAGTGCTGGTGGACAGCCTCTGGTTTAGCGATCAGCCATTTCAGCCAGAGCCAGAGAAGTTGAGCATCCAGAAGAAAGAACAGCCAAAGGCAACAGAACCTTTCCACCTGTGGGGAGCTAGGTGTTCATTAGGAAATAAGTATTTCAGTTTCAAGCTCGTTGGACTAAAAGTTAAATAGAACAAGCCATACTCATCTGCATTCAGAGTTGTTTTATTATTACTTTCATTCCCACCCAGGAATCCAGTAAAACCACTGATGTTTTTCCACTCTTCATAGTTCTTTCTTTACAAAAATGTTATATAACTAGAGCCATCATACAACCCCAAGCCTTTTTAGATTGACCTTTTTCTCCCACTTAGTAATACTCATTTAAGTTTTCTCTTTATCTCTTTTTGTGTTTTCCTTTTTATGTATAGTGAATGCATAATAAGAGATTTCCTTATGACATTTTTCTCCTCTTTTATCCATATTTATTAGTTGTACAAAGGTGGTTTATTGTGACATTTCCAAATATGAATATAAGATTCTTTGATCATGTTTACTCCTCTACTGCTTGTCTTATCTTTATTCTTTCCCTTTTCCTCTTTCATCTCCCTAATAGTCTCCCCCTATTTTTATTACCTCATTTTTGTTTTTGTTTCTCCCCAACTTCCCTTCACAGATGAGAGAAAATACACTATGCTTTTCTTGGTCGACTGGCTTCCTTTCCTTATAATGATCTCCAGTTCAATCTAATTTTTGTTTTTAGCAGACAACATGATTTTGCCATTTTTTAATGGTTTTCTAAGACATGCTATGTATGTTTGTGTGTCTACCATAATTTCTTTATTCACTTTTCACCTGGCTGGCACCTAAATTTATTCCATAATTTGGCTATTGTAGACAATGTCATGATACATGAAGATATGCAGGTATCTCTACAGAAAGCTGATTTTGTTTTGGGTATATCCCAGAAGTGGAAGGTTTGGGTCACTATAGCAGGAGTACTATTTGTAATTTTTTTCAGGAACTTCTGTGTAGATTTCCATAGTGGCTAGTAGTTGTACTAACTTTATATTCTAATAAGCAGTTTCATAAGAGGTCCTTAGCTCCTTGGACCCCCAGCTTCACATCCTGGTGATCATTTGTTGTTTGTCTTCTCAGTGGTAGACATTCTAACAATGGTGAGAAGAAATCTTCATGTAGCTTAGATTTGCATTTCCCTCATGGTCAAGGATGCTGGACTTTTTTTCCCTTACAAATTTACTATCCATTTGTCAAGTATCTGTTCAGTTTATTTCCCCGTTTAGTCATTGGATTATTTGATACATTGAGCTTAATTTTCTGAAATTTTATATGTCAGGATATTGATTCCCTGTTCAAAGAATATGTGGTAAAAATAATCTCCAGTTTGGTATCTATCACTTATTGCTTCTTTTTAGGTCAAAGCTTTCTAATCTGATTAAATATCTTTTGTCAATTCTTACTACAGTTTACAGAGTTGCTGGAGTCCCATGGAAAAAGTGTTTGTGTTTCCCATGTCTTGAAAGGTTTCCTTTAGGTTTTATTCTAGTAGTTTCAAGGTTTCAGGTAGTTGACATCATTGACACACGTTAAGGTAGTTAAACCATTTGGGGTTGATGTTTGGTGCAGGGTGAGATATAAGGACTTCCACATGAGGTTTTCCCAGCCCTACTTATTAAAAAGGCTGTCTTTCTCCAAATATGTTTTTATGTTGTACCTATCTCTGGATTTTGTGTTCTGTTCCATTTGTCTGTGGGGTGGTATGAGGTTGTTTGATTGCTATAGCATCCTGTAGCATAATTTGAAATCAAGTCTTGTGATCTCCCTCAGGATTACTGGAGTCTTTGTGTTTCGGTATAAATTTTAGTATTCTACCTTTCTGTTTTCGAAACTTTTTACTATCATAACTTAATTGTATGAAGTGACCTTGTTATAATATGTACAATATGAGATGTATTTTGATCAAGTCTACCCTATCTATATTATTGTTCTTTCAGTCTTCTCCTTCTATGCCTGAGATGAGTATCATTGGATTATTGATGAGGATTGAATTTGTATGTTGTTTGATGTATTGTCATCATATTTGTATTGTTTTTTCCTGATTCATGAACATGGAAAGCCTTTAATTGTTGAAAATGACAGAATTTTATTCCTTTTTAGTTGAATAATATTGAAAAATATTCCATTATGCATATGTCTACATTTATAATACATATATAAAACATTTAATCCATTCATCCTTCAATAGATACCTTGTCTGACTCCATCTCTTGACTATTGTAAATCATTCTCTCTATATACTAGTATCATTTGCTTCAGATATATACCCAATAGTGGGATTACTGTGATACATGGTAGTTCTGTCTTTAATTTATAGTTTTCTTTTTTTTTATTTTAATACTTTTTATTGTAAAAATACTATACAGAGGGTTGGGTACAGTTATTTATAGTTTTATTTTGTGGTGCTCAGGATCAAATATAGGGTGTCCCAGACACCTCAAATTCATAACTCTTTTGCCTCCATGTCCCAAGTACTAATATTACAAGCATGCACCAATACACCTGGCTTATCTTAAAAGTTTTATATAGTAACCATACTGTTTTTCATCATGGCTGTGCTAAATTATTGTCCTACCAATATGTCTGAAGAGTTCCCTTTTCTTTATATCTTTGCTAGCACTTGGTCCTTTTAATCTTTTTGATGGTAGTATTTCTATCTAGAGTGAGATAATATCTTAGTGTGGGATTGGTTTGAATTTAATTAATGATTAATGATGGTGAACAGTTTTATGTACTTATCAGTTAGTCCTATCTTCTTTTGAAAAAACCTATTCAGATCATTTTTATATTCTTACATTAGTTTGTCTTTTTTTCTTTTTTCTTTTCGTCAGTCATGGGGCTTGAACTCTGGGCCTGGACGCTGTCCCTCAGCTCTTCAGCTCAAGGTGAGTGTTCTATGGCTTGAGCCACAGCACCACTTCCAGTTTTCTAGTGGTTTATTGGACATAAGAGTCTCACAGACTTTCCTGCCTGGGCTGGCTTTTTTTTTGCGATTCTGAGATCTCAGCCTCCTGAGTAGCTAGAATTCTAGCCGGTGGCGTGAGCCACCAGCGGCTGACTGTTTGTCTCTTTTACCTAACAAGAACTTGTGAATTTATCATATATGAATGTATCCAGGATCAATTATTACTACCTGAATCTTCATCTGTTTCTTAAGAGTATTACTCATATCTATTTTTCTTGGTGTAAGGTTTGTTGCAATTGTAATAGCCAAAGAAAATACATATTTATGAACAGGAAGGATTTTGTGGCAAAGGTGACAAAGGACAGAAATAGGATTCATGTTATTGTGAACCATCACCAGGTCTAAAACCAAGGGATTTGCTGGCTTATGGCCAGAGGTGACATGTTTGACTCCAGAAGCTCCCAAGAACTACTATGTCAGCACTTCTCACCTTTCAGTATTGCCTTCTCTCGTGAAGACCCAGGAGGCGATGAAGGCAGTTATCAGATGTCCAAACTAACATTCCATCACCTGAATGACTCCACACAAAGAGCAGCTTTCTAACAGCTTCGACAAAATCCTCAGATCTGCCATCAGCTGGCTTGGCTTGTATCATATTCTTGTTTTTGAACCAGTTATTGTGGTCTGATTACAGGTCTACATGACGTTTTTGGTGACCCTGGAGGGGTCAGTCCTTCTATTATTCTGTGGAGAAGAAGGCTGCCTTTACCCAGCCCCTCAGGAAAACTTGCAAGAAAAATGACTTGGAGGAAAAAATAGCTGATTATGATTACAATTATTATGATTATTATCATACATTTGTTTTGGGATTTCTGTTTTTTTAGCCTTAAAAATCCTGGCAAGAGGGAAAGAGAAGGAAAACAATCTCATGTATATTTAGTTATTTTCCCTTCATAGGAATGAGAATTCTTGAACCCATTGCTCCACGCCGACTGCCAAAGAACAACATTGTGGCAAGGGCAGTTTATTGCCATTCTCCCTTCCTCCCTTGCTGCCTGGCCCAACTCCACCCCATCTCCCTGAATTTCTCCTGAGGAAAGAGGGTGGTCCTGAATAGCAGGAAGACAAGTTCTCTTGTGGAGGCTTCTTTCTCAGCACAAGAAGGCCAGAGATGAGAAAGACGTCTAGAGGAGCATCTTCATGTTTCTAGTGGCAACACTAGAAACTTCTAATGACTTTTGCCATCACACATTCCCATAAAGTTTTCAAGACCTTTTCTTCACCATCCACATCAAGACGGAGCAGGAGGCAGAGGGTAAAAAGGCCATGCTCGCTAGCTAGCTGCCCTCCTTTGGAGAGAGAGGGAGAAAAGGGACTCTGGCAGCCAGGGAAGGGTCTGGGGTTGTCAATGGGGCTTGTTGCTAGGAGCTAGCTTGGCAACTAGCTTGGCATCCAGAACTATGCCTTGGCAGCACTAGAACTACCAGAACTGTAGACAAGGTTGTGGGGTAGGGGGAAGGAAAGGAAAAAAAAGAAGGAGAAGAAAAAAAGAAAGAAAACATTTCATAAGTCTGAGCTGAATGAAGTTTGACTTTACTCTATAGTATACTATCCAAATCAACCATTAGAAATATGGTGAACAAAGTTACATTAGCTCTCTGTCTTGTAGTCTCAGAGAAGCAAATGGAGAACACAAATGGCAGAACTAGCTATGTTTACAAAGAACCTAGCTTTCACAGATTCTTAAATAACCATAAACTAATCTTTAAAATCTTGAATAACATAGATGATACACAAATACAGGCATTATAAAAAAAACCCTCCAGTACTATACGAGCATATGGAAGAATATTATAATCCTCTCGTTTCTTTCCTTCATGATCTCTCTCTAGCAAGAACCACTGCTAAAATATTAGTGCACTCATTAAGGAAAAAAACTTTATAACCTTACTCAGTGTTAGTTTTTCTGGGGTATGTGTCTGTGTGTATATTCATTCCCCTTATGTATTTGAATTACTTTCTTAAGGTAACATGTATAACTGAAGAGTGTACGATTTAACATTTAGCTTTTTGATAGATGTGGCCAGACACCAAATAACTTTGTTCACCACAAATAGTGTATCATAGGATGGTTATCCTGTGGTATCTTTAGGGAAGTCGTTCCAGGCCCCTCCTCCCTATAACACAGAATCCACGATTCTCAGGTTCTTACATCAGATGATGTGGTGTGCATACGTACAACATGTGGACATTGTCTCAGGACTTTGAGTTACTTCCGTATCACTTATAATGCAGTGTAAATTCCCTGTAAACAAATACAATGTAACTGCTATGTCGAGTTGTTATCCTGTAGTGTTTAGGGAAGAATTAGAAGACCAAAATGTTTATACATGATCTGTGATTGGTTGAAATCGTGGATGTGGAACCCAACAAACAGGTATGTCCCCTCTTCCTTACTGAAGTGCTCATTTAAGATCTTGGCATATCAGTATTGGATCTTGTGTGTGTGTGTATGTGTGTGTGTGTGTGTGTGTGTGTGTGTGTGTGTGTGTGTGTGTGAGAGAGAGAGAGAGAGAGAGAGAGAGGGTCATGGGGCTTGAACTTGGGACCTGGGTGATATCCCTAAAGGATAATGCTTTACCACTTTGAGCCACAGCTCCACTTCCAGTTTTCACACGGTTAATTGGAGATAAGAGTCTCATGAGGACTTTCCTGCCCAGACTGGCTTCAAACAATGATCCTTAGATCTCAGTCTTGTGAGTAGCAAGAATTACAGGCATGAGCCACTGGTGACCAGCTCATTATTATTTTTATATAAGGACTTCCATGGTTATGGACCATTGGGACCATTGGGAATTCTTACTTTGGTATAAAAATATATCTGTATCTGATGTATATGAGCTGTTTATGCAGAATAGTTATTTATTACAAACAGGTAAGTTCTAGACATGTTTTCTAGCTCTGATAGTTTCTGGTGGTCCTGAATTACTAATATCCTCCACAACTCAGCTTCCTTTTCCCATGTATGGATAACACTTTTACCTACCTCATAGTCTTGGAGAGGTGAAGTGAATTACTACGTGGTAAATACTTATACAAGAGTGTCAGGAACATTGCAAGCCCTTCTTAATATATGCTAACAGCGGCAACCAACCAACCAACAAACAGAAGATAAAAACGAAAGCAAAAACATATGAAACCAAACAAAGCAACAAGAGCAATTAAACAAATCTGTATTCTTTCCAGGGAACTGATATGCCATATTTAATATAATTTATTTACATAAGTAGAACTGCTTGGTAATTTTATGCTGTTTCATTGATGTTGTACTGCCAATTCTCTATCTTAATGACTATAACTTGTATGTTTGCTCTCTGGAAAAGCATATGCCCCTTTTTTAATTTTTAAGGCATATTCTTCCATGTGTTTTTGGTACAGAGAGCTTTAGAATTAGCCTACATTACATTGGAAAATCCCATTGCATTCAATGACAACAACAACAACAAAATCCTAGGCCCCACAGGAAAAATTTTAGGGTAGAGTTTTATTTATACATTACTTTAGGGAGAATTAATGTCTTTATGATACTGTGTTTTCCTATGAACATGAGAAGATGGTATGTTACACTACAAGTTTAACTCTTTTTTTGTTATTTCTGTAAAATGTATGGCTCTCTGCAAATCATAAGCCCCTGATTACAAGGGGAATGATTTTAGTACTCGAGTTGTTGTTGCTGAGTGGACAATGTGAGACTCATTGTGCCTCAATAATGTTGAACTGATTGAGCTATCATCATTCAATCATGTCCAGCAAATAGGAGGGTGTAACACATAGCTGGACTGAACTTAGTTCACCTGCTGTATCTGGAATCCCTGGGCAATATGGGAATTATCCAAGAAGGTAGAATGGGTACACATGTCCAGAGTCCCACTTGTAGGCTTCATTCTTTGCCTGTATTGATAGTTGGTCTGCTTGAATTCTTTGCTGTTTCTTTGTTTTAGTTTCCTTCTAGATTATACACTTACTGAGTCTTTTCCAATTAGCAATTGTCTTTTCTCATCTTTCCTATAATCTGTTTGAAATGTTGACATTGACTTCTTTTATGTTGGGGTAGTAGATGAGACATTTGATACTTTATGATTTCTCTCCTCCTTCTAAGAACTCTTCATTTTTCTATAGAAACATATTTCCCATTATCCTTGGCTTTAGGCATTTACTGCAAAGGCTAAAGATGTGTCTTTTCATATGCATCTTATCTAGTATCTAATGTGCATTTTTAAAACTGTGGGTTATTTTTTAAATTATCTTTGAGTAGTTGTACAAAGGAGTAAGCATTTAACAAAGCCGTTTATGAATACAGTGCATCTTGGTGAATATCACCCCTTCCAACATTCTAGCCCATCCCTCTCAACTCGCCCCTTCCCTCATTTTTCTTAATTTTGTAGCGTATGTATTGAATTCTTGACTGCATGCTCCACCTTTCTCCCTATTACTTGTACACACCCTCTTCCTTTATCCCCACCCCAATCCTTTCAAGTCCCATTTCCTGATGTTCATTTTGTTGAATTTTGACTTTGCTTTTCTAAGAAATTACAGTATTTGAGTTCTCCCTTGGATCTGCCATATTTCGTCATATTTGTTTACACTTGGATAATGTGTATTTCCTATGAATATAGTATTTAGTGTAAGAAAGTTTCTTCTGCAGGGTGTGTGTGTGTGTGTGTGTGTGTGTGTGCCAGTTCTTGGATTTGAACTCAGGACCTGGGCACTGCCCTTGAGCCTCATTTGCTCAAGGCTAGTGCTTGAGCCACAGCTCCACTTCTGACATTTTTTTGGTGATTAATTTGAGATAAAAGTCTCATGGACTTTTCTTTCCAGGCTAGCTTCAAACCTTAGATCTTAGCCTCCTGCATAGCTAGGATTAGAGGTGTGAGCCACTGACACAGAGTAAAACGTTTCCTCGAACAGCTCTGGGATTCCTGCTGTTCTGGACTCTTTCTGGAATTTTTATTATGCACATCTAGATCTATCTTCCATGTAATGCATCTTTATCCACAATTTTCACTATATATGATCAAACCCATAATTCAATATGTGAATTTAATTATGTAAAGGAATGTACATGAGTTTCTGCGATGTGTTTATAATATTCGTTTATCTCACGTGTAATCTCACTTAATCGATGCCTCGCCCTCTTCTTCAGTTCCTCTACAAAGAATTTTAAAATGGAAGTTCTGGTTTTAGGAAACCCAAGTTCTGTTTTATTAACGTATTTTCCCATTTCGTATATGAAGATAATTCTCGGTGGCCATGCTGACACACGCCTGTCATCAGAGCTACCTGAAGAGCAGAGGCAGGAGGGTGGACAGCTCTCAAAGCTGGTAAGATTATATCCCCCAAACAAAAGATAAAACCAAAACCCGAATCCGCACACAAAGGGCTGGGAGCGCGACTCAAATGGTAGAACAGGGGACCAGGTGGAGGCAGGCAGGCCCAGGAGAAGGTTTAGAAGATGTAGGGGTGGGAAGGGATGGGAGGGGAGGAACAAAGAGGAGGAGGGTAACAATGCTCCATAGGAAACGGACTCATTACCTTACTCGTGGAACTGTACCCCCTCCGTACAGTGTCTTTACAAAGAAAAAAATATTAAAAATAAAGATTTACTAGAAGGGCCAAGTCTCCCCCGGAGAGGGAGCAATATGCTGTCTGTCCCATCCAGGCGGTCGTTCTGGGGCTGAGGAGGTACTCTGCATGCACAGGTAGGTGGGGGGGGGGCAGAGGGGCCAGCTATCCTGGGGAGCGAGGGGCTCAGGTCTGGGTGGAGCTGGGGCTCCATGCAGCTCAGCGAGAGGTAAATGGGAGCGTCCCCGGACCTGGGGTGGGACAGAGACAGCACTGTTGCTATCATATCCCTGGTGTCTGAGTTCCTCCAGGCTTTCCCAGAAGCCCACACCAGCTCCCCCAAGATCCCCCAAGGCTCGGCTTGGCTTGTGTCAGCGGGGCAGTTGGGTTGGCTGAGCGTGGACATGAGCAGGGCCCACACTTCGAGGTTACCTTTGGGGAGAGGAGATTCCAGAGCATCTGAGGTGCGCGCCATCCTTCCTCCTCACACCAGAAATCATAAACCAAGCAGACAGTTCTTTTTAACTAAAAGGTGATTGGACTTCCCAGTGGTGGAACCTGCAGTCTACGGTCATAGACCATGGGCTGCATGAGAGGGGTGTTTTGCGACCCTGGGCTGGGGAGTTGAAGGGGACAGAAGCGGGGGGGAGGCAGGGCCCCAAGATAATTTTTGAGAAGATGCCCAAAGACCTGACTTCCTTCTGCTAGGCTCTGCTGCTCAAGGTTCCACCCCTGCCTGATAATGCTGAAGCTGATGTGGGGGGTGGTCAGTTGATGGGGGGCGGGTGGGTGGTCAGCCGATGGGGGGCGTGGGGGGGGTCAGCACATCTGTCCCCAGAGTCTCCTATTACAAAGCGCGTTTTATCTGTCTCCCCAAGGACCCCAAAGTCTTCACTGTGCCAGCCCCAATGCGAGACCTGTCGACATCTCTGAGCCTCCAGGCAACCTCAGCCACGCACTCCTGTAGGAAACAAACCACCACACACCCGCGAAACTTCCAGAAAACAAAATGGTGCCAGGTAGGCAGGCCTTCCTGTCCCCCCAAAGTAGAAAACAGGAAGATAACACGAGGAATCAGACACAAGGAAGACTAACACCCACCAGGACAAACACTGACTCCTCCAGGCCCTTGCTCCATATCTGGGGTGCAGGATGTGAACTCCCAAAGACCTTGGGCAGCCCTTACCTGCGGCCTGGCTAGCTTCCACCCCGTGGACATGCTCACGGGCTGGGAGTGTCCTCCGTGTCCCGACAGATGCTCCCTGGTCCGAACAGCTCCATTGCCTGGGGTCTTCAATGCAGATTCAGCTTTGCTCCCGTTAGGAGGTGCATTTCAGAGGTCTCACCCTGCCATATACCACCTGGCCTGCCAGGCTCTCCTCTGAAATCTCAACAGAAGGCTCTGTGATCTCTTAACTCTTGTGAATTCTGCCTACTTGGGAAACCACTATCTCAGGTGCCAAAGTCAGCCATTGGCATGAAGTTAAATGGGGACTCTACTGCAGCCACCGCCACTATCGTGGTTTCCACTTGAACACGAATCCTGGGGACACATTTCCTTAGGCATAGAGAAGGTCATGGTGCTCTGTTCAAGGAAAGTCTCTGCAAGGAGTTTGCAGTATTTTTTTTTATAACCTCTTTGCACCCTGAGTCAAAGTGGGGCCTTGCTAAGTCTAGAGATACCCTCAAACTGTATTCCCTATTTTCTTGGATGATGGCTATTTTGAAGAGAGTGAGATGGAATCTCAATGTAAGTTTGAGTTGTGTTATCCTAGTGGCTCAAGATCTTAAATGTTTTCACCCCTTAATTGGCCACTTTCTTCTTCTTCTTCTTTCCTCCTCCTCCTCCTCCTCCTCCTCCTCCTCCTCCTTCTCCTCTTCCTCCCTCCTCCTCCTCCTCCTCCTCCTCCTCCTCCTCCTTCCTCTTCTCCTTCTTCTCCTTCTTCTTCTCCTGCTCCTTCTTCTTCTTCCTTTTGTATGATTACTTGGCCCACATATCAATTATAGTGTTTGGATTTATGTTTAGTATTTTGTATTTTTGATACTAATTCTTTGTTGGGTGAAGAGCAAAACATTTCTTCCATTCTGAAGAATCTGTTCACTCTCCTAATCATTTCCTTTGCTGTGCAGAAACTTTTTAATTTGATGTGCTCCTGATGATTAGTTCTTGTTATTATAACTTGAGCTACTGGGGTGTTTTTAGAAAGTCATAGAAGTGTTTCCTCTAGTAGTTTCAGTGTTTCAGAACTACGAAGTCTTTGAGCCACTTTGAATGAGAGAGATAGGGATTTAGTTTGTCTTTTTTTTTTTTTTAATTTAATTTAATTTTATTTGAGAACATACTGTACAGAGGGGTTACAATTACATGGGCAGGATAATGCATACATTTCTTACCAAGCATTGCAGCCTCCTCCTTTGTTTACCCTTCACCTCCCTTCCCAGCCTCCCCCCTCCCCCCCCAATCATACCCCCCCACACGGACATTGTAAAGCTGGTTTTGACATGACATTTTGTACTTCTCATTGTTGCAACAGGTCCACCTGAATCCTTAAACGACTTGTTTGTCCCCATCTCCTCCACAAGTTATACTGACATCAAATATAGTGAAAGCGGGGGTTACACTGTGGGGGAGGGACATACAAAGCAACAAAGAAATAATCTTATAAATGCATTAGAAACACATGCATGAAAGAAACAAAAACATTAAAATACATATTTGAGGGTTCATTTTCCTAACATCATATTATCTGACTTTTTCCGCTTTTAGTTTGTCTTCTACATAAGAATATCCAATTTAATATCTATTTCTAACTCATTTATCTTTCAATTAAGTTGATTGTGCATGTACTTATTTATAATGTTAAAAACTTCCTCAGTGTTTCTGAGTAAAGACAAAAGGTGTAATCTGCTATTCCAGACTTTTCATTACAACAAATTATTCCAAGCCCATTTCCAATTGGTTTTCTTTCAGGGCCACAGACCTAGTGAAAGTCCTCTACAAACACTTTCTCATGCATGTATAATGACTTTATGCCCTTTCTTCTTTAGAACTGGGTATTTTTCTTCACATATGAAAATATCCAAATTATGCTGAATCATAGAAATCTAGTTCTAAGATAATCTCTATTATGCTATCAGCTAAAAATATTAATAGCAGGTAAAATGTTTTGAACATTTAGTTTATTCTAGCTTCTGTGGTGAGTACAATGTCTCATTTAATTGCACCAAAGAATTTTATGATACCCATTATACACATGAGGAGATTAAGGTGGTTACATGGAAAAAATTTCTCTAGGTCCTTCAGCTAGTAAGAAGCAGCACTGATCATTTTACTTCACACATTCCTTATTCTTTTCTTCAAGTAGTATCTCAAATCAATTCTTACAGAATTTTATCTGAACATTTATATACCTCTCTTTGCTTATTCTTATATTTAGTTTTTGTGTCACTTTCAAATTTGGCAAAATTATATTTAATTCGTGTTTGTAGCTCTTATAGATTTTTTGGAAAATAATCAATCTAGACAAATCAATCTACGTGAATGGTTATATTCATAATATTGACAATGATTCAGTATTCATTGCCAAAAGGATTTAAGAGAACTTAAATCTTTTACAATGCAAGTTGAAAAGAAAAGCATATATAGTGAATCAGTAGGTAAAATTGATTCAAAGCCATCATGTTTGTGTGATTTGCCATGAGTGGACCTTAAACCTGTTGGTGAATGTGGGCAATAATCCATTGACAGTAGGAATAATGTTCATGAGATCAAATTATGCAAGAACACCAATTTCTCCTGACATAGGAATTGAAAGATATTTTTCTCCACTGTTTTCATTAAAATGATTTTTTGGTGGATCTTAGGTTTGATCTCAGGGTTTTGCCAAAAGCCAGGATTATTTTGATGAACCATAGAACATTCTTAGCAACATAACACACAAACTATGTGTCACCTTAAACCCCAAACTGATGCTCAGTGCTACATTTTCTTTTACTATATTAATCATTTTCATTGTTATTATAAAAGGGATATGCAGAAGGATTACAGTTACATAGGTCAGGTAAGGAGTACATTTCTTTTTCTTTTTTTGGGGGGGGAGGGGGGATCTGGTTGTGGGCCTGAACTCTGGGCCTGGGCGCTGTCCCTCAGCTCTTCAGCTCAAGGCTAGCGCTCTACCACTTGAGCCACAGCGCCACTTCCGGCTTTTTTCTTTTCTGCTTATGTGGTGCTGAGGAATTGAACCCAGGGCCTCATGCATGCGAGGCAAGCGCTCTACCACTGAGCCACCTCCCCAGCCCCTACATTTCTTTTTTAACAATGTTACCCCTTCCCTTTCTGTCTCCCAGTTTTCCCCTCCTGTCACTACCCACAAGTTGTATAATTCATTTTCAACCTAGTGTCTAGTGAGTACCCCTGCTGCATTTGTTCATCGTTTGTCCCTCCATTTCTATACTTCCCCTTACACTCTCAAAGATGATAAATGTACAAACAAGACAAAAGAAGATAGAAGAAAACCAGCATTGACTTAAAAATGCCTTGCTTCCATTTCCTGGAGTTTATTCTGATAAATATTGTTTTATATGCTCAGATATCACGGCTACATTTTCAAGAATGACAGGTTATCTCCGAGCAGAAGTTATCTCAGAATAGAAATACTTGCAAAAGAGGATGGAGAATATCACACAATATTCAGGTGACAATTGCATTGAGCTCTTTCATACGAAAGTTAGAAGCCATGATGATATGCCTTATGTACTATTTCTCCTTTCTCCTCTCTTTAAGCCAAAAAAATGAAAAAGTGGTTCAGTGTCATGCTGGGCTTCTTCGCTGCATAGGGTGTCTTGTTACAATGTTTCCAAATAAGATAAGGAAGCTCTTTTCCAGTATAATTACATGTAATTAAATATTTGCATAAATATATGTATGTATATATTGTATATATGATATATACATTGATTTTCTGTAGGTGGATATATGATGCAAAACCCATAGGGAGAGGCATACTCAGTATAAAAGTAGTCAATAACTTTATTACATTAATAGAAATATGGAATATTACACAGAAACCCATACTCCATGCTACATAAAACATTTCCTCGCTGCATACTTAAACTCAGCTTTCTTCTCTCGAAGGTCTAATCCTTTTTGTCAGATAATTGTCACTTTTGGTGCCTAGTCTGCTCCTGAGATGATTAGACATGTCCTATTACTACAAATAAGAGACTCTTTTTAACAAATTTCTCCTTAAGGGTAAATAAGAATTGTATGTGGTGACATAAAAAAAAAAAAAAAAAACAACCCAAAGCTTTGAATTTCTTACCTGGTATGTGCTGTCCAAAATGCACACTGGGCATGCAAACAGGTTCTTGAAAGGAACAATTCTGTTTGCTTTGTCATTCTTTTCCCATTAATTTAAACATCAGTGAAAGCCTGAAAACCCTGGGCACTGTGCAAAATAGCCCCCAATTTTAAGTTTTCAAAATGCTCTTGGGAAGCGCGTGTTGTGGATAATTGCACATGCTTTGTGAGAAGGCGTCTGAGTTGTAGGGGCTTCTGGATTAAGTATGTATCATTGAGGAGCCTAGCGAAGCTCTCTTCTGCTCTCTCTCCCACACTCTGTGTGATGAACCTCATCAATAGCTGACAGGGATGAAAACTGATCTGCACAGCCAAACAGTTCTATAATATTTGTTAGTCAAATAGTTCCTAAAAAAAATCACAAAAATGAATTACTTTCAGAAGTTCTGGAAATTAATCATCACCAAAAAGTCTGGAAATGAGCCCAAACAGAAACAACAGCCACAACAAAAATGCCAACGCTTTATGGAAGCATAGTTTTGGTGAGATTTGCATACTTATAAATAGCTGGTGGTATTATGGAGTGACAGACACATTTGGAAAAGCAGTAGGGAAAAGCATCAAATTATATTTATTGTTATGTAGCGTAGAGTGTTTCTAAATGTCAAACTGTCTATTGTCTTCAATATGACAATGTCTTTGTTGACAAGTCCTTAGATTTGGTTAGATGACCAATAAAAAAACCTCCATCCATTTCCTTGCCTCTCTCCCTTTCTTTGACCTCATCCCTCCCTTCTTCCCTCCCTCCCTTTCCCCCTCCTTCCCTCTCGCCCTCCCTCCTTTCCTTCCTTCCTTCCTTCCTTCCTTCCTTCCTTCCTTCCTTCTTTTCTTCCCTCCTTCCTTCCTCTCTCTCTCTTTCATTTTTTCTCTCTGTATCTGTTTCTCTCTTTCTCTCTCATGTTCTCTCTCTCTCTTTTTCTGGAAATCCTGGGGTGTGGTCTCAGAGCCTCATGCTAGGTAAGTGCTCTACCACTTGAACTAAATCCAATCCTTTTTACCTTGTTTTTCAGATAGAGTCTCACATTTTTGTTCCAGGTTTTTTTCAGACCGATCTATCTACCTTTTTCTCTAACATAGCCACCCTAAGCCGGTTCCTCTCTCCACATTTCTTTGGGATTTAGTGCTAAGTCTTCTCCCAAGCTGTTGAGCTAGATGTGTATATGTGCATGTTTGTGAGTGTGTATGTATGAAGTGTCTGCTTTCTGGATAATATTTTCAGTAATTTAGCAGCAATTATCACTAAAGAGGGCAATATATACGTATACACATTACCTTTGGGTTTCTATAACCATTGTGTTTGGTCAATATGATAATAGTAATTTTGGACACGATGAAGCTTGACCTCAGATTAATTAATCTAGCCAGGGTTAATTATGACAGCTAGCACTGTCATAGTGTAACTCTGACCCAAAACTATGAAGGATTAACTACTGAATTCATTTTTTTCTTGCTCAGCTGATGCTCTATATTTGAGCCATGTCTCTAGTCCAGCATATTTGCTAACTAATGGAGATGGAGTCTCAGGGATTTTTCTGCATGGGGTGGCTTCAAATTGAGATTGTCTCAGCCTTCTGAATAGTTAAGGTTAAGGTGTGAGCCACATCACCTACCATTTTTTATATATTTTTGAAGTAGAGAGGTATTGGAGATTGGTTATCTCTTACTGCACATCTTACTTCCCTAGATGAAGATCAAAGAATACTTGGAACTGTCACTCAAGATCTGAATTTCAAATCTTCCATGTGTGGAAATCCTTTCCTTCTTTTTCCAGCTGTCTGCACGGCTCCCAGAACTTGTCTTTACCCCGTTTTCCAGCACTACAGAAGAAGAGTACAGCACATACCGGGACAGTATGTCCCCACGCGGGTGCTGCGCTGTGCTTCAGTATGGCTGCAATGCTGTCATTTCTGCTTGCGTACCTGATACGTACCTTGCGTACTTTGTATGTACCTTGCGTACCCTTGAACCTTGTGTGCCCTTTGGCCGTTCATTCAGATGGGTCCTTCTGTTGCTGGTAAGTCTACAACGCCCAAACAACATTCACTGCCCTTTGTTTGATTACAGACACTTTAATAAACCTAACTTAGGGCTGCACCTGGTCCCTTTTCTTTACCTGGGGCTATCTCTGTTTAAGGCCAGACTCTGAGAAAGGCTTCAAGTAGATACAAAGAAATGGCGCCCCGCCATGTAAAAAGTACTTCTATTAAAGTAGCAAAAGCAAGGTAACCAAAATACCTTTGTGCAGTGCACTGCAGCGTGCTTGCTAAGTTTAGGAACTCGGAAGAGTCTAAGTATCATGCTCTACCTACAAATGACCCATTCAGTCTTCATAACCTCACCATGGGAGGCTAACTTGTTTATTCCCTTCTCCAGAAAGTATTCCACTAAGTGGATATGCCTACAATTGATGTGACAATTCTGTTCATGGACATTGTTGTTGTTTCCAATCAGACAATTTCAAATTGTGCAGCTATTAAACTCTTTCATGAGTCCATAGTGGGCATACATGTATTGTGCATTTTAAAGCAAAAAGCAAAGTCTTTAGACAAGGTAAGTTTAATAAGTGAATGGAGGTGTGTGTGTGTGTGTGTGTGTGTGTGTGTGTGTGTGTGTGTACACCAGTATAGGGCTTGAACTCATTTGGCTGTTTTGCTCATGGCTGCTGCTCTACCACTTAAGCCATACCTCCACTTTAGATTTTTGTTGGTTAATGGGAGATATGAGTTAGGTTTTTTTTTTTCTGCTGGGCTTTGAACCATGATCCCTAATGATCCCTAAGTCCCTTTGAGTAGCCAGGATTGCAGGTGTGAACCTCCACACCTGATGATTTAATGGAGTTTATTAAGTGAAGAATGATGTATGGTGTAAGATAACACAAAGCCAGAAGAGATTCAGAGAGCTGAATCTCTTTTTAGGCCTAACCTAAAAAGCAAGGTAGAGAAATGACTGGATTTGCCACAGAGGGGCGTCTATCCAATTTTGACTCATAAGATGCGGCATTTTCTTGGGCATGGTTTTATCAATTCTTTGCTTCCCACTTTGATGAAAAGGTAGGTACATTTTAGGACTGGAATTGTATGTCATGTCTCCCCTTAGACATATTGCGGAACAGTTTTCCATGTGGTTGTATCTGTTTAACTTTTGCCTTTTAAATTTGCTAGAAGTGATTCTCCACACTTACTTAGTATTGTTAGTTCCTCTTAGCTCATCTGGCACTTGTGCTCTATAGACATTTTGTTGCTTTAATTTGCATTTTCTCAAACATTACTTAAGACAAGCATCCTTACCACCATTTATGGTCCCCCCTGTTTATAGAACTTGTGTGTGCCTCTTCAAGTCTTTAGCTAGCATTACTGAAGGAGTTTTGGGTGCTTATGTATTGTGGATATAAACATTTGTATGATTTCATGTACTGCAATTTTTTTCCTATTTTTGCCTATTTTTTTTTCAGACTTGTACTGGGGCTTGAACTCAGTGCTTCAAGTTGTCACTTAGAATTTTTGCTCAAGACCGCACTCCACCACTTGAATCCAGTATATCATGTTTTCCTTTAGACATACTAAACATTATATTATTTAAAAACAATGTTCAGAGGTTTTAATGTTTTGTTTCCTAGATGCTTTATTACTGACTGTTCATTTTCAATTCCACTATTCATCTGAAATTGGTATCTGTGTGTGTTGTGAAGTAATAGTCAAATTTCCCTCTCCTTTATCAATATAATCTGTCTTATCGAACCAGTACCATTTAATGGAAAGATTATCTTTATTGCTTTGGCACATTGATTTTTTTTTTTTTGTCGGTTGTGAGGCTTGAACTCTGGGCCTGGATGCTGTCCCTGTGCTCTTCAGCTCAGGGTGAGCGCTCTACCACTTGAGCCACAGTGCCACTTCCAGTTTTCTGGTGGTTTATTGGAGATAAGAGTCTCAGGGACTTTCCTGCCCGGGCTGGCTTTGAACTGCGATCCTCAGATCTCAGCTTCCTGAGTAGCTAGGATTACAGGCATGAGCCACCAGCGCCCGGCTAGGCACAATGATTATAATTCAAGTGTTTCTATACGTGTTTATCTGTCTCTAGACTCCATTTCCTTTCTTTTATTTAATGTAATTTTTTATTTAAGTCTATATACTTTCAAAAATTTAAAAAAATTTTAAATTTTATTGTAAAGATGCTGTACAGAGGGGTTACAGTTACATGAGTAATGAGTAGATTTCTTGTCGTGATTTAGGTATTCTTGTACTTTGTTCACTGTCTTAATTACTGTAGTTTTAAAAATTAGTTGATGTCTGATATATTATTTACCGCACTTTTCTTTATTTAATTTTGACTTCCACTTTCTGAACTTTTTTTCATAATTTTGGTTTTAGGATTTCCTGGCAAATCATGCACATATACATACGAACACACACAAACACACAGAGAAAACCTGCTGGGATTTTGATTGAATTGAATTTGTACATCATCTTTATAAGAACTAATATTTTTACAGTGTTCTTTTCCAAAGATGAACTAAATATATGGCTCCTCTTCTCAGTTCTTTCCTTGATTTAAAAAATATGTTGTAATTTTGTCAGAGGTATTTGTATGTTTGTTAGGTTTACTCCAAGATATTGAAAAATTTTGCTGTTATTAGTAAGTAAAATTGATATTGGTTTTACACATTGGAGCCATGCCAACCTTATGCATTAACTCTAATAATTTCTTTTTAGATTCCTATTTTTTCTGCATAAACTACTTTATCATTTCCAAATATTGAAAATATTCTTTACCAATCTATCATTTAGTTAGTCAACCTTATTCCTTTTTTCACTGTTTAAGAAATTCAGTACACAGTCAAGTAAAACAGGTGACAGTATATCTTTGTATTACATCCAGGCTCGAAGTAGAAATTGTATTGGTTCATCTATCAGTGTTTGATACACTGTTTTCTTAGAAAAACTATTCAGATTAAACAAATTTTCTTTCCCCCCTAGTTTTCTAATGATTTTCTTCATAAAGTGATGTTAACATTTATAAAATATCTAATTTTATGTTTAATCTATTTATATGACAAAATGCAATTGCTTTTGCTTTTTTCAGTTATTGTAGTAAAATAGACTATTAATTTCCCAATATTAGACCTGTCTCACATTCTGGTATTACTAAAATAAATTAGCCTCAGTGCTTTTGAGTTATCATACCACCCACATCCATTATTAATAAATGTATTTATCATGCTATCTATGTGTTAATTCAGTATATGAACACTTTTATTTCATATTTTTGAATCTATATTTGTGAATGAGATTGACTGTGATATACCTTTATTAAAAAGCCCTTGTCAGAATATTTTTTCAACTATATTGTGGCCTGGTAAAATATGATGGAAATTATTCCTGATTTAAAAAAGCGTGTATAAATTTATTTATTGGCTGGAATTTTCTTTTCATATTCAACAAGTTCAGTACTTATAGCTGAAGCCATGTGGGATGGAAGATTTTGTGTTTTTGTGTGTTTATAAACAAAGTTTATGAAAATGAATTCACAAACTTTAATGAACACAGGACTGTTACTGAGATTTTTTAGTATTGTGGTTAATCTTATACTTGTTTTTGCAGAAATTTGTTCTTACCATTTAAATTTCCAAATATATTAATCTAAAATTAATTACAATAGTGCCACATTTAAGAGCTATTGATTTGTTTCATTTTTTTGAATCTTAGGTGTGATTTATTTATTTGGTTTTGATGTCTTCTTAGAAATGTATTGATTTTATATTCTTTTTTATGAATCACCTTTTATGTTATTTGCATTTTATATCTGCTTGCTATTTTGTTATAATTGTTTCATTCTTATTTTTTTCTTGTTTCTACGTCATTGGGTTATAATCTATTTTTTAAAAAGTCCATGAGAGGGCTGGGAAAGTGGCTCAGTGGTAGAGCACTTGCATCACATGCATGAGGCCCTGGGTTCGATTCCTCAGCACCACATAAGCAGAAAAAGCTGGAAGTGGTGCTGTGGCTCAAGTGGTAGAGTGCTAGCCTAGAGCTGAAGATCTGAGGGACAGTGCCCAGGCCCAGAGTTCAGGCCCCATGACCAACCAAAAAAAAAAAAGTCCATGAGATCTGTATTTTGGCTATTGATGTTCAGTTCTTTTTGAGCTAATAAAAGGACTATAAAACACTATAATTACATTTGTGTCCTTCCTGTTTTCTATTCTTTTTCTAGTGTTTAATTTAGTATTCTTGGGATTTGATTTCAGGGCTTGTGCTTGCTAGGCAGGTGCTCTACCACTGAACTATAAGCCTCCAACACTGACTTCTAATGTGTGATTTTCAGTAAATAAGCCTTGTTATATCAGTCACAAATACCAGGCCATATGTTCCTTTATCATTCCCTAATTTAGGCTATTCCTCTGTCTTGTTTTGACTAAACAAATATGACCTGATAACCAGTAACCCTTAAAGCTGGACTCCAGAAAATTTTAAAGTCAGGACTCTACTGCTGGTAGAGTCAGGCTGAATGGAGGAGAATGAAGGTACTTGAAGTAACAGCCATGACATATCTCTACTCATAGCCAGTATGTCCTACCAGCCAGTGAGTGCTGAACCGTAGACTTTCCAGACCAGGTGAGTGTAGTGATGACATCCTTACTGATGTTACCTGGAACAGAAGAGGGGTCCAGCCGTGATCAGCTTATACGGCAGAATTCGGAGACAATAAAAGGCCAATTTTGGTTTAAATTCCAAAATGTCCCGTGGTATATAGTATTTTCTAGATTACAGAAACAGTATTTGTGCTCAAAAATTGGATGAACTCATAAATGTAGGATTTTAAAATTAGTAATCAATCCTGTGGCTTATTGATGGCTCACACCTGTGATTCTAGCTGTGAAGGAAACGGATCTGAAGGTCCTCGTTCACATTTAGCCTTTGTAGAACGGTCAGTGAGATTTTTCTGAACTCAACCAAAAAAAAAACTGGAAGTGGAGGTGTAGCTCAGAGGAAGTGGAGATTTAGCAGAAAGGCCACACAAGAACATGGGGTCCTGAGTCTAGTCCTTGTACTGTCACACATGCACACAAAAATACGGATGAGATATAGTGGTGATTCTTGGGCTAAAACATGAAGAACTGAAGGATTACTGTGATTGAGTGGAAAAGGTTTGGATCTGGGATTATTACAGTACTTCTCTGGAATGGAGCTGTATGAAGCTGTCATGTAAACACAGACTTGTATCTTGCATCTTGCATCTTGGTCTTCCTTCCTTCCTTTCTTCCTTCCTTCCTTCCTTCCTTCATTCCTTCCTTCCTTCCTTCCTTCCTTCCTTCTTCCTTTCTTCCTCCCTCCCTCCTTCCCTCCTTCCCTCTTCTCTCCCTCCTTCTTTCCTTTTTTCCTTCCTTCCTTCCTTCCTTCCTTCCTTCCTTCCTTCCTTCCTTCCTTCCTTCCTTCCTTCCTTCCTTCCTTCCTTCCATCCTTCCTTCCTTCCTTCCGTCCTTCCTCCTTCCCTCCTTTCTTTCTCTCCTTTCTTCCTTTTTTATCTTTCTTTCATGACCATTTGTAAGTTAGGCAATCTATTATGGTACATAGTATAAAACCAGCAGAAATAGGCATTGTGTATTACAAATCTTAGAATCTTAACGATAATTTTTAGTGACTCTCCCTGCCCCCACTTTTGTTAGTACCTGGGTTTGAACTAAAGGCTCTGGCTTGCTCAGACTACTTGCTCATCTGGTACTCTAACAATTGAGTCACAATTCCACTTGAGTTTTGTTTTTAACATTATTTAATATGTTTAAATTTCTAATTAATTTAGGTAGTTTGTAAATGAGTTGTCATTTTAACAACTCAGTTTATGCATCTTGATCAGTGTCACCCCTTTCAACCTTCTCCCCCACCATCTTCCTAATTTTTCTTCAATTTGTAGAATATACATTGAATTTGTCACTGCATTCTCACCCACCCTCTTCTCTTCATTTGTCTACCGCCCTTCCCTTGACCCATTCCACCTCTTGCAAGTATCCACTTCCTGGAGTTTATGTTGTTGAACTTTGACTGCCTTGTTAAGGAATTACGCTATTTGAGGTCTCCCTACCATACTTCATTGGATACATTTGTATACAGTTGCATACTTCCTAATGTGTTTATTTATAAGTTTATAAGGTAGTTTTAGCTTCCACACATGAATGAAAATAGATATCCTTTGTCTCTTTAGGCCTGACTTACTTCATGTGACATAGTTTTTTCAGGATCTTTCCATTTCTTCACAAATGATAACAGCATCTTTCTTTCTGATGGCTGAGTAAAATTCCACTGTGTATCTATGCCACCTTTTTTGGTCCATTCATTCATTGAGGGGCATCTGGACTGATTCTATACCTTGGTGAATAATGCTTCAATGAACATGGTTGTGCTAGTGGCTTTATTCTGTATTTTGGTTTATAACCTTTTGGATAAATGCCCAGGAGTGAAATTATTAGGTCATAGGATAGTTCTTTGTGTAAGTTTTTTATAAAAAAATTTAAAGCAACTTTGTACTGCTTTCCAGGATGGTTGAACCAGTTTACATTCCTAAAAACAGACTGCTTGCTCATCTCTACCCTACCAACTGAGCTACATCTTCTGCCTAACCTTACATACATTTTATTTGATATGCTTCACTTTTATTGTTTCAATATTAAGGTTCTCCTTTCCACTTGACTTTTTAATGATTTATTTCGAAGATAGAATCTGGCAGATCTTTCTTCCTGGGCTGGGTTCAAACTACAGTTTTTTGGATTAACTTCCTGAACAGCTAGGATTATAGCCATGAACCATCAGTACCTGACCCATCCCAGCTTTTTATTAATTATTTTAAACAAAATACTTACTTACCTTCAAAAAATTTTCAGTATCTTAATACTTATGAATTAATGTAAATTTGTAGATTTTCCAAGTATGTAAATATTTAGTTACAAACCAATTTCTCACTGCTTAGAAATACATACCCTAGCTATACATAAGAAGATAATGACTTATATGTTTCTCTGAGAAGTACATAAAGTGAGACTTTTAAAAATTTGCAGCAAAGCAACAAAACAACAAAAAAACTCCTAAGGTATAAGCAATAAAAAACAATGATATATGCCAGATCTTTAGCATATGAAAATACTGTATATACATCTTCATGCTGTGTTACAATTTCTTTAATATCCCAGTTATCTTTTGTACCAAGAGGTGCTGAGTTTTGTTTTAGAAGGTTACAAACAGGTTTTCTCTAGCTTTCATTTCTCTGGGTTATAAAAGCTGTGTACTTCGTAATAGCAGCAAACACTGCATAGTTTATATTCTTATTTTAAAGAAGAAGAAAAATTCAAGAAACCAAAGGGATAGCAATAGCTATCCGACATTATAAAAGACTGAAGATTTCCAGAAAATAAACATCAAAGCTTTTATTATTTTTGATGGAGCGACATCTATTTCACTTTCTAAGAGGAAGCCAGTTCTAGGACACATGAGATTTTAGCATTCAAAAACATACTGATGTAGTTCAGCCTGCAATTCTTAAGAGCAAGTATTATACTGTACACATTTACTGTGGTCAATTCTGCTATCTTATATTTAGTTAACATGTAAATTTACTCAATTGTCCCAAGAAACCTACAGTATAGCTCATTTGTTATGTTTCTTAATATAACATACTTTACCATAACTTTTGGGTCTTTCATATTAACACTTTTTGAGACATGGTTAACAGGGTGAAGTGATGTTCCTTATTTTGGATTCTTTTCTCATGAATATACCCAAGTGAAACTATTTTTTTGTGTGAAAATTCTCTCTAGAGCATACAATTTCTGTGTCTTGAAGACTGTTAAACTATAATGATCATTTGGGTTGAAGTAACATCTGTAAGACCTTTCTTGAAAAACAATATAGAATCTTAAAGTGACACACCAACATGTGAATATTTTATTCCCCCACATTTCTAGACTCTGTTTTCCTTGTCTGAGTTAACCATTATTATAATGATTATATTAGAATGATTTTCCATTTCTTTTGCTCAAAGAATTTTAAAGCCAAACCTTCTGAAGACTTAATTGTAACATATATTATTTAGGGTTATCTATCATTCTAATTCCTTCTGAACAATATGTCAGATTTTGTATTGGAAACCACTACTCTCCTAGTCTCTTACTGTATTTGGAGTTTGCCCTCTTCTATGGACAGGCCAAGATGACAGTGTAATCTCACACACTGGCTATTATGAGTGCTGTAAAAATGAGCCTGTGAGCCCTACAACACTAAGGAAGTTAGTGGCAGCCGGTTTTCTGAGGCTCTGTAGGAGTCATACTCTCACTGACATAGGGAATGTGTCATAGAGGTCACCATTACTCTTCCTGATCAACTTCACACTATGCATTTGAATTGTGAAGCTAGTCATTCATCAAGTGCTACTGGTGTGCAACGAAATCACTTTTGTCCTCACCAAATTCATATGCTGAGGGCCAAACTCTTAGTATTCAGATTTGAGCTCTTGTGAGACACAAGGCCTTTTAAAGCAGCAATGCTCAATGGGAAATGAACTCATTACCTTGCTCCTGTAACTGTAACACTTCTGCACAACATTTTACAATAAAAAACATACACACACACAAAATATATGGCAAAACAGTTTAAAGCTTATAAGGATCATCCAGCCCAGCTTCCTGCTTCATCTTCTGCTGGAAGTACAGGAAGAATTGCTTTGACTTGATAAATGTCCTTTCCGTCTCCAGCCCTATTGAATAAATCAAATTGTAAAAACAGATAAAAAGAAATAATTAAGATTATGTGCATTAAACAGGGTAGACTTTAATCCTATATGTCTGGTTTATTTACGAAAAATTTCTGGGACATAGCCATGCAGGAAGGAAAGATCATATGAAGAGGGCTGGGAAGGCAGCTCAGTGGTAGAGTGCTTGCCTAGCATGCATGAGGTCCTGGGTTCAATCCCTCAGCACCACATAAGCAGAAAAATCTGGAGGTGGCACTGTGGCTCAAGTGGTAGAGTGCTAGCCTTGAGCTGAAGAGCTGAGGGACAGTGTCCAGGCCCAGAGTTCAATTCCCATGACCGATCCTCCCCCCCCCCCCCCAAAAAAAAAAAGATCATTTGAAGATACAAAGCAAAGCTGGATATCCTAATGCCAAGGAGAGAGGCATTCCTATGAAGGCTCCACCTTCGTGGTCCCTTTATCTTGAGCCTCCCTGTGTCCAGAAATAGTGTCTAAGTCTCTTTTGCTTGTTGGCTCCTCCTCTGGGATACTTTGCTATGGCAACCCTGAAAAATGAATGCATGAATGCCACCATAGTGTAGGATGGAAATTTGATGATGTGATGGTTGAGGTCTGAGTGAGTATACACTATTGAGTCTGAGAAAGAAGAATAAAAGCCACAGAATGACAGGCACAGAGGCATAGGAACGGCTCTGGATCCACTATTACCTGAAATCAACCTTTCTGTACAATATTGACTGACGCAGAACCAATTCTTCCTGTTGCTTAAAACAATTTGAAGTGGACTTTTTTCTCAAAATGCACATTTCCACAGGTTTATGTACTTTCAGCACGCCAATCCAATACCTTTAAGGCCAATCCAAATTTGCTCACCAAGTGGAGCTGATCTGGGTTGCACAGAACATAGTTAAGTCCTCCAATCAGAGAAGAACTTCCAGGAGTGGTCCCAAAGACTCAAGAGTTTCCAGTAGAATGTATGAGCTAGTCTGTTAACTGGGGTAGGACATGGTGAACGGACTGAATTGTCATTGAATAGATATGATGTGTGACACGGACAGAGGTTCTGTTTATGAGTGGATACTTCCTGTGAGTGTGAGCAGTGTTCCGTGAGCAGAAATCACACAGGAAAATGTGAACTGGGCTGAGCCCTCAGCTAGACCCTGACTGCTCTGCTCTCCTGGGTACAGTCTCACTACCACAGCATGACTTTTCTCCTTTCAGGGAAAATGATCATCCTTTCTATCTCAAAGGCAAATGTGAGGGATGAATTGAACAATTTTTTAGGGCACTTGAAGTTTCTCAGAGAAAATCCTTGACCTCTACATACAGGTTTTTCAATGATATTTTGCTTCTTTAATGCCCTTGTGATGGTATTTTAGGATTAAACACTTGGGAAAAATTAAGGACATAAAGATTCACTGAGCTCCTTACAGATGGCAAAGCTGATTAAAATTAATGTATGGGTGCTAGAACACTACATGTGAAATTATTTTTCTCCCAATTACGTTCATATTTCATGCCATACTTTCCATAAGAAAAACTACACAAAGTCTAATAAAATTAATGGATTATACTCTGAGAGTATAGGGAAGTTCCATTAATTTATCACTTCCATAGTAATTTTGACTTCAAAGATAAAAATAATTCCTTTGGTTTCATGAGTCAGAACTGAGCATTTATGACAATTTTTCCACAGGTAATCAAAACAACTTTACTAACTCTATTAAAACTTAAAGAATGTAACTGTGACTCAGGCATACGTTTTAAGTTTAATAAATTCCATCTATATACTCAGTACCTAGCAGAAGGAATAGCAAAATTCAGAGCTGTCATAGTTAAATTAGCTCACGTTCCATGTTGATTCCTTCACCTTAAATTCCCCTTTGAACCTTTACTGAAAAACAACATATGCATTTGGTAGGTTCTTAGAGGCTGGTTGATGATGTTGTTGCATAAACAATACGAATTGTTCATTTTGGTCACCACTAACAGGGAAATCCTATTCAAAGAGTGATTTGATAATCCATATTATCCATATGCCATTATACCTGGATATATTCATTACAGATCTTAAAATTTCAACAGGATAGGTTGCTTATTTCAAACAAATTCAAAATATGAAAATGCATTTCTTCCCAAACTAGTTAAGAACACAACCAAAATCAACACAAAACCCACATTCGGAAAAATTGGGTGAAATCTAGGTATACATAATTAGTTGTTGTAATAGTAATCGTGTTGTTCTCTGCTTGAGTGGATTTAGAAATTCCTAGAAAACTAGAAGAATATGATTCTGTATGTTTTTGTGAGATTTTTCAGAGAAGATTGCTATGTGGTCCAGTGAATTGGATGAAGACCCATTCTGAATGTAGATAGTCTCCACATCGGAGACTGGAGACTCAGATGGCATCATAAAGCAGAAGGGGAGAATCTCCTGGTGCATGATCAGCTCTGTGTGTGTGTGTGTGTGTTATTCTATCTTGTATTGTATTTACCATTCTTCCCTTTCATTATACTTGTCTGCTGTCCCTCCCTCCCTCCCCAATGCATTGCTTTTACTAGGATCAAGATATATTTGGACCACATTGGTAATCTCAGACCATACTTGTTATCATGGTAGAGAAAGGTAGTGCACAAAGATAACGAAACACAGAGGAGCACTCATTAGCATGGTTCCAGTTGGTTTTTCACACAAACATTAAGACTCACATTGAACCACAGAAACTAAGAGACATTGAGTCACAGAAATTTACCCCTCCCCACCTCCCTCTCTGTATGATTGAATTCAGGGTTTCACGCTCTTGCTTAGCATTTTGGCTTTTGGCTGCTTCTCTACCACTTGTGACATGCCTCCAGTTTCTGCTTTTGGATGGTTAATCAGTGATAGAGTCTTCAGGATTTGCCTTCCAAGGCTAACTTCACACGGTAACCTTTAGATTTCAACAACCTGAGTAGATAGGATTATAGGTATGAGACATCAGCTCTTGGCTTATCTTTTTCTTTGACTAAAGAGAATCCTGGAGCTTGAGACCTTAAACTACAGTGCTCTCTTCTCAGAGGTAGCCCCTGTAGCTTTGTTAGGAACAACCTGCCTATAACCTCTCCCTGCACTTTTCTTTTTATTATCCCATTGGTAGCCACCAACTCCTTAGCCTCCCTTCCTTGGATGATCCTTTTATTATCTGTGCTTGAACCTTCATTAATGTTGGTGTAGGAATAGAGTTCAGTCTCTTGGCAGGAGGAAAGAAAGAAGGACATGGCCTCACTAATTTGGAATCAGTATACCATTGTACTGTCTACCATGCTGTTCCCAAGCTTACTGTGTCTCCTGATTGGATATATGGAAGCCTATGTGAGTGGGGGCAGGGGGGGGGCTGCCTCCCTTCTATTCATGTGTCCATTCATTTTCCCCGCCACCTCGATGTAGTAGCAATATTGGGATTTTCTGATTTGATTTTTATTAGATTATTATTAATTTATAATTTGGACCTTGTAGGAAAGTTGCAAGAACCGTAACTAGAACCTCTTTTATCTATGCTGACATATAATATATATGCTGACATTATAATATATATATGACATATAATATAATATATCTTTTGTCTTTTCTCATTTCCTCCCCCACACAAAATATAACAAATATAATATTTTTCTGAACCAGTTGAGTATAAATTGCCTATTTTATAGCTTTGTCTTTCCTAAACACTTTTGTGTGTTATTATTATTATTATTATTATTTTGGCTTGTGGCTTCAGTGGTAGCATGTGTGCTACTAACTAGAGCCATGTCACACCTCCAATGTCCCCAGCTCAGAGTTTTCTTTCTTTTCTTATGGTACTAGAGATCGATCTCAGGATCCAGTGATTGCAAGGCAGCACTCTATCATTTGAGATCGAAGCGAATCGAGCATTTTGCTCACTATACTCATGGGGATTGAACCCAGGGCTCAGTGCCTTACAGGCAAGAGCTCTCTCACTGAGCTACACTCCAGCCATATTGTGTATTTTCTAAGAGTAGCAATACT
This sequence comes from Dipodomys spectabilis, assembly GCF_019054845.1. NCBI lineage: Eukaryota > Metazoa > Chordata > Mammalia > Rodentia > Heteromyidae > Dipodomys > Dipodomys spectabilis. The sequence goes on along the minus strand of NW_024870918.1, from coordinate 8,608,709 downwards.
CCCTTTCATAACTGTTGTTGGATTGTCTTCTTCAGTAAACTCAACATTGTTCATTTTTACCTAATTCTCATCCATTTATCTTTTTTGTTAGGTTATTCATTAATGGTCTTTTGTAATACCTTTAAAAAAAAACAATACAGGATGCATTATAAGCTCAATTATGTTATATTTTCAGTCTCCTTTCATTCAGAAAATTTTCCTGGCTTTCAAGAAATTGATGTTTGGGGCTAAGGTCTGTTTTCTGTGTTTACAAAGATTTTTTTTTTTTCATGATGATTCTTCACAATTAGGTTCAGGGTCTGTTTTTCAAGCTGGAATAATACTTAGGTGATTTTGTAATGGATCAGGCAATTCACTACTTTTAATTCTTTCTTTATATCTACACTCTTGCTGGACATTAATCACCAGGAGGCAGTGAACAACTTTCTTCTCTTTATATCTTTAGTTTCACCTGGTGACAAGGCCTTTATAGATACTGAGTGGAGATTTGGTGAGTAACTTGGTGACAATGCAGATTTTCACCTAAATATTCAGAAGCCCAGTTGAAATTGAGGGGTATCTTTCCACTACTATGCAGACTTATCTTGTTGTTACTGAATTAAAACAGGGCAAGGTGCGGACCCCAATCTCTTTGTTCTCTTCCTGAAGTAGAGCTGAGTTAGGTGTATCTCCTTGTGTGGACCCCCTTTTAATTATTACAGATGTACAATTTCCAGTGACCAAGTGAATTTGTCCATTCTAATTGGCCCCACTGTACCTGTTTCTCTTTATTTTGTCAAATAGTACGAGGTATTCTTTTTTCTTAGATAGCACCAAATGCATAGTAAATGAGCCATAATTGTCTGCTAAATGCATTTCATAAACAAGCAAACTGGAGCTAGATGTTTTTCCCAAAGCCTTTAAAATACTTGGGATACTAAAAATAGCCTGTCAACCTGTGCACAAAGCTGTCAAACCAGAAACATTAAACATCTCTGAAAAAGAATTTGGAAGAGGTTGCTTGAACCGCATTGAAATTCGTAGTGGATTTATTTATTTATTTTTTAAGAATGAGGAGGCAGCTATAACATCAATGCATATTTAGCCTAAATGAAAAGAATGAATGAAGGTGTTCCACTCACATTGTTAGGATACACAAATCAGTGAGAATTTGCACCTTCTGAAAGTTTCTCCCTTGGCTCTTTTGAAGCTGTGTCTGTGGTTGCTAAGGCCAGCAGGTAGATGTCATTAGAATAGCAAAGTTAAAGCAAAAAAAAAAAAAAAAAGGAATTCTCCAGTAAGAAATTGTCTGTGTGCGTATACACACCGAAGAGATGTTGCTAACTATGAAAAATGCCTGGAACAGGTTTTGCAGAGTTTGACAATGCTTTAAACACTCCAATCTGAAAAATACCTGCAGTAATGAACTGGTGGTCAGAGCTCAACGTGAACAAGGAAAAGAAAAGAAAAAGAAAAGCAGGAGCAAGAATGATCCCCACCGAGGGCATATTTTCTGCTGGGGAGCCCATTGGCATTCAGTTGTCTCTTTTAATTATCCCTCGTGCAATTCGACCATGATTGATGAGCTTCTTCTTGTTCTTATAGAGCTCCGGGCGCTGTCTGCCAATGCCATCCAATGTGATGAGTTACAGTGGTGCAGTAAGGGGGCACATGAGATAATACATTGGTCCACGCGCTTGGCATGCTTTCTATCTGAAGTCATCAGCTGCCAAAGGATGCAAAGCTCTCTCTTTAAGATAAAACCCTAACCAGGGTTTTAGCGTCGGGTGGAGTTTGGCAGGCATTGCATGCTCCTGAATATTTAGGTAGGATATATAGTTCCTAACACGTGATCAGTGCATGTTCAATAAAAAAATACTTGCATGGGATTTACAGTCAATTCTCTCTCATGGTGTCTCTTGCCAGGTACCACGAGGAAATGAATTCATAGAATTAGTCTGGTTTTATTTGTTAGGAAATGGAAAGGCTTGGAAAACAATATAGTGAGTGAAGTAAGCTAGACTCAAAGAAACACAAGTCCCATGGTTTCCCTTATTTGCAACAACCTAGGACAAGCAGAAGAGGTCAAAAGCTATGTACATATGACCATATAAGATGATGCTAAGAGAAATGAACCCAAGGTAAGGCCACAGAGCTTTTATCTTTGTTGCTGTTGTTTTTAATGTACTTATAATGTTCCATTTGATTTTTTTTTGTTTCTTTGTATGTTCTTCCCCCATGGTATAACCACTGTTGTCACTGTATTTGATTCCAGTGTCTTGCATCTTGTATATACATTTTTCTAATTTGGAGAGGGGAAGGAAATAACAAAATGTTGAAATAAGGAAACAGGATGACTCATCATAACAATGAAATGTAGAAAACACTATGTTGAAAACCAACTTTACAACTTTGGAGGGGCAAAGGAGGGGTTGGGGAGGTGGGGAGGGAAGGGATGGTAGGGGAAAAACAAAGGAGGAGGTAACAGTGTTTGATAGGAAATGGACTCATTACCTTGCTCATGTAACTGTAACCCCTCTGTACAATATATATATATATATATATATATATATATATATATTTTTTTTTTTTTTTTTTTTTTTTGGTCTGATCGTGGGCCCTGAACTCTGGGCCTGGGCGCTGTCCCTCAGCTCTTCAGCTCAAGGCTAGCGCTCTACCACTTGAGCCACAGAGCCACTTTTGGCTTTTTTTTCTGCTTATGTGGTGCTGAGGAATCGAACCCAGGGCCTCATGCATGCAAGGCAAGCACTCTACCACTGAGCCACCTTCCCAGCCCATGTACAATATTATTACAATTAAAGATATATATAAAGAATTAGTCTGGTTTTAATGAATGGAGTTGTGAAATGTAAACCAAAGGAAGCATTTCATTTTCATTTTCAATCCAACCTCCCCTCCCACCTCTACCTCCAGCTAAAACGAAATATTCCATGGTAGAGCTGCCTTAGTCTATGCTGAGTTAGAATATTGGTAGGAAATGCAAAACATTGGTCATGGGGCTTGAACTCTGGGCCTGGGCGCTGTCCTTCAGCTCTTCAGCTCAAGGTGAGTGCTCTACCACTTGAGCTACAGCACCACTTCCTCTACTAGTTCTTGAAAGGAAAACAAAAAGAGGCAAGGGCAATGATTAATGGTGAAATGCTGAAAAATTCAGTTCAAAGTTAAAGCTAGCCTCACTGTAGCTGTTTAAAGTAAAACAAATGAATACCAGCGATTTAGCCTCATTCAAAGGTAAATACTCATTACTGAAGTTATTGGTGAATTTTGTTATTAGTATTTGAATGTGGCTTCGCTTAAAGCTAAGTGAAAACCCATTATTCAATGATGAATTTTTTATTTTTAACTTTTTTGTGGGCTTGGGATTTGAAGGCTTGAACTCAAGTCCTGGGCTCTGTCCCTAAGTTTCTTTTGCTCAAGCAAGTGCTTTGTCACTTGAGCCACAGCTCCACTTCTGGCTTCTTCCTCCTCTGTCATCTCCCTCCCTCCCTCCCTCCCTCCTTCCTTCCTTTCTTCCTTCCTTCCTTCCTTCCTTCCTTCCTTCCTTCCTTCCTTCCTTCCTTCCTTCCTTCCTTCCTTCCTTCCTCTTCCCCTTTCCCTCTCCCTTTTGCTTCCCTTTCTTACCCTTCTCCTTCTTTGTTATTGGTGATAAGAGTCTCACAGACTTTCCTTTCTGGGCTGGCTTTAAACAGAAACCCTCAGATTGCAGCCTCTTGAGCAGCTAGAATTACAGGCATGAGTCACCAACACCTGTCTCAATAACGATTTTTTTTTAAATAAAAAAGATTATTTCTGTTAGAATCAATTGGTGTTAAATATCTCTTTAATGAACATGTATTAACTAATTAGAATAGCTTCTTTTTTTCTATGTGAAAAAAGATTCCAAGCATTGGAAAGTATCTAAGGTCCAGTCCTACAGAATATCCATAAGCAAACTGTTCAAAAGAAATGACTGATCATTTAAATAGGGATACAGGTGGACCCATTGTAACAATGAGATGTACAAGTCGTTATGTTGAAAACGAACTTTACAACTTGGGTGGGGGTGGGGGAGGAGGGTTGGGTGGGGTTCAGTGGGAAGATGGGAAGGGATGGGAAGGGGAAACAAAGGAAGCTACAATGCTTGATAAGAAATGTACTCATTATCTTGCCCATGTATTGTAACTCCTCTATACAGTATTTTCACAATAAAATAATGACTGAGTGAATGTGGTGAGCAGTTGACTTGACCAGATGATCATTGCTCACTACATTGTGCTATCAAGTTACTTGGGCAAGACAGACTACATAAAGCTGTAATTGAGAAGATTAGTAAGTTCTTATTCATGCCTTAAAAGGACTATGGATCATGGACATATGTTTTAATGTCATAGCAATAAGTCACACCCATTAGCACATTGACTTAAATTAGTTTCCTATGATGCAAGCTATTACATCAGAATATCTAGAAACACTTATAGCTTCAATACCATAAACAAATTTGCAACTTTCTTCATCCGCTCAGAGGTTTGGTCCTCTTTCCTCTCACTATCCACAAAATCAAGGCAAGGCCTTCAACAAAAGCTATTCAAGGAAAAACAATTCTATTTACTGTTGACAGATTTGTAATGTACAGCACACAGATTTCCCTCCAGTGACTTATCAAACCAAGATCTTTTCATGTCCAGTCATTGGGGGAGTACTTGTTGTGTGATGATGCATTCTGAGGAGTGAATCGTGAGATGAATTTGTTATTACACAGGCAGCATAGTTCACTTATACAAGCTAAAACACCTCTGACCCCACTGGGTCCTACGATCTCATATGGCACACCATTCATTGGCTGAAACCTTGTTACACTACACATGTCACATGTCAGTGACTTCTGGTTTGAATTACCTGTCAGAATTTCATGTAGTGGTCGTTGTTGATTTTGCCTTTGAAATGGCTTTTACGCCAGATAATCTGTAGTATAATGATCTTTGTACATTTATTGTTAATATATCATATAAAATTTCTTTGATAGCTGGGTGCCAGTGGCTCATGCTGTTCAAGAGGCTGAAATCTGAGGATCATGATTAGAAGCCCATCAGGGCAACAAAGTTCATGAGACTCTTATCTCCAATTAACCTCTCCCTCCAAAACAACCGGAAATGTAGCTATTGCTCAAAGTGGTAGAGCGCTAGTCTTGAACACAAAAATTCAGGTATATTAACCAGGCTTTGAGTTTAAGACCCAGGACTGACTAAAAAAAAAAAAAGAGCAAGAAATGTACAAATTCCTTTTTATTCAATATTAGCTGGCCTCAACATTTCCTCACATTCAGATAATTTTTAGTTTACCCCAAATCCAAGCTACCTCCTCCTTTAGGTTAGAATCATGACAAGGTTGACACCTGTCCTCTTCACAGAGTTTGACATTTGGCTGCATTACCTCGTACTATTCTCTTTTGAAATTTTATGTGTTGCTATTAGACCATATGTATCATTCTGAAAATGGCCTAACTTACTCAATACTGTTTCCAAGATTTACTCCTAATACTTCATAAGGATCAAAAGATGGCAGTGCATTGGCTTAGCAATTTTGACTTAATGAAAGAAAAAAAATGACATGCATTTCAGTGGCAATTATACTTGGCATTTTGAATTTTGATCTTTTCCAAGACTCAGGATTTTCCCCACATTGTCCTTAGTGTTGGACTGCACAGGATGCCAAGTAAACATCAAATAGCACCACTTGTAGAAACCACAGGCTTTCCATAGCTGGAATATACACCAGGAGCAGTTTTTCCTCTCCGCTCCTTTTCTACCTTTCTATTGTTGTTAAGAGGTCAAATTGGGAGTCTTTATTAGAAAGCCCAGTGACTGCAAATGGACTCCTGTCCCAAAGATTTGCATCCTCAAACACACTTAATACCATTAGAAAACTTAGCCATGATGGTAGCCAGTAGAGCAAAGAAAGAGCAGAAAAATGATCTCAACGAATCAGATCAACTCTAATGGCCACCGGAAGAGGGACACCATGGTGACCGGAGGCTTCTCCCCTTTTGTTTTTCCTTATTTAGAGTTTCCCTTGGACCTCATCTTCCGTAAGACGACCAGTTTAGAGTACATTTCTTAGCTTCCAAGTAGCGTTCCTGTTTTATTTTGGTTGGGTTTTATTTGTTTTTATTGATGAGTTATTTCTCTATTGGTAATTTTAGAAAGTGAAAACATAAGTTGTCTAGTGAAATTTAATTTTTAGATACACAACTTTATTTTTGAGTAAAAACATGTCTTAATTCTTGCCTGGTCCATGTTTGGGCTAAAACATATTTGTTTATTTGGAATTCAAATGTCAGTACATGTCCTTCAGTTCCCTGGCAACTTGATCTCAATTATCTTGAAATTGAAAGGAAGAGAATGGATCTGAATTTATAATTTGAAGTTTGTCAAGACCTGCCTATTATATTCATATGCACACATCTTTTAATTCATCTTGAGTGATAATCCAAATGCATGTTTCTATTCTGTAACCACTGACTCAGTCTGTTTTTATATCGCTACAAGCAAATGCGGAATGCTGGGAAAGTTATAAAGAAAACAGGTGGATTTGGCTCATGGTTTTAGTAGCCAGAAACCCCAGATAACATGGTTTCACTGTCTGGCGAGGGAGGGGCTCCTTGATGCATAGCATCCCACTGTGGAGCATGCGCGGAAACAGGGAGAGAAGGGGAGGCCTAAGGGTTTCACACTCGCTGGGCTTGCTCAGTTCGGTTGGCTCCCTGTCACTGGAGCCACAGCTCTAGCCTTGCTCTGTGTGTGTGTGAGTGTGTGTGTGTGTGTGTTGTGACTGACTTGGGGTTTGAACTCAGGGACTGGGCGCTGAGCTTTATTGCTCAAGTCTAGTGTTCTACTACTTGCGCCACAGCTTTACTTCTGGATTTTTGTTAGTTAAAGAGTCTCATATTCTTTCTTTCCTGGGCTGGTTTAGAATGGTGATCCTCCTATCTCAGCCTCCTGATAGGCATGAACCACCAGCACTGGGCTCTAACCTTGCCTTTTAATGGTTATTTTGGAAGCGAAGTCTCACAACGTTTTCTGCCCAGGCTGGCTTTGAAACGTGGTCCTCTAGAGTTCAGCCTCCTGAGGAACTAGATTACAGGCATGAGGTACTGATGCCTGGCACAGTGTGCTGGAAAATTAAACCTCTTCCCTATGATCAAATCCTGCCTTAAAGGCCCCGACATGTTAGTACCACTATTTAGTTTTCGGGGACATTCTCAAACTATAATATACAACAAACCATCCATGATCTTCCCATAAATGTCTAAGGAGAATTTATTCACAATCACAAAACTTACATGTAGCCTCTAGGTCCCAACATAAAGCAAATGCAATAGCATATTGTCTTCATAAAATTTTGAAAGTATGAAAATGGAGATTATATCATGAAATTTACACAGTAGAAATCAAAATCTTATATTAATATTATTTGTTTTGATACATATGGTGCCAGTTATGGTTAACTTCTGAAAATGGCCACTTTTCCCTTTCCTTTCATGTCTTTTATTTGACTGTGTATAAAAATATTTCCATGAAGATGGTAAGAGGTAAAATGTAGTTGTCAAATAGAAAAAAAAGAGGTATACGTACATGCAGTTTCATTAGCTGCATCTGAATGGCGCTGAACAATCTGGTTCTTGCTCTTTTACAAATCAAAGCTGCCTTTTTTGTGTTTTGCTTTCTGCACTAGGTTTTTCCTTTTGTGTTTTCTAAGGAGAAATTTTTAGAAACTGGAATCTTCTTTCCTCTTGGAAAGGGACATCATTACTCAGTGGCATACTTGTTAAACGTCCAAAAGTTGTTCTTACAAGTCAAGGTCTCATTTGTTGGATTTGCACGCTTGGTGTTTTTGAAAAAAGAAAATTAAATCAAAAAGCAATGTCAAGGTCCATTGTACTCAGAAACACCTACTGCTACCTTTAAAAAGTATTACCTATAGACATTAGACTTTGTCAACATGCATTATAATTGTAAGGTTTCCTTAACTGATATGAAGGCTGAGCCAGATTTCCCTTTGTAGTTATCATTCACTACACACACGCACGTGCGCGAACGCACGCACACACACACACACACCATACACCAGCCTATAAATAAAACTCTACCATACTATTTACTCTTTGTAAATTCCTTTGAAAGCTTTTGCTTAAAATAATCTTCTATAAAGATGATGTGATTTTTATGAAAAACTCCATAAGTTTACCACCTTTACACTGTATTAAACATTCCATCATGCTTTGTGAAAAGCATCATTAAATTTGTGTCTTGAGTTGGTGTTGTCATAGCAATTGATTTTCTTTGGGGGAATGCATTGACACTGAAATACAAAATGCCATCAAAAACATATGGAAGAACCGGAGCGGATAGGTTATTCCCCACACTGGATGTAATTTCCTCAAGTCATTCGATCAAGTCTCAAAGAAATAAAGCACCAAAAATACCCTAAACAGGCTATAGGCACATGACTATTCTTAAGGGTATAGGAGAATGTTGCTATTATAATTTAATCCTCTTGTGGATTTTTGTATCGAAGAGGAAAAAGTTCCATAAACACTCTGGATTTAATAATTTAGAAAAGGCACCTAGGTTTTGAAAATGTGGAAATCTCATACTGTTACTTCCACCTAAAGTACAAAGGTGTTTGGTGTTTTGTTTTAATTGGTATATAGTATCCAAAAATGGATGTTGATTGGTATTGGCAATTCTTCAGCTTGGACTTGCTTAGGTTGGCAATGTTAGGACTTCTCATCAAACCTGCTAGGAGGTATGATAGCTGCCCAGAAAGAGTCAAAATGGTAAAGTAGGGTTCCTTTTTTCCTCTCAGTCATTTCAGTCTTAGCACTCCTGAAGAGAAGCGCTGTCCATTTCCGCTACTCTCCAATAGCCATGATTAAAACAGGGATCTCTGATGTTCCACACATGGTGTTTGATGCTGAACTGCTGAGGGTGGACAGATGAGCCACAGGAGAGCAGGATGGGTTTCTTTTTTCATTTTTGGTGGTGCACAGCTCTATGCTTAGATTCCAAGGATACTTAGCACAAGTTTGATATGGATGAGGTTTACTGAGTAAGTGTTCAGTAGAATCAAAGCGACCATAACCTCTGTGGTTTGAGAAAGGGAGTCTGGTTTCCTTCTCCTTGAATGTGGATTGCCTTGAAAAATACAACACGATGATTGTGGTGTTCTTGAACTGCCTAGGCTGGTCATGAGAATCACTGCAATTCACTCCTATTTAAAGAATGATGTTGGGGGCTCCAGGGCATCCTTAAAGAAATTTCACTAGCATGAGGCTATTGGGCCCCAAGAGGCTCTTGGCTGGGACTTCAGGTAATGGCCACACTGAGTCAAATCTTCTCGCTATTTTTTTTCCAAGACAGCAAAAAGTATCAATGGGAGTAGCTGGCATTTCTAGACCAATGACTCTATAGTTGAGAATTTCAAGACCTTAGCTCATGGTACATAGTTCAAGAGGACTGTCCACATGAAACCTCCATGTAACTCTTCCTTGTAATTCAATGAGTACAATTATTGATAATCACCTCTCTACACACTTTTTTTTTTTTTTAACTAAAACAATGTGATAATCGTTGGATTTTTCAGAAATTTCCTTGGTCATGTTGGGAACTATGTATAGCCTAATGAAACAAGTTCTGCAACATAGTGGATGATTATCTAGAATTGGCCCAGTTCCTGGGAATGAAAGTGGGAATGGTTCTCCACAGTGTTTGGTATTAAAGAGCCTCCTTTGAGAGGAAGGGTATTTGTTAAAGAAATATTTGAGCAACAATATTTTGTTGTCAATACATGGAACACTCTTAAGTTCTTCCATGGACTTGTTTATTATTATCCTCTGGGCCAATTGACTTCAACAACTCATCAAAAAAATCATACACCACGATCAAACAGGATTCATTTCAGGGATGCAAAGCTGGTTCAATATACACAAATCAATTAATATAATTCATCACATCAACAAGAGCGAGGATAAGAACCACATGGTTATCTCTATAGATGCAGAAAAAGCATCTGACAAGATCCAACACCCCTTTATGATGAAGGCTCTGGATAAACTAGGAATCCATGGAGCCTTCCTCAATACAATAAAGGCTGTATATGACAAACCTACAGCCAGCATTATACTTAATGGTGAAAAACTAAAGCCACTTCCTCTTAACTCAGGAATGAGACAAGGATGTCCACTCTCTCCACTTCTCTTCAATATAGTATTAGAATGCCTAGCTACAGCAATAAGACAAGATGCAAACATAAAGGGGATCCAAATAGGGAAATATGAAGTAAACTTCCCCATTACTTTGCTCATGTAACTGTAAGTCCTCTGTACAGTATTTTTACAATAAAAAGTACAAAAATACTAAAAAATGATCACAGATTAGATATAGTATTCATTATTTGTGCTAGGGCAAGAAAAGAAGATTTTTAAACCAATGTTTCCCAAGGAACCTAGACATACTGCAGCTTAAATTTGGAATAAAATTTATTTCTTATATTAACAGAGTAATCTAGAATTGTAAATCATGTTCAAGAACCTTCCAGTTTTGAATTTACACGAGTCTACATGACCCACAGCTCTTCCTTGGGCTGCTGTGAGTGTTGCTTGTGCTCCGGACACATTCTTATGTTATTTAAACATCTGGAGATGTGATCAGCTTCCAGTGGAGAAGTAACACCATTGCTTCAGAGAAAGTGGTAGGGTGTGGGCATGAGCTAGACCTCCATTCATCTTCAGTGTAGATGGGCTTTTTTTCTGTTTAGATATACTTGGCTAATTGTCAGGTATTCCTGCCATAGGCACCAAGATAAAGCATGAAGTTTTCTTCTTGTGAGGATTAAAAGAAAAATTAGTCTTCCAGAAACTGAAGCTTTTGAACACAGGAGATGGCCAGAATTGCACCTTGGCTAGGAAAACAAGCAGAGTCCTCCAGCTGGATGGGAAGATGTGCAATCATTTACGTGGAATCCAGATTGCTAAAAAGTCTGGTTGGTTTATTTCAAAATACATGGGAATAATGGAATATAGGTGAACAAAGAAACAAATCACTGTAGTACTTTTAGATTGATTTGAGATGTGAGTGTATAGAGCACATTAAATATTGAAAATTGTTTTGATATACCATCTAACTTAAACATACTATATAGAAATATTAGTTGTATTTTACAGATGAGAAAATTTAACTCTGGATAGATTGTTGTCAGCACCCATCAAATATACAGAATATCTAGGATCTGATCCCAATTTCCCTGGTTCCATAACTTCCTATGATGTTGACAGGCAGGTGTTCAGGAATGAATTAGTTCATTAAAACAGAAAAGAATGGAAATGGGAAGGCAAAGACCAAAGTGAAGTGTTGGGAAGTCAGGATTCATAAAGACCCAAGACACAACAACTCAAGTTGCTATGAAGTGAGAAGAATGAACACTATCATGGTTCCTTCATAGGTGACTGGAAGAAAAGCACTAGGAACATTTTCAAGTAGATGTTAGACTCACTCTGAACTTGTCTAGCATTCAAATACTGCTTCTCTTAATAAGGATCTGCAATTTGATTTCATTGCAGTGGTATGCTCAAGAGGTAAGTGACTGGCTGTTTCACAGAAGGAAATTGAGTGGGAAAAGTTAATTCACTCTATTAGAATAAACAATTCAGTGGATTAGGGAAGACAAGCAGGTTCAGGCAACCAAGGACAGGTAGCAAGATTCTGATAAAGACTGTGATAGGTATAGAGCTTGCTTAGAAGGAGCCAATGCTCCAATGGGAAACACGTCCATCTCTTTCAAGCTCATCTGTCAGTGTGATCTACTCTGCCTCTTCGTCACTGGTCTTGGTAACCTGTGTGCTGATAGATACACAGATTTGCTTGCATTCATCTGGTCATGTCTTTCCTCAATAGATTCACACCCTCTGTTATTTTAAACCAACATTTATCTAGAAAGATCCCTGTGTTGACCTAGCTATCATGTTGGAAAATATATTGCACTGATCACTATTATTAATGTTATCTTCCTGATGTTTGGATTTTTATTGAGGTAATGACCTTTTCAAACTAGCTCTCTGAGATAAGCATACACTCAGGCAAATAGGACTATTCCTGTGACCTATGGTGCCCCTGAAGAGTTCGAAGCACTTTGCCTTCAGCCCTCTACGAATAGGGAATGTCACCTATGGTTTTAGCTTGCCCTTGCCCAATTCTATAGTGGAGCTCAAACCAGAGAGTGGCTTGTTTCGAAGTTAATTTATAATATAACTTCATATTCTGCATCCATTTTCAGAGAAAGACAGAGAGGGAGAGAAAGAGAGAGAGAGGGAGAGAGAGACAGAAGGGAGAGAGAGAGAGTGAGAGAGAGAGAGAGGGGGGGGAAAGGTGAGAGAAACTTGAGACAAGATCCAAATGGGAATTTCTAAGGGGAATACCAAATATAATTATTGACTTCAATTTATGGCCCTTGGGCAAGTAGCTTAGAAGGTATAAAGAATATGTGGGCTGCAAAAGTGAGGGCAAGAAAAGGTGAAATCAATAGCAATTCTTAAAGCCATGCTCTGAAGCAAGCCTTTCTTGCTAGTAAGTCTGAAGTCGCCCACCCTTCTGGGTAATATGATCCCACCAAATCTTGCTTTGAATGTGGTTTTCTTGTGGCAGAGGGAATTCTGTGACCCAGTTAGTGTTTTCAGGGAGTAGTAAAAATGTGTAGAGTCAGTAAGGGTATAAAAGATAGATAAATGAAAACATTAAATTAAAGCTGATAAATTATTTTTTGTAGACTGTTCTACTTTTGTTTCCCACAACGCATTTGAAATGGATTTTTGCTGTATTCAAATTGCAAACTAGGACCTAAGAAAACTTGTTCTCCATTTTTAGTTAAAAATCTTCCATTAGTGACAGCAAATGGAAATGCATAACTTATTTATCCTTTTTCCTTCAGTTCTGCTATAAAAGGGGACATGTTTCCATTTCTCCACTTAGTTATTTCCTGCTCTTATAGCTTCTGCAGAGACAGAAATGGTAGGAGAGATTTGTTCATAGGGAGAAAAAACTCAATAAAAACATAAAAATAATAAAATAGAATAAAATATATAATAAAAATATAATTAAGACTATATATAAATGAGCTTACTGAAACTGATATTAATGAAGATCATTATTTCTTATTTAAATGATTGGATATTCCTGAAAAGTTGTTATATCTACATCCTCCTATGAATTTAATTTAGCAACTTCTTAAGGACTTTCTGTTAGACAGATGATAAGATAGGGGAACAACCACCAATCACCACTTTACTTGGGTTTTTCTATTAAAAAATGCTCAAAAGAAACGAAGAAAAGAGCATTGTGAATAGGGAGCCTAGAATTTGGGGGCCACTCCCTGTTCCTTTGTATCCTTTCAAGTCTAGACATCCCTATGACAAACTTTAATACTATGTCATGGCATAGTGAAAATGGCTGCCTTTTTACAGTATCTTTGTAACATAACACATTTCATCTCTTAAGCTGGGTGGGCCAAGACTCCACAGGGATGTTTTGGAGCATCAGTAAGAAGATAAAAAACAAGCTCTTGGAGACAAGGATTGATGGCACTTGGGGATGTTATATCCCTTCAGAAATATTCCTGGTACCCTCAGTAGGATTACCCCTAAAAGCAGTGGATTGAGATGATTATGATGTTAGTCGAAATAGGTGCTCGGGAGCATAGAGCCTCCATGTCCGGTCATGCTAGAAGTCTCTCAGAACCATGACATAGCTCTGAAGACAGGATAAGGTTAAAATTTCCCATTAGTATGTGTGAAAGAGGCCTTGAAATAAATTGAATTATATGTCAAAAAGAATTATTTTTTCCACATTACACTCTTTGATCTAAAATTGATATTCTCTCTGTAATATTCATTGTCTTCCTTCCAGAGCTCGATGACAGAATGTCTCAACATAAAGGTTTTTGGAAGAACTCAAAATATGTATATCATCATTAGGAACTGGGGATTAAAAAAGCATCATGTAATGAATTCCTTACCAGTAAGATTCAGCATAGAAGTCTATCTGTGAAATCAGTCTTAACACCATCATACTCTTTACTCAGCAGAAAGGTGGTTCTGTTAAATGCATGTACTTGATTTCAGTAGAAGAGAGTTCTGGCTTCAGACACAATCAAATGTATACCTTTTGATCTTTTTGATGGTCTAAATACATCCAGGGCACTTGGGAGCTAATTAACCTAAAATCTGGTTATACTGTTCATCAGCAGGTGGGGCTTTGGTTCAACTTCACTGTGGAAACAAAGTGTGGTGATATCTCAATTATCAAATCACCTAAGAAGTAAATTGCTTTGAACATACACCAAGCCCCCACTTAATGACTTCGGCTCTTCTGTGAAAAACCTGACAGTAAATATAAAAAACACCGTTCATCCAATGAAACAACTTTGCTATTAATTTTAACCGGAAAATGTTATCAAATTTTCCATCCTGAAATAGGAATGAACAAATCCACAATGTTAGATAATATGAAAGTAAATTAGTAGGGCTTATATTTAAAGAGAAATGTAATAATTCACCAAAGAAACAAGACTTGTACGCAGTTTGTGGTAGGTAGGAGGCAGAGAGAGTCACTCTTTGAAAGATCTCTCTCTGCACATTTTTAAATCTGTTTGGTGGCTGATGGATAGCCTAAGCTCACTCTAGTCTCAAAAATTTCCTTAGGATTTGGTAGAAAAACAGTGATAATACTTAGGTATTTATCATTTCATGGATTGGGAAGTTGGTGGAAAGGATGAGAACTGAGGTACCAAATGAATCCAGTCTCTACATCCATCTCCTAGTTGAATTGACCATAGTGAGTGACTTTGGCACTCATAATTTTTTTTTTTTTTGAGGGAGAGTGAGCATCTATTGAAATGCGGAATTAGCAATGGAGGTTTCACATTAACCACAATTTAGCATTGAGTTTAGCACTTTTCTGCAAACTCAAAGAGCAACTTCAGGGCATCTTAAAATTTTGGGAAAAGCTCATCTAGTAGAGATTTTGGGAACTACTGGTTCATGGGAGTGGACAATTTTAACATTGATATTTGCATTCCTATCAAGGAAGATGGTGGAGTCCAACTTTCTTCTACAGTTTGTGAAATTATTTTACAGTGTCTACAACATGGTAAGTTCTTTGGACATAAATATGTAGTAAGGGGCTTAGACTTAAGTATTTAATATATAGAATGGCTAGTTATTTATTTGCCCTCGACATGACATGCATGATTCCTGAAGCAATTAAGTTTGACAGGAAACACAGCAACATGGGACATTCTAGATTCAGCGATTACCACTTAGTGGCAACATTTTAAGTAGTTAGACAGCTCAGGGTTGTTATGGAGGGGAAGAAAGAACAGCTACTTAAGAATGTATAGGGATTCAGGAGTTCCGGGAAGATGGCGGAGGAGAAGCTGGAGTCTAAACAAGCTCTCACATAGAAAGCAGTTTTAGAGTTCCAGTGAACAGTCCTAAGCCAGAGAATCACACCAAGTGTGCCATCACAGGACAGAGAGAGGGAAAATCCAGGCAAGGAGACACATCTGAGCTCTTGCCAGCAGCCGCCGCGGTGGAGGCAGTGGTGGCGGCGGCAATTGCAGGCACCATATCTGAGCCACAGAGAGTCCAGGACGAAGGAGCCAGACGCAGCTGGCGAGCGGATTCTACTCAACACCAGCAAGAACTGACAAGGAGCAGACATCTTCATCCTGCAGTTCGCCGACCAGAGACGACCCAGGAACCAAGACTCGGCGTGAGTAGAAGCCCGATGTCCTCACTCCTTCTCAGGGAGCAGAGGAGGGAAGGCCACCCCTCCCCCCCAGCACCGGTGATCTCCATCTTGGATACCGACAAAGCTCGGAGGAGCGGCTAGCTCCAGCTCAGGCCTTGGAATAAAACGAGTCATTTAGCAGGTCACAAGAACTTAACGGCGAAGTGACCTCACAGACTCAGCTCCACCCAGGGAAAAGTCACCCAGCTCGGGCGCCAGCCCTAGGAATGGCTTTCTTCACTGGGTAATCAGAGCCAGAGGCTGCCCCTCCCTCTAGCAGCCTCAACAATCAATTGAAATTCATTAAACAGAAACCCTGAGAATGGCTCCAGGCTGAGCTCTGTGAGTTTTTCACAAACTAGCCCCCTGGAAAAGCTACTGTTTGTTGAAAGGCCTCAACTCTACCCAGAACCTAGCCTCATCACTGCATCCCCCTCTATTGTAATACTCAAAACAGATCTGCCTCCCATTGAACTAGCCTGGGAGGAGGATCGCAAAATCCTGGGTAAAGCAGAGCATTTTTCTGCCTGTTGGAACAAACTGACTTAAGAAACCAACCAAGCCACAGGACCACAAGCAGACCAGAGACTCCAACAAGAGGCTGGTTACGGACACAAGGGAGATACAGGATTTTTCCCACCCCTCCCAAAAAATCAAAGAACTTTTCTTCTTCTTCTTCTTCTTCTTCTTCTTTCTTCTTCTTCTTCTTCTTCTTCTTCTTCTTCTTCTTCTTCTTCTTCTTCTTCTTCTTCTTCTTCTTCTTCTTCTTCTTCTTCTTCTTCTTCTTCTTCTTCTTTTCTTCTTCTTCTTCTTCTTCTTCTTCTTTCTTCTTCTTCTTCTTCTTCTTTCTTCTTCTTTCTTCTTCTTCTTCTTTTTTGGTACCTTATATAAATTTTTTTTTTCTTTTCTAAAACTTTTTTTAATCTTTAATTTTTGTTTTTTTCTTGAAAAAAATTGTTTTCCAGTAGCTGTTTTTTTCCTCTTATAATTTTTATTTTAGGGATACGTGAGTGTGCGTTTTTCTTTCTATTTTTGTTTTCTTTCTCTCTTTTTCTTTTTTAATTATCTTTTTGTTTTTTGTTTAGCTCTACTGAACTTCTGATCTTTTTTCTTCCTTTCTTATCCTTTTCACCTTTTCCTCTCTTTCGTTCTTCTTTATGTGACTTAATTCTTGTCCTGCACATCCTCAGATAAACCCGTAATTGACTATTAGACCCTATCCTCCATGTGTACACACTTAATCCACAAATTTATTACTCAATTCAAAACCTCTGAGACTTAAATTCCTTAATAGCAGTACTACCTCTTTATACCTATATAATATTTTAAGCATTTTTATTTTTAAGTTTTTCACATCTCCTTTATATCCCCCCTTCTCTCAATATATTCACGTTCTTCTCTAAATAGATTGTTTTCGATTCTGCATAATATTATGAATTTTTACTCTTCTATTTTTTTCTGGTCTCTTTTCTTTTCCCTTTCCCTTTCTTCTTTTTTTCTCTCCCTCTACTTTCATCCTACCCAACCTATTCCCTGCTTTGAGATTAGGACTTAATTAACTCTCCCTGTGCCTCCCCACATCAATCTATTCCTATTTTTTACCCACATCTCTCCCTAACCCTAATAATTTCTGGTTTTCCAAATTCTTCTTTGCGGTTCGTAGCCCATTAACATATAGTTGTTTGATGAGAAGTACAAAATGTCATGTCAAAACCAGCTTTACAATGTCGGTGAGGGGGGGGGGGAGGGGGGTATGATTGGGTGGGAGGGAGGGGGGAGGCTGGGAAGGGAGGTGAAGGGTAAACAAAGGAGGAGGATGCAATGCTTGGTAAGAAATGTATGCATTATCCTGCCCATGTAATTGTAACCCCTCTGTACAGTATGTTCTCAAATAAAATAAAATAAAATTTAAAAAAAAAAAAAAACATATAGTTGTTTGATGTTGAATAGATGTATCTGTTGAACTAGATTGTATCTGTAGACTATTGACTGTGCAAATTCAGACTTTGGTTGATGCTTGCCTTAAGATAGTGTTCTAGCACAAAACTGGTGCTATTTTCATCTCAAATGGGCAGAGTAAGCCAGAAAAACACAAGAAAAATGGCAAATCCGGGTGTCTCAATTCCCAATCTTGATAATCAGGGGTCAGAACAGATAATGAATAATCCAGAGAAAAGTTTCCAAATAGCTCTACAAACACTGCTGGCAAACATGATAAATGAAAAGTTTGAAAACATACAAAGGACTCTGTTATGAGCGTGATAGGGAGAGAGAGGAGGCAATCCAAAAGTTTATACAGGAATATCATAAGTGTGAGGAACCTACTCAAAAACTGATACAGGATTTGCGAGAGCAGCTTGAGAATATTCAAAGAGAAAGGCAGGAATGGCGTGAGCAGGCTGAGAACACTCAAAGAGAACTACAGGAATCCCAGGAATGGGAGGAAGCTAATCAAAGAGTAATACAGGAATTGAGAGAGCAGGAAGAGAATACACAAAGATCACTAAAGGCATTCATGGAATCCATTAACAAAGAGCTGAAGGAAGTCAGAGAGACCACAAAGGGAATGCTGAATAGAACCCAACAGAAGGAATGGGAGTCCAAGGAAACCATAACCAATCAACTAAGTGATTTGGGAATAAACACTTAACACCAAATTAAGGAAGTAAAGAAGTTCATACAAGGCACAAACAAGTCGTTTAAGGATTCAGGTGGACCTGTTGCAACAATGAGAAGTACAAAATGTCATGTCAAAACCAGCTTTACAATGTCAGTGTGGGGGGGGAGGGGGGGTACGATTGAGTGGGGGGGAGGGGGGAGGCTGGGAAGGGAGGTGAAGGGTAAACAAAGGAGGAGGCTGCAATGCTTGGTAAGAAATGTATGCATTATCCTGCCCATGTAATTGTAACCCCTCTGTACAGTATGTTCTCAAATAAAATAAAATAAAATTAAAAAAAAAAAAGAAGTTCATACAAGATCTAAAACAAAGCTTCAACAAAGAATTTGAAGCCATCAAAGCTGGCCAATTAGAAGGAAAAGAGATAAAAAACAAAGTAGAAAGTCTTGCCAGCAGGTTAGACCATGTAGAAGATCGAATCTCAGGGATTGAAGACAGCCTGGATATTATAGAGAAAGAACATACAACCATCCAAGACAAGTCCAAGAAATACGATAGCTCTATCCAACACTTGGAAGACCCATCAGAAGGCCTAATCTAAGGATAATGGGTGTAAAGGAGCACCTAGAAACAGAAGTTAATGGTCTAGGAAATTTGTTTCACAGGATCCTAGCAAAGAACTTCCCAAACATACAAAAAGATAGGCCTATTCAGATACAAGAAGCTTTTAGAACCCCAAATAGACCAGACCAGAATAGGACATCCCACTGTCACATTATAATCCACACAGGATCAACTCAGACCAAGGAAAAGATCCTTAAAGCTGTCAAGGAGAAAAGACTAACCACCTATAAAGGGAAACGAATTAGAATCACCTCAGATTTCTCAGCAGAGACAATCAAAGCAAGAAGAGACTGGAATGATGTATGCCATGCCCTAAAAACAAACAACTATCAACCAAGAATACTGTACCCAGCTAAACTCTCCTTCATAACTGAAGGCCAAATAAAAACCTTCCATAGCAAAGAAAAATTGAAACAATACATCTCCACCAAACCAGCCCTACAAAAGATTCTTAAAGATGTCCTACATATAGAAAACCAACAAGACCACAATAAAGCCCAAGAGACTGCACCCAAACTGAGAATCCAAGAACCATAGGAAGAACCCAGTTTTCGCAGCCCCCAAGACGGTGGATAACATGGCAGGAACTCCCAAATACCTCTCAGTCTATCTCTTAACCTTAACGGACTTATCTCTCCAATTAAGCGACATAGACTGTCTAGTTGGATTAAAAAATCAGATTCTTCTCTCTGCTGCTTTTAGGAGTCACATCTTGCCCGTAAAAACAAACACATTTTCAATGTTAAAGGCTGGAACAAAATCTACCAAGCAAACGGCCCCATAAACAGGCGGGAGTTGCAATCCTAATATCAGATAAAATAGACTTCAAATTAAAATTTTTGAGAAGAGATAAAGAAGGTTGCTACATACTAATTAAGGGATCTCTCCTTCAGGAGGATATTACAATTCTAAATATCTATTCGCCAAACAATGGAGCACCCAAATTTATCCAAGAAACACTACTTTCCTTCAAATCCCATATAGATCCAAAGACATTAATTGTTGGGGATTTTAACACACCACTCTCCCCACTAGATAGATCAACTCGGCAAAAACTCAACAGAGAAACCGCAGATCTAAACAGCTGCATAGGTCAACTAGATTTAACAGACATCTACCGAACATTTCACTCAGCAGCATCAGAATACACGTTTTTCTCAGCAGCACATGGAACGTTTTCTAAAATAGACCACATTTTAGGCCACAAAGCAAACTTGTCTGATTTCAGAAACATTGAAGTTATACCTTGCATTCTCTCTGACCACAAGGGATAAAATTAGAACTCAACACCAAAAGCCACCAAAGAAAATCCGGTATCACATGGAGGCTGAACAACACTGCTGAATCACGAGTGGGTCATGGAAGAGATTAGAAAGGAAATTCAAATGTTCATGCTATTCAAGAAAAATGAACACACAAATTACCAGCTCCTCTGGGACACAGCAAAGGCAGTACTCAGAGGCAAGTTTATAGCTCTGAGCTCCTACATCAACAAATTAGAGAGAGCTGAAACCAACAATTTAATGACACATCTAAACCTCCTTGAAAAAGAGCAGCAAGATAAACCCTAATCCAGTAGACGGAAAGAAATAATTAAAATTAAATCAGAATTAAATGAATTAGAATCCAAAAAATCTATAGAAAGAATCAACAAAACAAAGAGTTGGTTCTTCGAAAAAATTAACAAAATTGACAGACCCTTAGCAAATCTTATCAGAAAAAGAAGAGAACACACCCAAATAAATAAACTCAGAGATGAGAATGGAAACATCACCACGGAAACCACCAAGATTCAGAACATTATAAGGGAATACTTCTCAAAACTTTATGCTAATAAGTTCGAGAATTTGACAGAAATGGACCTTTTCCTAGCAAATATTGACATGCCAAAACTAAACCAAGATGAGTTAAACCATCTTAACAGGCCCATATCAAGCATTGAAATAGAAACAGCAATAAGAGACCTCCCAGCTAAGAAAAGTCCAGGACCAGATGGTTTCACAGTGGAATTTTACAAGGCCTTCAAAGCAGAGCTCACACCAATACTCCTCCAACTCTTCAATGAAATTGAAAGAGAAAGTTCACTACTGAACACATTCTATGAAGCCATCATAACCCTCATCCCAAAACCAGGCAGGGACTCATCAAAGAAAGAGAACTATAGACCCATTTCTTTGATGAACATTGATGCAAAAGTTCTCCACAAAATTTTGGGCAATCGACTTCAACAATTCATCCAAAAAATCATACACCACGATCAAACAGGATTCATTTCAGGGATGCAAAGCTGGTTCAATATATGCAAATCAATTAATATTATTCATCACATCAACAGGAGCAAGATTAAGAAACACATGGATATCTCAGTAGATGCAGAAAAAGCATTCGACAAGATCCAACACCCCTTTATGATGAAGGTTTTGGAAAAATTAGGAATCCATGGAACATTCCTCAATACAATAAAGGCTGTATATGACAAACCTACAGCCAGCATTATACTTAATGGTGAAAAACTAAAGCCATTTCCTCTTAACTCAGGAACAAGACAAGGATGTCCACTCTCTCCACTTCTCTTCAATCTAGTATTAGAATGCCTAGCTACAGCAATAAGACAAGATGCAGACATAAAGGGGATCCAAATAGGGAAAGAAGAAATAAAACTCTCCCTCTTTGCAGATGACATGATCTTGTATTTAAAGAATCCCAGAGACTCCACTCCCAAATTACTCAAGCTGATTCAAAACTTTGTCAAAGTAGCAGGGTATAAAATTAACCCCCCAAAATCAAAGGCTTTTCTGTATGCCAACAATGAGAAAAGTGTGGCTGAAATTAGGAAAGCAACTCCATTTGTAATAGCCCCACAAAAAATAAAATACCTAGGAATTAACTTAACTAAAGAAGTGAAGGACCTCTATGATGAAAACTTTAAAATCTTGAAAAAGGAAATCAAAACAGAACTTAGAAAATGGCAAAACCTCCCATGCTCCTGGATTGGAAAGATTAACATCGTGAAAATGGCAATACTTCTTAAGGCTATCTACAAATTCAATGTGATACCTATCAAAACTTCACCCTCATTCTTCAAGGAAATAAAAGAGGCAATCCAAAAATTCATATGGAACAATAAAAGACCCCGAATAGCAAAAATGCTCCTCAACGGAAAGAACACTGCTGGAGGAATATCAATACCAAATTTCAAAGTCTAGTATAAAGCCATAGTAATCAAAACAGCTTGGTATTGGCATAAGAACAGACCTCAGGACCAATGGAATAGAATTGAAAACCCAGAAATGAACCTACAGACCTATAGCCATCTAATCTTCGGTAAGGGAGCTAAAACAATAGAATGGAAGAAAGACAGCCTCTTCAGTAAGTGGTGCTGGCAAAATTGGTTAACTACATGTAGAAAACTAAAACTAGATCCTTATATATCACCCTGCACCAGAATCAACTCCAAATGCATCAAAGACCTCGAAGTCAAAGCAGACACTCTGAAAACATTACAGGATGGAATAGGAGAAACCCTAGGTCTCCTTGGCTCAGGCCGAAATTTTCTGAATAGAGACCCAGAAACACAACAAATCAAAGAAAGGTTGGACAACTGGGATTGCATGAAGTTGCAGAGCTTCTGCATGGCAAAGGACATAGCTAGCAAGATCAATAGAAAGCCCACGGATTGGGAGAAGATCTTTGCTAGCCATACAACAGACAAGGGTCTCATATCTAAAATATACTTGGAACTCAAAAAATTAAATCCCCCAACAACAAATCCTCAAAGAAACAACTGCCCAATAAATAAGTGGGCGAAAGACTTAAAGAGAAACTTCTCTGAAGAAGAAAGAAGGATGGCCAATAGACACATGAAGAAATGCTCAACATCCCTAGCCATAAAAGAAATGCAAATCAAAACAACATTGAGATACCACCTCACTCCAGTTAGAACGGCAAAAATCAAGAATTCTAACAACAACAGATGCTGGAGGGGATGTGGACAGAAAGGAACCTTACTTCATTGTTGGTGGGAATGTAAACTTGTTCAACCACTTTGGAAAGCAGTATGGAGGTTCCTCAAAAGACTTCACATAGAACTCCCCTATGACCCAGCAATCCCACTTTTGGGCATTTACCCAAATGTTTACAAACAAGACCACACTAAGGCTACCAGCACAACTATGTTTATTGCAGCATTATTTACCATAGCTAAGATATGGAACCAACCCAGATGCCCCTCAGTAGATGAATGGATCAAGAAAATGTGGTATATATACACAATGGAATTCTATGCCTCCATCAGAAAGAATGACATTGCCCCATTTGTTAGCAAATGGAAAGGCTTGGAAAAAATTATATTAAGTGAAGTAAGCCAGGCCCAAAGAAACATAGGTCCCATGGTTTCCCTTATTTGCAATATCTAGTATATGTATGAGTCAAGCAGAAAAGGTCAGATAATGTGATGTTAGGAAAACGAACCCTTGAATATGTATTTTAATGTTTTTTTCTTTCATGCATGTGTTTCTAACGCATTTATAAGATTATTTCTTTGTTGCTTTGTATGTCCCTCCCCCACAGTGTAACCCCCGCTTTCACTATATTTGATGTCAGTATAACTTGTGGAGGAGATGGGGAAAAACAAGTCGTTTAAGGATTCAGGTGGACCTGTTGCAACAATGAGAAATACAAAATGTCATGTCAAAAACGAGCTTTACAATGTCGGTGTGGGGGGGAGGAGGGGGGATATGCTTGGGTGGGGGGGAGGGGGGCATGGGGGAGGCTGGCAAGGGAGGTGAAGGGTAAACAAAGGAGGAGGCTGCAATGCTTGGTAAGAAATGTACGCATTATCCTGACCATGTAATTGTAACCCCTCTGTACAGTATGTTCACAAATAAAATAAAATTAAATAAAAAAAAAGTTTCCTATAAATCAAAAAAAAAAAAAGAAGTACAAGTTGTCATGTTGAACACGAGCTTTACAATATTGGTGGGGGGGGAGGGGGGAAGATTGGGTGCGGGGGGTGGGTGGGGGGGGGAGGCTGAGAAGGGATGTGAAGGGTAAACAATGGAGGAGGCTGCAATGCTTGATAAGAAATGTACGCATTATCCTGCCCATGTAATCGTAACCCCTCTGTACAGTATGTTCACAAAAAAAATAAAATTAAATTAAAAAAAAAAAGAATGTATAGGGAGTCAGACAAGTCTTCTTTGGAAAGCCTTGGCAACTCTATATCCCTAAAAAGGTGAGAGCTACAACAAAGAAGTCTAATATGCTTAATGAACGAAACCTTTATGATTTTCATCTGATGCTTAGCTTGGTACTCAGCTGATAGAACTTTGAACTTGTGTGATGTTTTTAAAACTGACTGAACAGGAATGACTTTCAACACAGAATAGGGCAAAATGGCCAGTCTGCTTGGTTTATTGTATCCTGCTCTTTTCTTTCTTTCTTTTTTGGAATTGAGTTTTCAAAAGCCTCAAACTTGGATATACTTTTAGTAGAAAGCATTCCAATTCAATAGGCTTTTATGAAACAGCTGTTCCTTACAAAAGGAAATCTCAGGTGGCAAAATATTACCACAGATAGTACAATATATCCCTGATACTCCAGTATATATATTGACTGTGGGGTTTCTCCTGTTCTTCATGTAACTCACATTCATAGGCTATCGTCATCCAGGTCTCCTTATGTTTGCCTATGGGCAAGACTCTGCTGGGTTACCTGTTAGGATAAAATACCACTTTTCTAAGTCTCATAATACAAATGAATACCACTTTCATGTTCTGATATTTTGGATGTAGGCATTACCCTGTTTAGGTTTTTAAAAAATGGAGTAATTTCTTTCCATGGCTTTGCTTGAACTCTACAATTTCATCCAGAATTATTGGATAGTTTGAAGATAAACAACAGAAGATCTCTTGGGATTTCTTATCAACTTATCCAGACATTGACGGAAAGCATTCATAAACTGGGACCCTTTTTTTTTCCGGCATGGATTGAAGAAATTTGACTTTGTCAAAAACTTTCAGCTAGATTATTCTCTTTTAAGTTTCTACCATCATTACTGGTTCATCTGCACTTTCTCCTCTCTACTTCTGTCATTCGAGTGAAATGATTTTGTGGGATTTTTTTCCATGTTAAATATAGCCTTTTTTCCCCTTAAATTCATTGCAATTGAGCATGTCATTTATTCTGCTGCCCATTTTTCTTATATTAAAAGGTCTCCTGCTGGAATTTAATTTCAAGTTAAATCTTTACCCCACCCTCAGGCTGTGAGACTGAATTAAATAAATCCCACTAAAAGTAATAAACCACTCTTAGCTGCGGTCTTGTGATATCAGTTGTCAGCCTGTCAGAGCAAATCTGAGTGTTAAATGTACTGTCTCTGCTGCCGAGGAAAGAATCAAAACACCAAAAAGCCCAGGATATCAGAAGTGCTGCAGTTTTCCCAGCTTCCTCCGCAGCAGTACTTAAGCATGCAAGGAAATATCTTTGAAGATGATTTTTTGATGACACCCTTTTAAAATTTATACTGAGAGTAAAACAGAAAGGCTCAGCTATGATTATTACACTTTATTTAGTAACATTGCAAATCTGTGTGATCCGTGAACAAGAAGGTAGAAATGCTTCTATTTTTTTTGAAAGGAGGGGCAAAACAGGAATTCATAGTGATGGAGTTAGATTTAAATATTCATCAAGACTGATGTGAAAGCTCATGATTGAAAGGAAGGCAGTGTGAGAGAAGGCAAGGAAAAAAATCAGTCACCAATTTCTCCCTATGAAATTTTGCAAGGAAGTCAAACCCACCAAACACAGCCAATCCTCCATGCTTCCAAAGAAAACACTCTAAAACAGAGAGATAACACACTCCCTCCATATTTTGCTCATGATGTAGGGACACAGGAACTGTTCCCAGAAACTGGGCTGGATTATGGGTGTGACGAATAAGAGATGACAGCTGGCTTCAAATCTGTTAGCTTGTCATTCAGTGGACCAATTTCCAAAATAGTTGTTTACCCTTAAAGCACAGAGTTTTCAAAAGAGAAAGATCTTTGGAACAAGAAAACAAACAAACAAACAAACACCAATTTTTCTCTTCCTATTAAATGCTAAAGAGTTAAAGTCCTAAATCAATCCTGTCAGTGATTTGGTAATTTTGAAGAACAGGACAACAGCTCAGCAGATTAACTTCCTCCTCTCCGTGGCTAAGCACAATATTGCCTTCTGTGGAGATATAGCTGGAGGAATTCCCAAGGGTGGGCAGCTGAACACAGACAATTCTCTGAACAGGATTTCAATAGTGAATTCTGCGTTGTAGAAGATGATAGACGTCTTCCAGTAATTACTATAGCTGCAACGCTCATCTTTCTACAAACACAGCACTTTTATCTAGTCAGGCATTGGGCACTTAATGCCTATACATTCCTTAAATCCTCCTTCCTATTCTTTTATAAACTCTTATTGCTTCCTGATTTGGGTGTGGAAATGGTTCCAGGAAAAGCACATTCTAGGAAACAGTATTTCTTCCCCATTTTGAAGTAAACATTGACAGTCACAATTATGATATTTGATTTGCTGTACCTGAAAACATAGGACAAGTTCTTTTGTATCCTTATGGAAAGAAAATAATTTCCAGACTCTTCCAGGAAAATACCATTATGATCATACAGATCTTTACTCCAGAATGTGACTTTCAGACAGTGGGAAAATGTCTTAAAATCTGCAAGGGTTTTATTTCCCAGTAATAATATTAATCAAAGCCAAAAGGTCTTGAATTTTAAGCCAGTGCTTTCATTTTGATACATTAGAATGGATCTTGGGACTTTTGGAATCTGCATATAGTCCTACTTGGACGTTATTTGCTTATTTAGCATGTCATCACGCAAAATGGTAGACTTCTATACCAGAAAGACTGGGTTCAATGTCTAGGTCCTCCACATTGCAAGCTGCTTAACCTTGAGCTAATTACTCCTTTCTCTGTCTTAGTTGACTCATGAGCTCAGTCAGGGGACATTACTTTCCTCTTCACACACGTACTGTGAGTTTGAAAAACAACATCTCTGAACCTTTCCCACCCCAAACCCATAATTTGTGACTGAATCTGCAATGGGCTTTGTACCTGGGGTGATCCAAGCAAAGTTATTACGAACGCACTGCCATTCCTGTAGCAGAGTTCCTCTAAAAAGGCATGTGGGAAGTCTATGCTTCTGATTATGGAAATAACTTAAATAAGACATGAAATCTCAAAAATATTAGCAATTTTCATGTGAGACCATACACTTCAGATTATAAAACTTGATTTTGGTCTTGGTGGATGTTTACAGGGCCAGTCTGATGGTGAAATCTGAACATAGATGATACATCACTTGCAATTTATATTCATTCAACAATGATGTACAAATAGTCTGTTCTGTACCAGGATTTCTTAGTAAAAGAGCAGGAAAGCTGCTCAGTGGGGAAAGCAGACAAGCAAAATAAAAGCAGTACAATAATAGGACATATAAATACTAGGGGTTATGGAGACAAGGGGGAAAATATGCCTAATCAACCAATAGCTACCAGAACTCACATGGAAGTTAATTTCTCAACTCTTTTCCTTCCCAAATCTGCACTTGTAGCAATCATTTTCTGGTGTCTTTATATTTGTGTATTTGTCAATTTGCTTATGATATAAATATTCCCCTTTTGGGAACATTAAGCTTTTGTCTGAAATGTCTCCGCAAAGAATGTATTCACATCTTGGACCTCAGTGCGTCAATATTCAAACATTGTGCCCTTTGGGAGGTGATCAGATCACAAGACCTCTAGCAGTAGCAATGGGTTGATACACTGATGGATTTGTAGTTTCATGAGCTATTGCAAAGTGGTAGAAACTTAGAAAAATGATGCCTAGCTGGGAGAGGCAGGTCTTTGTGGGATGTACCCTTGAAGAGTCTACTTTGCTCCTAATTCCTCTTACTCTGTTTCTCCTTCCTACCTTCCATGAGCTTGATTGTACCAGGTAAACTTTTCCTTGATGTTTTGTGACACTACAGGCCTCAAAACAAAAGAACCAACTGATCATAGAATGAACCTTCTTAATGTGAGCCCAAATACATCTTTTCTCTTTTAAATTGAGTTTCTTGGGTATTTTGTCTCAGTGAGAACAGGGTTGATTAGTGTAAGAACTAAAGGAAGAAATGAAAAGTTTCTAGTAGGCATGTGGTGTGGGCTAATTTTAGATGGACAGAGCTAAAACTCACAGATCATTATGAGAAGGTATAGTTATGGAGGTATGGTTTGGGATTCCAAGCCATTCAAACTATCTTCTTGACAGCATCCATATTTTTGGACATGTCTCTGCTGTCCAGTAGTCTGTCTTACTGAACTAGTTTTCTCATGTGTTTATTTTATCTGTAATGTGAACTGGTATTAGAAAATATTAGATACCAAAGCTAGAATTCTCCTTATAAAAAATTGGCTCTATATTCAGTCAGTAAAAATAAAAATAATTGACCTTAATTAAGTACTTACTATGTGTCTGTCCTTGTTCTAGACACTGAAAGTTACTTAGTGACTAGCCATTTGTAGGCATACAAACAAAAGATTTAAGTTTTTGGTTATGAGCTCCACCTTTGCATTAAAGGGAGCAAATTTTAGTCACTGTCATCAAAACTAAAACAATATTGAAAGGATCATCTAACTTGGAAAAAATTGCCCATGTTAGAGAGGAAAAATGAAAGATTGCATGTTGACTTCTCTAAGCCTCTGGGGCATGATGAGTAAGTTTTTATTTAGTACACAAGCATTTTTAAAACATCTATTCTTCTAAGCCAGTTATTTTGTGTTCATTTAATTCAGGACAGCCAACGGGATGCAACTAGTAGAATTGACTTGCTATAATTTAGCTTACTGATTTTATCTATTTCTAAAAGAAAAATGAGTATTTTTAAAATGTCTCTGGCCTTCTTTAGGAATTCAGACACACTATCAGTTTAGAAGTTGCTGTAATGTAAATGGACAAACTATCTGAGAAAGAAGCTTCCTTTTTGATGGTGAGATGTAAGTGTTAATCCTCTTTGTGGTTATGTGACTGTGCAGTGTAGAGCTATGTTCACAGTGTCTTATAGACATTCGTTGATTGCTTGACATAAAATTACAAAATGAAGATTTCATTCCAGTTAAATGTAAGGGAAACACCACATTTCTAATTTCCATTTTTACAAATAATGGTGACTTCTGAAAGTCTTTGCTTTTCCAAATGAATTCATTTTTTTCTTTAATGTGATATCATGACTTAGATTTTATTTTTCCCTAAGAATTTTGATGGATTTGGGTATATATTCCAGTAATTCTAAGTCAATTAATCATAGAGTCTGAGAGCTGTAGGAAACCTTCAAGATCATCCTGTCTAAGGATTACAAACTCAAATGCCTTAAAGGGTGAGGCAGGTAACATAAATATGTGCATCTGGCCAGGTTTAAGAACATAGGGAGGAGCAAAGCCTTGCTTGGAGCAAGCAAGAGACTGTAAAACCTGTCAAATTCAGCTCAAAGCTGGTCACAGAAAACTGGTTTGTGGGCTGCATCTGGCCCACCAGCTACTTGTTTATAAATGCTGAAGCAAATCCTTTAATTTTCATGATTAGTGCACTTAATCCTGCAATTACTACTTTTTCAGGGACATAAACTGCCCTCATATAACCACTGCAGGATGAAAAAGAGCTGCAAAATGAACTTGGTCACAGTATATGATCCCTTTAATGTATTGATGAAGCCATCAAATTCTCAACAAAGGAGCCAAAAATGAATAATGGAAAAAGACAACTTCTTCAATAAATGGTGCTGGGAAAACTGGATATCCATATGCAGAAAACTGAAACTTCTCAGTCTCTCTCACTCTGTACAAATACCAAATCAAAGTGAACCAAAGGCCAGGATGTAAGATTTGAAATTTAGAAACTACTATGTGAAAATAGGAAACACACAAAAAAAGACTTTTAGACATACCAAGAGGCAACAACTTTCTGAGAAGGACATCCATTTCTCAGAAAATAAGAGAAAGAAATGACAAATAAGATTGTGTCAAAATACAGCAGTTCTACAAGGAAGAGTGAAAGTGGCAACCTAGACATTTGATGCAATTAATATCCAGAACAGACAAAAGAAGTTAAAAAAATGAAGCAACAAAAGAACAAATAATCTAGTCAATAAATGAAAAAGTGATAATTGAACAGATCTCAAAAGAAGTACAAATGTCAATACATACAGGAAATAGTCCAGGGCATCAAATGTCTATAATTCCTGTATCAACAAGGGGAGGCAGGAGCATCTTTGGGTCGAAGGCAGTTTGAATGAAGTTAGGGAGGCTCTACCTCAAAACAAAAGCAAACAAAGCTGGGGGACTGCGTTCATGTGGTAGAGCATGCTACCACATGACTAGCATGCTCAGGTCCTGAGTTCCATCTGAAGAGACACCCTCCTCACACATCAACCCACCAAACAAACACCCCCTCCTTATTTAAAAAAAGCATAGACATGTCTAACATCTTAAGGAGGGTCGTGGCTCCAGACCAGGTGAGGTGAAGCTGGGTCAGTGAAACTCATGTGAATGAAAAGAAACAATAGACGTGGTTTCACATCTAAAAATTCCAGGCACAAGGGTAGGTAAAGGAATAGAGTCTGAGATAGAATTGCAGGGGGTGGGGGCAAAAAGGGAGGGGCCCTAGGTGAAAACTAAAGCAAGAATGTCTAGGATCCATGCCTCAATTAGTGGAGAGCTAAGTTCCTGAGATCAAATCGTAGTACTAGTCCCTCTACAAACAAACAAACAAACAAAATAAGAACAAAACAAACCCAAAACCAACTCTAAGATTCCATCTTACTATCTCACCTTAGAATGGCTATCAGATTTGGACAACAAGGGAAGGGGTACAAGTAACATACTCATTGCTTTACTTATCTAACTGTAACCGCGCTGTACAGAATCTTTATAATATAAAAAAGAAAACAAAAAGCAAACACTGGTGAAATTTTGAGGTGGATTGTTTATACACTCTTTGTGGTAATGAAAAGTAGTACAGACATTGTAGGAATCAGTATGCATGTTTCTAATCAAAATAAACATAGAGCTACAAAAGCCTGTGCTACGACCACTCCTCAGTACATATAGAAAGGAATGTAAGTCATGGTAGACTTACCTGCATGACCATGTTTATTGTAGTCTGTTCACAGTAGCCAAATTATGGTATCAACATGGCTGCTTAAGGTAAATGGATAGGTAAGTGGATAAAGAAAATTTAGTGTATGTGTACAATGTAGTATTATACAGCACTGCAGAAGAATGTGAGGATGTCTTTTGTAGGAAGATGGACAAAATTTGGGATTCACATTGAAGGTGATATAAGTCAAACTCAGACAAATATCCCATGCTTTGGCTTATGGAAAGGATTTAGTTTGTTTCATTTTTAAATTACATTTTCATGATCATTAGTTGTATGAAGGAGTGGTAATTCAATATGTCAGTTTCTGAGTGCAATGCATCTTTTAACAATTTGATTGTTATTGTAAAGGTGATGTTCCGAGGGGTTACAGTTATGTAAGTCAGGTAATGAATGCATTTGTTTTTGAACGTTTCTTCCTTCCTTTCTCCCAGGTTTTTTCCTCCTGAACCCCTCCTCTGCCCCAAATTGTATAACTGATATTCAAGATAATGTCTAGTAGCTATCACTGCTGCGTTTGTTCACTCTTTGTTCCTCCATTTTTCAATATCATCACCCCTTTCGTTATTCTTCCTCATTTCTCCCAACCTCACCCATTCCCTCAGTTATGTGTAGAATTTAGAGTTTAAAAAAAGACATGCTAAGAAAAGAGCAATATATCATTATGATAGATGGAAATATACCATATATTCTGAAATAAGAATCATGTAAAGATAATAAGAAAAGGCGTCGAGATCACAGGAAGAATTGTCAATCCTTTGTTAGTAGCCTCACTTGATAAACAAGGTTATGGAAAAAAAGTAAAAGAAATTGCTGTAGTAGAGGAAAATTTAGACTGTGTCTAGAATATTCTTAGCAGAGGATCACATTAGCCCAATAGCTAGGTGCACATGACCATATAAAAAGAAGAAATTAGAAGGCAGACATTGTGGGAAGGAAAAGGGGGCCAGGGAGAGAGAAGGGGTACCAGAAATGTTAATGGGGGTCAACGCATGTTATAAACCTGTGTGACAATGTCTAATGAAACCCATTAGCTTGTACAGTTGATATTTACTAATTATGAAAAGGAATAACAGAGGCACAAAAGTCATCTGGCTTAACAAGGTGGACCTCATCACCCAGCTGATAAATTAAACCCTGCAAACTTGTATTAGACTTGTAAACTTCATTAGTTAAGCAAAGACGCAAGGTAAGTACTTAAATATGACCCTAATCCCCTTTGTCCTTTGCTGTTGATTGAAGAAAAGGTATAAACATTCTATAGCCAATTTCTTTGTGTGCCACTCCTGGGTTGTGCAGTCAGATGATCCTTTTATGAACTTCAGGCAAGTTCCCAAGGGCATCAGACCTCACTTTTCTTAAAGACACCTCTAGTTTATTTGCCATAAAGTTAGATTGAGTATTCAAGAAGAAAATTTTGGCCAAGTGCTGAACCCAAAGCTGGCTCCTGACTGATAATCAGAAAATGTAAGTTTTCTACCTGCTCTTCCCCAAGCCCCTTCCCTCCTTTCCCTCTATCTGGGCCTGTTTTTTTTTTCTTCTAAACCAGTAGGTAATAAATTGCTCTGCATTCTCTCCTTTTGCTCCAGCTGAGATCAACTGTGTTTTGGGGTTTGTTTGTAATCATTGTCAAATGAATCCTTTCATATATTAAAAAAAACTGAATGTCAACGTGTTCTTTAAGGAGCTTCCTTAGAGATTTCCCCCTCTGGCTAAATAGCCATTTCTATTCTTTCAAGCACATTATTATTATTACTATTATTATTATTATTTTGGTTAATGGGTCCTGCTTCTTTGTCTGCTTTCTTTCAAGAAAAAATAAGGTGTAACAGAAGTCCTCCTAATGTTATAGGGTCTTTTTAATGTTCGTGGTAGGAAATCTGGGTCTTTACAATTAGCACCCCAGAGATTGGTCAGGATGGGGAACAGCTCTGGCATTATTAATACTTGTTATCAGAATGGCTGTAAACTAAAGTCCCAGTGATTCTCTCCAACCAATGGCTCTGCTTCAAGTCACCGTAATGGGGGGGGGGGAGAAAGAGAGAGAGAGAGAGAGAGAGAAAGTTCTGAGGCTTGAGCTCAGGTCTTCAGGAAGCTTTTAAGCTCAAAGCTGGTACTTTACCAGTGAAGGTAGAACTCTACTTCTGTTTTATTTTTGTGTATTTATTTTTTAACTTCGTATTTGTTTATATTTTTTGTGGTTCTTTGGAGATAAGAGTCTTATGGACTTCCCTGCTTGGGTTGGCTTCCAACATGGATCCTCAGATCCCAGCCTCCTGAGTAGCTAGGATTATAAGCAGGGGCCACCAGCACCTGGTTTGTTTTAGCGTTTTCAAAGAAATGAAGGGTTGCAGCCAAATATGTACCATTTTATCACACACACAAGTAAAGATGGTCCCACTCTATATGTGAGTATACATTTATCGAACCCCAATGCATAATAATCTAATTTCTACATATCAGAGAGAACATACACTGTCTCTCTGAGCTTGGCTTATTTCATTTAACATGATTTTTTCTAGTTCCTAAGTACAATGCCTAAGTGCCTCTTCATATTTATATAAAATAATATACATCCTGAACTGAACTTAAAGATAAGGGAATAAAAGACTTCTTCTTTAAGTTTTTGGTTTTTGATGATTCTGTCTTCTTTACCTTATGTATGGTGTATTCAAGCATACATCTATGGAGGGGTTGGGGAGAGGGTACAGAATTGGAGGGATAAAGGGTGGGAAAGTGAACTATACAACTCATGGATAGAGATGGGAGGGAGGGACGGAGAGAGAATCAGGGAGCAGAAGACACTGTACAAGAGGAAATGTACTCATTACCTGACTCAGGTAGTCATAAACAGTCCCTCTGTACACCACCCCTATAATAACAATAAGGTAAATTAATAAAAACATGAAGATGAGCAAAGGGCTAGATACTGGGGTATAATAAATCTAGTTTGGGTAAACAATATGGTTGGGCACACTCCTCGCTCAGACTCACTGACTAGGTTTTCTTTTGGTATGGATATATAGAAAGAAACTGGTTGTCTGACAAGAGAATCTCAGTGAGTTTTCCTCACACTTCACTCAGAAGCCAGTTTATTAACATATGCTATGAATTTGATTCAGTACTCTTAGTCTATAGTCAGTAGGCCATATTTTAACAAAGTAAAACAAAAGGTAATGGGTAAGGACGCATTTCATGACCTCTTCCATCTGATATTTGGACCACTTGTCCTCAGCTGTGACTTCTGTCATTTCTAAGAAGTCTCCATTTCTCTCCCATAATTCCTGGCACCTCTGATCCGTGTATTTTTTAAATCAGAAATTCAAAGGGGTGTAGATTACCTCGAAGGGTCTTCTTTCTCCTTTATCCTAGCAATAATCACCTGCAGTTTTGCTCAACTTTTGTCTGAAAATTCTCTTTTGAAATGGCATCCTGTATCATTCATCAGTAGCTTGTTACTTTGTCACTTTTTATTCCTGTTTATATTGTTGATCAGCCTCAATCAGAGTTTATTCCTTGGCTTCCTGACCTTCCTGGTCATAATTCTTGCTGGATTTAGTACCAACCAAAGAAATTAACTTCTTAACTTCCTCACGTCTCTTCCTCATGCTTAGGGTCATAAAAACTGCATCATGGCAACAATGCTACCCACAAGGCAGTATGCTGGAAATGAACTTTACAACTTCTGGGCAGGGGGAGGAGTGAGGGATGTCGGGAGGGAAGGGATAATGGGAGAAACAACAAGGAAGGGGTAACAATGCTTGTCAAGAACTGTACTCATTGCCTTACTCATGTAACTGCAACCCCTCTGTACAGCATCTTCACAATAATATAATAAAATAAAAACTCTGCATTTACTTCATAATCTCTCTCTACATGAATTGCAATGGAGGTCTGATAAGGTGATGTTAGAATAGCTTATCATTTACAGCCTCAGTTAGATTCTTTGGAAAAGAATGACAACTTCAGCATTCTGCTCAAAAAGCACCAAAACTCTGTTGCTGTCGCGTCACAACTGCTCATCGCTCTGATTGCTTTCTCTGGGCTGCTCACTTCTTTCCACCTTCCAAAATTCTGCCATTTCACCCCCTTATATTCCTTTATTTGTTCCATGGTTCTTGATGCCATTCTTGTTTCCATTTCTTTGCTTGTGAAGTTGATACACAGTGGAAACTCCTCTTCCTTCCCCTGCTTGTATTCAGATCCACCTAGCCCTTCCTTCCTGTCTACATTTTCTAGATGAACTCCACTCAGATTGCCTCAATGCTGGGTTTCAACCCGTGCACAGTTGTGTGAAGCTGGGGAGATAGACACCTGTACATGGATCTTCCCTTCAGTGGAGGACTTTGAACCACCATTGGTCTTTATGTCGCTTAGAAGTCTACCCTGTATTTTTCTCTATCTCACTCTTCCCTGTCTCAGAGCAAGACTCCATTTCCATGGTCTTTGGCAACTATAATCACAGATGGTTATGGGCCTACTTCCCATTCCAGTCTGGAAAGAACTTCCACAGGGCAGCTCTACCTCTGATTTTTTTCTAGATGCCCCTCAGTAGATGAATGGATCTTTTTTAAGCTCTCTCTCTCTCTCTCTCTCTCTCTCTCTCTCTCTCTCCCCTCTCTCTCTCTGTCTCTCCACCTTTAAAAGCTCTTTCCACAAACCAGCACAAAATCACACTCTTATCTGATCTTTCTCTTGGACCTAGTGACTTGCTTTTAAATAATATGGCCAATGTGATAGCTTATTAGCTCCAATGTGAGATTATAAATATGGATGCTCCCTGACAATCTGTCTTTCCTGTTTCTTTTAGGAAGTCAATGGTATGATATAAGCTTTTTTTAAAAAGCAGATATAAGAAATTGAGGAAATATAAGTATTTGGACCTAAGGAATACTTCAGGTAGCAATGAGAAATTGAGGTTCTCGGTCTAACAGCCTCAAATCAATAACTCCAGAATGGATTTAGATATGGGGACCTGGCCTATTACCTTAAGGCCTTGGCTGGTATCTTGATGGAAGCCTGGAGAAACTGACTAGAGCATCCTATGTGGCTAAACCTAGGTACTAGACTCTGAAAAAACTCTGAGATGACAGATATTGGTGTTAAACTGCAAAATTGTTGGTGTAATTTACATGCAGTAATGGAGGATATAACACACTTCACTAAATATTACTTTTTTCCATTTAATAATCCACTGAAAATCTATTCAACTAATTGACTTAAGTTTTGATTTATTTTTTTGTAAAGGCAACATAAATCCCTGATAGAAATTCACTGTAATTTATCCAAATATTTCTTTGTGGATAATCATTAAATTGTTGTTATATTTCTAGTGGCAAAATAAAGCTCGAAATTAAGTAAACATTTCAAAATATCAATTAAAATTATGAGCGATCATATTTTCTATGTTTCAGATGTTGATTTGGAAATTGGGAAAGCAAATATAAGAAAAGTAGTAAGAAAGCCACCTTTTCCTTTTCAAAAAGAAACTTTGGGTCAAATTATAATTTTGGAATTAAATAACATTAAAATTATATTTGAGGAAAACACTGACATTTCTGAAAACATAACACTAAATGTCTTTTTTTGTTAGCTTTATTAACTACATAAATTCTCTTTACCTTTCTACCAGAAGTATTCAAAGTAATAAAATTAATGTTAGGACAAAATTTGGACTAGGACTTCATATAATCATTTTACATTTAACTTCCATTTTGCCACTGAGGTATTTAAACAATTTTAATATAAAATGATACAGATTCATATTATTTGTGTAAGAATGTATATGCAGCTGATAATTCTGAAGTTCCTTATCCTAAATCCTTTTCCCTCTCCAGAGGGAACCAAGATTGTGGGTTTTTGTATTGCTCTATATTACTGCATATCTTTTGTATATTTTCAAGGGCTTCAATTAATATCTCTATCTATCTATCTATCTATCTATCTATCTATCTATCTATCTATCTATCTATCTATCTATCTATCATCTATCAGAAGGTATAAATGATCACATTTTGCGTATAACGTTCTACAAGTTACACAATCAAATGACCTTTGAGAATTTGATTCATTTCAGCTTTTGACCATGATTTATGACTTGTTGTCTGAGCCTTGGGAATGGAGGGTGGTAAGTTTATTTGTTTGTTGTGTTACTTCCCTTTTATACTAATTTTATTACATCAGTTAGTTGTACACAGAAGTCTTATTTTGAGCCGTTCGTGTATGCAATGTGCCTTGACTAGACTCACCCACTACATGACCCCCTCATCCCTGATCTCCACCTCCATTCCACTCTCAGCAAGCTTCACCGCTCCATTATCACACATTATCACACAAGTTCATGATGTATCGGACCACATTCACCCGCCCACCTTCTCCGCTCACTTGCTACCCTTTCTGCTGCTGTATATTCTTGTCATTCATTTTCTTTTAAGTGATGTTAATTGTTCAAAGGGTTTTCATATGATATTTCATATATTCATACATATGAGAGCATTTAAAATAAAACTCCAGCTAGGCAATCAAGAGAAAGGTCTCCATCTTATGGAGGTTCTGTAACCTTTCCCACGACCTTGAGCAATCTCATATACAAGCTCCTGGGCACCACATCACCCTGGCCTTGGCCTTGAGCAGTCCAGAATATGGGCTCCTTGACATCACATCAGGGTCCTTTGCCCCTGGGCTTGCACCTGAACAACAGAATAATTTGGACCCCAGAGATGTCAGTCTGAATGAACATCCAATCAGAAGGACTAAAGGACTCATGGGGTCCTGTGCAGGTTGTGTGGAGTCTCTGATTGTGTCTGGCGACTGATGTGGCCCATAGGCTGTCCAATGATCTTGAGAGTCACAGCTCTCTCCTAGAAACACCATCTTATTAACCCTTGCAAAATGAACCCCAGACAGTGCCCTTTCCTGGGACCCCTCCTGGGCTGCAGGAGCTTTGCTTGTTTTCTTCAGGACAGTTGTTGGTTTACTTCTCCCTGGGTGTCTGTGGACTCATTCTTTAAGAGACAAAAGAACTGCTGCAGGTGTGGCAGTTTCTGGTTTCTCATATATGGAATGCTAATCAGATGGCCCTCACTCACTCTTACTTCTTGTGTTTTACGGTTACACCCAGTGAATATTCTTTTTGCTTCCCAGCACTATCTGGGCTTCTGTGTTAATGACACGATGTTAGTAGTTAAGCCAAAAATAAAATTCTTTGAACTTAAGGTGTCTCTACATAGCTTTTGCCCAAGGAAATATTTTGAAACTGAAAAGCTGCCTGAAAGCATTTCTACTGACAATCCCTTTTCTAGTTTAAGGGCGAGATATGTTTTTAACATTCAGCGTCCTAATGCCTTTAAAACATCTTTTTTCATCCTCAACAAGGAAAACACATTTTAGAAATGACTGTTAGTGGAACAAATATTTCCTCCACAAACATATCAAATTCTCTCACAGAACCAAATATTTTGCTTCGCAAGTCTTTTCAGATTTGTCTTATTTCAACTCTATTCTTTCTTAAATGATTTTTGCAAATGAAGAGCTCTTATTGAGCAATTTAGATACAGTTGGCAGTTTGGCACTTAGGCAGCATCATCTTTGGGCTGAGTGCAACTGCAGGTAGTGGCTGAGAGAGAAGGGTAAACACTATGGTCATTGGCTTTAAGGAACAGAACATCTACTGGGGAGACACAATTAAAATCAAGCAATAAATCCAGTGTAATTTATTAAGTAATAGCCATTAACTAATCAATTAATTAATCAACAGATGCTTCCATGTGGCTCAGGAATTACCTCAGGTATATTATTTATCTTTAAAAAGTGACATAAAAATGATTACAAGTTCTCAAACTTGGTATTCAGTTTCTGAGTGCTGGGCACTGATGGCTCATGCCTGTAATCCTACTACTCAGGAGGCTGAGATCTGATAGCCCAGAAAGGAGAGTCTGTCAGAGTCTTATCTTCTTCAATTACCCAGCCAAAGGCTGAAAGTGGAGCTCTTGTTCAAATGGCAGAATACCAGCCTTGAGTGAAAATGCTAAGGGCCTAGACCCCGAGTTCAAGTCCCAGTATGGTCACACACACACACACACACACACACACACACGCACACACACACACACACACACACACACACACACACACACACACACACTGAGATTTCTGTGTGTTAACAAAAGCACTTGGGCTTGAAGTAAAGAAAACAGACATTACATAGAGGAAAATCATTATAGGAAAACGTGTGGAGCCTGTAAAGCATTGGTCAGTGGGCTTCTGAGACTGTGGCAGAAGCACATTTTGTCAGTGGGCATGGAGGAGAGAGGATAACTAGAGTAAGTTGATAAAGATCAGGTCCTGGAGGACTGAGTAGCCTCCACGAGGAAGCTCAGAAGTCAAGGGCTAACACTGTGCCTTAATATTCACCTGAAGCTCGGAAGCCTACTAATTCAGTGATAATAAATTTTATCTTTTTGCTACCTTAGTAATCCTTGAATGAGACTATCTGGTAAGTTTTCAATGGGCTGGAAAAAGAAGGTTCAGCAAATTATATGCAGTCATATATTGGTGCTTAGGTGCAAAATGACTCACTGATAAAAAGTTCAAGCTAAAGTGGGTCAAGCTTCAATGCAAACCACATTCTGGTTTCTCGGTATTATGGTACCGTGGCAAGGAGATTTCTTAGTGAGACATGATTCCATAACACCTTTGATTTAGACTGACTAGCAAGAAGCCTTTTGAACAGTAGAGTATAGGATAGATGAGTTTCTATCATGGTTAAATGATATGGATATTGAAACTTATAGAGCTTAACGACACTGGGAACTGACCTAATAGCTATAGTTTCTTCTGTGTCCAAGCCCAGACCTGTGTGGCCCAGGACAGCAACCTTTACTTAATTGATGTGTGATTCATCTGAGTTTGGATGTACTCAAAGATGAGTCAAAATAATGTACTACAGTTCATGAGTCACTGATGTAATGCAAAAGCTCCAGATTTTGGTCAGATTTTCAGTATTTCAATATGAAGCGTAAACCTTAGCAGAAACCATTTGAGTTTCTGGGCCTAAGTTTCAAACTGAGTGTACTGAATAAAACAATGTCTTTAAGACTCTTACCATTGTAACTTTATGTGAATCAGTCATCTACATTTAGCAATTTGTCACTCCTCTGGTCAATTATTTGTCAGTAAGATTCACATACTATTTCTGGGTCATAGCCATCAAATATTAACTCTGAGACTTTTGGGTGTTCTTTTTGTGTACCAAGAAATGCAAGCATTGTAGACCCAGAAAAGCAGGTACAAAGGCCCACACATGGGGGCAAGTTTGGCATGTTTGAGCACCAGAGAAAGGTCGGTGAGCTTAGAGCTCACAGACTGTATAACAAGTATTCAGAATAAGGTTGTAAACACGTAGTATCTCAGTTACAAATAGCTATCTAATATGAATATATCAATCTGTTTAGTATTCATTAAATTACAATACCATTGAAAGATTATGAAAGGCAATGTGACTATGGTAATAGTATCTAAAGGTTCCATACCCAAATGTAGATGAAAAATACACGAAAACATTTCCAGAAAGCTTCTAAAGGCAAAAATTAAAATGACGAAGTGGCAACCATTGTACTGACGTGCTAAGAAGATGTACCCAGCTGCCGCTGCTACCCTTTCATACACATCCCACATTTCTCTTTAGCTTGCATGCCTGGAGCAAGATTACCTCAAATCTTGTTTGTGTTCTGTATGGTTAGATCTATAATGGTGGCATCTGACAGCTTATGTGTACTTGTTCTTGTCACTATTCCTTAGTAGGAAAGTATAACGATTTGCATAGCATTTACATTGTATTTCAAATTATAGACAATCTAAAGCCTATGAGATAATATATGAGATTATGTGTCAATATTATTATATATAAGGATCCTAAGTATCCATCGATTCTGTATTTGTGAAATCCTATCTACAATTTCCTACAGATAATGAGGAAACTCTGGCAACTCTATTTCATTTCTTGGTAATGGTAATTCAACGCTGGTTCTATTGAATATCATGATGATTGACAAATGTTATAGATAGTTGTTTTACCATCCTGAGTCCTGGAATTATGTTCCAGTTGAACCACGATGCACATATAGAATGAATGAGAATTAGCCTTATTTGCCTAAGATAGCTGTTCTAAGCTAGTGAGACAATTGATTTATGTGTTACTGAAGCTGTACTTAGACTATTCTGATGGAGAGAAAAAAAATTAAGACAAAAGAGGCTGCAGTTCTCATGGTTGCTATAGCACAGTGGGAAACAATAGATCTGATCTTACCTGAGCTAGAACAAGCAGATAAGATGATTCTGAATGAAGAAGGAAGGAGTTGATGGGGAGAAGGAATTCGAATTTCAGACCCAGTGGTAACTGGAATGTCTCTAGATATTAGAATTGAGATGAATTTGACAAATGGAGTCAGTCATTTGTGGCCTTTGGGATAAACATTCTGGCATCATATACAGAAAGTGCCAAGGCCCTCAGGTGGAACAATATTAGTATGCTTGAAGATTAGGAGGAATCTTTAATCTCTGTATAGGACTACAGAGCAATTGGGAAGTTGGGCAATGAACTTATTCTGTCCTGGGAGGGGGGTCACATTAGATTACATTGGAATATTTATATGATTTCAGGTATCAGGGCTGATAACAGGTCTCAATATTTTTTCTTTTATTGTGTAACCTGGCAGGCGAGTCAGCTTTCTTTACTGTTGCAAACAACCGAGATACGCAGTTTGAAAACTGAAAAAGCTTACTTTGGTGCACAGGTTTGAAGCTTCATTCTTGATGAGTGGGCGTTGTTGCTTTGAGCCTGTGATAGCATAGCACATTCTCGCAGGAGCATGTGGAGGAGGAGACCCATCCAACGCTTGGCCAGGTATACAAAATAGAAGATAGAAGAGAGCAGAGGTCCACTATTCCCTTTCAACGACTCCTCAATGAAATAACACTTTCTGTTAGGGCCTGGGTGCTGTCCTTGAGCTTCTTTTGCTCAAGGCTAACTTTCTACCTCTTGAGCCACTGGGCCACTTCCAGCTATTTCTGAGTAGTTTAT
Organism: Dipodomys spectabilis; assembly: GCF_019054845.1. NCBI lineage: Eukaryota > Metazoa > Chordata > Mammalia > Rodentia > Heteromyidae > Dipodomys > Dipodomys spectabilis. Next base: position 8,566,380 of record NW_024870918.1, on the reverse strand, counting down.
TGAAGATAAGATTCACATAGATTTTCCTGCCTGGGCTGGCTTTGAACTGTGATCCTAACAGTTCAGCCTCCTGAGTAGCTAGGATTATAGGGATGAATCACTACCTTCATGGTTTGCACTTACATTTTAAGCTTAATTTCTTTTTACAAAAGTTAAACTCCACCTTAATATATTCCCATATACGAAAATCTCACTGATCACTCTATTATATGTAATACAATGACAATATATTTAAGAGGTTAAGGTGAGCCAGGCACTGATGGTTCACAACTGTGATCCTAGTTAACTCAGGAGGCTAAAATCCCTAGACCAGGGTTCTAAGTCAGCCTAGCCAGAAAAGCTCATGGAACTCTATTGCCAATTAATCAGCAAAAACTGGACTATATGCATGGCTCAAGAAGTAGAGGACCAGACATAAGCAAAAAAGCCGAAATGAGAACACGAACCCATGATTTCAAACCTTGGTACTGACTACTTCACACACAAACTAAATTACAAAAGCAGAAAAACAAAAAACATCCCCCTGACTTTAAGAAAATTTTTCTGGAGTAAAAGTAGCAAAACAACAGAGTACAAACTCCAGTCTTATTCTATTGCCTCCATTTCTAGAAACATCCCAAAAGAAGCAAGAACTCTGTGCACCAACTTCATAGAAAAAGGTCAGGTTTTATTATAAACCAAGGTAATGTTGCATCAATAAAAAAGGAAAATTCAAGGCATTCAGAATTACAGTAGTGTTACTTGCCCTCATCTTCTCCTTTGTATGGTTGAAGTCTGGAGAGAACAAGCTGGCATTCCTATTGGACATCTGTAGAGGAAACAGACTTCATTTGCAAAGTGTTGGGTGTGTTTGTTGAAATCTATGTGGGACCTGTCTGGAAGATGGCATCAGGGTACTCCTGTTTTGATATAATTTAGGATGAAAAGGTTCTGGGCATTATTCAGAAAACCAAATTAAAATGACTGCAAATACTTCAAGACACATATTATGGTTGAAACATACAATTGATCATCTAATGTCTGAGAACAAAAGCTATGAAAAGTTTCTTTAGAAAATGAGGTGATTTAAGCCAGGCACCAGTGGCTCATGCTTGTAATTCTAGCTATACAGGGGACTGAGATCTGAGAAATGTGGTTCAAAGCCAACCCAGGCAGGAAAGTCCCTGAGACTCTTATCTCCAATTAATCACCAGAAAACCAGAAGTGGTGCTGTGGCTCAAGTGGTAGAACACTTGCCTTGAGCTGAAGAGCTGAGGGACAGTGGCCAGGCCCAGAGTTCAAGCCCCATGACTGACCAAAAAAAAAGAAAGAAAGAAAATTAGGTGATTTAGATGCAGAGTGAATACAGAATATTTTTGGGAAGACATGCATATGACCAGGTAAAATAAATGTTTAGAAAAGACATGAGAAGACCCTGAACATTCATGTTGAGTTTGTCCTTAAGCTAAACTCAAGCCAGGTTATGTTGTAAAAGATTTTGAGAGCTCAGAGCCAATATATAAAGATGGAAGAAAGTTCTATTGTTTGCTTCTTAAAGTTCCTAATATTTAAACAACCTGGGTCAAAACAGTAGGTTAAGAACAGAAGCTGAATAACGGAGACTTCAAGAAAGCATGACTTGGCAAACAAGTTGCCAGAATGGGCTACTTCAACCTTCCACAAGCACAGCCGAAAAGTAATGCAAAGATTTAAGAAAAAAAAGGTATGTAAGCAAAAACGTGAGAAAGAAAGAATGAAGGAGAGAGAGAAAGGGAGGAAGATAAAACAGAAGGAAGAAAGGAGAGAGGGAAGGAGAAAGAGAAAGAGGGAAAAAAGAGGAAAGAGAAGGGGGGGGCAGAAACAATATAAGAAAGGGAAGAAAGGAAAGACATGCTGAGCAAAGCGTAAAGTCTAATTTCCAGAGTTACAGCCTTATACTATTTAAATGTCCAACTTCCATAAACGACTCACTGAGCATGCATAGAAACAAGAAAGAATAGCCCACTCAAAAGAACAAAGTAAATGGAAAGAAATCCTTCTACAAGGAGCTCAGAAATAAGACTAACAAAGATGGTTTTTTTTTTTTTTGTAATGCACTCCTTTAAATATAATTAGCATGATGGAGGAAACCAGAGTCAATTTAGGAAAAACATAGGAAATGATTTAAGAACAAAACAAGGGTATCAATGAAGAGACAGAAATCCTGAAAAGGGATGAAATGCAATACAAAAATGACAGAAGGAGAATGAAGAGAAAGGATCAGCAAGTAGGTTTGAAGAAACAATAGCTGATGACCTCTGCAAATTGTTAAAATACATAAATCTCTACATCCAAGTAGCTCAATGGATTTCTAATAGAATTAAGCCAAGGAAATCCTATACTGAGACATATAACTGGAATATTATTCAGTGCTAAAAAGGAAGGAAATTCTGTTGCATAGAAAGATAGGTGAACTAACATGTTAAATGTGATAGCACTCATTAAATATAACAGTAATTTGTTAGGAGTGTGTATCTCAATGAAGAAGGTGAACGTTTATTTTTCTAAAGAAATGTATGTATGTATGAATGAAGATATTTTATCTCTAGAGGGGGTTTGGAATCAAATTTATTTTGGTTTTACCTTTTATCTAAAAGCAGATGCTGGGGAAACTTGTTTGCATAAATGGAAGACGGAACAAGGTTTTTCACAGTAGTGTCACATAACCCCTTGACTGATGCTGACAATGAATAGCAATCACCTGGACCTGTTGTTCTCAGACTAAAGTCCTTGGTTTGAATTGCCTCTGGATATATTTTCCCGATAGAGCAATGTTTAAAAATCACACTGTTCCATTTGTAAAGCAGAGCAAGTCACTATTAAAGAAGAGATTTAAGAGAAGGGTCCGCAGCGTACTTCAGTCCCATGGAACACCTTTTTGACACTCCATGGTTATAAACACTTTTCTGATCCTGATTTATAGTAAAAAAAAAAAAAAACATTAGACTGCACTCCACATTTGCCATTCAGGCTAAACTCTATTACTGGAAAGCGAAAGAGACAAAGAATTGGATGTTTCAGTAAAATTAACTGCTTCCGTACCATTTTCATCTAGGGTTAATCCATTTCTAATACAAGGTTTCAAGAGAAAGAACATTTAGGCAAGAGAATGAAGAACAGAGAAACTGCAGTCAGAAGTTCTCCAGGAAACCTTTTGTGCAATTTCATGTCCTTTCTCATTTTTTTCTCTGTAACTTTGTGTGCTTTTCTGTACTTCTTGTTTTGTTTAGTGATTCAGGCCCACAAGTCAACTACAAGAAGATATTCATTGAATAATTTTGCCCTGAACTAAAAGCTTCTTTAATAATAAAAAATGCATTTAATAAGGAATGCTGAGGTCAGAGAGACAAGCAAAGATCATTTCTAAATTTCTACAAAATCTCTGGTTTAAGCCCTTTTAAAACCTCACAGAGGAAATAACATTCTGCTTGTAGGAAGAAAAGAACAGAGAGACATTTCTTGTGCTAGAGAGCTTCTTTGATCATCAGGAAGCCCTAGCTTGTAAAACAATTTTGGCTTGTTAGTGAGAATACTTGCTTTGTAAATTAAACAAAATGGAAGTTAAACTGCTTATGCAAACTTACACAGTGCTTGAATGATCAGATGTTAAGGACATCCAGGAATTAGGGACATTTTGTCTACATAAAACGAAGCACTACAAGTAGACCCATATAAAGTTTCATGCCTATGTTCTCTCTGGTTAGACTCCAGTCCTTTGTAGCATGCTCCCTGGCAGGCATATCCTGTAAAAATATGATTTAGATCTTTTGATTTAATCTTATTTTGGAAAAAATAATATGCCAACTTCCAGGGGTTTTCCTTAGTATCAAAATAGATTACAAATTCCTCATAATAAGTAGATATGTTTATTACATTAAGTTCACCTTAGCTCCCAGCTTGCTGTCTGCATTCCAGCCATGACTTTACATTCCATTATCTTCTTCCTTAAGTAGGCGGAACTCAAGCTTGATATAAACCTTTCACACACTATAACCTGAGCCTGCTGTGTTAGTTTTGTGACTGATCGGATTTATTTTGGTTTATAGTTTCAGAGGTCTCAGTCTACGATTGGCTGCCTCCAATCGGGCTTGGTGGAAGAGAATGGTAGAGAAGAGTCTTACTCAATTCATGGAGGATGGCAGCCTTCAAGAATGGAGAAAGAGAGACAGAGAGAGGAGAGAGAGACTGAGACAGAGAGAAAGAGACAGAGACAGACAGACAGAGACAGACAGAGAGGGAGGAGTGGAGGAAGAGGGAAATGGAGAAAGTGAGAGAGAGATTAAGACAGAGATTAAGGTAACTTCAATGGAAGAGGAGGAACAAGAGGAAGAATGAGTAGAAGGAAGAAGAAGAGGAGGAAGAAGAGAGCTCAGAAAAACGGGGAGAGAAAGTAGGAGAAGGGACATGAAAATCTTGGAAGAAGTGTTGGACCAAGAGCAATTTCATAAATATAGAAAATGATGTACTATTAGGTTTCTATGGAGATCTTGTTTTGGAAACAAAATAGAAAACAATTATCTGTGGATAAAAATTTTCCTACAAAATACATATGACAGTTATTCTTAAGGCTTTTTTTTTATAATTTTCAGTTTTATGAATATTGTTTCAATCTGTTTTAGGACGATTTTGTGATTTTAAGTCAGTGGTTGATGTTTTCAAATGCCAGGGACTATCTTTTTTTTAATTTTCTTTTTTTATTGTTATTATAAAGGTGATACACAGAAGGGTTACGCTTAGTAAGTCAGGTAAAGAGTACATTTCTTTTTGGATGATGTCACCTCTTCCCTTAGTCTCTCCCATTTTTTCCCATCCGGGGAAATTTTTTTCCCCTCCCAACCCACAAGTTCAATAGTTCATGTTCAACACAGTGCTAATGAGGACCACTGCTGCATTTGTTCACCCTTTGTCCCTCATTTCTGTGTCCCACCCTTATCTGCCCAAAGACAGATAAACAAGACAAAAAGAAAAGAAAACAAAAGGAAGAACAAAGAAAAACCTTCCTGTTTCCGTTTCCTGGAGTTCATTTTAATAAATATTATATGATCAGAGGCACATCGGCATTGCACTTCTGGCTTCCAGGAACTGTCTTGTTTTGACCTTCCAAGAAGAAACATTTTCTCTTTTAACCCAATGGAACTAACCTCACATTGATAACCTTCCAGACCTCTTTGCTTAACCTTTACATTTCAGTGGAGATACATGTCCATTAGCTGTAAGGGTTCCTTGAGGATCTCCAAGTTGAAATAGCCAGGACTCAAAAAACTCAGGCCAGTTGAAATAATCATTTTTGCTTGTCTTTGTTAGTTCTAAAGAAAATAACGATCCTATCTAGCAGATTATTAATGTAACATTGAATTCATAAGTGGAAATAGTCATAATAAAGTTATCCTTACAGTTTAACTTTCTTTTGGTTTCAGGGTTTGTTTTTTGTTTTAGCTATAGTCATTGAGTTTCCAAAGGCCTCCTATTCTTTTCTTCCCTTTAAATACTAAAAAGGATGTTTGTTCTGGGATAAGACTGTGTCTGCATCATTTTTAGTTGCTTGGTTCTGGAGCAAGTAAATTTCATCACTATGTCAACTGCTAATGTATTGCTAGTGACTGGAACAAAGCACTTAGAAAGCAAAATCTGAGGCTATGCTTGACATCAGTGTGGAAAATGTCCTTGTTTGATTAGCAATGCCTGTCATGGGCAAGAGGGGGAAGAACAGCTGTGTGATCATTTTCCATTCAAGTTTTTATGCTCAAGTAGATGCATAAAGCCGTGGGGCACATGCTAAATGTTTACAAGCGAGATAAACAAATAAACTTCAGTTCTATTAAGATCTTCCAAAGTTTTCTACCACTTAGTCCTGAAGTTCCTTTGAAAATTGGTCAGATAAAATTTGTTGTGGTCCTATTCCAAATTGAAGTTTGCACAACTGTCAATTTTTACTATGTAGGTCTCACCTAAAGTTTGTGTTTCTCCTTAAATGGCATTTGTGTATATCTACCTATTTGAGTTAATAGTACTTGTGATCTAGCCACTTCAATTTTGTTATATCTATGTTCATGATTAGTTTTGGGAAAAGTTAAGAGATAGTCTAAATATGCTCCCTGTGGTGCTAAGCTTAGATGTTTACAGTCATTTTCTTCTCTTTCAAGTCTTCTCCCTCAGTATCAAAACCTGCTTTCAGTAAAGGGTTAGCTATTGTATGATGTGATCACAAGAATATATTAACCTTCATAGGAACATTAAAACATTGTTTTTTCTAATTTTAAGGTGAAACTATTTTCTTGAAGAAGAATCTGAAGGCATCTGAGAAAGAGATAAAATAACTTCCCAAAATTTATCATCTTGTCCCACAAGTTTATGCTCATTCCTCTGTTACATGTCATTTACAATTTTTAATTTTAAACTCTGTAGTCTTCCATAATTAAGGTATTATCCGCTCCTTTCTTTACAGAGTATTTATATAAAACAACTACTAACAGAACATCAAGAAGATAACATTCAGAAAGAAATATATGATTTAAAAGTGCTTTCCTTTTTTGTTAATTAATACCAGAATGTAAAGATTTATTAACTTTTTCTATCTTTCTAAAGATTGCCCAAAATAAAAACCATAAGTCTACTTTATTTTAAGCAATATTAGCCTGAAACACTCATATATATATGAGTGCATATACATATATGTGTATATATATATATATATATATATATACATATGAACTATGCTAGACAATAAATGACAGGTTGTTGGGATTTGTCCTTATGCTTGTCTGAGTCTCCTGTATTTTTTCCTTTATCACTCTCCTGTGGAAGTGCCACTTATTACTGTATCCAATCTTGAATATTTGTTGTAGTAAGAACTTGAGGAACATGACCCTTTGAAACTAGTCAATAAATTTAGATCTATTCTTCCCAACCATGTGTCTTACAAAGACTGAGGACAAGCAGCCAAAGTGATTAATTCGAATTTCTTCCTGTTTATCTGTCTGCACTTTTCTGTGTGTCTGTGTATGTGAACATGGTGTATGTTTCTAGCAGAAAATATGCCTTCAAAATATGGTTAAAAGGAAAGGAATCAAACAATAAATCTGTAACTCTGCAGTGGTCTCTTGAGTAATTGAGAATAGGGCCCATGAATGCTTATAAGCACATGCCATTAATCTGTTCTGTATTTCATTTGTAATAGCAGTTTATAAGCTGCTTGAAGGAAAAATAAATTATTTATAACTTCCTACTGCTTGCTGCTCTGATATACATACCATGAAAGTTAGCAAATATTTTTCTGAAGGAATAAAGCAAGCTGTCTATCAAGTTTTGTGGTACTTTCCCATAACATAGTTTTGTCACTGGAGAATATCTACCCACTGGGGACTCCATTTCCCATCTTGTGTTGAATCTTAGGGTGGCCTTCTGACTCTTTCTCATCCTACAATATGAGTCAGGGGGTCATGGATGGTTGTGCTCACTCTAGTCTCTTCCTGAGAAGTGAGCATTCAGAGGACACAGAGAGATTTAGATCCAGGAGCCCAAGTCCCTTGCTTATCATCAGAATCACAAAATGGAAAAAAAATACATCTCTATGGAATTACCATATTGAAAAGTTGTAGTTTTTTTTTTTTTTTTTTTTTTTTTTGCAGTAGTTAGCAATTGCCTAACAGCTTGTCTATCATTCGTATGTCCCAGAATTACCCTGACTGGAGTTGAGTCAGATCAAGTCTAACTCATTAAGTCTTTTCTACTCCCAAGTTTGAATACTATTCTTACCTCACATTTCAATTTCTTATATTTTAACTATCCAAATTATAATACCTCAGTGTTAATCAATGTAGATTAATTTACCTTTTAGAAAAATCAAGATAGATTAAAGTAAAGCCATCACAATATTCTACTGTTCTTGTCCAGGCCTTCTTTGTATAGTTGCTGGCAGTGATTATACCTGATAGGTAGGTTCCTAATAACTTGATGGCCTGACAGAATAGCTAGCATCCTGCTGTGTGAATTAGAGACATTATTGTCTCTGCTTTTCCTTAGGTACTTTCTGTGGGAAGAAAGCCATGATGCTTATAAAAATGCCTGAATAAGATCCAGAAGAAAACAAAATATTCCAAACAGAAGTTTTTGTTTAGATGTGAAAAGGACTAAAAATCAAAGAGTAAATTACTTCAAATTGGTATCTTTCAACTATAGTTTCACTAAGTTGTTGTTCGGAGCATTGTATGTCATATTTTTCAAACATGTTTTTTCCTTATAATGGGAAAATAACGGTCATTTGGTCTTTTCCCAAATCTGAGTTGCTCAGTGCCCGGACACAATTGTCTACCACCGTGTCAGATGCTGGAAAACCCAGAATGAAAACTCTGTCTTTACACTCTGTATTTCTTTGCTGTTGCAAGTAATTGCTGTCCTCCAAATCCGCTAGAACAAATTTTATAATACCTTGAACATTTAAACAAATGTCAAATTATGCCTTGTGTATCCCCAAATGTTTTAATTTTGTAAAAAAAATAAAAATGGCAGGACCTTGGGAATTTGTTTGGAGGTTCTAGCCGAGGAGCAGAGCTACTTGTGTAGCCTTGACCAAAGACAGGTCCTGCTCTATCCGGGATGGTGGTCCTCTTCGAGTGAGCCTGCAGCTTTGGGAAGGTAGCACATGGAGCGGTGAGGGAGGAAGAGGACATTTGCCTAGCGACCAGATCAGCCCAATCAACCCCGGCGATCAGCGGGGTGACAGATGCTGCAGTCCATAATGGAGGGGGTAGAATGCTCCACAAGAAATGTACTCATTACCTTACTCATGCAACTGCAACCCTTCTGTGCTGTGCAGAATACAATACAATACAATAAACTTCTTAAAAAATTACAGAAAAAGAGTTTAAACAATTTATTGACCATCAAATACCGATTACCAGCAGAAACAATGTGAATAAAACATTAACCTAGGAGTTAACTATATTATTATTATTGCTCACTTTTATTTTTCTTTGAATATTTTATCTTATGACTGTCACTTTTATTCATCACTGTATGCATACGAGAGATAGAGATGAGTACCTGGAACTTATTCGTGAAATCACCTGGAGAAAGCTATCTCCTCTTTCTGAATTAGTTTTCTCACTCATAAAAGATTGGTTTAGAAATAACGCGTATAAGTAATGCCTGGCATATGTGAAGTGCTCCATCAGAACCCTAGCCAGTCCTTTAAAAAGCCTGAAATTACATATGTACGTCTTGTCACGTGGGAGTTGCTTCAGTTACATTTCAGGATATTTTCTTATGTTTTCGAATTTAAAAAGGATGGGATGTTAGTATCATCAAGCTCTTGTGACAATGACACAAAATAGCTCCAAAGATAGTTACTGGAAACACTCGATTTATTCTCATATTCGTCAGTTGGTAGACTGAATTTCAGACTGTTTCTGGGCACATCCAATTTAGATGACAAGGAAAGGGACCTTGGTTATAATCTAGGCATTGGGTTCAAGTCTGCTCAATGTGTGTCTTGAGCTCAATGGATCCCAGTTAGCAGGCCAAACATCCACCACCACGACATCTTTTCATGGTAGATCACTAGGAAGAAAAAACCAGCCACACCACGAGGGCACAGCTGCTGATGTTGTATTCAAAGCATGTGATAATGTCAAGTGGTGAAAGAGTACTCGCAACAGGTTAGGAGGTGAGCAAATGTGTGTCACTGTATTTCAGAGCCTTAGAGAACAGTTGGAAGTGTGAACGCATAACCGAAAGAGAAGACTCCAACAGAGGGTGCTGCTAGGCTTTAGTCATGGTGCTGAAGTGATTGAATAAGACAGGAAATGAAGAGAAAATGAGGAAAGGGGAAAGGACAAGGCAGTTCTGAAGATCGAAAAAACCACAGCAACACTAGAGAGAGAATCCTCAGAGGAAGAGTTTCTTAAAAGTATTAGTTTTGAAACATGACATTTAGCTATGACAGCAAATAGATGCAGGTGGAGTATTTATTAAAACAGACTGTGTTTAGTATTCAGGTTTATTCAAGTATAAGGTAGTTACTCTTGTATCATCTTTGCAAAACACATATTCAAGCAATAAAGCATACAATTGATTGAAAGAAAGGTTAGGATTAGCTGGGATGAACTCAACTGTTTGCACAAACTGTTAAAAGTATTTGCTTACATTTATGTACGTAATGCAAATATGTTTCTATATGATAATTTCATTAATTATTTAGAATGCTCATCCTTTAGTAAATTGCTGTTAGTTCATTACTGTGCATAGTGAAAACTTCTATCATTTTTCTTAATAAATTTTACTGGTGGCTCATGCCTGTAATCCCAGTTACTCAGAAAGTTGAGATCTGAGGATTATAAGTCAGATTCAGGCCAAGTGGGAAAATCTGTGAACCCCTAATCTCTAATTAATCAGAAAAATGCCAGAAATGAGAGCTCTATCCTTGATTGATAAAAACAAAGCAAGATAGCTTGAAGCCCTGAGTTCTGGCCCCAGCACTGGTACATACATGCACACAGACACACGCACACAGACACAACGTGTTTTAGTTTTAATATTGCACATAATTAATATTTTTAAAATGCTTATTAAAACTCTTCATAACCTCAGATCTTTTTTCTCCCAAATAGACTGGATCAATGTAATTTGTAAGGAAAAAACGTACAGTTAAATTTATGTAAGTGTTTGATTGATAAAGTGTCTAGGTGTTGAAAATACAAATGTTAATTAAAAATGCGTTTTCTCCCTGAAGAAACTCAGAAGAAAACAAATAACACATGCATTTTGATACAATACATTGGATGCTGTCATGGGAAATTGCACAAAAGAGACAGTCATTTGCAGTACTCAGCAAATACAGGGAAGTACCCAGTGTGGGGTAGTTTGGGAGGAGACGGAGGCTAGGAGAAAGGCAGGCAAGGCAGTCCCAGCAGAATAGTGTGTAAAGGCAGTGTGACCTGACAGAACGGTGACTTGGAAGTGACAAACTCGGATGGTTGGAACCTGCTCTGCAGGGAAGTGTTCGCAGAGGTGATTGATCACTCATGGCGTAGTGAGGATTCTCAACACATTCACCGGTCTGTCCACCTTTGCCATTCATTGCCTCTCTCGGATTCTCAGTCAGCCTGCACCTGCAGTCACACAGAAATTCCGAGAAGTTTCGGCTGGGAGTGTGTGCAGAACATACGCATAAGGAATTCTGGGGACAGCCACTTGTGGCCATAGCCAGAAAACATCAGCAGAGGAAGTCAGTCTTCAGAGAGCACATGAAACAGATACAGTGAAAAGCAAGCCCAGAAAACCCAGAAGAAAGACATCGGATGCATCGTCTGCTTCCCAGACCCTCATGCTGTGGCTTGTGGACCTCGACACCCTGAGAGTCATCTCACCCTTTCTCCAATCCAACTGACCTTCTGAAGTAGATTTCAAGCTTTCGCATTTGATAGAGAAGTGGTCAGACAATAGTTGCATGCAATAACTTGTAGTTAATAATACAATTATAGAATTAAATATCTTATGCTAAATATTAACATTAATTTATATTACAATTGATTTATACAAATATATAAAGCCTGTATAAATCTGATTTTAAGTTTATATTAAATATTATTAAGTATTTATAGGTATTAAAATAGCAATAATTCAAATATTTCATAATTATTTGTGTAATAGTTTTAATATTTTAATAATAATTGTATTATCAAATAATTAAATGTTATTTTACTGCTACTAAGATTATTATTAAATCATTACATTAGTAATAATAATAGCAATAATAATAAAACACTGAGTGCTTATAGTGCTTACTGGGTAAAAAAACATCATATGAGCATACTGTACAGGTATTAAACCAATTCTTCCCCTACATCCTGGTAATTTAGCTATGATTAAGTAAACCATGGTTACAGTTAAGTAAATCCAACTTAAAACTCATATGCAATCAATAACCCTGGCTATTCAATTAAATGAATATATCAGTCTTGAAGGCTTGTGAGCGTCAGAACAGGCAATGAGAAGGTTCTGGAAGCAGGCAAGATGTGGCATTCGGGAGTGGTGGTGAGGGTGGCGAGAGTGAGCTCTTTAAGCAGTAGAATGAACAGGGAGGTCGAGGTGAGAAGGAGGAGCGTTGAGGATTTCTTCAGGCAGGTAGAGTGGGCGTGGGGGCAAAGGAGGGAAGGAAAGCTCACTTCGGTGGAGGCTGGAGAGGCTCGGGTGCAATTCAGCCTTTACACAATCGTCCTGGGACTAAGGCTGAGCCCCCCACAGCCACCTGCTCCTCTCTCCTTCAGTTCCCACTGCCTGCTCTCCCTCAACGTTAGACTTCTGCCTTTGGGAAGATTATCGGTTATCTACCTAGACTGATCATTTGGCGATTCATTCTTTTCTGTTTGTTTATCCATCCAGCCAGCTATGATTGTCATCTAGCATCTCCAAAATGTACCATCTCCTCTCCCTTAGATATCATTTTGACCTTTGAAAATCAGCAAACAGGGCACCCTCCATCCTTTGGTTTGGTCATCCTTTATTGAGGCAAGGAAAATACTGTGGTAACTGAAGGGTAAAATCGACTAGTAAACACAAGCAACATAAAGAACTAAACAAAATAATAATAACAATAATAATAATAATAATAATATATTGTTTCAGTAGTCTTCTAATTGTTTCCAGCCTTTTCTCACTAAAAGTGCAACTGCGAACCATGCACCGGTGTCTCATGCCTGTAATCCTAGCTACTCAGGAGATCTGAGGATTGTGGATCAAAACCAGACCAGGCAGGAAAATCCAGGAGACTCTTATCTCCAATAACCACTAGAAAACTGGAAGGGGAGCTGTGTCTCAAAGTGGTAGAATTCTATCCTCATGAGAAAAATCTTGGGGACAGCACCCAGGACCTGAGTTCAAGCCTCATGACCAGCTCCAAAAAAGAGTGCAGCTGGGTGCCAGGATTATAGGCTCGTGCCTATAATCCTGACTACTTCCTTGGCTAAGATCTGTGAGGATCGAGGTTTAAAGCCAGTCTGGGTAGGAAAGACCAGAAAGACTTACTTCTAATTCAACACCAAAAAATCTGGAAGTGGATTTGTGTCTCAAGTTGTAGAGTGCTAGCCTATAGCATAAGTAAAGCTTAGGAACAGCACCTACGCTCTAAGTTCAAGCCCTGGGACTGGCACACACACACACACACACACACACACACACACACACACACACACACACACACACAATCGGTGTAGCTGTCTTTGAAAACCAGGAAACTGATGAAAGATTGAACCCTGATGACCCATCTGTCTTTCTTCCTGAAGCTCCATTCCTTGTGCTTTTCTCATTCTACTCTTTCTTAACTCATCTCTTAGCTCATACCTAGGACTTCCTTATCCTATGCTAGCCCTGAGAGGTAGCTTGCCTTTATCCCTTGACCCATTACCTTACCTTATGGTCTATTTAATATTTGCACTCTATTCTCTTATATCTTACCTCCTTCAAAATTCTGGCTTCTGTTCCATTATATACTACTATGTACCTAAATATTAAAAAAAAACCCTTACTATAAAGTTAGCTACCAATTTAGAGTACCAGTTCTTTTGGGTCTATATTGAGGATGTCTTGTGATTATCTAGCATGATATTTTGCTGAAAGTTTTAGATATGAAAGAGTGTATTGGTTAGCTTTCTGGAATGGTAACAAAAATGCCTAAGAATCAACTGTAAGTAGGGAAGGTTTGTGTTGGTTTAAATATGGACGTGTCAGTTCGTGAGGCATGGTTGATTGGCCATGCTTCTGGCCTTGTGATGGAGCAATTCATCATAGCAGAGAAGATAGCTCATCTCATGGGGAGTTGGAAGACAAAAGAAAGAAAATAAATAATCACGGTTCCAGTATCTCATGCAGAGATATGACCTTATTGATTTAAATTCCTTTTCCAAAGGCCCCACATCTTAAAGATCCTAATACCTTCCAGTAGCATTGTAGGTTCGCAACTAATCCTTTGGAGGACGTTTCCTACCCAAATGATACAAGGAGTTTTCAAATGGTTGTCCTAGCTGGTCCCGTATGCCTGTAATCCAACAGAGACTCCTTGTCTTTGTCCCTAACATTAGCTAATGGTATTTGTCCATCCTGATTTTCCCACGACTCTCTTTGTTGAGGAATGGACCACATCACACCCTCTAGGAAGCGTTTCAGTGCTAGGAAAACTGCGATATTTCTTTATGAACTTGTCGCTCGCTTCTTCATTGCAACATCACAAAAGCTACGTAAGGTACTTACATATTTTCCTCACTCAGGATTATTTCAATAGTCTCATAACATCTCTCCATCATTCTATAGCAATAGATTCGTTTTTCCTATTTTGCAAATGGAAAATACTTCAAATACTTTGTGTCTTCGTTTGACATTTCAATAGAGTTTACACGCCTCAGTCTATGTTTTCTTTTTTCCTAGCCGGGGTTTTATTTTTCTTGTTTTTCTTTTGATAACTCATGAATCACTTAAGTGTATAAAATATTGCAATCATTATTGTAAACACCTCTATGATTTTTTGCCCCCCTGAAATTTGGGATACTTACATGACTCAGTACAAATTTCTAGTTGATAAAACACAGATAAGCAATATTTTTCTATTAATCTATTTATTTCTCTCTATATTGCTTAGATTGAATTACAGAGTAGCTCTTAAAGACAAATTAATCTCCTTACAGGACAAGCGCTACTATTTATAAGAGTTATTACAGCACATGCAATAGAAAAAGACACTATAAAATAATGTGAAAATTACTCATCACTTTAGGAAGCCATTTTTTTCTAGTTGTTCTCACTGACAAAAACTATCCCCGCTTTGTCAGTTAGTATCATGTAGATGTGCTTTATAAATATAATGTATACCTACATTCTCCATGACTGTTAAGAGGTCTTTGATGCTTTTCTTCCTATGAAAGAACAACCTGGAGTTTTCTTCATTTCTTCCAAACTTCCCCGTCCCTCCCCAGGTTTTCAGGATGCTTTTTCTCCTCATCTTTAGCTTTATTGATGAGATTGTTTTACCTGCTGAGGGGTTTAGGGCATTTCTATTTATAACCCTCCTTGCCTGCTCTAAACTCCTGAGGGGTTCTGTTTGCTCATCACGGTTTCTGTTTCTTTCCTCCTTGTAAAGACTTCGGTGTAAATCTAGTGATGACCTTCAAAGCAGGCAAGTGGCTATTAACCAAGTTTGGTACTCGCTAGTATACATACTACCATCCATCATCTCTTTGTCCTTTTGTTACACAGATGCCAGCAATCCCAGCACTGACCTTTGATGTGACTTTTTCTCTATTCTGAGTGTATTTCTCATTTACAACAAAAATATGTAAGCATTTTATGCTTGACTATGGGTTGACTTAAAAAAATATTCTTAGGGTGGCATTGTGTTTCAAATGAGCATGGCTTTGAGCTCCAGGTCTCATTCTGTCTAGCAGCTTGCTAATGTAAATATCTGATCTGTGTCAACTATCCGTTCTTCCCTATTCTCTTTGGTATTGTTTATAAATCTCTAGAATTAAATATCACATACTAACCTGGAATAAAATTTTGGAATGTGTGATGATATTAAGATATAGCCACAAACAAGGATAGTTCTGTCACCAAGAGATGGATCCTAAGTCCTCTCTTCTAGAATCCGGATAGACTTGTGTTGCTTTTGACTTGTAGAGACCAGTGAAACTGTCACTGTATGGATACAAAGCCTGGATGTCTTTGTTTTGTGTTGCTGTAACAGATACCACAGACTGGGAGATTTATAAAGAAGAGAAGGTGATTTGGTTTATGGTTCTAGAGGTTGGCAAAGTCCAAGATACAGAGCCTTGTAATATACAAGCCTTGTAATGGCTGAGGGTGGAGGAGTAAGACAGGGAAATGTGTTAAACTCTTTCTTTTGTGAGGGACCAAGTACCATGGTGGTACCTTTCTCCCTTAACGATTTCCTTTGTTGATTCACTAAGGCAGAGTCCTCAGGATTGAATCACTTCTTCTGAATGATCTCACTTCTCTACATTGGAAGGACCATGCAAAGCAGGACCATGTGAACTTCAGAAGACACACTTCAGATCAGAGCCCAACTCACCAATGACCTTAGAGTCATTTTGTTTGATGGAACACTGATTTTTGGGGTTTTGAGCCACTGGACTGTATGTCTGACTCCCCTGATTGGAGGAAGCTAAAGTGGTGGAGAGTCATGCAGACCTTCTGGTTGGCTGAATCAGCTGAACTCTGTCTTTGATTGTATCCGTAACAGCCACCAAGCATGTGAGTGCAGAAGTCTTTGCATGATTCCATCTCTAGTCATGGAAGTGTTCCAGCTGATATACCAGACATTTTGGAGTAGGGACAAGCCATTTTCTGTGGGGCCTATCAAAACTTTGACCCATAAACTCTCACTCCAATAAGTTTCATGGAGGGTTTTTATTTATTTAAATATTGTCAGACTATTAAATCATAGTCAATCTTTTTTATTAACATAAATATACGGGAGAGTTTCATTATGATATTTCCATATATGCATATAAACACATTGTGGCATCTTATAATGATGAGATTAACTCTAAATGTCAGGTGTGACAAGGTTATTTAACTCCCAGGAGTTTTCATCTGTAGAAATAAATCAAACAGTAATGATTTCTTTGTTATTGGCCTTAAGAATTATAAGTGAAAATATATGTAATTATGTTTCAAGAATACTGCTCAATTCATTGTTTCTGTAATGTCTATGGACATAGGTATACAAATATTTTTGAGTCCTATTGTCAGATCATTTGTGCATAAGCCAAGAACTGGAATTGCTAACTCATATGGTAATTATATTTTCAAATTTTTGAAGAATAAACAGTTTTGCTCCATAGTGAGTACTTTGTTTTAATTTCCCACCAACAGTGTACAAGCATTCTCTCCATAGACTCCTCAATGTTTGCTACTTCTGATTTATTTGTTTTTTTTTTTTTTGATAGTAGCCTTCCTAAAGGTTATAAGTGGTAGCTCATTGTGGATTTGAACTTTCCTAATGATAGTGATATCCAGCATCTTCACATTGCTTTTGCCATTTGGTTATCTTCTTTGGAGAAATACAGCCTCAAGTTCATTGTCCATGTTAACTCGGATTAATGTTGCTGAATCCTTGGTATTCTTTCTATAACCTAGATATTAACTCTTTATCAGAGTTAATAGTTTCTTCATTTCTTTGGGTTGCTTGTAGAAAATAATTTTACATACTCTTACTTTGGTCAGAGTTAAGAGTTGAAAAAGTATCTTCATAAATATAAATCCTATAATAGAATTAATCATGAATTAGGAGTGGAACTCAAATCTTTAAATATGTCCTCATTCAGAGACTAACAAGGTAGATCATTTCATTGAGAGAATTAGATAAATAAAGTAACACTCCATACTAACACAACTTATATTTTTAGGGGTAAAGGAATAATCTTCATTCCTTGGGTAAAGAAGCACCAATTCTTAGTAAATATGGTACAGTGCAGTGTGTAATTGATACCTTGGTTGCAACTCACAGAGCCTATGTTAGTGACTTCTTCCCATCATGCCTTTCAAACTGTTGATGGGAAATTCCTGTAGTTACTGGTGTGTGTGTGTGTGTGTGTGTGTATGTGTGTTTGCATCAATGTAGTGCAGTTGTTATTGATCTAATTTTGGCTTCAGGTGCTGAAGTATAACTATCAGTTTTTCTTTTCTTTTAAGGAATATTGTTTAGTTTTTCTTGGTGTCTTGTAATCACACATATTGAAGTATGCTTTAATTAATTGCTTCACATTTCTCCTTCTACATGTCTATAAATCTCCATAATGCATTATTTTATCACATAGATTTTTTTTTGTCAGTCGTGTGGCTTGAACTCTGGGCCTGGGTGCTGTCCCTGTGCTCTTCAGCTCAAGGCAAGCACTCTACCACTTGAACCACGGTGCCACTTCTGGTTTTCTGGTGGTTTATTGGAGATAAGAGTCTCACAGACTTTCCTGCCTGGGCTGGCTTTGAACTGTGCTCCTCAGATCTTCTGATTAGCTAGAATTATAGGCATGAGCCACCAATGCCTGGATAGCACGTAGATTCGTTATACAAAGATTTATGATCAATTCAGATTCACTAGCTAGAAAATAATTTCCCTTTTGTTAAGTACGAATAAGCATGAGAATTTTATATAGGATTTTATCAAAATAACTGATATAGTTAGCAAAGAATTAAATATGATTCACCTAGGAAGAATCTTGTGAGATAATAGTGAATCAAATGAGTGTATGCATGTGGTAGCATTAGTTAATAAAAAACTGTAACCAGAATTTTAAAGTTTCTCCGAAGACTCAGTCTTGCTAGACCAATAGGTTTTGAATATTAAATGGATAGGGTGATTTTTAATATTTTGATTTAAATCTTTCAGGTATATAGTCCAATACTTAACAGGTTTTATTTAATTCCTTTCAGACTCAGAATCTCTGAATATACAAAATACTTTGATGATGCGTTAATTATACATTGATCTGGAGAAAGTGCTAGAAAGATATAAGGAACAGATATTTTTATTTTGCAGAGAAAGGAAATGGAAGCCAAGAAACCTGGATTCTGGATCTGCTTTGGTCAGTAATTATCTCTGTGATTGTGAGCAGGTCACTCACTCTTTCATACTTTCAAGCTGTCGTTTTTCTAATTAATCTAAGCCCATATAAGGCCCATTTAGCTTTCCAATGTATCAACAAAAAGCATGATAAAAGTGGATAGAAAATGCTTTGCCATTTAAATGCTGGCACACCCAAGCACCCTTAGGTGATCCTAAATCACCTCATGTCCATTGCCAGCTCCGTAAACTCACCCACTTTAAATAACAATATTCACACAGCACTTACTTGATTGGTTATTTATAAAGTTCACTCAGAGTCCATATATAATGCATCTATTGTGCAAACAGAATAGACAGAATGAATATATTATGGATCCTGTTCCCTATGGTCACAATTCTAAAGCAGATCTGCTTTATTCTGGCAGGGTATCAAGAAATGGTCAATCACACAAATAAACAAAAGTAAGTATCAATATGATAAATGAGAAGTGACAATATTTACTGAAGCTTAATGTGGGTATTCATTTCATCATGACAAGAAGATTGTGGCAATTCTAATCTTGTTATGAATGTCTAAATAATATTGAGAGGAAATTGACCAGAGTGGTGAGGGCTGAGAATCATTGGCAAGAATAGAAAGGATAAAATAATCAAAATGTGTACCCCATATTGGAGAAATATAGGGGTAACTGGGGACTACCTGTTAATAATGCCATTTAGATTTGATAGGTCAAACCGACAGAAGGTGGATGTTTGCAAATTCAATGTAAGCTTCACAGAAATAGAGTTTTGTCCAATATTCTAACAGTTTTAAGAGTCTAATAATAGATTGCATTGCCTTGTGGGACAGACCATGTTCCATAATGGGAGTTGCTCAAGCAGAGTTCAGATCAGTAGACAAA
This sequence comes from Dipodomys spectabilis, assembly GCF_019054845.1. NCBI lineage: Eukaryota > Metazoa > Chordata > Mammalia > Rodentia > Heteromyidae > Dipodomys > Dipodomys spectabilis. The sequence continues at coordinate 8,546,889 of NW_024870918.1, read as the reverse complement.
CTCAAAGAGCTTGCCGGGCAGGTAACCTGAATAAGCAAAGTAGGTCACTTGAGGCAAATGAACAGAGTGAAATCCACCGAAGGCTTTCTAGATCTTTGGATTTCTTTTTTTTTAAAGAAGCAAGAAATGAAGGTTTTTATGTGGGTGTCTTGTAGGGTCTAGTTTTGCTTAAAAACTGTTTTATAAAAGAAATTCTGCGAACTAAGCAAGATCCATCTAAACTGAACACAAGCTGGTCCTTCTAGTTTGATCTTTGACCTCTGTTTCTCCTAGCTACTGCTCTTGTCATTTGTAGACCAGTTACATAGCTATGTGTGGTACACTGTTGGTCACTGAACTTACGAAACGTGCAGCATTACAATTATTTCAAAGTCACTAGTAGACAAAACTGTGCTGGGGCAAGAGTTAATTCTCCCAACAAAATCAACATGGGAAGAAACATTGGTTGACATTTCCCTAGAAGATGCATACAGAACAAACCATATAAAAATAGAGAGAGGGGGAACTTTGGGTAGGTTCTGTAGACCAGCATTGTGCTGTAGGAAATGAAGACAGCAATTCAGGTCCACAATGAGGATTCACTAATAAATGCAGTTGTTTGTACTTTCCTGAATAGTTCGTGTGTATGTGTGTGTGTGTGTGTGTGTGTGTGTGTGTGTGTGTGTGTGTGTATCCTAGGGGTTGAACTCAGGGCCTGAGCACTGTGCATGAGCTTTTGTGCTCTAATACTTGAGCCAAAGCTCCACTTCCCACTCTTTGAGGCTTAATTGGAGATAAAATTCTCATGGACTTCCTTGCCTGGGCTGGCTTTGAACTGAGAGCCTCAGATCTCAGCCTCCTGAGTAGCAAGGATGACAGGTATGAGACATGGGTGCCTGGCTGAATTTTTCATTCTTATGTAGGTTTTATTTTTTGCTACTTAAATAAAATCATACTAGCTTCCCTCTTGCTTCAGAGTCTGCCATCTTCTGTAAATTTCCTATCCATCTTCAGGTTTTATTTTCCCACTATCCGTTTTGCTCTTTGGACTTCTTCTTTCCACTGAGGTCTGACATCTGGTGGTTGTTACCTCTACCTGCCTTACTTCAATCCAAGTGGGGGTCAGTGAGCATGGTTGGGTCAGGTGGCACCGGCAGATGAAAATGTAGTGGCTGTCATTGTACTTAGGTCCATCCAGATGTGGCTTTGTCACACTTCAGACCTTTTCTTTTGCATTGCTAGGCACTCTGAACAAGCCAGTTCTATGAGACCTTGCACCAAGACTTGGAGGAAACAGAAGGCAGTTGTATTGCAGAAGAATCCACCATTTAATATGAAACATTAGAACTCCCTCTTCTTATGTGTTCTCTAATGCTCCAGTGGAAAACTGTGACAGGTAAATTTCCTGATTCTTTGTATGCTAGCTATTTTATCTCCCACAGACTCGTTTTTCCTCCCTCTATGCCTCCTCTGCCATAAGTCTTAGATTCAGTTTCTTCTGTTTCTTGATGAAGCTCCTCTACTCAGTCCTCTTTTGTTAAGTTCTGCTTTGCTTACTCGAAGCCACAGTCTATTACTGCACTAAATAAATAAATGTCTTCTATTCTGTTTAGGACTTTTAACCACACATAACATGGTTAACAAAAATTTTGCTGATTTTAGCACTTCTCATTTCTAGGCAGGATGATAAAGCGAGAGATTTCTCTTAAGCAACGAGAGTTTTGAAATACAATACTATTTAAGCTTTTCTCTATAGAAGCTGCCTTGTGTATGTGGTAGGTGGGGACAGTGTTTTGGGGTTGTGGGGAAGGATCTTGGAACTGATTGGATGGTGACTTATCCCTTCCTCCCTCCCTCCCTCCATCTCTCCCTCCTTTCTTTCCTCTCTCACCCCTTTCCATGCCTGAAATACAATTCAATTTGTCTTAAAAGAATATAATAATGATCATGTAGGGTTGTTTTAAATATTGACTGTTTTGTTTGAACTTTAAAACACCATTTTGAATTTTGAAAGAAAGACACCTTCCTATAATAAGAGCCACAATAGTTACTACGTGTATTAGTCAAGATTTTCCAGAGAAACAGAAATCTATACGTACATATGAATATATATATATATATATATATATATATATTTATGTACACACATACACATATGGTAGGTTTGGGAACCTGGATTCCCAGTTTAAGTAGAAATGTTGTCTACTGGTAGAATTTTTTTTCCTTGAGTAAGGTCAGTCATTTTCTATGATTGCTTTCAACGGAAAAGTCGCCAGCATTGTGGTGAGTAAAACCTTATTTTATTTATTCAGAGTCTACTGACTGCAAATGTTCATCTAGAATAATGTGTGACTAAAATCTGGGTAACATGGCCAACCCAATTTCATACATATAATTAGCTGTCGTGCCAATCAATACTAATTTAAAATTTAAATTGAAGTTTCCTACAGGACAAGGAAAAGCAGAAAATATTTTGCATTCTGTTTTGAAGCCTTTTATTAAGAAAGACAACTTTCTTATTAAAGATCATTTTTACTACATATTAGACTCTTTAGAATAGCATATTCAAATATGTTACACTTTTTCACAAACAGTTTTGCACTAGGAATCTTAACCTATTACTGCAGATGATGTTTGTAAGAATTATTCTTGTATCATTGAAGAAAAGCCAGGTTCATATATCTGTTTCTGGTAAGAAGTCTCTAAAACAAATTAAGATCCTTTTTCCCAAGTTCATTAAGTGGTCATTAGCATTTGGGTCCATTTATAACTCTCCAAACCTTCTGATATATTGGAACAAATGTATAAGTGTGTAGCTACTTTTACTTCTTCAGGGTCTGACTAAACTCACTTTTTAGATATCTTTGAATTGGGAATGATGCCATCTTCTGGCATCCAATCTGCCAGCCAATCCTGTCATTTTGGACTCCAACATTCTTTAAAAATTTTATATTCTACTCCCTCCTGTTGCCAATGCCTTAGTTTAATCTCTCATTGTTTCTTACATAAACCTTGGCAATAGCTTCCAAATTTATCTCAGCTTCTGCTTGGTCACTTGAAATGCTGTCTTCACACAGCCGCTGACAGCCTTTTTTCAGGACAGAATGTGCTGCTGCTTTGATATCTCTGATCTTCCAGTGTGTAAAAATATATAATATCAGTAACACTCTTCCAATTGTTCCTGGCCATTTGACCACATAAAATTATTGAGAGTATTTAGAAAAATGCTGCTATTATTTCCTGAACAGCCTAGACACACCCCTGTGACTCCTTAAACCCCTGTGATTCCTTAAGATTCTCCCCGAAGGAGATGCTTGCTGCCACATATATCAAGAAACCACTCTTTTCTCTTTCCCCAGTGCAACTCAAACATTTGAGTTACGCCTCCTTGGGTATTGCAACTTGAAATCTGGATGCAAAGTGGAAATCCAGAATGGTTACCATTACCCTTGAAAAGCTTTTAAATGACCTTTCTGGTAGAAAATATAAGTCTATATTTGTGCCACATTACAGATGGACAGTTATGGCTCTGTGTGTGTATGTATGTGTGTGTGTGTATGTATGTGTGTGTGTGTGCATGCCACCTAGCAAGTTTTATTCCTCAAATATTGGAGCAGTTCGTGCTTTATTAATTAAGCATCAGTAAAGCAGTAGACTTAGGTTTCACTTATGAGTCATGATTTTAGATTTATAGATATCATGTCTTCAAAACTATGTAGGTACTCAATGTTCCATGTGGATGGGTATTTGTTCATAGCTGTGAGAATTCTCAAAAGATCATCTTCTGTTTGAATCCTCTCCTCTTCCTCTCCATCTCTCTCTCTCCTCCACTCCACTCCTTTTCTCTGTTGGCCCTTCCCTTCTCTCTCTCTCTCTCTCTCTCTCTCTCTCTCTCTCTCTCTCTCTCATCATACTTCAGAATTTAATAGGTTATGTGATCATGCTATCTTCTGTGCAACTAATTTCTCCTCTACTAACAGGTAGAACAACACTATCCATAAAGCTGTCTAGAATCTTATGATCTGTGTGTATTTGCTTCATTTTTGGGGATCTTTTTAATGTTCAAGGCTCAACGCTGCAACTAGTTACTTTGGTGTTGTCTTAACTTGAACAATAGTGAGACCGCATTTTGAGCCTGTTGTTACCCCAGAATGGAAAATCTGCACAGAAGCAGTCCTACATTTTCCATATCTATTTCTACTCCTCATACATATTAGAACATCATCAGCCATTGCGTGAATAGATGAAACTGGCTTCTGGAAGGCAGAGAACACAGCATGGAGTTTCCTTTTTAGCAGAACTTCGATGTGCTGAGGAGAAAGTAGAATGTGTTTAGCTGTTTGTGATCCTGCTCCACACAGGAATAAAACTCGTTTCTTTGATAGGCTTGTAAGAAATAATATAGGACAGTGAAAGTACAGCATAAATGCTAAATAATAAAGCGACAAGTACAATATGTCAGGGGACGCATAGTAATGCAACTATGTCTGCGAAACATTTACTGTATTTTGTCTCTAAAATGTACAACAACAACAACCCACCAAATGGCGGCATCTGTGCTTATTTCCTCCCTGGTCCTCGATATTTGGAATCCTTTCAATGTTCAATGCCCAAAAAATGCGATAAATATTTTTACTTTGGTACATCTTTATTTTAACACTGGAGTTTATACCAGCCAGGATTGTGGGGTTACTCACATCATGTGACTTTCCTTCCACCATTTGACGTGTTTATTCAGTGAAAACTGCTAAAATGAGCACCAGAGAAAACTTGAGCAGAGGCCCAATGATTCTTACTGAGGGCCAAATGGGGAAGGCCCGATAGGAGCTTTTCATAGACAGGTTATGGCAAAGGGCTAGGTGGAGTAGGAGTTGGAGACAGTAGGTATACACTAACCTTCCTCTTTGAGCCCCAGGTAGCTCTTCGGCTTTCTCTCCTGACTACTGTCTGTTGGTGTTAAGTACAAGTCCAAAAAGTCAAGCTTTGGTAGCAAAGCTAGAAGAGGGTTATGAAGCTATATAGTGCAAGAGGAATAAATCAAATGATGTTGATCACATCTTTAGAATGAGTCCAATCGTGTGACTTGCTATTGTTAAGCTGAGATTTATGAACAGGAGATTTTATTTAGCATCAGGTATCAAGGGTCATGGTCCCAAAGAAAGACAAAAGGGTAAGAAAAAAAATAAAACCAATCACTATTGTTACTTAACCTATGGTTAGCTGTCTTTTGGAGGGTGTGGATATCCACTTGTCATATGAAAAAGAAAACCTTCTCTTCTGCAATAGTTTGTTTCTTCCAGACATGATAATGAGGTATATAACTGAATCCTGGTTTCCTTATTTGCTGTGAGTCAGTTAATCAGTACATGGACAATAGCTAGTATACCATTTTTCATAAAAGCAAGCATAAATCATATTCCTGGTTTTTTCTTACACCTTGTGGCTACATATTACCTTAACATTTGGCTTTTTCCCCCCTGTTTTCACTTTGAATTTCTGCTATTTTGTAAGTTTATATACTCTTGAAAATCTATCTCCAAACTTTCTGACATGAGAGGAAGCAGACATATGATTATTTATAGAATTATAACAAATCCCCATTAGGAATATATTGTTAGCTACCAAGAATCAATAGAATTGCTCCTGCTTTTCAGAAGTTGATAATCCAATAAGAAATTGTGCCCTAAATAAATATACTCTCTTAAATAGAAATTTAAGAGTAGAGATACCTCAGAGTAAACTCTGGGGGAAAGAAGAAATACTCGATTCCACAATTAACTTTGTAGCTCTACTTTTGGCCTTGTGAGCCTCAGGCGAGATGATGAACTCCTCAAGCATCAATCTTTCATTACTCAAGGCAGAGAGATGCATCTTGGGAAAATCACACAATGGAAAGTGAACTTGGATGAAAGGCATCATGTATGATATTTTTCTATTGTTATAAAATGTTCCCTTATAATATCACGCTGAGCAAAACTAGGAAAAGAAAAGATCAATTTAAATTACACCCTTCAAGAAAATACTTTGATTGAAATTTAGCACATTTTCTACAGGAAAGTGTCACACGGTAGGTATAGAACAGGCTGTTTCCATTTTAAGCTTTTATTTTCAGCAACTTGAGTCAATATTTGACATTGTGTTCTTCAGTGTCAGGAAATAAATGCTTTTTCTAAAAATGTAAACATAAAACCTCTCTAAACTTTTAAGGCTAAAAAAGACAATAAAACGAGCTTAAAATTAGGGTTATTTTCCATCTGCTACTGCTCAGTAAATTTGAGAATAATGAAGAACCAAGACAGGCCGTGGTGACTCATGCCTATAATCCTAGCTACTCAGGAGGCTGAGATCTGAGGATCTCAGTCCAAAGCTGGGCTGGCCAGGCAGGAATGCACATGAGACTATTATCTCCAATTAACTGTCAAAAAAAGTTAGAAGTGGAGCTGTGGTTCAAGTGGTAGAAAACTAGCACTGAGGAAAAAAAAAATCTCAGGAATAATGCCCTGGCCCTGAGCTAATGCCTTATGAATTGACAAAAAAACCCAAAACTGGAAAACAAAAAACAAACAAAAAACAAAAGGGGAGTTGGGAGGGGAAAAAAAAACCTGGGAGTAAATGAATGGGGGGCTGACACTGTACAAAAAGAAATGTACTTATTACCTGACTAATAATTGTAATTCCTCAGTATATACTTATACAATAAAAATTTAACAAGATAAAATAAATTAAAAACTGAAATGCTAAAAAAAAAAATCAAAACCTGATGTTTTCATTGCTATTATTTCCACAAGACACCTTATTTTCAGTTTACTAGTTTCATTAGTTTTAAACAAATATAAAATAAACATGAATAGATATAGCACATTACTTTGTGGAAATAGTGGAGAGATTATTTTGGGGTCCGTAAGGAAGAAATGATAAATGCTGAATGAAGATGGTGTAGCAGGAGACAGGCCAGTTGATTTTTTTTTTTTTTTTGTCGGTCGTGGGGCCTGAACGCTGGGCCTGAGCTCTTCAGCTCAGGGCGAGTGCTCTACCATTGAGCCACAGCGCCACTTCCGGCTTTTTTCTGCTTATGTGGTGCTGAGGAATTGAACCCAGGGCCCCCTGCATGCAAGGCAAGCGCTCTACCACTGAGCCACCTTCCCAGCCCATGATTCTCATTCTTATCTTCAGTCTTCACGAACAGTCCCATGAGTGGAGACAGTATAATGGGCCCTGGGTCAAAGAAACCAGATTGTTCTGTACCTCTGGGTAAATTCCTTAATTTTCCTGAGCTCTGAATTCTTTGCATAAAGTGGGTTCAATAAGATCCGTTTGTGGAAAGAATAAGAAGCATGTACAAAGTTTGTAGTTCAGGTTCAGGGCCATTAATGGTGATCAGTGCGATAGGAACAACTCATTCAAGATCATCTCCTTTTCTTCCTGTGACCTACTTGGGAGATGAATCAAAGCCCAGGCTTTGCTCCATGGCTCTGCTCTTGCAGTGGTAGGTGACTTCAGAGGAAGTACTTTTATCATCCTCAAACTGACGCACAAGGGCAATTTCCTATTAGTGTCTAGCTTCGAAAATGTCAGTCTTTTCCATGATCTCATTGCCACTGAAATCTTCTTTGACACATCGAGGCTTCTAGGAGGTTTGATCTTATCTGTCTTCATTTCCAGATGACGAAGAACAATGTTTTATAAAAAAAAAAAAAAAGTGTTGTCGTGGTCGGCACCAAACCATGCATTTGTCTTTTCTTTTTTTAAAAATTATCTTTAAGTAGTTGTACAAAGGAGTTGCCACTTGAGAAAGCAATTTATAAAATAAATACAGTGCATCTTGACCAATGTCATCCTTCCAACGTCCTCCCCCTCCCCTTCCCCCTTCCCTCATTCTTCTTAATTTTGCAGGTTATACTCTGAATTCTTCACTATTCTCCCTCTCTTCTGTTATTTTCCCTCAGAACATAGTTTTTCTGATGCTCCTGTGTCAATGGATGCCCTACACCTCTGTTGCTTGTGTTTCCTAAAGTACTTGCCTTTGTCGACCGCCAAAGGCAGCTAGCTGGGTTCTAAAACACAGACACGATCTCAAACACTCTCTCCCACCCATTCTACCTGAAGTGGGAACGGCTTAGCCTTAGGTATGTAACAGCTGTGTTTCTAGAATTGAAATCACTCTCGACTTTGGATTTCTACTGTATTCGCTTACGATCAGTCTGAGTCTTCATCATTACTTTTCTTCCGTTTTGTGTTTTGACCCAGGGGACCTCAGGAACTAGGTCAGTGTGGGAGTAACCCTTGGCATCTTCCTCTGTCATTGTGGACATCTGCAGTAATAGCTTCATACATGTCTGTCCTGATGGCTCAGTCTGAAGCACTGACCACTCTTTGTCTGCCTTGCAGAACTTGAGTTTCAGATCACGTCTTTGACACTGCCAATTTCTCAGGACATAGGCTCTGCTCCCTGGGCCTCCAGAGAGAGACGTTGCTCTTCACAGGAGTCGCTCACAGTCTACCAGGCAACTTGCTCTTTCTTTTCCTGTCTCCCTTCCTTCCTTCTTTCCTTCCTTCTTTCCTTCCTTCCTTCCTTCCTTCCTTCCTTCCTTCCTTCCTTCCTTCCTTCCTTCCTTCCTTCCTTCCTTCCTCCATTCCTCTTTCCCTCCCTGTTTCCCTCTTTCTTTCTTTTCTTTCTTTCTTTCTTTCTTCCTTCCTTCCTTCCTTCCTTCCTTCCTTCCTTCCTTCCTTCCTTCCTTCCTTCCTCCCTCCCTTCCTTCCTTCCTTCCTTCCTTCCCTCCTTCCTTCCTTCCCTCCTCCATTCCTCATTCCTCTTTCCCTCCCTGCTTCCCTCTTTCTTTCTTTCTTCCTTCCTTCCTTCCCTCCTTCCCTCCTCCATTCCTCTCTCCCTCCCTTCTTCTCTTTCTTTCTTTCTTTCTTTCTTCCTTCCTTCCCTCCTTCCTTCCTCCATTCCTCTCTCCCTCTCTTCTTCCCCCTTCCTTTCTTTCTTTCTTTCTTTCTTTCTTTCTTTCTTTCTTTCTTTCTTTCTTTCTTTCTTTCTTTCTTTCTTTCTTTCTTTCTTTCTTCCTTCCTTCCTTCCTTAATTCCTTTCTTCCTTTCTCCCTTCCTTCCTTCCTTCCATCCTTCCTTCCTTCCTCCCTCTCTCTCTCTTTCTCTCTCTCTCTCTTTCTCTCTTCTCTCTCTCTTTCTCTCTGTTCAATCCTCACAAATCTGGGAGGGAAAGTTTAATTCAATCCAGTTATAAGGATGTTCAGTCTCTGAGAATTTCAGGAAACTTGCTCATTGACTTACATTTTCCAAGAGGAGGAGTACATTTTCAAAGCCAAATCCAGCTTCATAAATTGAGCTATTTCCACTGCACTATACTGTCATGTGAATATGAATTAAAATATTATTTTATTTTAATTATTTTATGCTAAACTTACATTCTAGTACCAACTTTTAGAGCAGTAACAATCAGTTAAATGTCACTTTGAAAAGTAAAAATCACACTTTGAAGGCAACAGCTCTCAAAATCAGATCCATACAGAATTTTCTGTATTGATTATTTAAAATATTTATTCTTGGTCTCAAGTATAGCCCTAGAGAAACACCTCTAGTAGCTCATTCATGGAATTAATATTAATAATAAGTTCACCACTTCATTATTATTCCAAATACACAAAACATTGTTTTCGTATCTGTAGACAAATCTGTTTTAATTTGACCTTTCAGTCAAAAATACCTAAAAAAGTGAGATGCTACACTTTTGAAATGGTTTACCAAATGAGACAATGACTAGACACTTGTAATTGCAGGAACTACCTTGATGTTGGGAAAAGGAAGACAACAAACCAAAAAAAATGTGTTCTTGAGATAACTTTCTCCCTTTCTGGTTTTGCGTGGAGGCAGTCAGTCCCTCGGGAGCGTATAGGAGCTGGGGCGACAACTTCGGAACTTCAACCTGGAGTAACTTCCGAGTTAAGAACTACTTTCCCAAATGAAATAACTGTTATTATTTTCAATTCCCCCTGCCCAGATACCCTAAGGTATTATATTCCTTGCTGTAACAGTTTAGGAGCTAGCATACTTTCAGGATCTAAGCAGCTTTTCTATGTTCTCCTTCACATCACAGTAAAATGTGTTAAAGAGGTTGAATGCCTGGGTTCAAAATTTCAGAAATTTGCACCTAAATTGCACCTGTAAACTATGTCTTCACACATGTCAGCAAGTCATTTTACTTGCAAATTATTGTTTTGCATAGGCAATTACTTGCTTGCATCTGGATATACGTTTTGTAGGACAATTAAGTGTTTACTTTAGAAAATTAGATCACTAATGTTATGTTCATGTATATAAGACTAAGCATTCAAAGTTCCAGACTATATTAAGCAGAAAAATCAATATGTGCTTCATATGGTCTAAGTGCAGGGAGAAGGGAATGATCCTGTATCCAGTTGAGTATTAACATGGCAGATACACCAAAAATCCTTACTGTGGGTCAGTGTCATGCTAGAAGCGAGAGTTATGATAAACTAACAAGTATCATGATGAGGATAGTGTATCCACTTGGGTTTAGGGAGACTAGCAATTTGTCAGTGGATTGCCTGGTAACCTCAACATAAGCAGTGATCATTACTTGTGATTGTCTAAATCTTGAGTTATTTCTGAATATTTATCATGTAGATCTGAGCTCAGTTGACAGAGTGAATAATAAAATGGGGAAATCTTTTCTGACTTCCTTTTGCTTTCCTTCTAATTCACAATATCAGTCTAGAAGATTGTGTTTCTTTTGTGGGAGTGCTAGATCCTGTATCAGACAGCATGATGACTGGTATATGATTTACTGATAATTAAAGGTTGAAAAGAATATATTTGAATAAATTGGGTTTTAAATTACATTCTGTGTGTGTGTGTGTGTGTGTGTGTGTGTGTGTGTGTGTGTGTGTGTGTGTGTGTGTGTGCTGGTATTTGAACTCAAAGCTTTGAGATTTTTTCTTCTACTCAAGATTGGTGCTTTGCCATTTCATTTCATTTCTAGCTTTTTGATGGTTAATTGGAGATACAAGTCTCACAGGACTTTCCTATCCAGGCTGGCTTTGAACCATGATCCTCAAATCTCAGATTTGCGAATAGTTAGGATTAGAGGCATGAAACACTAGCACACAACTTAAAACTACATTTTTTTTGTCAGTCATGGGGCTTGAACTCTGGGCCTGGGCGCTGTCCCTCAGCTCTTCAGCTCAAGGCTAGTGCATCACTTGAGCCACAGAGCCACTTCCGGTTTTCTGGTGGTTTATTGGAGATAAGAGTCTCACAGACTTTTCCTGCCCGGGCTGGCTGTGAATTGTGATCCCCAGATCTCAGCCTCCTGAGTAGCTAGGATTACAGGGGTGAGCTACCGGCGCCCAGCTTAAAACTGCATTTTAATGGAATTCTATGTCTCCATCAGAAAGAATGACACCACCCCATTTGTTAGGAAATGGAAAGACTTGGAAAAAATTATAGTAAGTGAAGTAAGCCAGGCCCAAAGAAACATAGGTCCCATGTTTTCCCTTATTTGCAATAACTAGTATATGCATGGGAGAAGTATATGACCATAAACCTGATTCGAAATGAAATGAACTCCAAGATAAGGACGCAAGTGGTTTTTTCTTTCTTGTTATTGTTTCTAACATATTTATAAGGTAGCATGTGATTTTTTTTGTTGCTTTGTATGTTCCTCCCCTACAGTATAACCCCTGTTTTCACTGTATTTGTTGTTGGTATAGTTTGGGGAGGGGAAGGGAAAAAACAAAATGTTTAAATAGGGATACAGGTGGACCCATTGCAACAATGAGATGCACAAGATGCTATGTTGAAAAGTGGACTTTATAATTTAGGCCAGGAGTGAGGGGAATGAAGTTGTGGAGGTAGGAGGAAAGGGATGGTAGGGGAAAAACAAAGGAGGAGGCAACAATGCTTGATAAGAAATGTACTCATTACCCTGCTCATGTAACTGTAACCCCTCTCTATGGTATTTGCAGAATAAAAAACTTACTAAAAAAAAAAGAAAAAGGAAAAAGAAGAAAGGAAAAAAAATAAAGTACTATTAGGATATTGATTTTAAGAGTAGAGAAATATTGTTTTGTGTATTTACCCGTTACTTCATGAAACATACAACATAAAAATATACAACACACATGCAAATATGTGTATCTTATTTCTATATGGTCTGCATATAAAATGGTGGTCACATGAATATATTCAACTTTCAGAACACAACATAATACAAATGTATAGACAATTTAGCTCAAAAATACCTTGAAATTTTGGTTCAGTTATCTTATTTTAAACAGATCAGGGCTTTCAAATCTTATAAAGTAGACAAGAATGTAAGCATTGATTTAAAAAATGTGTTTTCTTTCATGCGTTTGTTTCTAACATATTTATAAGATGATTTCTTTGTTGCTTTGTATGTCCCTCCCCCATGGTATAACCCCTGCTTTCATTGTATTTGATGATGGTATAATTTGTGGAGGGGTAGGGCAAAAACAAATCATATAAATAGGGATACAGGTGGACCCATTGCAACAATGAGATGTACAAGTCATTATATCGAAAAACAAACCTTACAACTTTGCGGGGAGGGGGGTAGGAAGGGATGGGAAGGGGAAACAAAGGAGGAGGCAACAATGCTTGATAAGAAATGTACTCATTATCTTGCCCATGTAACTGTAACCCCTCTGTACAGTATTTTCACAATAAAAAAGTCAATAAGAAAGAGAGAACATTGCTCTTTACTGTATTGATAAAATTTAAGAAAGGAGAAAAACATTTGAAAATCTAGAATTTTCTTTCTGAGTTCCAGAAGAGTTGTGAATAGCATCTGAGATAAACAGTGCAATAAAAATTTGACAATCTCACCTAAAAAGAAGTCTAAGGCCGGACACTGGTGGCTAGAATCCTAGCTACTGAGGAGGCTGAGATCTGAAGATGATGGTTCAAAGTTAGCCTGGTCAGGAAGGCTCAGGGATAGTGCTTATGCCCTGAGTTCAAGTCCCATGCCAACAAAAAGCACGTCTAAGTTTTACTTAGTGAGGCTTTGATATCATTAAGAACTAAGTTTCTTTTCATCTTCATTATGTTTTTGAGTCTGTAGTTTGTCTTCTCCTGGCAGTGAGGTATCTCTTGTATTCCAAGTTTCACATGTAGGAAGAAGAGAAAGAAGAGAAGAGCAGGAGAGAATTTTCCTCTCCTATGTCTCTGTCTTCTTTTATTGGAATGAGGGAGAACATTTACTGGAATTTCTCCATAGTAATTTCTGTTCATGTCATATTGGTCAAGGACATGTCATTGTGGCCATTTAAACTCACAAAGAGAGTTGAAGAATGGAAATACCTGCCTGCGAATCAGGCCAGGGGGAAGAGAGAGGAGAAAGGCGTACAGAGAAAATATTGGCTGTGCTTTTTTAAAAATAGGTTCTCATAGTAAAATTTAGCATAATATAATGAGCAATATATTAGGTAACAGAGCAATTGCTAAATGACATATTCCCATAGTTATAACTGCAACACTCCCCATGTATATAGATGCATTATAACACCATATAATGAAGAGAACTAGTTACTCATGATTGAAACTGATGAGTGCTAATGATTGCAACAAGATATATAGACAACCGACCCAATTAGTAGATCTGGATAAGAAAGACAGTGTGTGATCTGAGTGATCTGAAAACCTGTCTCTAAAACTTATTGATCTTGACCAGATTTTCAATGCTAATGTATGTGGGATTGAATTCCAGATTATATTCCATGGAAATGCCTGAGTATGACTCTTTCACTTTTACATTTGTTACAGAGATTTAGAATTTCTGGAAGATAATAAAGTTATGGGTAAAATTGCAAGGCATTTGGAGAAAACTAAGAAAAAAAATCAAATATAAATATATATGTGCCATCTGTCAGTGAATGCGACCATAACAGGTAGCCAAGATTGTCTTCAGAAGATTGTTTTACCTTCTCTTTTATTCTTGCAGAAATGGGCACTAATGGTCCTCCAATAGAACCCATATTTTATTGCAGAAATAATTGTACCTGGAAAATTTTAGGGCAAATGAAATCGCATGCATGTCTGGATAAAAGTAAAATATCCATTAAGTTCTCATAACTGCTCATATTCCAGTTGTGTTATTTCCTCATGTACTCTCTAAGATAAACCATTGGTGAATCTGCACCAAAATAACTAAATGAGGTAATTCATTGTGTGAGGTTATTATTTATATGCCAATTAAAAATAATATAATGGCTTCCCCAAATAACTAGTTTTAGAATATTTCCCCTGTGCCTCTGTATAGCAATAATCAGAATGTAGGACTGGGATTCAGGTCACATCATGGAAAAAATAGAATTATATTGTTTTTAAATAACAGAATCATTTCCATTTTTCTTTAAAATCAAACTAATGAGCTAATATTTATCAATAATTTTATATTTATAAGCCCGTCTATATAAATGCACTAGACTTTATTTTGAGAAACTTTAAGGCAGTTTCCCTAGATGTATAGGTCTTGGATAACAACAGGGAGGCCTGAATCTAAAAGTTGCCTGAGATCATCAGGAAACAAGAAACACACCAGAATTTCCATCTGGCTCTGGATGTGTGCATTCAGGGTCATATAGTGAGAGATACAGAAAGTGTCTATCTTTATCTTAGATGAGATTTATTTCATGAGATGACATCTAACAATGTGAAAAGGTGAAAGCATTCATGTTTAGTGCAATGCAGCTCTAACTGATCTACGGTGAAGGAAATTTTCACTTAGAGTCTAGCAATAGTAGGTAGGGTTAATTTCCACCATTTTTTTTCATATATGCCCTTGGGATAACTTGGATGAGGCTATATCAGACAGTGTCAGTGGATGTTCTCTCCTTCCTTCCTTCCTTCCTTCCTTCCTTCCTTCCTTCCTTCCTTCTTTCCTTCCTTCCTTCCTTCCTTCCTTCCTTCCTTCCTTCCTTCCTTCCTTCCTTCCTCCCTCCCTCTCTCCCTCCCTCCCTCCCTTCTTTCTTTCTTTCTTCCTTTCTTCCTCTCTTCTCTCCCTTCCTCACTTCCTCTCTTCTCTCCTTCCTTCCTTCCTCTATTTCTTCCTTCCTCCTTCCTTCCTCTCTTCCCTCCTTCCT
Organism: Dipodomys spectabilis; assembly: GCF_019054845.1. Taxonomy (NCBI): domain Eukaryota; kingdom Metazoa; phylum Chordata; class Mammalia; order Rodentia; family Heteromyidae; genus Dipodomys; species Dipodomys spectabilis. Next base: position 8,531,770 of record NW_024870918.1, on the reverse strand, counting down.
TCCTTCCTTCCTCTCTTCCTTCCTTCCTCTCTTCCTTCCTTCCTTCCATCCCTGTCTCCCTTCTTTCTTCCTTCCTTTCTTCCTTCCTCTTTCTTTCTTTCTTTCCTTCCTTCCTTCCTTCCTTCCTTCCTCTCTCCCTTCCTTCCTTCCTCTCTCCCTCCTTCTTTCCTTCCTTCTTTCCTTCCTCCCTCCCTCCTTCCTTCCTCTCTCCCTTCCTTCCTTCCTTCCTTCTTTTCTTCCTCCCTCCCTCCCTCCTTCCTTCCCCTCTCCCTCCCTTCCTTCCTCCCTTCCTTCCTTCCTTCCTTCCTTCCTTCCTTCCTCTCTCCCTTCCTTCCTTCCTTCCTTCCTTCCTCATTCCTTCCTCCTTCCTTCCTTCTTTTTCTTCTTTCTTTCCCTCCTTTCCCTCTTTCTCTCTCTCTCTTTCCCTTTGCATTCATTAAACTCAAGGTCTTGAGCGAGCTCAAAAAGGCTCCCTCACTTGAGCTATGCCTTCAACCATTACACACAACTTTAAATTGAAAGTGGAGTTCTATGGATGTTAAAAGTATACTATTTACAATGATTGATTATATTTTTAAATTCTTTTATCTTCTAATGTTTAATTTTCATTTTATTTTATATGAGAGCATTAGAACCTCTCTTCTTCATCGATACATTCTTTCTCCATTATAGCACCAACACAGGTCTGTTCATGTCTGCACATTTATACACCACATACAACACACCAGCATGCATAGTCATGCAGACTTGCATTCTTGTTTGTATTTAGCATAACCAGGTAGAACTGACAAGGACTACAAGAGACATTGTACTCTTGGAGATGCTGTCTTTCAATAATGGCCAGAATCCTCTATAAGGAGAGACTTGGAAAACCATGCTAGCATTGCCTGTAGAGCCCCAAGTGACTTGCCAATTCAATAATAAAGACAGGTCTGGTTCTGCTATATGCGCTCAGTTGACCATATCCTGTGGCATTCAATTTAAGAGAATTACAATCGATGGTTAAATTTACGTAATTTTTGCCGCCTTTTGCCCAATAGAATCTTAGAGATTCCCACATATGTACCTGGGTTATCTAATAAAGACTCTTATTCATTTCTACCCACAGAAAATTTGATTTTGTTTCAAGTAAGCAATAGTCATTAACATACACAAAGGATGAACTTTTGTGAGCATCCTAAACTCTGGATGACAAGAATTGAAGAAAAATAGAGCCCCAGGATATAATGCATTCAAGAAAATTCAACAACCACAGAATTTCTCAGCCTTTTCAAAACAGAAAAAGTATCAATGCATAATGAAACTGGATATATGTTATTTTAGAGCTGGAATAAAATTAGTATGTCTTTATTTTCTCAGTAGTTTCAACTTTTTTTTCTGACAATTCAGATGATGTGTAATACACCTGAATTGAAGCAGTTTCCCTTTACTTATTTTGAAATGTTTAACTTTCATATTTCTCCAAATTTACTGAGTGGATTTTCATTTCTTGATGAAGTTTTTGCTTCTAATACTCTAATAGAGACCAGTGATGATCTTGAAACAAAAATTTATCTCTATCAATTTAGAATACCACATAATGCTTTGCTTATGGCCTATGTTTGCTTTGGAAAACTGCTATTAAAATGATAATAATACACTTTCTCACTAAGATTATCCATCATAAATGATTTTATTAGGATTTCCCAGGCTAGTATATGAATCAGTGTTATAATAAAAAATAATGATACAAATGGATACATTGTTTGCTATTTTGATTTTCTGGTAAAATATTTAAAATATCACCCATTTTCATAAAGTGATACATATCTAAGTATAATAACAAATAGAAATTCTTTAATCTGTAGTTTAAAGTTGCAAGTATGTTTGGAGACTTGAAATAAATTTGAATTCTGCCTAGTATAAAGCATAAGAAAGAGCCTATAGAGGAATTGGACTGTAGAAGATCATTAGAACTGTCATTTCAACTGCTCAGAAACTGAAGATTTTGCTATATTACTCCTAAGTAAATAATGGAGGCATGTAAGTCAGTATATAATAGAAATATCTGCACAGACATATATATTGTAGTATTATTCACAATAGCCAATAGGTAGAAACTGTCTTATAGATAAACTATACTATAGTATACACACACACACACACACACACACACACACACACACACACACATATACATACATGATGGAGTCTTATTAGGCCATAGGAAGAATATAATTTGTTGTTTGCAGGAAAATGACAAGTTTTCCTACAAAATAGGTTCATCTTATTAAGTGACGTAAGCCAGACTTGGAAAGACGGCCACTGCATGTTTGCAGTAATAATACATCAGAATGGTAAAGGGGTCCAGTTTTCATGGATAAAATAAGAGGAAGATAGAAAGGAAAGGGTGAGATGGCATAGAAAAGACTGAAGTACTTATTATGCATATGTAAAAATAGCATAATTACCCTCCAGACCAATCAAAGATCCAGAAGTAAACCAACCTTAAAAGCAACTAGAGAGGCCAGCATTAGTGGCTCCTGCCTGTAATCCTAGTTACTCAGGAGGTTGAGATATGAGGATTAAGATTCAAAGCCATCCCAGGCAAGAAAGTCCATGAGACTCTTACCTCCAATTAACCATCAAAAGGAAAAGGCCAGAAGTAGAACTGTGGCTTGAGTGGTAGAGCAGCAGTCTTAAGAAAAATAGCTTAGGGACAGTGCCCAGGCCCTGAGCTCAAGCCCAGGACTAGTGCACAATCCTAGCTACTTAGGACGCTGAGATCCGAGTGGCAGAAAAAATTCCTTTAGAACCTTATCTCCAATTAGCCAGAAGAAGGCTGGAAGTAGAAACATGGCTCAAGTGGTAGAATGCAAACATTGAGTGAAAAAACCAAGTGATAGCCAAAGATTCTGAAAAGTCCCAGTACTGGCACACAACAAAATAAAATTCCACTGATATGTTAGTAGTAAAGACAAAGCAGGGAAAGGGTTTACTACCATGAACTTGAATTTCAGCTGTGATAATTGATGGGATTGTAACAAATTATAGAGGAACAGTCTGGATCTGGGTATGAAGGACAGTGGGTTTGTCTTATCTCTGCACTAGTGGAAATCCATATAGAAATCAGTTAAGGCAATGTTTATGTTCTCCTGAAGTTAAACAAAAGAAAGTGTTTACTGCTCAATTCGATAGAGATGTTTTAATTTTATATCATTTGTACAACATTTATTTAATTGATTGAAAATAAATTAAAAGAGAAGCTCAGGAGGGCTAAAAACGTTCAATCAGACACAAAAATTGTCATGCATGATGAGTAATGGACTTCATTCATAGTTTATGTAAAGATTGACTGAAAAATGTTAATTCCTACCAACAAGTTGAGCATTTGGCAAACTAACACGAAACATTTAATCAATTCTGTTTAACAATTACAAGAACTATTTTAAGCATGAGGACTATAATAACATAATTACATAAGAACATTCACTTTAAACACATTTTTATTACTTAATGTTCTCTTGATCAAAGCATTAATTTAACCAGTATTCCATTGCATGCTCTTTTTATGTTGTGACACTTACTCACGAAGCAGTTTAGCTCCTGCAGTGACTATGGCTAGTTAATGCAGTGCATTTACTTAATGCATCAGTGACACAGTTAAATTATCCATAAGAAAACATAGAACAAATATAGGAAAGTTTCTACATACATATATGTATTTACTTTGGCAATGTATTTCACACTAGGAAAGCATTGTATTTGTGAAGGAAAACAATCTCGAAGGCCTTCATCAAGTAGAGTTTACTTTGCTAATCAACTGTTGTTGAGACTCTAACCCAGGAATCCTTGGTAGCATGACAGGAAATCCAGAGAAGACACTTCCTTTCATTGAGAGGCTGACAGATGTGGATTGTAGGGCAAAAAGCAAACCAGAAAGAAAATATTCAGTCTAGAGCTAAAGAGCAGTAAATGAAGTGAGAAACTCCTTGTATAAATAGGAGATAATTTGTTCTCTGTTAAATCTACGGAAAATGAGAATCAATGTTTGCTGTCTTCAGTGTATTTTGGAGGAAAGTACATGTAAACAATAAATTTGAGCGTGTAAGAAACTGAAACAAGTCTTCTTGCTCAGGGGCATTAATTATCATTCATAAAGGATGAGTCGCTCTGATGGCATTTGAAAGTCGCTCAGCTTCTAAAGATCTTAAGAAATCACCTGAGCTGGACACCAAGTACTCTGTGGACACTTGTTACGCTTCCTGCACAGTGCAAGCCCAAATATGTATAAACTTAGTGTGCAAGTCACTTCTCATCCATATACCTGACATACACACTCATTTTGGTTCAGAATTGTGAAGTTGCAGCCTGTTGTTGGCTTGTTCTGTAGCTTTAGTCACGTGGAAAAATAGAAGATCTTGTTAAAGAACCTTGTATGAACATTGCCCATGTCCTGGTGGCTGCAAAGTCATGGGAGAAACAGAAGCAACCAGTACTGCAATACTTCATTTCTTCAAGACCTCACTTCTTTCCTCTCAATTCTACCTGACAACATTTCCACTATCTTCCACTGCCTGGCTAGCAAATCCTCAACACAGGGACTTTGTCAGGTGGTGGGGAGGAGGTTACTTAAGATCGAAATCATCTCCTATGGTCTCTGGGTTTCACAAATCCTCAATATGAGATAAGATGCTTTGGAAGAACTTGCAGGACAGAGTACGAAATAAAACCAAGTTGTAGAGGTGCTGATTTTGAAAGCTCTACATCACTCCCAGCTCGGGCTGTTAATCTGGGGATGGTTACAGGAAAGGCCATCTCATCAAACCACTTCTGATTTTTGAAGTGGACGTGGAAAAAAAACCCCAACTGATTAGTCAAGCTAAATCTTGAGTTCCTCAGTGATTTGGGAAAAGAACCCTTTTCCTGTATTCTAATATTACTTAGCCCATCCAACAAGCACATTTAATGGTTAATAAGGGCTCCAAGGATTTGAAGGAATAGCTCCTGTCACATTCTATGATTATCAAATTAAAGGTGAGGGACACAGGGAAAAATGTTTCTTTTCGGGGTGAAGACTCATGACATAGCTTATTGTGTTTGATGAAGTGTTTCACGTCACAGATAGTTTCTGTTTTCTGGAGTCAACATTACGAGCTTCGACATGGCTAATACTTTGGTTTGAAATTTCAGTCACTTCCACAAATCTATGTCGGTGACTCAGCCTCTTTACAAAGCACAGTCAAGAGTCCTGTGTAGGCAAATGCTGCCTCTGGGCTGAATCTGACCTCAGCAGCCTTTGTGAAGAAGGGCTAGGAAGAGAAGGAGATCTAGTTTACCCAGTCCATCCTGTGTCATCCGTGACTGGAGACAAAGGTAAAATGGAGTATGTAAAATATTGGAGTTTCACCACGAATAGCTTCTACTTTGCTGTTTCTTGGTTTTCCTTTGGGGATACCAGAAGTTTCCTTCACATTTTGTTTGCATGTGTGGGAGTCCATTGGGAGCTTTAACTCAGTGATTGCAGTTATCTGATAGTTGAGGACGATTCCAGCCCTTCTCAAGCAGGAAGCAACATCTACATCTTACTTGTGAGTCAAGCAATAAGGGAAGCTCAGTTTATCCTCTCACTGAAGAAATGACATCAATCCTAGAAAGCTAGCCTTAATTAATATCTGATCACATAACCTACACACTCATGATACATTAATCATCATCATCATCACCACCATCACTACTATCATCATCATCATCACCACCACCATTTTATAATCAAAAAGTGTTATTTACTCTGCAAAGCAATTTCACATCGATGATGCCTTTGGCTCTCACAGATAGACAGGTTGCTATTGCTATGGTTCATTTTATAGATGAGGAAATTAAGGCACGTAGCCATTAAATAATTTACTTAAAGTCACCTAGCTAATTAGCATCAGATTGAAGCCTCTTCACCGTCAGACTTGGTCTCTTAATCGCACAAAAAATTCAACGAAGAAATCAGCATCCTAATTTATATCCCGGGCAAAAGATAGTGAAAATATTATTAGTGACTTCAGCAGAGATTTCAGTGTGAGCTGGAGAAAATAAATGCTTACAGTTAAGCTTCTCCTTATTGATGAAGGCTTTTTATAAGGATATTTGAACAATATATTCATTTAGATCGTAGTATAATCTTCCAGAACTTTGGGAAAGCAGACATAAGTTAAAAACGTATCATCTATTAAAAAAGAATAAGTAAAGTTTCATTTTCATGCTTAATAAAACCACTCTGAGCAAGGAATCTAAATTCTTAGCAGAGTCTTTTCTGCTTTAGGTGAAGCTCTTGATGGGGCAGATAAAATTGAAATCTCTGACTAAGACTGTGCTAGTGAATGTTGTTGAATCACGAAGGACACTGTTAGATGTTAAATGCCAAATCAGACTTGATTCACTTGCTCTGGTGTAGTGATTCTATCTACAGTATGAATGAAGAAAGTCACCTAACTTCCATGGGCCTCAGTTTCCTCTAAGTGTGGGCCCAGGTGATTTCCTAATTCAGATCTGGGATCTGAACTTGACCAAGGACTCTAGCATGTGAATCCACCAGCTTCTCTTTAAAACATAATTTCATTTTCTTTTTCGCTGAAAGGGCATAGGGGAAAAATCACCAGTGCTATTACTGGTCTATTATTTTCTCACTGTGGTATTTTTAAAACGAAGACGTTAAGAATGCTTTCCTTCATTTCCTCAGATCCCAGCTGGTTTCTCTTAATCATCACAGGCCTCCGAAGTACAACCAGTCCCGTGACTCTGCTTTGGATAAAGTAGAAGTGAACCTTTCCAAGCAATCTTCTGAAACCGGCCTCCCACCTTACAGGTCCAACCATGCTGTCTGTATCCTGTCCATTTGCTACTTTTAACAGAAGAGAGAGAAGAAATAGGAAACGTGTTTTCTTCTATGTGATACTTACTGAGATGATTCCATTTTCCTTCACATCACATTAATTGTTTTTAATTTTCCCAGCTATCCTGCTATTTGTGTTATATGGAAAACTGAAAGAGCAGAGAGAGACATTTATTTCCAGAAGGGGTCAGAGAGCATCATCATGGGACAGAAGCTAGTAGGTGATCAAGCATGCAGCACACACTTTCATTAAGGTCCATGTGCTACAAAACCACAATATTTTAATTTTCTGCTCCTCACTCTTTATGATGAAGAGGTTCTGTTAAACGGGCTCATTTTTTGCAAAGGATTAAAGTCTTGTTTCAGTCTTATTAGAGATACGACGCTTAATTCCACAGTTCATCTTCATTTACACGAAAGGAGGGAAAAAAAACCTCCTCTTGATGGTTAAATCATAAAAAAGGCTGATTGTTTACCGAGTCAAGTAACAAGAATCAATGGTGTGCCATGATCCAATCTCTCCTTACATCTAGAAATTCTTATCCAACTTAATGATGGCATCTGTTAGGAAAAGAGAATTTCCATGGTACATCTTTGTAAAAACCCCGGATCTCATGGAAACAAGCCAGGAAAAAAAATTAAAATGAATGCAATCCTCTAGCAAAGATGCACTTAGACACTTTCTCTTAATAGGAACTTTGTTTGCAGGCAGCCAGCACTCCTCCTAGAGAACACAAGTAACATCTGCTGCCCTTGGAAAGGACCGACCCTTCATCGTGAGGGTTCTTTTATATATATTTTTTTCACATCGAAATGACTGCAGGCTTGCTAGAACCACACGAGTCTTCCCCAGAAAGCCCCCTTGAACCATTTCACACAGAGGGTCCAAATTGTGTTGTACCTTTTCATTTTAAATGCAATTTGCTAAGACAAGGCAAAAGGAACACACACAGGAGAGAAAGAACAACAGATCAATTCGGTGAGAGGAAGGTGATCTGATTTGGTTGGCATTCACTCAGGAAGAGTAATGCTCAGGCAGGGTTTTATTTCAGGTTAGATTTGTCAACTGGAGAGAATCATCTCTTTTTTTTTCTCTTCAGTAAGTCCATCTCCCTTGTGACAGTCCCAGCTGTTTGTTTTGATTATTGGATGGTAGATACCAGCTTCCTTCCTGGAGGAAGCTGGGACATGGGAGCTGGGGGAGCTACTATGGTTGACAGGTTCAAAGTTCTTCCCTCTAACTCTGTCTCCGGCTGTGGATGTGATAGGAGATGACTTATGTGTCAGAGAGGTGGGGATTTCACAGCTATTCTATTTGCAGTGGTCTACTGCAGCTCACTTTATTTTTAGTCTTTTGCCATTTTAGGTTGAACAGGAGGGTAAAAATAACTCTCTGTTTTTTTTTTTTAACTCAGGGATAACTTGGGAACTATAGCTCCTAACAACATTGAAGGTTACTTTATGTTATCTAATTTTACAGACAAATCAAGGAATTTGAAAGGAGAGGTCAGCTAGCTCAACCTACCAGTTCATCTGAGATTCTATTTTCTTCTTCAATATTCTTGGCAGAAAATCACCCTTCCTGCTTATATATGTCTAGGCATTTGGCTTTTCAACAGTTAGCAGCAAAAAACCCATTCTACCTCTAAGTAGTTTCTATGGTCTCCATTATTATATCTACTTTGTATTATATAATAATGATTATTATTATCATTATTGTAACAACTCTCAACTCTATAGAATATCCCTTATGATAAGTGGAGAAAAAAAGAAGAGAAATTATTGCATCCTTTCCACAGTGAGGTATATTTACAGGATTACAGACTGAGTTCTTTAAGTGATAGATTTCACACATCTTTCTCTGTCCTGTTTTTCTTCCTGTGGCCACAACCTTGGAGATGCATTCTAGCTTAAAACGCATTGAATGGAAAACAGAATTGAACTGAATGTGGCTGGTAGAATTCAGGTTTTCAGAAAGCAACATCTCAGTTTTACAAAAGTTCGGGTACAGGAGAAGGTAGCTGAGTAAGGCAATGTCATTCAATCTACCTACTTATCGCTTTCATTCTTTTCTAAACTGAGCTTCTTATTAATTAGAGCTAATGCGTTAGTTGGTCTATGATCAGTCCAACCCTAGGGACAATAGGCACTGTTTATTTATAAATAAACCACCATAATATTTAATATTTATGTATTACCAAACAAACAGTAGTGAAACCAGAGTTAATTCATTTGTGTTTTATCTTACATTTTATCCTGTAGGAGTTTGTGTTACAGATTTCTCAGGATACTTTTTATCTTAATGATTTCACTGTATTAATACAATGTTTAAACTCTTGATGCATGCAACTTTGCATTGCCAGAATATTATATCCTTGTTATGATTATTATTAGAAATATAGGTTTACAGTAGGGCAGGAGCAAAATCAAAATGAAACAACCACAAAAACAAATGTTTGTCATAATAATAGGATCTAGTTCTAGACCAGAATCCTTTAATCATGATACTTTGAAACACTTCCCATCCTCAACATTGTTGAGCACTGTGTGCTTATACTTACTGTGTTCTCCATAGAGCTTATAGCCTTCTTACTTTTCTGCAAATGCTATGTTCAGACCTTCTGCAGGTGTTTAACAGAAGATTACATGTTGTCTTAATTGAAAACACTTACTGTAAAATGATTTATTCCTAAGAATTTCATTCTATTTCTCAAAGACCACTTCTTTTGGAAGTAAAACAGTAGACTTCTGTTTAGTAACTTACTCTAGAATTTTGCCAGGAGCTATTGAAAAACAAATCCAGGAACTTTTGGTGACTTTGTGAATTTATTTACATATTTTTAATTAGGACTTTTTTTTGGAACTCATCTATTTAGGATTCTCAAATAGTAGAGTGTTTTGGAGATTATATATGTTCAAATGCTTAGTAGTGTCTCATATAAAAGTAATAAATGTAACTTTGAATGTAGTTAAATTCTGAATTCTGTGGTAAGAATTAAACCTTCAGATTTAATCTTTAATCTTTTTAGTTGAGATATACTCTGCCATTTGAACAATTTTGTTTTCCATGTTGGGGATGGAACCCAGAGCTTTGAAAATGTTTTACAAGTACTCTACCACTCAGGTGCATACTCAGTTTTAATGACATTTTCAAAAACTTAAATATTAACTCGACCCCAAAGAACTCTTACGAAATATGTAGCAGCTATGATGAAGATTACAGAAAAATCACTGTGTCTTTTGGTGTAATTGAATCAGGAGAGCATTTCTACTTACTATGTAGCCCTTCGGTGCTTTTCCACAGCTCTGTCATTATCATCCCATCATGAAAATCTACTAAACCAACTCCTTCCTATGTCCTTGGAGAAGGGCTTCTGCTTTACTTGTAGACTGGTACTCATCCAGCATCGACAAGCCATTTCCTTACAAGTTCTTGTTCCTTGATGTGCTGATGGCCATTGTCATTTTACTGAAGGCTTTGCAATTAGGTGAATAAAAATTGAAGTGTCTATTTGTTTCCTTTTCATTTCCTGTCTTGGAGCTCTATCTTGTTCATTGGGATTCAGCAAGTGTGTTTTTTTCTCAGCTAGCAAGTGGACTGGTGTGGGCCAGCTTTATTTTTTCCTCTTGGTCCCTATTTGATCTTAGTTTTGATCTCTGTGTAGATATTTTTGGTCAGCACAAGTGTGTGTGTGTGTGTGTGTGTGTGAGTAAACATGCTTCTTTTAGCAGCACTGGTACTTAGGAAATAAATATGTTCTCTACACTTATGAGTTTTGAGGCTAATTCTAAGTAGAAAAGGCAGAATCAAAATAGGAGTTGAAGTGTAGGGGTGATAGCTCACACCTGTAATCCCAGAGAGAGGAGGAAAAATAGGGAGGATTGAAACAGATGCAGTCCAAACCCAATTACCAGTGTGGCGGTTTGCACTAGGGACCCAGTTATGCAGAAGGCCAACTGTAGGGGCACGTGTCACAGGTCAGTCCCCGACGAAAGTGTAAGATCTTATGTAAAGAAAAATATCTGGGTGCAGGTGGCTCACTCCTGTAATCCTAGCCACTCAGGAGGCTGAGATCTGAAGGTCACGGTATGAAGCCAGTCTGGGCAGGAAAGTCCAGGAGACTCTTATCTCCTAAAGTCCACCAAAAACAGCTGGAGGTAGAGCTGTGGCCCAAGTGGTAGAGCACCAACCTTGAGCATAAAAGCTCAAGGACAGCCCCTAGGTCCTGAGTTTAAGTTCCAGGATCAACACACACAAACACACACACACACAGATAGATTACATGCTAAACATAACAATTAGGAGTTCAAAAAAATTAAGAACAAAGATGTAATGTCCAATCTACACTGAATTTATCCAATATATACTGAAAAATATGAACTGTTAAAGAATGAAATGAAGACATAAATACATGGAATGATAAATCTTATTAATGTATCAGGAAACTCACTTTTAAATGTTATTTTGGAAAATGGTTCTATAGAGTCAATGCAAATTTAGAATCACAGCAAGCTTTTAGAAAACATGAAGTAAAGACAAGATTCTAAAACTTATCTAGAAAGCCCTGCCAAATTTGAACAAGATGTGAATTTCAAGATTTACTGGAAAACTACAGAATCAAATAACATGGTAATGATAAAATTAAAAGTTGTACAGATCAATGAAATAAAAAATAGGCTATAAGAAGACCTTCCCCCACATCAAGGTAATTCAGAATAGGAATGTCAAACTTAGAAAAAACAACTTAAGCCTCTAGTCAAATATTCGAAGAGAATTAATTTAAAATGGCTCAATCATAGACCTAAACTTAAAAACACAAATTGTAAGAATTTTAAAGAATCACATTGAAACTTGCTAGCAGGAAAATTTTTATAAAACATAAAAACCCCAAACCATAATGTTTAAAGGAAGTTAAATGGAATTCATCATGAAGTTTTATTTTTAAATCTCCTTTGCCAAATGTGATGGTGCCTATCTACAAACAGCCTTAAAGAAGAGACAGGAAGATCACAAGGTTCAGTCCAGGTAGAACAACGCCAGAAATTCAAGACAGCTACGCTGAAACTCTGTCTCACTAAAACGAGAGCTAGAAGTGTAGAGACATTGCCTAATATAGCTAACATGGGTTCAATATGCAGCCCTCTGGATAAAAAATTCACTGGAACACAAGGAAGGCTTTTTGAAAGCCATTGATAAAGAAACGAAAAAGACTAGCAAGCTCTTGACTGTCACTATACATGTACCAAAAATGGAGTGATACTGAAAATATATAAAGCATTTCACAACTTAATGGCAAGGATGAAGGGAAGAGACAGAGATTTTTTGGAATGACGGTGATGAATCTTGAGGGAAGTGGTGGTTTAAGCTTTATAGATCACTAACCCATCGGGCTCTACACACTTAGAACGGGAGCATTTAGCAGAATGCAGTTTGTATCTCAATAATGCTGATTTTTAAAAAAGATACTCCTTTTTCCCTTTAGGCATTTGTTTGTGGTAATTTTCACATAGAGAGGTTTAACTTTTTACACAGTCAAAATATATCAATCTTTCCCTTCACAGCTTTTGAATTTTGTGTCATGTCTGGAAAGGCTGCACATTTTGTGGGAAGGCCATCTAACAGAAGGTTTTATCGTGAAGATTCTGGCACCAAATAGCCAGCAAGAGACTCTTCACACTTGGCAAATTATTTAATCTCTTTATTTTGTAATTTCTACATTTTAAAATCTGGATGATTAAAGCTTCTACCTCAGTGATAGACAGCTACAGAATGTAGTCAGCGTATTAAAGGGCTGAAAATGGACCTTAGAAGGCTAATGAAATCTAGCTATTTTTTAAAAATGTATCTTACTTTCTGAGAGAAATGTATTAAGATTACACCTGGCTAATGAACCTTGGTGTACCCACTACTCAGTTTTGGCAAGTCATAACATCCTCCCAAACTTAATTTATTTATGTTCTGACTGGGAGAAATAGAAATAGAATTGAGGTCCTCTTGATGCCTCCCAATTCTAACATTTCTCCAGCCTGGATACGTGCACGTTGTTGGAAGTTTGTGTGCATTCCTCCTTTTTGTGTCCTTAATTTGTACCCTCTATTTGTATAAATGTAAAGTTATTTTTATACATGTAAAATATGACCTTTAATATTACCATTTTATTTACAAGTTAAATTTTATTCAAGCAACACACTGTGTGCATTACTATATATAATTTTTGTGTTTAGCTAATATAACAGGTGATTTTACATGTGATAGAGTAATTGTACATTTCCGTTTCATTTCCATTTTTTTATCCCAGCTGAGCTTTATTTGCACAGTCAATTATGAGACCAGGCATCAAATATTCAAGTTCTGAATATGTTATTGCTTCATATTCATATATAATATGCATTATATATGTTTGGAAGTTTTTGTTTTAAATATACCAACTCAAGGAAATCTCTTTCCTGTCTCCTTGTACAGCAGAAGTTTCAAAATTAAGAATATTTATACAGTCCTGTTTTTGTTGACACACAGTAACGTAACAATTGCGCATATGCCATGGTGACTTTTCAATACATGTACATACTATGCAGTATTTAAATCAGTGTAAATACGTCTACCCTTTCAGACATGCATAACTTACAGTGGAAACACTTACAATCCTTTCTGCTATCTTTTGGAAATACTCAGCACACCTTTGTCACCTATTGTCACCTTTTTGGCCTCATAATACCCAAACTGTTGTTTCTATTAGGGTAATTACAGCTTAGAATCCATCAACCAAGCGGTCCTTATATGTAATGGGTATTAATTGCCATGGTTGTTCCTTTTTTTTTTAAAATTTAGGCGCTTGATGCATTTGCTTATTGGCTAGCGCTCTACAGAGACACCCTTCCAAGCACATCACTATGGCATTTAAATAATGCTTATATTATGTTACAGTCCGATTCATATTAACCCCCTGCATTGCTCTCTTTCCCATCTTTCCTACTCTTTAATATTCAACAGCTGTAGACTACCTTCCGAGCAAGTGCAAAGTCCTTAGCTTGAATGAAGTACTGCTATATATACATATATAAATACATTCATAAGTAAGAGATACTTCACTCTTTAAAGAATACTATTCGGTGTTTCATCTTAAAGCACAGAGATAAATAAATACCACTGTACTTGCATTGGCAACTGCCAGATATCTAGAAATAAAGTTCTTTAATAGTAAATAATTATCTCTAAAAATGACTTGGAGGCTGTGAAGAGATTTTAATTTGTATTTTGTACCATGGCATAAATTACCTTCACAATAAAAACAACGCGCCAGGACAATTATCTCCAGAGTTTTATAATAGTTTTATAATATCTCTAGGTTTTATAATAGTTATGGTAACTCTATATTCCATGTCAAAAGCAGATGAGTTCACTATGGGAATCTAGATTGAGTTTTCTGCCCAGCTATTGTAAATAATCAGTTCTTGGACCTGAAAAACGTAACAAAGAAAATACCTCCTTAAAATTATTAGGTAAGGTCCTAGTAGTAATTTGATAAGAACTAATTTCCAAACTGTTACTAGAACAGTTTGTCTAATTTCTGTTGCAATCAATAGCCGAATTTCCAAAGGATTATTTTTATCTGATTATAGGTGTGAGGGAAAAACTAATTAGTATATAGCTTCCATGAAATTACTTTTAGAAACTGGGACCATTCTAAGAAATTACAATTGTTTGAGTTCTCCCCCAAGTCTACCATATTTTGGTGACTACACTAATGTACAGTTGGATATCCCCAAAGTGTACATTTATATATTTACGCATAAATTCTAGCTTTCACATATGAGAAACCACATGTATCCTTTGTCTCTCTAGGCTGACCTCACTTCACATGAATTTTCTTCCAGGTCCTCCCATTTCTTTGCAAATCATTTCTACTGGATGAGTAATATTCCATTATGTATTCATACAACATTTTTTGGTCCATTTGTTCATTGAGGGGAATCTGGGAATCTGATTCTATAACTAGGCTGTGGTGAATAGTGCTGCAGGGAAAATGGTTGTGCATGTGGCATTACTGTGTCCTGGTTTGTAATCTTTTGGATAAACACCCTATAGAGGAATTGCTGGGTCACAGGGAAGTTCTTTTTTTTTTTTATTGTGAAAATAATGAACAGAGGGGTTACAATTACATGGGCAAGATAACAAGTACATTTCTTATCAAGCATTGTTGCCTCCTCTTTGTTTCCCCTTCCCATCCCTTCCCATACTCCCCCCACCAACCAAAGTTGTAAAGTTTGTTTTTAACATAACGACTTGGACATCTCATTGTTGCAATGGGTCCACCTGTATCCCTATTTAAACGATTTGTTTCTCCCCTTCCCCTCCACAAATTATACCGGCATCAAATACAGTGAAAGCAGGGGTTATACTGTTGGGGAGGGACATACAAAGCAACATAGAAATCATCTTATAAATATGTTAGAAACAATTGCATGAAACAAAAACATTTGAATACTTGTTTTGGGGTGCATTTCACCTAACATCAGCTTATCTGACCTTTTCTGCTTGTCTCAGACGTATACTAGTTATTGCAAATAAGGGAAACCATGGGGCCTGTTTCTTTGGGCCTGGCTTACTTCACTTCATATAATATTTTAGTTTTTCTACTTTGAATATTCAAACTTTTTAGGAAGTAATGTCTTCATCAGTTAAAGAAGTGATTCTTTAAGAGCACAACCATCTTAAATCTCCCAGAAAAGTTTGAATTATGAAAATATGACCAGTAGTCCATGAATATCTTTCCTCTGTCATTCCCATTATACTCTTGGAATGATTAGATACCCAGGAAGGTGAATTGTTTTCAAACTACCTTTAGTAAGTTTTTTTAAATCTTATTTCATTTTTTTCTTTTCTGATCCTCTTTAGGTATTCGTTTAGAATGAATAAATGGATTCCACTTTTTTTCTTGCCTGTGCTGATGTCAGGGTGACGGCATCAAGCCCAGTTTTTTGCTGGTTAATTAGAGATGGAGTCTCCTGAATTTGTATGTCCTATCTGGCTTTAAATCACAACCCTCCCGTTTTCAGCCTCCTGCACAGTTAGGATCGTAGATGTAAGCCATTCTCCTGCCTCAAAGTAATTTTTTAGGCTGTTTGCCGACTCATCCATTCATTTTCAAAGATGATTTATCGGCTTACTCAGAAAAAAATAGGACTCTACTGCCACCAAAACCTAAGTCTCCAGTAATTATTTCCTATGTTCACTGAATATTCTTGAAAATCCCTTTTCCATTTTTTGGGGGGGGGGGCGTTTGTGGGGCTTGAACTCAGGGCCTGGGTGTCTCTGAACCTCTTTGTGCTCAACATTAGCACTCTACCACTTGAACCACAGCACCATTTCCAATTTTTGAATGATTTATTGGAGATAGGAGTCTCCCGGAGACTTTCCTGTCTGGGTTGGCTTTGAACTATGATCCTCAGATCTCAGCCTCCTGAGTAGCTAGGATTACAGGCGTGATCTGCCTGAGCCCAGACTTCCCCAAACCCCCCATTTTTCCATTTACCACTCGGCAGCATTAGAAGTGATTCAGGAAGGCTTGGTCCAGAAAAATCTCATCTTCTCTTAGGAGAAATTGGTTAGTTCGGATGTATTTTGGTCCATCCGAACTGGTGTATGTGTTAACCAGACAGTAAGAAACAGCAGTCTTTGACTGTTAACTAGTCCCGCAGTTAAAAACTACGGAAAGAGACCTGTAGATCCAGCTAAATCCTTTCGCTCAGGCCCCCTCCCCAGTGACCATGGATTGTTCTAGAAAAACAGGCTCTCTTGTGGCCAAAGGAAGGGACTTGAGAGTTGAACAAGTCTGTGTTGGTAAACAAACATTCATTTCCTGTTTGCAAGGATTCACATCTTTTGGCACCTGGACAGGGTCAGCATGGAGTAATGGAGACATTCCCAAACTTGCGGCTTTAAAGCTGTGTGACAACTTCCATCAAACTGCCCAACACGAGTGTTAAGAGCTATTTTATTCCGTTTTTATATAACTTTATGGCAAGCAGAATATGATCTGCTTTAACAGGGAACATTTTTCCTGCCAACACCTCTGTGGTATGTTTGGACATATGGTCTCATTTTTGTGTCTCTTAACCTCTTATTCTCTCTGGGAACGGTCTAGTTAGCACCTGGTGCACACGCATCTTATCTAGACACTCAGAAAATGGATGGGGTTATCTTCAAGACAGTGGTCACCATCTCAGTGACTTCATTTTAATTTGCTAAGTTTGACAATAACTTCAGTCCTATTCTTGATACCTTTCAGTAAGTGGGACACACTTTAGGGGGTTCTGTCTGTCTCTTCTCTAGGGTTCAGTATGACTAAAATACAGAAGAGCATAAAAATAAAAGGAAAAAATCCCAAAGCAAGCACACCGGGCAATTTGTGTTGTTCTGCAACTTTTATTCAAAGTCTAGTTGTAGAAATTTTGAACTGTATTTTCAAAAAATGAGTGTTTTCTCGGGATTATGTTCATTATGTATAGTAGTAAGCCCCAAATAGCAATGCTTAACTCAGATTTCATTTTAATTTTTCCTTATATAAACAAAGTCTGGAGTTATTTAGGTTAGATTTCTGTCATGGTTCTTTGACTGACAGGCAGTTTTAGTGTTTCTCCTTCATTATTTCTAGTGTGGCCTTTAAAATGACTTCCATAGCTCTAGACATTGCATCTGAATTTCAGTGTTCAGAGGGAAGAGGAAAGCTGAAGGCTTCCTATAGGAAAATGTGAATGAAAGTAATACCACTTTCCTCATAATGTGAAATCTCTTAATATTTCATAGCTAAGTATGAGGTTCATAAAAGATTAAACAATTTAAAAGTAGAGTGAGGAAAATTGTATTTGTATTTTGCTAAGCTTTAAAGTATGAATGGTCGTTGGTTCTTTTTCATTTATGGAGATGCACACTTGTTATTGATTTATGCATTGAAATATATTGCTCCTTCTGGAGATGACTATTTGGAATAAATACATCCTGTCACTGTTTCAGTGTATTATTGGATTCAATTTCAAATATATTGCTTATTATTTCTGAATTTATATCTTGAGTAAAACATGCTGTATTTGTCTATTTTATTCTGCCTTTTGAAGTTTATTGTATTAGCTACAATGAATGTGTTAGGGATTGATCATTTTTTCATCACTAGAGGAACTCTGTAAAATTGATATATTTCTGTTTTCTATTTATTAAAAATATACTACTAAAACCATCTTTCATTTCTGATAGTGATAACTATTGCCAATATCTTTTCCCTTCCCTCTTTCCTTCCTTACTCTTGCTTTTCTTTTTCCTTCCTCTTTCCTCTCATCTTCTTTCTTTCCTTCTCTCTTTCCTTCTTTCTTCCTTCCCTCCTTCCTCCCTCCCTCTCTTTCTCTTTCTCTCTTTCTTTCCCTCCCTCCCTTCCTGCCTTCTTGCCTTCCTTCCTGCCTGCCTTCCCTCCTTCCTCCCTCCCTCTCTTTCTCTTTCTCTCTTTCTTTCCCTCCCTCCCTTCCTGCCTTCTTGCCTTCCTTCCTGCCTGCCTTCCCTCCTTCCTCCCTCCCTCTCTCTCTTTCTTTCCTTTCCTCCTTCCCTACCTCCCTGCCTGCCTGCCTGCATTCCTGCCTTCCTTCCTTCCTGCCTTCTCTCCTTCCTCCCTCCTTCTCTTTCTCTCTCTTTCTTCCCCTCCTTCCTTCCTTCCTCCCTCCTTCTCTCCCTCCCTTCCTTCTTTCTCTCCCTCCCCTCTCCTTTCCCTAGGAGAGATTTACTAATTTTGGCAGTCTTTTCTGATAACCAAACTTGGGTTTCATTGTTTGTTCTTTATGTTAGCTTTATTTTCTATTCCATTTGTTTGTTATTTTAGTATTATCTCATTCTTTCCACTCTAAGTTAAATATGCTGTTTTTTTCTAACAATGTAGGCTGAATTTTAAATATTTTTTTACCTTTTTTCTAATATTTGCATTTGAAACAATCAGCCCCCATATAGAATATGTTTTGTTGCATCTGAGTTTGATATGTTTACTTTCTTTATCATTAACTGCATTTTTCTAAATTCTGTTGTGAAATTTTGTTATGACCTACAGATTTGTTAGTAGTGTATTATTTTCTTTTTATGTGGGCATTTTCTAGTTATTGTTCTATTTGTTAGGAACTTTATTCTACTTTGGTAAAAGAATATTGTACATACATACATGTGTAATCTTTTGAGGTTTGCTTAGCATTCCTTTTTAGACTAGCATGTGGTCAAATCTGGTTCATAAAAATAAACTATATGAAGAGTTCCATGTATGTCCCCATGTATTATATTCTACACACTGACTTTACGTCATCGTGTCTCACATTTATCAGTTATCAAAAAAGATAAACTAAAATGTTCCTTTGGTATATGTGTTTATTCCCCCACTTTAGGTCATATGCTTTGCTATTTGTAGAGTAATTCTTGCTATTTTATAAATTTAGCATGTGAAAAATTGGTGATTGTGTATGTTTAACATGTTTACAATGGTATATGGTTTACAATGATTTACAATAGTATATGCACATGTAGTGAGATGATTATTACATTCAAACACCATGTCTTTTGAGTATTAAAATCTTCCCTAGTAAATTTTTAGTGTCTAATATATTTCTCACTATAATCCTTATAAAACTGGATATTAATTTAACACCTCCTCAGACTTCATCTGTTAATAATTAAGTAATAGTGTTCTCCTCTTTTTAGTCCTGTTTCTATTGTGGAATTCTACTTTAATGTATGCACTAACTTCCTTCTGTGGAGTTTGTTGGCATATCTGTTTCCAGTGTTATACTTCCAGTCTTTCTGTATTTATGCAGAGAGTTTGCCTGTGGTAAACTGCAAAAAGGCAGAGTTTATTTATTCCTCCAGTCATCACTTACATCTTCTAAGTGAAATAATTTATAGTCATAATTGTAAAATACAATTATTGTGGAACAGGATGATATCAGCTAGCTTAGAATTTTCTTTCTTGCTATACATTGCAAATGTTGCTTGCTTATTCACACTTAAATGGTAGTTGATACATATAGTAATGTCTTTTCCTGTTATATCTTTTTGTACTTAAAAAGTATCCCTCAGGCTGGGAAGGTGGCTTAGTGGTAGAGCAATTGCCTTGCATGCATGAGGCTCTGGGTTTGATTCCTCAGCACCACCTAAGCAGAAAAAGTCGGAAGTGGCTCAAATGGCCTAGATAGGCCATACCATGCACCCAATCTACAGAAATGAAAACTGTAAGTCTTATTTTCAACTGATACGTTTTAGTGTAATCTGTTATAGAGTGAAAAGAAACACATCATGCCACTTGACAAACTTGGAAGATGAGCAGTAAAATACATGGAAGGATAGAATTTATTGAGCATCATTAGTTTGAACAGTGTAGGCTGTAAAATAATACCTGTATTCTTCGGAAATGTACACTTTAACACACAAGGTAAAGGACATGAAGCTTGCAACTTATTCTCATGTATATTAAATGTTGTGTTTTTAAAATGTATAAAATTTGGTATAGGAAGTGGTGCTGTAGCTCAAGTGGTAGAGCGCTCGCCTTGAGCTGAAGAGCTGAGGGATGCCCAGGCCCAGAGTTCAGGTACCACGACCGACAAAAACAAAAGTACCCCCAATTATGGTCTATTTGTGTAAGTCCTATTTATTTGTTAGTTTATGCTTTTCTTTGAGATAATGCCAATTTTTACTTTGGCAATGTTTTTCTTGTACCTATTTTTATGAGATTTTCTATATGTCCATAAAATAATATTTGTTTCATTCTGCATGGTATTTTGCTTTTCAAACTGAAGTCTTGATTTTTCAATAGTTCTAAATTGTTCTGGTTCATTAATCTATCTTTTTTCTCTCTTGTAGATTTTGTTTTCAGTTGCAGATATGATTCAGTATATGTCATATATTAAATCCTTCTTGTTTTCTTAAAAATGTATGTCTTTGTCCTCAGTACTTAATTATATTTCCATATAATGAACATTATTTTTGTCCCTTTGGTTATTAAAACCGTCTGTCTTTTTTTTATAAATTTGATCACTGGGTTAATGTTCAATTTTTTCTTCTTGCTTATCATTTCTTGTGAAACTTAAATTTTGTTTGTGCTTTTCTCTTCATTGATAATTTTTACTATCCGTGTTTTATACCTTTAATAGAAATGTACTTATTAGCTGGATTTTTCTCTTCACATTTTTTTTCTGGATGTGCCTGCTGATGTTGTAATCATTACAGATATTTAGTATAAAATTGTGGTAGTTTTCGATGATGATACCTTCATAATCACAAGGAGGCTGAATGGGATTCGCTCATAGATTGAGCTGAGCAGATGCTAAACCATAGTTTTATTAACTTCCATCTTCCTCTGGTTATTTCCACCACTAAAATTTATTTTTTTCTGAATCCCAGACTTTAGGATTAGTATGCTTGGGTTCTGTGAAAGACCTGAGCTACTCTATCATCTCAACTTTGTGAGAATCTCAAAAAGGACCTTTGGTCTTTTTGCCTTTTAATGGTATTCTGCTTTCTAAACTCTCAGCCTTTCACCCCCACCAAAGTTATAGAAATGCGTTGGTGGGAAAAGCAGTTCAAGAACTATCAGCTAACCTCTCTCCTGATGCCTTCTCTTCCAAATATTTATCACTAATTACTGACTTCCTGAACAGCTTGTCTGATGCTTACAAACAGATTCTGTTTTGGGGTTTTAATTTGGATTTCAAAACTACTCCCCAAGGAAGTATTGTTGTGCCAAAAGCTATTGTATCTTATCTAAAGATAATGACCTCTCCTCAACTTCAAAATTAATATTACATGAAATCTCTACTCCAAGACTCACTAAAGAATGTCACTAGAAGTTAAAAATAGCAGTATTTTAACTAGAGGAAAAATATAGGTAAATAAAATATTTATAATGTTGTTGCTATGAACCAAAGTGGAACTGTGTCTTGGCTGATAAAATAATATTAATAATAACATAATTCTAAAATGAAAGATAATTTTTTTGCCTTGTAAAACTCATCAAGCAGTTGGAAATAAAAAAAATTAATGTTCTGAACTGTTAGTGAAAGTGACATTCTATGATTATATCCTCCAAAAGAGTAAGTTTTCACTCTAATTTGAGAAGTAGATAACTGCAACTAGATTGCCAAATCTGGGCCACAGACTCCTTTTGTAAATAAAGTTTTATTAGAACACCGATACATTCATTGTTTTAATATGGCCACAGTAGAATATGTTTACTAGAATAATTATATTGTAGAAATGCATTGTCAAGGCCTTTTCTCATTCTTGTGTTGTTTGGGGCCATACTTTTGATTGTTATTGTAAATAGAAAATGTAAAAAGCTCTCCCAGAGTGAGATTGCTTCTCTCTTTTCGAGCTCTTTTCTTTGTCTGTCCTGGTTTAGTTTTGAAAAATTTGATTCTGTGGTTGTGAAGGATCACAACCTTCAAGGATCACAAGGATTCCTTACTTGGAACCCTTAGCTGGAGCCTGGTCTTTTTTTTTTCTCCTTATAGTAAAGTCTTGTGCCATTTGTTTGTTTTTTTTTCTTCTCCTGTATAGAATCTTCTCCTGTACACAATCTTAGATGGTGAATGCAAAACAGAAGCATGTTGAACTGGTGCCAGCTTTGCAGCCAGCAGGGATGAGCAATCTTGTTTGTGTCTAGACATGTCTCCCAAGATATTTCCATCTTGGGCACCATCACTGTGGGAATACTGGGCCATGGAATACTGGGGCACGTGCAGTATTCCTAAGGGAAACAAAGGCCTCCAAGCAGGATGTCATTTGCAAGGAAGAATTCGGTGTCATTCCTTAGAAGAGCTAATTGACAATCCAACAAAGGGATACCAGGAAACTGGCCCCTGGAAAGGATGTGGTGGAGGTCAAGGGGAGTATAAGATTGAGAATGCAGTCATAATATCCAATTGCCCACACAATTAAGAACATTGAGGCGAATGATTGGGCTGGGAAAGATAAGGGAGAATGATGAAAGGGGTAGTCTCAATCAAGATTCATTGTACTTATTAACTAATTTGTTGAAAAGTAAGTCCTTGATTCAACTACTTCAGGATAATAAAATACAACACTAGAACACTGCCAACAACTACTACAACAACCAAGACTACTAGTACTACTACTACTACCACCACCACCAAGAGCCATTCAACAATAGTCCTTATGTTTTGTCAGCTGGACTTTCTCAATGAAGGCAGGTTTTTTGAGAGCTTAGTCTTTCTTTTCTTACAGCATCTTTTCTCTTATTTCCCTTTCCATTTCTACAGTGGCCCTCCAGTAGGCTAGTACTCACTTTCCCTCATTCTTCCTGCTTGCGGTCCTTACCCCACAGCATATTAAGAGAGTTTAAAAAGTTTTGGTTCTCTGACTCAAATTATATATTAGTGTGTGGTAGTAAGGAGTACTTATGTTGGCACTTCTGCAAGCAATCGAACAGCCACTAAACAAAGATGAGTGGTTGTTATAGAGTTTCTTCGTCTTGGCAAACGAAGTCTCTGGATTAAAATTTGAAGTGCAAAAGAATAGTCCTGGAAATGCAGAGAAGGTATTTACAGAATATGTTTCAGGGATGATAATGTCAAGTTTAAATAGACGTAGCATGATTCCTTTCATGCTTCAATTCATGTACTATAGTCATCCTAAAGTTCTTCCGCTGTTATGAAAATATTAATGAAGCACTAAAAATCTAAATATGAAGGTAAAAAAACAATTTTAAGGCAGTACTTCTCCTTAGGTAATTAATAGAGTGCATCTAAATATAGAGTTAAAATAAGAATCACTGTCAGTGAATTGCTTCACTAGCATAAAGCCTGCTCTAGTGTAATATAATGGGATGTTCCCATGACTTGGAAAAAATGATTGTTTATATTATACTAGGGAATTAAGATGTTTTTGTTAATCTGTGAGCCTTCTGCCCGAAGCACTGATCATACACACAGTGGGATATGACTGAGTAGCTTCTCTAACGTTGATGTCATTGAGACATAGAAAACTTCAGGCATTACTAACTAAAATTCTAGTGGTGCTATTATTGTCATAAACATTTTGGAAACCACACCTTCAGGTTACCTGAAAGACTGAAATGTTAATACTTCTTCCACCCAATGAAATTTGCTGATAATGTCACCCACTAATTCCAAGTAGAAGGGTGGATCTCTGCACAATGGAGATCATTAGATTGGTTATTCTATTTGACCTAAAACAACCTAATGTCTATTATGTTTGGAGAATCTCTCCAATTTGGAGAGATTTGGATATTTATAACAGCTTTCTTTCACCACACCAAATTATCAGTGCTATCAGTGGGGCTGTGGGCAGCCAACAAGAAGCATACAGGAAGTATATATGTCTGCCCTACCCTGTATCAGATGACTTTGTGTGCATTATACATCCCTCAGGCTGGACAGTCCTCACTGAAGATGGAAAAGGGGCTAGAGGTAGAATCCATTGGATGGGGGTCATAGCTCATTTGAACGACAGTGTCCTTTTGACTGGGATTTTGCATCTATCAGAGACGGAAGTCTTAGAATTTGGGCTTGACAGTCTGTATCATCTCACTTACTATTTTGTTACTTAAATATTCTTGTTTACTTGCTCATTCAGCTGCAATGATGTGAATGGGAGGCAGTATTTTGTCTGAAAAGGCCATTGGTAGGTTTTGGGAGGAGAGGAAGCTGATTACTGATGGAAAAATCTTTGTAGCTCTTCTCTATTTTTGAAAGATAAATGAGGAGAATGTTGATATTTAACCAACTCCAATTATGTTTCCATTTAGTTCACACTATTGAGGTTGATTTGTATGTAACTACAGTGAATTGTTTATGCCCAGAATCAGGTTTTTAATTTTTTTTCTTGCTTGTAATTGTAAGAGATCACAGTGGCATTTACACCTGCCAACTATAGGCTTTCATTAGAATGATTGATTACTTGCATTGATTTATTTGAAATGTCTGCATTCCTGTGGTGTTACTTTCCACTTTAAAGTGTACACAGTTCATCATTTGAGCCCTTCTCTCACATTGCTATTAATGGGGTTCTGAGTATGAATTTTTTCCAAAGGCCCATTTTTCCTTAGGTAAAATTACATTATCCCTAAAGGAGTAAGATAGGAAATACTGCATGCTTTTCTGGCTTTGAGGAGGATGCTTAATAAGCGTTATTCTTAATATTTGGGTGCCTCTTTTTTTAATCAATGATTGCCAGTTTATTCTTACATCTGCTCTTAGAATTGGATGTAGATTTATCATCTGTATTGTTCTAGTTTTATCAACAAGACAAGTAGAATAAATTTATGGTTTTTCTTGGGTTCCATTTAGAAATTTTTTGAACTATTAGTTTGTGAAATCATTTGGACTGACTCCTTGAATACTGGAAAATCTGATTTAGAAAAAAGTATATAGATAAATAACAATAATTATCATCTATCTAATTATCTCTCTACCTATAATAGGTTTGGTAGAGAGAGAGAGAAAGCTAAGAATATGGTATTTACAGTAAGTTGTATTATGTTCTCCCAAATGATAAGCCAATGTAATAAACCAAGTATTTGTAAACATGACTTTATTTAGGAAATAGTATCTTTGCAGAGAAAGTTAAGCTAAAGCTCTAGAAATAAGATGATTATGGATTTGGCTGGGGCTCAGAACCCAGTGATTAATGTCTTTGTATCAGAAAAAGAAGAGAGAGAGTTGAGACACAAGGAAGAAAGTTGCATGCAAACAGAGGTAGAGCTTAAGCAAGGTTGCCGCACGCCTGGAGGAGGGGAGTCAGAAGTGAAAATGCCAGGGACTAGCAGAAATTGGAGAAGGCAAAAGAAGATTCTTCCCTAGAGCCTCCAGAGAAGTATAGCCCAGTGAACACCTTGGTGTGAGATTTCTTTCTGCCTTCCATTATAGTGACAGAGTAATTTTTTTTCAGTGTGGTAGTTTGTAAAGTTGTGCTGGGTGTTACATGTCTTGTATGTAGCACGAGCCAACCGCAGAGCACTGACACTTGTGTTTAGAAAACATCCACTTACTCTGCAAAACTTACTGTCCACTGTTAGTATCCAAGACACTTGATTTGTGCGTGGAGACTCACCTGTATCTTAATCTTAAGAAGTTGTGAGTCCTTTTAAGGCTCTCCAAATTAAATTTGCATTCAAGACACCAGTGCTTTACTTGTTTTATAGCTCATTTAATACTTTCTATAGTTGTCGCTCTAGATTGATAAACTGTTGAAAAAATTTAGCACCTCATCTAATTGTATTTTTAGTTGTTTTATACACAAAGCATTTTACACAGTGACAAAACATACCAATATTTGGTGAAGTCTTCTTCCTTTAGTAAAGAATAACAGGGACTCCAGAAGAAAAGTCTTTCTTCTTATAATACTTATTGCTCTTACTGTCAGTATGCTCAGGTGAGCACTTGGCTATACAAAGATGACCTTCATATGAAATTGTTTCTTGGCTATATATCTTGTCTTTTCAAATAGGGAGCCAGCGTTCTGAAAGCAGCAACTGCCTTAAATCTCACCTGATGATGACCTCTGGGGCAGGGGTGTTCCTGGTATGGTTGCTCAATAAATGCTAACTCAACTAAAATGATGTGTGAGGTTCTATCTCAGATATTAGTACATTAGATTACTTCTGGATATTTCCAAAAGATGTAAGAACGTATGCCCAATGAAAAATCATTGAGTCTTTTCCTCCGATAATCGGTTACTTCTTTGACTCAGGTGTAAGAGAAAGTAAATAAAAATATTCCAGGGAGGAAATATTTTATGAGCTCTAGTCAATTATTTAGAAGTTTGCTCATCTCAAAAAGACATGCACATAATATATTCTTTGAGAAAGGTAACTTTGAAAGCTAAATTTATGACAAAGGTTTTTCTGTTTTCCTTTTGGAAGACAGGAAAGAAAGAAGATATAAAAGATTACAAAATTGTTTGGCAGATTAAAAATTGGTGCGTTCTTTCAATTTGTGGGAGTGGATGGGATGGAGAACTTAAGTTCAGTGTAAAAAAATGCGTGGATTGGTCACTATTGAACTTGAGTATTCCTTATTTTAATTGACAACATTCACGTCTTTGAGCTTCTCATTTAGACTTTGATAAAATCAACTTGCCAAGGCAGATGGCAGGCTGTTATTTTTAATTCACAAGCCATGTTAAATGTATGCCATATGTTATAGAACTTTTCAGGCTCAGCCTTTTGAGTGCTACCACAATAAACTCACCAACTTACAGAAAAGGAAATCTGACAGGAAGAATTATGCACTTGCGGGTTACATTTTTGAAAACCGAAGTCAGTTACTTGTCTCGTTGCCTGATTTAAGAAGGTGGGGGGGTGGGGGCGGTGGGTGAGGAAGGAAAATCTCTCAGCAACATGAGAAGCCACACACGGAAGTGGAAATATTTGGGTAAAAAGCGACTGGGATGAAGGGGTCTGATTTCTGCTTTGTACTGAGAAGTGGTGTCTCTGCACAGAATGACATCTCTGAAGAACGTGTAAGGCAGGCTGGTGTACTCCATAAAGGAGCGGATGTATTAGGTAATCTCTACCACTTCTCCAGAATCGAGGTAGAGTTTGCACTTTTGTACTTTACACACAGATCACAACATGTATTCATAGCTGCATGTAACTCATAATTTCCACCTTGCTAGGTGCCATCTCCTAGATAATTGCCCGAAGGTAGTTCTTACTGGACAAGACCCTGCTTTCACGAACCTTACTCATATTTCGTTTAGTGAAGGTCATCATCGCTGTTACACAAAGAACTGATTGTGTTCATTTTTTTAAAATCTGTTCATCTCTAAAAGTTTTTTGTCCATGACCTGAGCCATGTGCTAGTAAGAGAGATGCAAACAAAGGCCTCCACTCCCTTTCTCCAATCCTTCAGAGGTAAATCGGATTCTGTTAGACATGATTCTAGAGCGCTGTTAGGATTTGGTGAGCTCAGGGATCTTTGTCTATTGAGCAACGTTTGCTCTACTCATTACAACAAGGAGAATCGATAGTATCTACTTATTACAGCATTTAATATGTACATTAATGTTTACACTACATTTTTCCCGTAAACTGACCCTTTATAAACTCAAAATTTGGTAAACCTCTTTTGGGTTTCCTGAGTAGAACAGGAAGTGCCTTTGATGTGTGAGCAAAACATATGAAGGGGCTGTTAGGCCGTATCAGAACTATCTGCAGTAGTTGGCTGTGGTATGGGAGGAAGGAAGGAAGGAAGGTTTACAGGAAAGATGCAGAAGATGGCTATAGATTTTGGAGAATAATTTATGTGATGCTCTTCCTTCTTTCTTACAGTTTCTGACAGTCATGGTCAGCAGAAAATACTGGGGGTAAGTAAGGGCTTTCCTGGTAAGTTCCAAATGTGTGAGTTATAGGCAGGTATCAGGGACCTGCTTGTAAGAGCTACAGTTCTTTCATAAAACATTCATTTTCTTGAATTAGGCTCTTTCCTCCTTCAAAGGTGGAGCATGCACAGAAACTGCACCCCCTTTCATAAATTAGAGTACACTTTGCATAACACTTAGATCTTTCTTTCTTTCTTTCTATGTTTATTTTATTTTATTCTTTTTAATTGTGAAAATACTGTACAGAGGGGTTACAATTACATGGGCAAGATAATGAGTACATTTCTTATCAAACATTGTAGCCTCCTCCTTTGTTTCCCCTTCCCATCCCTTCCCATTCCCACCCCCCCCCATCTAATCCTCCCCCTCCCAATCCTCCTCCCCTCCCCACCAAAGTTGTAATGTTCATTTTTCCACATAACGACTTGTACATCTCATGGTTGCAATGGATCCACCTGTATTCCTATTTAAACGATTTGTTTTTTTTCTCTTCCCCTCCACAAATTATACCGACATCAAACACAGTGAAAGCAGGGTGCTGTACAGAGGGTTTACAGTTACATGAGCAAGGTAATGAGTATATTCCTCCCCCCCTCCTTCCCTCCCTTACACCTTCCCTCCCTCCCTCTCCCTCTCTCTCTCTCCCTCCCTCCCTCCCTCCCTCCCTCCCTCCCTCCCTCCCTCCCTTCCTTCCTTCCTTCCTTCCTTCCTTCCTTCCTTCCTTCCTTCCTTCCTTCCTTCCTTCCTTCCTTCCTTCCTTCCTCCTTCCAAAATGACACACAGAACCTTTATCCTGAGATGATTTTCTTCTTTTTACATGATTTGTCTTTTGCTACAGCAAACAGCCTCGCACGCCATCCCAACACTCCTGCATCTGCTGAATGGTACATTGTCCTGTTCATCTCCTTTTCACACTGGACTGTGAGGTGTCTGGCATTGTGTTACCATTGTTCACTGTCATTCTACAAAATATCCTCCCCTGAGCACATCTATTTCACCCTTTCATGAGTTTGCTTTTCCCCTTTCCTGAGCCTGAACTCCTTTAGGGTCATGGCTCTGTGCTACCTGTCTGTATATCCCCAGTACATAGCCAGATCTGGTATGGAATAGAACACAATTAGATGCCTATGTGTGGAAAAGGTGAGTGAATGTGCAATGTATGTTACGAGTTTATGAACTGCCTATCCAGCTAGGCTTGAAAAATGCCTCCATTTCTGGGTCCTTTATTTATTTGGTCATTCTTTAGGCAGTGTGGTCACTAATTACTTCATTGAAAAGGTTCATGGCATCGGAGTTAATGGCAGCCCCTAAGAATCTGTTCTTTGTGAGTCTGAGTGCTGACCTATCCACATGGACTTGTTTAAAATGAAGTCAACGATTTACTGGAAATCATTTGTTTCACAGTATTGATTTAATCATTCCCACGAATCTTTTTGTTGCCTTCAAAGTTTCCAGAACATTCTTATATATAGCTCTCTGGTCAAAGTTTGCTGCTCTGCCAACTGCAGTTGAGATTTCAAAGTCCAGAATAGACGGACCAGATGGGCAGCTTCCTTCACAGAAAGACTTTCCCAAAGTGCACTCAGCAGAATACTTCTTCCGAGGGGTGTTAGATGGGATGTTACTAGGTGTGAGAAGAACAAAGATAGAGATAGACAGATAGATAAACAAAGTTATTTATACTCTCCCAATCATGTAGGATGAGAAATATTTGAGTTATATGAAGTGCAATAAGACTTAGGACTTCAAGATCTGCAGAACTTTAATTCACCAGTATGCTTTGAAAATGAATGGTGAGGTTAATATTTTGAATATTTCTGAAATTCATTTCCATAAAATTTTAATTTGCGAAGCAAATCTCACCAAGAACCATTGGTCCTAGGAAACTTAATGAAATTGCTAGAGTCGCAAAGGATAATGGAAAAAAGAATATCCCTGTCTTTGTGCATTCAAAGATGCTCGCGGGTGTAGTGTGTATCTTAAATTTAGGTGTGCAAGTTTCTGTATTGCTGAATTGTATTTAACACCTGGCTTCTGGCCACAGTAGCATTGATTTTGGGTCTCCATACTTGTTAGTTAGGTATTATGTTTAGTTAGGTATTTTAAACAGATCAATTTCCCTCTCTTTTAATTCTTTTTCTTGCTCTTTTCCTTCCTTCCTTTTGTCTTTCCTTTTTGTTCTCTTTCTTTCTCTCTTTTTTCCTTTCCTTTCCCTCCCTCCCTCCTTTCCTTCCTTCCTTCCTTCCTTCCTGCCTGCCTGCCTGCCTGCCTGCCTGCCTGCCTACCTTTCTTCCCTCCTGCCTTGCTCCTCTCCCTCCCTCCCTCCCTCCCCCCCTCCCTCCCTCCCTCCCTCCCTTCCTTCCTTCCTTCCTTCCTTCCTTCCTTCCTTCCTTCCTTCCTTCCTTCCTTCCTTCCTTCTTTCCTTCCTTCCTTCCTCCCTCCCTTCTTCCTTCTCTCCTTCCTTCCTTCACTCCTTCTTCCTTCCTTCTTTCCCTCCTTCTTTCCTTCCCTCCCCCCTCCCTCCCTCCTTCCTTCTTCCCTCCCTTTCTTCCTTCCTTCCCTCCTTCCTTCCTTCATTCCCTCCTTCCTTCCTTCCTTCCCTCCTTCCTCCCTCCCTTCCTCCCTTCCTTCCTTCCTCTTTCAGGGTCTTGCTCTGTATTCCAGGGACTCTTGGAATTTGCTAGATAGCCCAGTTTGTACTTGAACTCTCAATCCTCTAGATCGGGAAGGTGTCCTTGGAACACCTTGAAAAGCCACTAGAAGGCAAAGGAGAAACAACACAATGGTTTTGCTTTTGTTGTTTCTAATTCAAGATCTGGCAACTGCTGAAAGCCTGTGTGTTTGCTGTGCCCTGGCGCACTCTTCACTGAGGTGCTGGTGTGCTATTGCCTTGCTGCGTGGGAGAGCAGCTCTGGTGAAGTGGCCTTGACTCATCCGGAGGCTGAACTTCTGCTACTGGGACTGGTGAACCGTGTCATTGCCATCTTAAACCCAGTTAGTGACGTTGCTCTTAGCTTCCGCCATGGCTGCTACCACACTACTGAAGAGTTGGCCAAAGCCATACATGTCAGGAGCCTTCTTCCTAATTTCATCTTCTGCTATCACCTTTCATTGATGGAAGCCATTCGAAGCTCAACTGGCAAGGGTGCTTTAGAAATGTGGTGTGAGTGCTCCTCGCTCTGTGAACCACAGGGGATCATAGTAAAGCACACACAGAGGTGCAAACAGCAGATGCTGGGGAGACCGTCTGCTTCAGGTACTCAGCACCCCAAGCACCACTTTATTCACTCTTAAACTTTTATATCAGAACAGAAGGCACCGAACCTCTGCTTATCAAGACGTTTTCAAGCAAAGACTATGAGTAAAACCTTTCTCACTTTGCAAAAATGTCTCCTTTGTGGATTCTTTGTATGAAAGGCTTTCTGACCTGCATTTACTTCCATATATAACTTGTATTCTGAGATTTATCATTATAGTCACTTCACCCCCACTTTACTTCTCCGTCTTTCTCTCTTTCCTTTAATAGATGTGTATCCTAGGTTAACCCTAATCAGCTACTTTTTCTGTACTTTTGTAGATAAGTATTACTAGTGAATACCATGAGAATTCACAAATTTATGTAAGAGTTAATTAGAATTACCAGCCTCAGGAGATTCAGTTTATCTAGCATTTGTCTATTAAGCATTTACTCTGTGTTAGGATTATTTTAAAATCCTGCTCACTTTCCCATGTCATTGAATAATACTTGGGAAAGAGATGCAAACTGCTAAACTCCGCCATCTTCCTAAGAGAAAATTTTATATGATTCTACACCTGTGTCTAATCTCCTTTACATCCCTTTTCAAGAAGAAAATTATTTATGTGTGTGTGTGTGTGTGTGTGTGTGTGTGTGTGTGTGTGTTGCTCCTTGGACTAGAACTCAATTCAGGGCTCTGAGCTTTATTGCTCAAGGCTAGTGTTCTACCACTTGAGCCACAACTACACTTCTGGACTTCTGGTGCTTAAATGGAGATAAGAATCTCACAGACTTTCCTGTCCATGCTGGCTTCAGATCTAAGCAGGATGAGTAGCTAGGATGATAGGAATAAGCCACTCATGCACAGTCAGGAAATTTTTCCTTATCATACTGAAAGACAATGATTTTAGAACTCAAATACCTATGAGTTCTTTAAGGTAAACTGTCTTGAAACAAGTTATATTCTATCATTGTCAGAATCTGCTGCTGCCTTATGCTCATCATAATGCAGAATTTTAACTTACAAAACAGAGCCAAAAACTCCCTAATTTTTTCTATTATTTTTAAGCTACTTTATTATTTTTTCCTGGTACATTTCAGGTATCTATCTACATTAATTCTGCTCTGTTATATTCCATTTATTATTCTACTTTGTCTTCTACCAATTGCCCCCACTGGGCTTGCTCATGTTAAGCAATCTGTGAAGCACACTTAAGGAAATCTAGAGAGCAGATTGACACTTTCATGCTTATCTTCTATGGCACAGCTGATTTTTTTTCTTTCTGAAAATGTTGCTGTTTGTTTCTCACTATAGCTATTGTGATATTTTGGCATTTAAATGTCTCCCTGAGCCCTCATAGGCTTAAAAGCTTGCCCATTACGCTGTGGTGACATTGAGAGGTTGTCGAGACTTTAGGTGGTGAAGTATGGAGGGGAGGAAGTTAGGTCATTGGGGAAATGCCATTGGAAGGATTGCTGAAACTCTGCTCTTCTTCTCTCTGTTTTTCTGTCACCATGAGCTGAGCAGTTTCTCCTGTCACTTGTACCCACTGTGAAGTACTTTGGGCCTTGCCAAGGGAACAGAGTCAAGTGATTATAGACTGAAGCCTCTAAAACTGTGAGCCCAAATAAATCTTTCCTTCTTTTCAGATTTTTTTGTGTCTCAAGTATTTTGTCATAGTGATGGAATGCAATTGCTCTTTGATAAATGTTTTTCCAGATCTTCATAATCTTCAGGCTCCTATCTTAAGAGTATGTTATCTTTCTCTACATGTTCTACGTAAAAGATTTATTCAATTCCTAAACCTCTTGAAAATCCACATCTCCAGCTAAGAGCATCTTCACAAACTCTAGTCTTTGCTATCTATCAGAATTATTCACAATTCCATTTAAACATCCCTCAAACATCTCCAAGTGAAACTCTCCAATTTAGTCCATGATTTTCTCTTCCAAATATTTGTTCAGACATTATCTGATCTCACCAAATAGTCCTTATCCATGAGCAAAATGAAGTAACTGGGGTTCACCTTATTTATTTCTTCTTTCATTTCTCTCTTTTAATCAATATGACCTTTGGGATGAACAGGAAACCCTTTCTCTTCCTCACTCAGCCAAGTCTGTGTTGTCTCCCAGTTAGGTGAAAACCCCCATTGTGCTGTGCTGCTCACAGCAGTGAATGATTTGGCTTTGGTTTACCTTTCTAACTTCATCTTCATTTCCTGTCTTTCAGCCCTGAGGATTTCTTTGTTTTTTTCTTGCATTGTAATCTTCTGCTGCTCTGTTTTTTTCCCTGTCGTTCTTTCCCTCTTGTGTGTCAAAATCACACATGTCATCATCCTTAGGAACTCATCTAAGATGTCCATCCTCATGGCTTTACCGTTGAACCAACAATATTTGCTGACAGAGTGGAAGCATGAAGAAGGATACCTATGTAGAATTGCAGGAGAAATCTAGTTGAAGAATGTGAATACTTGACTTTCATGAGATTAGCTCTAACAGAAGTGCAGACAGACTCATTTGATTTAGAGGATTAAATGCAAGGAGGTAAGGTACTTTTTTCTACTAGATTAGAACATTAATCTTCTGTGACAAATTTTGAAAAGATTTGTCAGCCAAATGCTAAAGAGAACCTAGAAAATAATTCAGTTGTAGACTCCCAAGGAAAGCCCATCTTGAAATTGCTGGCAGGTGGCTACTAAGATGTCACCAACTTCTTTGATTGTCATTGTCCTTGCATATGGTTCATTTATGAATACAAGATTTTGAGGTTTATATCATTCTATCTTATATATAATGGAGGGATGGAACTTTTGCTAGTACTGAGAGCACTGGGGCAAAAGCATGACAAATTCTATTTTTAACCCTTTCTTACTTTGATTCTATCAACATTTTCTGATATTCTTCCTTTTCCTTCTCTTATGCCCTCCTGATTATCCTCACCACACAAATTATCCTTTATCATCATCATCATCATCATCATCATCATCATCATCATCATCATCATCATCATCCCCACCATCATTATAACTTTAAGTATAGATTCTTGCGTCTGGGCCAACTTTGGGTGGTATTCTACCACTAACGTAAAGAAAGGTCTTTATAAAAATAAGAAAACAAAACAAAAAGCCCCTCAAAACCTTCCCCAGCTTTTTTTTTTCCTGTCCAATCCTGTGTTTCCATGGAAATAAGAGCAGAAGCACCATTGACAAGCAGCCATGAGGGTTAATTCTCCCCAGTATGCATTGGCTAATTATAGTGAAGAGCTTATAGATAGAGTCAACCTCCAATTTAGGAAGATTTAACTTCTAGAATTTTTGCTCATGTTTTAGTTTTAAGGGTGTAATTTCCCTAGGAAATAGAAAATGAAAAATAAGAATTATGCATATTATCTCTATGGCTCTAATTTGTGTATCCTCACACAGGTTGGCCATGTATATTACATACCTTAACTGAAACTAAAGGACTTGCTTAAATGATTACCTTTGGGGTCTGTGAAAAGTTTGGGAGACAGATTCAAGCTTTGTAATCAGCTTTAAAATAATGAGAAGCATTCCTATCATACCCCAACCTTCCCTCTCACTTTTGAGATTGAATAGATAGTAGTTTGATGGCGAGGAAGGAAAAGATGGCCAACTTTTCAATAAAAAAACCAACAGAGATGGCATAAAGAAATGACTGTGGAGATATAAGCACAGGAGAACTGCTGAATGCTCTGTTGTTTATTGAACTTTGTTTTTTCATCGTAGCTTTTATGTTTTCTCTTCAGAGACTTTCTGAAAACGTGAACCTGAAAACTCTAGTTCCAATTCAGAGGAAACAATAGATCAATGCAAAACAAAACAAAACAAAAAAGGAAGCTGGACAGTATTACTCTTATCTTTCTATATATACAAATTTTCATTTTTATCTCATTAACCATTTCCTCTTTATTTCCATAATTTATTTTTTGTAATCATCTCGACATCAGTTTCAGAATCATTGTGTTTTACGCATTGGTAAAAACTTTTATGATGACTAAATTTTAATCAATATGGAATGCCTGGAAGAGTACTGTAACTTTTCAAATTTTTTTTTTCATGACAGTGACGAATATTAAATCCCCAATACAAACTCCTCCCCCCCTGGAGAGCCACACATCCACTATGAGTTAGCATTCAGAGCAATAGTATTCTTCACAGTAGAATTAAGGACTAAATGCAGCTGTTTAGAAGTATAGCTTTCTTATGCTTTCTCTACAACAAAGCCAACACTGAGCTTTTTTATTTGTCAGTTGCGGGCTTGAACTCTGGGTCTGGGCGCTGTCCCTCAGCTCTTCAACTCAAGGCTAGCACTCTACCACTTGAGCCATAGCACCACTTCCCATTTTCTGAGTGGTTTATTGGAGATAAGAGTCTCATGGACTTTCCTGTTTGGACTGGCTTTGAACTGTGATCCTCATATCTCAGCCTCCTGAGTAGCTAAGATTACAGGCTTGAGCCACCCACATCCTGCCAACACTGAGTTTGTATGCTCTAAGTTTGGGCTCTAAGTATCAAGTGAAAGTATGATTAAGTATTGGTAAATGCTTAAATAATGGCCTAGATTGAGAAAATAATAAAAGTCAGACTTTTGCCATATTTGACAGCATACGATGCAGTGCTGGAAAAAAAAGAACTAATCTTCACCTGCTTTACTAGAAGATGACAAAATAGTAACTTGCACTACATATTTACAATTTTAATGGGAAAAGGTGGAACAATAATCACTGCTCTCTATTTAGGAAGCTAATTATTGCAATCTCTCCTTCTCTATGATATGGTGTTATATATTTAGTCATTTGTTTATTTTGTAGGAGCACCAAGAGGCTTGAACTCCAGGCCTCATGCTATTACTCAGCTCTGGTCTTGACATCTGTTGCTCTATCACTTGAACTTCCAGTTCCAGATTTTGTTGTTGATTAATAGGAGATAAGAGTCTCTGATTTATCTGATCACGCTGATTCTAAACTGTGATTCTCAAATCTCAGCATGTTGAGTAGTGAGGATGATAGGTGTCATCCATGAGTGCCAGACGAATCCATTGCTTTATTGATACTCATGGTTTAATTGCCAACTTGAAAATATTAATATTTGACTCTTCAGAGAAAGTCTACAGACACATAATTTTAATGACTCTATATGATTATAATTTTGCTTATTATTTGTTTTAGTAAGAATACTATTATTGTGCTTTATTTATAAATGGAATTTATCATAGGTATGTACTACAGGAAAATTCTTAGTATTTTTAAGGTTCAGCACCACTGTGACTTTAAGAACTCACTTGAGATCTTGGAAAATAGCCTCCATGGAGAAGGAGATATTACTATAAAATACAAATTTTTTGTATTGTAAATTACTTTATAATTGGCTTATTTAAGCAAACAAATAAAAACATTACTGGAAGTACTGTTTGTTTTTATGGTTCCAAGAGAAATCCGTGTCATAACACAGCATGCATATTATCTCTCTCTCTCTCTTTCTCTTTCTCTCTCTCTCTCTCTCACACACACACACACATACACACACACACACAAACACACACAAAGAAAAAATACATGAGGAATTGCCAAATTAAATATTTTACTTTTATGATATTAACAAAATAGTTTGACCTGAAATTTAAGCAAATATTATTTCATAAAATATTAGTTTATATATATTTGGTTAAAAAAACAGAATTCATCTCTCTCTCTCTCTCTCTCTCACACACACACATACACACATACACACACACACAAACACACACAAAGAAAAAATACATGAGGAATTGCCAAATTAAATATTTTACTTTTATGATATTAACAAAATAGTTTGACCTGAAATTTAAGCAAATATTATTTCATAAAATATTAGTTTATATATATTTGGTTAAAAAAACAGAATTCATCTCTCTCTCTCTCTCTCTCTCTCTCTCACACACACACACACACATATACACACACACACAAACACACACAAAGAAAAAATACATGAGGAATTGCCAAATTAAATATTTTACTTTTATGATAGTAACAAAATAGTTTGACCTGCAATTTAAGCAAATATTATTTCATAAAATATTAGTTTATATATATTTGGTTAAAAAAACAGAATTCATTTTAGCAATGAAGTACGGCTAATTAATTTTTTTAAATAACAGAAGCATATACTTTAGCCTGTATGTCCTACATATCCCTTAAAATTCTAAAATTTGTGGTAGGGGAGAGGGCTTCCTTCCTTCCTTCCTTCCTTCCTCTCCTTTCTTTCTCTTTCTCTCTTTCTCTCTCTCTTTCTTTCTTTCCTTCTTTCTCTCTCTCTTTCTTTCTTTCCTTCTTTCTTTCTTCTTTCTTTCTTTCTTTCTTTCTTTCTTTCCTTCCTTCCTTCCTTCCTTCCTTCCTTCCTTCCTTCCTTCCTTCCTTCTTTCCTTCCTTCCTTCCTTCCTTCCTTCCTTCCTTCCTTCCTTCCTTCCTCCCTTCCTCCTTCTCTCCCTCCCTCCTTCCCCCCCCTCTCTTTCTTTTCTTTCTTTCTTGAATGTTTGTTCTTTTATCTGTATTTTGAGGCAGGGAAGCTGTTACAGAAATGCAAGTGAGGAGAGATGAACAAATGCAGTCATGAATAAAGGATAATATATACTCAGGTAGATATTTGGGGGAAATATATTTGCAATAATGGTGGTTGGTATATTGTTGGCAGATTATGGAGCTGTGTATAATAAAATTCTTCCAGAATTAAAAAAAAACAAATGCAGTCATGATACGCAGTGCACACTGTGGAAAATGAACTATGCGACTTGTGGGTGGGGGAAACTAGGGGAAAGCAAAGGAAGAGCTGGCAATGTCCAAAAGGAAAGGTAATCACCACCTGACTTATGAAATGGTAACCCATCTATAAAACACTTTAAAAATAAAAATAAAATTATATATTAAAAATTCCTAAAATTGTGGTAGGTGTATTATTAAGTTTATAGGAATTAACTACATGAAATATCAAGTTGATGTTCATGTTTCATCTATTTTCACTTGGATTGTGTTACAACATCTAGATGTTATAAATGTTTTAGCGATACAAGTAAATAAAATTCTGCCCATATTAAATATTCCCTTTAGCTCTTAGATATCAGACCACAGCTTTTGTTTCCTGTCTTGCTGATTTTAGTAAAAAGCATGTGTTGTTAGAATAACTTAAGTTTTTGATTATCAAGTGTATGTTGGTATAACCAAGTAGCCCATATATAGTTATACTCTTTGAATGCTGTTCATTTTCTATGATATTTCTGAGGGCTATATATACCTCTATCTACACACAATATAACTTTCTATTGCAAGTGGAATGCAACTTCTAATTCATTCAGTTGTGCTGAGGTACTGCCCTAGGTGCTAAGGACCATACAGTGAATAAGAGAAACACTTTGAAATAGAGCTGACACACTAAGAAGCAAAGAAATGAGATGATGCATGCTAGATTGGCTTAAAATTGAAGCAATTTTAATTCTTAAAGATCTTCAGGGATGTTTTGGAGTATATGACTTAGTCCCAGACATTATGAAAGTTCTCAAGTATACTCACTGACAGTACATGGAGGAGGAAAATCAGAGAATTATGACAAGGGAACCTTGCTCATTGTTAAGTATGGTTCTATAACATCACAATAGCACTGAATTTTCAACTGCTTGGGGTAGAGCTCATGTATTGTAGAAAGAAATACTTCAGAGTGACATGGAATTCATAGCACGACAAATGAAGCATCACCATTCTCATGCATTGACAGGCACCACAGGTTTCCTTCTATTTGGACTGTGTTCACCCAGCGACACAGAACTCGTAACCACTTCCTGTAGGACCGATTGGCTTCCTTCCTGGAAGCACCACAAAACCTAAATCGATTAATGCCTACATTTCATGAGGGTTTGTCTAGAGGGTTATCAAGAAAAATCTTCATTTATTGTACTCTTGTAGCTGGTATTTGGACCTTCCCACCCCCGCCCCCCCCCACTATTTGTCTTAGAATGAATTTATTTTGCTTTCAGATGGAGATGCCACGATCATATTTTATCTCTTTCAAGATCCCAAAGTCAGGTAAAATTTTCTTGATGCAAAAATTCCTTAATTTAGGAACATATAAATTGTTTTAAATTGTTTTTTGTTAGTACACTGATTCAGAAGACTGTAACTCATTACAAACGGCATCATTCAAAGCCAAGTTAAATAGGCAGCAGATTTTATGAAATGTACCAAAGCTTCTTCAGGATCTCTTTCTCCCTTCCTCCTTCCCTCCCTCCCTCCCTCTTTCCCTCTCTCTCATTAATTCCATTTTGGGCTATTGGAGCAGGTGGGCCATTTTTAGCGTCTCCTCTCATTAATCACTTGCAGAT
The DNA here is from genome assembly GCF_019054845.1 of Dipodomys spectabilis. Lineage (NCBI taxonomy): Eukaryota > Metazoa > Chordata > Mammalia > Rodentia > Heteromyidae > Dipodomys > Dipodomys spectabilis. The sequence goes on along the minus strand of NW_024870918.1, from coordinate 8,491,924 downwards.
TGCTGAGGAATGCTCTATTAATACCTGGTCCAAAGACAGCACAATCCATAACATCTTCCAGCAGCGGCAAAGCCAGGTGTGGAGCCAAGGTGCTACATGTAACCCAGCTGAAGTCATTTATGCAAATGAACAGGGTGATCTGTGCAAGAACCTACTTGCTCAAACCAGGAGCAAGATGGTTGCTCCCGGCTTGATGATTATCCCTTGCCACCACAGCTGTCTCTCTGCAGACCTAAAAGATCATCCAAGTTGGCTTTCTGCTCTTGACATTTTTCCTATGTGGCCTCTCTGCTTTCTAACTTTTTCTGAACGCCAATGCCCTAGGCTTTCTCTAGTATGCACTCTGTTTTGTTCTTACCTCTATGCCACTGAATAATTTCGAATTTTAATTCTGAGTTTAAAAAGCACACATGAACCTTTCCATAACATTCCACTAAGTCTCAGGATTTAGTCATGGCATAGAAATGGAAAGATACATTCATACTTACTGGTTTGACTTGAAACTTTAAAAAATCTACTAGGATACTCAATCATTTCACCAAAGAAATATTCCATGACATTTACCCAAGGTGGGCCTCCTCTGTTAGTTATTGTGTATTGTAATTTAAAAAGAAATATTACTCAGACATAATATAACTGCAAAATAGATTATTTAATATAGGACCTATGTTAAATTTAACGGAGGGGACCTAATTCTCGTCAGAAGAAAAGAATACTGACATGGAAGTTATTTTTATTAGTTGTTCAGGAGGAAATAGACAGACTTCAGATCTGGAGATACTTAAGAGTAGGTTCCCTGTGACTAGAGTCAGAGTTCTTTGGAGAGACAGAAGTCAGCTGGCTCTCTCTGAGCCGAAATGTCTTAAGCTCCCATCTCTGGAAAAACTTAACTGCACCGGAAGAGCTTTCAGCACGAGAAGTTTCAATAATTCTATTGTTTTATATTGTTTTATATGATCATGAAAGGAATCATGGGCTAGTGGGAAAGGATGGAGAAAATGGTCAAAAGAGTTCATGTATCAGTGTGAAGAAGGAAAAAAATAAAACTTGAGATTGGTTGGAGCTGAGTCTTACCATGCCATATTGTAGGTTTCTGGGCAACTAATGGATGCTAATAAAAATATGGGGGAAAAGGAAAAAGATGTGATTTGTCAGGGGGGACTTCCTGAGTGGTTAGTGCTACTGTCATGGGAAAGGGCTCCTGGTAACTGCACAGAAGTTCAGCCTACATCCTCTAGCTGCCTTTCATGCTTTCTTGCTCTTCTTTCTACCTTTACCTTGGCATAATGAGGCACAGAGGCCCTCACCAGAGCTAGTATCATACTCTTGGGCTTCCCAGCCTCTAGAACTATATGCTGAGTAAACTGCTATGTTTTATAATTACTTAGCCTCAACTCTACTACAGAGCTATAACAATAAAAGCAGGTTGGTCCTGACACAATAGTAGCCCCAAAGATCAATGGGGCAAACTAGAAGACCGAGAAATAAAGCCATGTACTTACAGTTATCTGATATTTGAAAAGGCAGCAAAACATATACATTTAAAAGAAGAGCCTCTTCAATAATTAGTTTAGGGAAAACCGGACATCCAAACATAGAAAACTAAAATTGGACCCCTGTTTGTCACCATGCACCAATATCAACTCAAAGTGATTCAAAAACCTCAATGTCAGACAGGAAATTCTGTAACTACTGCAAGATGGAGTAGGAGAAACATTAGAACATGTAGGCATAGGCAGGAACTTTTTTTTTTGTCAGTTGTGGGGCTTGAACTCTGGGCCTGGGCGCTGTCCCTCAGCTCTTCAGCTCAAGGCAAGCATTTTACCACTTGAGCCACAGAGCCACTTCTGGTTTTCTAGTGGTTTATTGGAGCTAAGAGTCTCACGGACTTTCCTGCTGGGGCTGACTTTGAACTGTGATCCTCAGATCTCAGCCTCCTGAGTAGCTAGGATTACAAGTGTGAGCCACTAGCACCCAGCAAGGCAGGAACATTTTGAAGAGTCCCAGGGACACAGAAAATAGGAGAGAGACTTGACAAATGGGAGTACATCCAACTAGAAAGTTTGTGCACAGCAAAGGACATAGTTACCACACTAAGAAGACAGCCAACAGATTGAGATCTTTATCAGCAACATGAGACAAAGACCTAATATATAAAATATACATTTAGCTCTCCTCTAAAAACCTACTATACTAATCCATAAAAGGGCTAAGGAGATAGAGAGAGTTTTCTCAGAAGAAGAGGTAAGAATGGAAAAGAAGCATATGAAGCAGCACTCAACATCACTGGCCAAAAGGGAAGGTTCAAATTAAAACAACTTTGAGATTCTATGCTGCACTCTTTAGAATGGCCAACCTCTAGCATTTGACTGATAACAACTCTCTGCAGGGATGTGGGAGGGGAAGGAACCATTTTGCAGTGTTGATGGGAATGTACAACCACTCTGACGGCAGTTTGGAGATCCCTCAGAAATCTAGACATACAGCTTCCCTATAATTCAGCGCTCTCACTCTTGGATGTCTGCATTGCAAGTTAGAATATGATAAAGACACTTGCATACCATTGTTCATTGCTGCACTGTTTGCAAGAGGCAGGTTATAGAAAGAGCCTGGATATCATAGAGTAAATGAATGGATCAAAAATTTGGAATTTTAGTCATGCATTAGGAATTGTGATATTGTACCATTTGTACAGAAATGGAAAGACCTGGAAAAATGATGTTAAGTCAAGTTAGGTCCAGTGAGTCAAAGGATGCATGTTTTCTCTTATACGCAGGCGGTAGATTGAGTTTATAAACTTACAAGTAAATACGTTGGATGTTATGCAAGTGTATACAAATTTATTAACTGAAATACAGTAGATTCTAGGTAGGTCTTAAATAATGTAATCCCTTAGAAAGGCACAATCAAAGTTCAGCAAAGCAAGCCAAGAAAGGGGTACTCAAAAGGGGCCGAGTGGGGTCAAGAGGAAGAGGTAGACAAATAAAGAGAAAGGGGGGAGAATGTGATCAAGGATCTAACATCTATCTACAAAATTACAAATTGGAGTTGGAGGAGAATTGAGTAGGGGAGGGATAGGTGAGAATATTGAAAGGGGGCAATGATCAGGATATATTATATTCATAAACTGCCTTGTTAAATGGCAACTCTGGGGCTGGGAAGGTGGCTCAGTGGTAGAGCGCTTGCCTTGAGCTGAAGAGCTGAGGGACAGCGCCCAGACCCAGAGTTCAGGCCCCATGACCGGCAAAAAAAAAAAAAAAGAAAAGGACTTGGAGTAGACACTGATTTTAATAATCCTTAAGAAAAAATTACACTGCATACGGGGCTGGGAAGGTGGCTTAGTGGTAGAGCGCTTGCCTTGCATGCTCGAGGCCCTGGGTTCGATTCCTCAGCACCACATATGCAAAAAGAAAAAAGCCACAAGTGGCGCTGTGGCTCAAGTGGTAGAGTGCTAGCCTTGAGCTGAAGAGCTGAGGGACAGCGCCCAGGCCCAGAGTTCAGGCCCCACGACCGGATCCCCCCCCCCCAAAAAGATGGCAACTCTGTACAACTACTTTAATAAAATTTAAAAACTCAAAAATTGATCAGTCAATCAAAAGTGGTACCTAGACACAATGGTATGCTACTCATCCATTAGAAAGAATAAGATTATGTCATTTTTCAGGGAAATTAATGTACCTTGAATAAATCATGTTGAGGCAAGCCAAGCTCTGAGACAAATGACATGCTGTCTCTCAGATGTGAACATGACAACTTATACAAATAGACGAAGCGGGGGTATACTTAGGGGAAGAAGTAAAAGCTGTAAGTTTTGAACGTGTAAAAGTACCATTTATCAAAATGAATTCCAGGCAATGGCAACATGTGTTGTTGTAGTTGTTTTAGTTGTGTTATTGTTTGTTTTCATTTTTGTTTTACTTTGTTTTGTCTTTTTGGGAGGGGGCAACAGGAAGACACAGGAATAGAAGGAAGAAGGGTGAACAAATGCAGTCCTGATATTCAATATACACTACGCAAAAAATAAACGATGTCACTTACAGGAAGAGATGGGAGGGGAAATTAGGGAAAGCGAGGAAAGGTGACAGTGTGCAAGCATTGTGGTTATTACCTCACAATGAACTGTAACCCTTTTACACAACTCCTTAATAACAAAACATTAAAAAATGTACTTAGCCTCAAGTATTTGTTTAGAGAAGCAGGAAATGCACTAAGAGACCTGCAACATATGTGTGATTCTGACTTGCCAATTAACATGTCAAAAATCCTCTTTGTAAATGATGTAAGACCTAGAAATTGAATAAACTATAGGAAATTAAATGATTTTTTTAAAAAGAAAGACATTCCTATTAACTCAATTTTAAAGGAAGCAAACAAATAAAAAGAGAAGGCAGTGACTTCTTCATTCCTGGAACTGTTTGGAAATGTGGGAAGGAGAGGCAGTGTGGGCTTCTGTCTAGAGATGCAGAACTCACTGTGCTATGAAGAGGAGCTGAGGGGAGATGGAGAGACTGGTCCAAGCCTTTCTATTCTGATCCTGTGATTTGACAAAGGGGCATGGCTGAAGCCCCTGTTTTGCCAAACCTAGCTTAATGATTTCAATTGACATCCTAGTCCATTATTCATATTGCTGGAATTTACCACCTACGTTCCTTTGTCGGCCTTGCTGGAGGTTACAGCTCTGATGGTCATTAACATAGAATAGCATTTAGTGTCAGCCAGACTCACACCAGAAAGGTACATTCAGTGTGTAAGCCATTTCCAACCAGAATATAATAAAAGTGTCTAACTCCAGAGCTCATGAGATTAAGGGTTTATAATTTTGGTTTTACCTCATAGAACCATCAAGATGTCTCATAAAGACTAGGAATATAATCTTATCAAAAGGCACACATTCATCAGAATCCTATTTTACCATAATTGTAAAGAAACCAGTTGCCCAACTGTGAACTTCTGAATAAAGATTTTTTACCTCATCAACATTAGAGGTTTTGGGGACTTCTTATTTTAAGAAAAAAGAATGGATCCTACAAGAAAAAAAACCCCAACAAATGGCACTACCTGAATTTTCCCTTTCTTTACGTGGAGTTTGTTCCCACCTGTGCTGTGGGGCTGATGTCTGGCGATGTTGGAGTCAATACCTCTGTAGCATCTTTGTCATGTTTTACTAGGACTTCTGTTGTTTTAGAATCTGGCATTGGCAAACCTTGCCAATGTGAACCTAGTATTTTATTAACCCTGGAAGATCATTTTTATTTGTTTGCTTGCTATGCGTTCTTGTGACGAGACCTTCATATTTAAATGCTATGAAGTGTTTCTAGTAGTTTAATGGAGACTAATTCATCCTCGTTTGGGCTCCGCTGAAAGCAAAGTTTTAGATGAGGTATGAGTAGTTTATTTGGGAAACCGAGGAAACCCTGGAGGTAGAAAGGGAAGAAATCCATGGGAGAAAATAAAGTGAATGGACACTGGAGAATATTCAAACATCAGCCCTTGACCTGAGCGCTGCAGGAAAGAGGATTTGACACAGCCAGAGAAAGTCCTTCTGGAAAAGAAATTTGGATGCAAACCATTCCAGAAAAGAGAAGAATATAAAATGGGACAAGTTTTGTCAATCTAGTTCAAAAACACCATCATTGTGGATTACTGCTTTCTCTAAAGTACTGATCTTTGTGACCCAGGACCATCGTATTGGTTTACTTGGCGGAGTAAAATTGATTTGGAAGATACCACAAATACATTTCTGATCATAGGTTCAACTCATGTCAAATATTTTCCCAGAGTTTCTGCTTTTCGCAAACCAGAGCTCTAATATTTATGTCCCTTTAATGTGTTGATAATCCAAGGATGGAATAATTTTGCTCTGAGGCAGTGTGGGTTTTGGAATAGAGATACAGTCTATTACATGACTGTAATAGTTTATGAGGATTAACTGTAGGAGCATCCCTGAGGTAGATGTGTGAATAAATCTGTCAATCAGTTTCCATATCCATATTCTTCATTACAGCGCTGCCTTTTACTGCTGGTGACCATATAGATTAGTGCATGCCTGGCCACTATGGTCAAGTGGACCATTGTCATTCTTACATCATCTTTGGGGTGTCGGTAATTTGTTCATGGACCTGTTCAATTGTCCTCATTCTCCAAAAACACCTGAATTTATCACCTGCGCTTCCCTCCCCCCAGCAGCTTCTTGTATTTCCTCTTTTACAGGAAAGTCATGAGAAATGAACTTCGTGTCTTGTCCCACACACGTATTGCCTTCTCCACCTGTTCTTTCTTATTGTGTTGCTTCTCCAGAAAGCTCTCTGATGCCAAGAATTCTTTTTTTAATTTTAATTCACAACAGAGTCTGGCCTGTCTTTGAAAATCAGTTACTCTATTCAACTCTTTCACTTTTACCTGATATCCTAACTGGCTTCTTGAAGGATTTATTTTATATTTTATGCTTATGACAGCCAGAATAACAGTTCCATGTCTGTGTCCTAATCCTTGCAACTAGTAAATATGTTATTTTTCCTGTCAGGGGAGAATGAAGTTTTCAGATTGAAATCTGGTTGCTAATTAGCTGATCTTAAGGGGAAGTTCCTTGAATTATCCAGATGGGTCCTATATACTTGCAGAAGTCTTTTAAACACAGAAGAGGGACTGTTTGCAAATATTAACATCCTGATGCTGTTAATTTTCCAATCCATAAATATGTAATATTTTTCTGCTTATGGAAAATTTAAATTTCTTTGAACAAGAATTCATAGTTTTCAGAACGATAGGGATTGTTCTATGTCTTCTTTTTCAACCTTGATGCTTTCTTTTTCTTTCTTTTGCTCAGTCACCCTTGCTAAAACCCCAATAGGCTACTGAATAGAAATGGTGATTGTAAGCAGCTGTGTTTTGTTTCTGGTCTAAGAGGAAAAGGCTCTTCCCATTAAGTATGCCAGCCATTAGTCATTTGTAAGATGCCTTTTATATGAGGAGGGAGATTCCTGCCATTTTTAGTTTGCTGAGTGTTTTCATCATGAAAAGGTGTTGTTTCCTTTCTTCAAATTGCCTTCTCTGCATATTACTGAGATAACTTGATATTTTTTCTATTCTGTTCTACTGGTATGATACATTGCATTAATTTATTTTGAATTACTGAAACAACTTTGCATTAAAAGGATACACAATACTTGGTCCTGATTTATAATTCTATTTTGTGTGATATTGGACCCAGTATGATAATAGTATAGTTGGGCCCAATCTAGAACTCTTTTAACTTATAGTTTTCTATTCATATAATATGTTGATTTGGGAACCTATTGTAGGCCTGACAAAATGACTACAGAAGTGATTTCTCCTCTTTTATTTTTGGGACGAATTAGTGAGGAACTCCTGCTGCTTCTGTGAGTGTTTGTGAATTATTGAAAGATGATGTAGAGAGGGGCTGTGTTCACATAAGCCAGATAAAGAGTCATATCTCTTTGAACTATGCCATCCTCCCTTTGTTCTCTCCAGTTTTTCCCTCCTGTCTCCACCTATGAGTTGTCTCGTTCATTTTCAACAAAGTTTCTGGTGAGTACCACTGCTGTATTTGCTCACTCTTTATATATATACATATATATGTATATATATATACACATACATACATATATGTATATATACAAAATCTTTTTTAAATTTTATTTTATTGTAAAGACACTGTACAGAGGGGTTACAGTTACATGAGTAAGGCAATGAGTGCATTTCTTGTCAAGCATTGTTACCCCCTCTTTTGTTTTTCTCCTACCATCCCTTTCCTCTCCCACCTTCCTGAGTCCCCCCCCACACACCCCAAGTTGGGCCTCCTCTTACCCTCCAAAGACAGATAAACAAACAAGACAAAAGGAAAAAACAGCAACAAAGAAGACAAAGCCCTCCTGTTTCCATTTTCTGGAGTCCATTTCCCTAAATGTTATTTTCGGTGGTTAGATGCACATAGCCATTTGCACCTATGTGTTCCTCTCTTAAGAGTATCCTCCTTTGGTCTCACTGTGTGAATGTCTAGAGACCTGTATTATAATGTCTCAGTATAATATCTTTTTCTCCTTCCTTCCTTCCTTCCTTCCTTCCTTCCTTCCTTCCTTCCTTCCTTCCTTCCTTCCTTCCTTCCTTCCTTCCTTCCTTCCTTCCTTCCTTCCTTTCTTCCTTCCCTTCTCTTTCCTTCCCTTCCTCTCTCTCTGTCTTTCCCCAATCTTTCTTTGGCATACTGGGGCTTGAACTCAGGACCTATGTGACTGGGTTTTTCTCTTCTTTTTCTTTTCTTTTTCTGTTTTAGCAAGGATTTATTTGAGTTACATAGTGTTAAAGTAGGGCAAAATGAAGGGAGAGAAACATTTCCTGCTCCTCATAGAGGAAATGAAAGGTAAAGACTTTTATTTTGTTGTATTTTTTTAATTAGCTTCAGTAATTTGCATCTTTCAGAATTTGCCATAGTCTTGGTAGGCAGTGGCTCTATCACTTGGAGCCATTCTTCTCTGTATTGCATTAGTTATTTTTCATGTAAGGTTTCATATTTTTATACAGTAACAGCCATGCATTCTGCCATCCCATACTGCTTCCATGTGACTAGGTTTACAAACATTCCCCACCACACCGGTTTGCTGGTGGAGGTGGTATCTTGCTATCTTTTTGGCCAGGATGGCTTCAAGTTGCAATCCTTCAGATCCACCCCCCCTCTGCTCGTCCCCCATCCTGGGAGCTGGCATTACAGATTTGAGCCCAAGACCCAGGCCTTCCTTACTGCTTTATGTCTGGTTATTCTCTCTGCTACGGACAATATAAACCACCCATTTTGATTTATTTTCCTTAAAATCATTCCAGCTCAATTATTACTTTATTGAATTGTGATTAGAATATTTATCTGTAACTTCTCAGTAAATGAAAATATTAATGAAAAGTAATCCTTCAACTGTATTATTCCATGTTAAAATGGAATGGGATTCGTTTAATCTTACTAATAGTTCTCTGCTTAGTTAAAAGTGATATTCAAATCACAATTGAGATTACATAAAACCATTTTATGGTTAATATCATTCTATACTAGTGGCTCTTAAAAGGGGGTGATTTTATCTCTCAAGTGACATTGCAATTTTTGACAATACATTTGATTATCACAGATCAGTAGATGTTACTTGAATCTAGTAAGTGGAGGCCAAGAATAGATTTTTCAGGATATCTTTCTACTAGATAATATTATTTGGTTCAAAATATCAATAATACCACTCAAGAAATATTGTTATTTATGGGTAAATGATCAATTGTAGAGTATTGGCTAAGAAATGATATACATATTATTTTTAATGTCATGGAGAACATGGATAAGGAAAAAAACTTTACATCAAATCATTAATGTCATGAATAAGGAAGTATCTGGCTTGTAGAATAAGTCTAGCAAAAATGAGTTGCTTTGTATTATACATGCATTCATATATTTTAAAGAATATACATGAAATGAAAATTCAAGATTCCCCATTTTTCCACAGAACGGCACAAAATCATTAAAAAAGTATTGTCAAAAGAAGAAAACATATACTTAAATCTTTTTGGTAAAAATACATACTATTATAAGTAGAACATTAAAAAATTAGCAAGTATATTTGGAAAATTAGAATACTTGGTTGTCTGGAGAGGGAAAGATTTGTTATGTCATTGATTGATTGATTGATTGATTGATTTGCTTGGTTATGGCACTTGAACTCAGGGCCTGGATGTGTCACTGAACTTTTTCACCAAGGCTAATGCTCTACCACTTTGAGCTACAGCTCCACTTCCATTTTTCTAGGTGTTCATTGGAGATAAGAGTCTCATTATCCTGCCCATGTAATTGTAACCCCTCTGTATAGTATGTTCTCAAATAAAATAAAATTAAATTAAAAAAAAAAAAAAAAAAAAAAAAAAAGAGTCTCACAGATTTTCTTGCCCAGGCTGGCTTTTAATCATGGTCCTCAGATATCAGCCTCTTGAGTAGCAAGGGTTACACCTGAGCCACTGGTGCCTAGCAATTATTATTATTATTACTATTATTGTTTTTTTAGTCTCTTATCAGGGAAATCAATTGCAATAAAAAAGTACAATGTACAGAAATCCTCTAGGTAATAGACCAATGGGGACATGTAAGCAAATACAGCAAATACAGAAATGAACTGTTTGAAAAAGAAAATTTCTACCACATTATCGATCCCACCTGCAAATGACCACTGAGATGGGAGAGTTCAGGCATTTTGTTGCAGTGACACAGCGATGGAAATGCAGCCACTATTAACATAGGTGTGTGTTTTCCTTGAAAAACATGGACTTTGTAAGTTAGTAAGTCCCTAAAACCCTAAATATAGCATGAAGGTCAGCTCATGTGATTCAGAAGTGGATATTTCTATTGTTGTTTCTTGAGGAAAATCAACGATGTTCAGAAGATACCTTTTTAATTTCTATTATGATAGATTAGAACCCTACACTGATCCTACTCTATTTTTAATCACTTAAGTTCCTTGTAACAATTGTAGTTCTAAGTTTGTATGACTCCTGGATGTGAATATTACTCTAATTATTCTGCTATCTGACTTTGCAATATGCACTCTTAAAGGTAATGTGTATGGTAGGACATATATATGTACATATATATATATACACATACATCTATACAGGAAAATGGAAATATCACTTATGAAGCCATATCTCTGGTGCATGTATTTTAAGTTAAACATCAAACTTATTCCTAAGACTTTCAGGAGCTTTGCTGTTTCAAAAGCTCCTTAGAAAATCTTGCAGGCAAAGGAGACTTAGAATAACTCATTGTGAAGCTGATCACTCAATGAGAGTTAGATAATAAAAACTTAGCACGCTGATAATAACATGCAGCTGTTTCATTCCTTTGGGAATAATTTCATATGCATGTGGACATTATTCTTCCTGGGATGCATCTGGCCGGACAACACCTCAGGATCCAGCATTCATTGCAAGAGTTTTACCTCAATCAATGCACCATCCTCAAGACTTTTCAAATCACTCACCCTCCATCTTGAATGTGATAAAAACAGAACCATGAATTTCACAGGATTCTTTTTTGTGATAGGGCACTAATCACTCTTGATCCTCTGATAAATTTAAATATTAACTAATCCATTTTTGAATAGGGAGTAAGCTTCGATGTGGGAGGAAAGTAGTCATTAGACTTCATTATATCAATTTGTAATCTGAATGATACTGCTTCTAAATAAGGTACCACACTTTCTTGTGATAGTTGACTTGCAGCTTAAACAACTTCCTTATTAATTAGTGGAAAGAGTGATAAAATCTATAATAATTGAGGGAATGCTTACTTCATATCTCTTAGTGCCTTGAATAGCAGCTGTTATTGTTTTTAAGGAAAAGGATGCCAACACAAAATAAGGAAAAAAATAGCAAACTCGAGTTTCTTATGTCAAGGATAATTTCATGCTCATGAAAAATGGAAGTCATATGGTACACTTCCTTATTTTGATGTATGCTTTTATTCTTATTGGTCCCATAGTCAAATCACTTTACAAATTCAGAATGGGAATTACATCAGATAATCATTTACCATTGTGTTATATAAAACACCTAACACAACTGAGCTAACGTAGGGCAGTAAATCCAAATTCTCAATAATATTTCGTCCCCCCCAAATGGCCACTACAACACAATGATTTTAAGTTTTTTTTAATCTTAGGATGTTTAGGTCATTGAGATCAGAGAGAATTAGAATTTTTTATTCTCTCTTCCATTTTAAAGGCAAACTTCTGTAAATATTTGAGAACTGAATGAAGAAACATGAATTGTTCAGGGGTTTCTGTGCCTATGAGAATATTTCACTCAACTGAAAATATTGGATCTCAGCTTACATGCAAAGAATTAGCCTTCAATTTTATTAGCATGCTTCTGTAGTTTGACATCAAATCCAATGCTTAGCATTTATTTCTATTCTGCTGAACTTTACAGCTTTTAAAAGTGATTTTTTTGTTTTAAAATTGTGTTAGGCACTGTGCATATTAACATAATTAGTCCTTATAATGGCCTTAGGATGTAGATGCTATTAGAAATCTCATGCTATATGTGAGGTTAAAGAACTTTTCTAGGGTCATGGAGATGGTTAATAGTGGATTCAGAATTCAGACCTAGGTATTAGAGCACCTGAGTTTGTCTTCTCTTTTCCTATTTTGCAACCGTGTCTGCTAGGGCTTAGGCCCTCTGAATCAGGTATTTCCTGGACACATGTGCATAGATTTTGGCTCCCAGGGGAAGACTAATCCAGGTTCCTATCCTTCTGTTCAGACGTGTGTGAGTTGTATTTGCGTTTGTGTGTTGAAAGGAGCTTGGTTCACTTTTATATCCTAAAGTTGTTCCAAAAAATATACCATCATAAAAGACAATTCCCAGAACATTTTTTTGATTCTTATATTGGTTTTCTTACTTTTCGCTTTCTCTTGTGCACCATGGAGTCCTGACCTCCTGGCAGGATGATGATAATATGCATACATGATGAAGTTAGTTGCAGATTGACATCTCTGACCTTGAGCCCAAGTCCTTCAGAGATCAGAGCTTGTGTATTCATCCCTTTAATAATATTGATTACATATTGGGAAAGTATGTCTGTCTTACTGCAGACCATAGGTAGAGAGTTTCAGTGTTTAATCATGGAATGTAATAGTAGCTATAGGCTTTATATGTATGACTTTTATGAGGGTGAGAATTTTTTTTGTCTATTTCTAGGTTGCTGAGATTTTAAAAAATTACAAATAGAAGATGAACCAAATTTAGTGATCTTTTTGTTATTCTATTACATGATTTTTAAATAAATGAGTGTTATGAATAATATTTATCTACAAATATAAAATGATCCTTACAGTTTTAGACATACAGCCATTTGTAATTTAACATAATTTCTTAAAATATAGTTTTAGGTTTGATGTTATATTATTTTTATGTTTTGGGCTTATTTTCATAGGAGTATGAGTCTGTAATTTTTTGAAAATATGTGTTTGGTTTTTATATCAGAATTTTTCTGCCCAAAAGAAAAATCCTTTACAATGATGAAGTCTGTAAAATCTATTCTTCAATCACTGCTATACAAGCAGTAAATTTGGACTTTATTCCTTGTTAAAGCTTGTGAAGATTTTTATTAATTTTAAGTAACAATTGTTGATTTCCAAAAATATTTTATTCAATATTTCACTGATTTCATTATTTATTTTGTCTTCTTTCATTCTATTTCCTTTGGATTAGGTTTAATTTGCTTTTATTTTCCTCTTCTTAAACTGTAAGTATTGTTAACTTTACATCTTTTCTTCTGCATGCAATAAGCTATACATTTCTCACTGAGCATATCAGCATCTGTTGTATTATTTTCATAGCTATGTCACTGAATTTCCTGGTAAACATATTTCACTTTACAGGATTAATTATAGCATTAATATTTTAAATACATAGCATTGAATGTTTCTAGGGTATTGGAAATAGTTCTTTTAAAAGTCTGAATTGCATAACATATTTTTTTTCTGGTAGTGAATCTTCCACTGTGAGAAAATAAGCATGTTTTTATGCTAATTAAAAAAATACTTGAAAATAACAAGTCACCAATTACCAGTGAACCTTGCAAAGTATTCTAATTTTTCTTGGTGAGTTGGCCTACCAGCTATTAATATAGATTTCCACATTCACAGAAAACAAACAAAAAAAGAATCAAAATTATTTTTAGTATCTGCCATTTGTAATGCTAATCAAATCTTGGATCAGACTCTTATATGATCAATGTCTTCTTAAAACTTCAATATGTTTATTACAACTGGCCTGAGTTGAAATATAAGATATTTTTGTGCTTAAACTTTTTCTTCAGTTACTTTACAGTTATCAATATTCTGAATGATTGCTCATGTACTGACCACACAGGAACATATTTAATATGCCCAAACAGGAACATGGTTTATGTACTACCTATTACAGTTTCTCCATCAACTGTTTCTTTCCATATCTTTGTGCTTCATAGTAGGTTTATTCAATTATTTAATATACAATGGTGAAGAAAGGGTAGCTGACTCCTATTCAGCGCGTAGCAAAGAGATGGGATCAACTGTGGAAATGCATGTCCTCCTACCAAAGTGGAAGTGCTGCCTCCTTTATAATTTCATCTCTACTCATTTTCCTTGTCATTCTCTTCTTTCTCCCTCTTTAAGTAGATTCTCACTTTCCTTCATTGGAGGAAATAGACAAAAGAGAAAAAGAATGCTTTACATCTCCATTTTGTATTTGTGAGTCTGGATGGTTACATAAAATATCACAACGAAATCTCCTAAGATTACAAATCTATGGTAATTCACGTATGCAGTTAAATTATAGACAAAATGCATTGCATAACTGAGTGCAGATACTTTAACTAACAGGTAGTACTTAGGTCTTGCTTTGAGCGTCAGGATAAATGGGTACTAAGTGAGTAATAAATGGAAGTTATGCAGTTACCATGGGGAAATATCAGACCTAAATCAAGTGCATACAGAATGTACCATTATTGAGTTAATTAGTCAGAGTGGTCTACCACAGTCAAATTGAAGTAGAGAAATGTTTAGAAGAAATCATTGGAAGCATACTTTTAAAAGAGGACAATGGGTTTAATGTTTAAAATGGGAGAAGAATTTGAGAAGGATGTCACAGAAGGGGAAATAGATAATAATGTAAGGAAAGCTACCTATCTCTAGTAGACATGAGAGTGGACCCTGTTGAAATGGTGCACTGCTAGCTATCAGATTACTAAAGAGGACAAATGGCTAACAGTTGTGCACTAAGCATTAGCTGCAATTTTAACCATACCACTAAAATTCTCTGTGTTTTAGTTATATCTTTGTGAAATGGAAATAATATATAACTGCACTGGCATGACTGTTGCTAGACAGGCTCTCAAGGTTTTTCAAGTATTAGAAAGAAAGCCCAAACATGAGCTTCTCATGTGAACATTGATCCATTCACTGCAAACAAATGGAAAGTTATGCTCACGTGAAAATTGAAACAGCTATTTATAGCAGTTTTTTTATTCATAATGCATGGAGGAGGTGTCTTGGAGATGGTATTACACTGGCTGTACCTCAAGTTACTTGATTCCTTTTTCTCATAGGTATGTTAAATATTATCACTGAATTTGCCCATTGTCCCTCAACGCTTGGTGGGAAGGGTGGCATTGATCCAGGTGTATTGTATTCAAAGATGGTTTTGTTGGAATTGATTTTACTTTGCACAACTACTTGAAGATCATATAAAGGATGAAATTTAAAAATTTAAATGGAAGATTTATTTGCAGGTGAATAATTCTCTAGGATCTTTTTTTTTTTTTTTTTGGCCCGTCATGGGGGTTGAATTCAGGGCCTGGGCACTGTCCCTGAGTTTTTCACTCAAAGTTAGCATTTTGCCTCACACTTCCAGTTATCTGGTGGTTGACTGGAGATAAGAATCTCACAATGCTTGATAAGAAATGTACTCATTACCTTGCCCATGTAATTTCAACCCCTCTGTATGGTATTTTCACAATAAAAAAAAGAAGAATCTCATGGACTTTCTTGCATGGGCTGGCTTCAAACTGAGAGTCTCAGATCTCAGCTTCCTGAGTAACTAGGATTACAGGCGTGAGCTATCGGGTTCCTGACATTCTCTAGGAATTTGCTGGCCTTGAAGGCTATTTTTCCTCATGACCAGTAGGACTCCAAATGACAAAACAGCTCTGTAACTTAGAAGGACCCCAGATGGCATTCTATGGGATGCTGATGTCAATATAAAACAGTAAATTATTGGTACTTATGCAATCCTGATGCATGAATCTCAACCCATGGGATGGAGGGATGATGATGGCATTGCTCTGTAACTTAACTATGTCAGTGCCTGTATTCTGGGTGTACTATATTGTACAATGCTATATTGTAACAAGTTTTTATCATAATGGGAAACTATGTACACATTAGGGTACAGAGGATTCCAGTGTTATTTATTACAATGACAGGTTGTACAAAATTATTCAAATAAGAAATATAATCACAAAGGAATACTTGAAACATAGTTGTAGCTTACTAATTATTAGTTATTTTTATACATTATAATGTAGTCTAAAGTATGAGTACATTTGTTATTGAAATAAATTGGTTCATTAGTTCCTTGATTGATGTAGCACATATTTGCTGTTAATTTGAATGGATAATTTCCCAGAGATTGAAGTTATAAAGACAAGACTTTTACTCACTCAGATACAAGTAATGAAGAAAGACTGCCCAAGTGTTACAATAGAAAACATATAGTTTTGGAGCCAGGAACACTCAATTCCCAAATATATTTCCTTGAGCAAATTATTTAATAGTTTTATTTCCATTGTTTCATCAATGGAACGGGTTTGAAAGTAATTTCTCCATTCATGATTATTTTGAAATTTATATAATTATATATTACTTTTAACAATGATCAATTAGACATATATCTCTTGTCTCTGTGCTAGCTAGTAAGCAGTTAACAGGCTCTTAAAATTATGCAAGTATTTATGAAGTTTAGAAGTCTTATGGGTCATTAAACATTCAGAAAATTTTGCTAAGGAATAAAATGTTTTCTTTATTCCCTTAGAAAAATATCAATGCATCCCAATTTTGAAGTAGATTAGAGCACTTAGAGTTTGCAGCTCTGTTGTGTAATGTTTGCATGGTGTACTTCTAAAAATGTATAAGCAATCTGAAGCATATGTTTTCTCCATAATTTTATTAGTGTTTGATCTTTATGTATGAAAAATAATGTAAGGAGCTGTAAAAAAATGGAGAATAAATAATATCTAACTACATTGTGTCTGTGTGTGTGACAGTGGAATTAGAAATCTCACTAAAATCTGTTAAAAATAGGGGTGGAGGGAAAGGGAAAAGAGGTTACTATTAGGATTAAAATATAACTTATGCATATCAAAATACCTTGGTCAAAACCTCTGGTAAATTAATATAAAATGAAAAATAGAAACAAATCCAGTTGGGACAACAATACCAGGATACATTCTGTCTGTGAATAAAGATAACAAAACAAAACTCATTGAGAGCTATGGAATGGGGGAGGGGGGTATGGGCAGGGGAAAGCCACAGCACGGGAGGGTCGATCTAATTAAAGGACTGCACTTGTACCTGTGAAATACCATGGCGAGGTGAAACCCTTTTGCATAATTAACATACACTTACAATCGCGAATGACAGGTTGTAATGCAATCCTGTCTGGGCTGTGGGTACCAGTGGGAGGAGGGCAGGGGGAAAGGAGAAGTTGAAGGAGAGTGAAAATGATCAAAATAAAGTATGCACCCAGATGAAAATGGAACAAGGGAGCTTGTGGAGATTGAGGAGAGGTGGAGGGATGGAGGGTCATGGGCAGGGGGGTGGGGGGGGGAGGAATCTGGTCAAGGCACATAGTATGGAGATATGGACATATCAAGAGGAAACCTCCTTGTACAACTAATTGATGCTAATACAAATGTGGGTGAGGGGAGAGATACATTTGGTAGGGTTTTTCATATTTTTTTTTTGTTTGTTTGACCTATAAATGGCACTGTAATCATCTGCCACACATCACAGGCTTTGGGGCCTCAGAGGTATAAATGTCATTCAGCCTGGCTGCGTTCTCTAATCTCTGATGTGAATATGCTCAAAGAAGACAATGATTGTCTCCAAAGCCACCTTATGAAGTGTGGCACTGCTCAGCAATGATAGGGTGGGCTTTGAGGAACTAGTTTTAATCTCTTACCACAGTCCATTCAATACTCAGTGGTGTTTTCCAGAAAACAGCAGTTCAAGCAGCGCTTAGCATTTCCTTTTGGAAAATTTGAAGTTGTTTGTATACTTACTCTGAAAAACAAAATCCTTAACTATTAACCTGACTAAAGACTGCAAAGCTATATAAGTAATTGTCTTCGATGAATGAAAGGAATGTTGTTCTACCTGGATAGTTGCTGCACTTTTTTCTTTCTTTTTCTTTTTTTGAGAGAAATTATGCTCTTCCTATTATCATTTTAGTTAATATGGCTTGCTCAGAACATTGGTGGTCTTTGAATTCGAATTCTTCCCTGTTCATCACACAAGAAAGCATTAATAATCTGCCTACAAGCTCCTTTCTCCAAACTCTTTACTTGCCTTTCATATATCATTTACATTTCTAGAATATTTACCGACTGTCCTTTTATGTGTCCCCAAGGGATGATGAAGTTTATAGTGACTTAAAAGCCAGAGCTGCTGTTAAAATTCTCAACACACCAGGTACAAAAAATGAGTATGTCAGAGGCGATCTAGGGACCTAGAGGGAGAGAAAGGATTTGAAGCTGTAACAATGAAATGAATCCGCCTAAAGGGCTCACCACCTCCTAATTTAACAGCCTAATTACCAGGTCTGCATGGGGTTGGACCTGCTGGAGCTTCTGATAAAAACTATGAGCAATGATTATCTTCAGCTTAGCTGCAACACAAAAAGCTTATTAGATATCAGATGCAAAACACAAAACTCTTTTGAATCTACCGTATTTTATTTCCCACTTGGCACATGCTTTGCTGGGGTCTTTATTAATTTATTTTTAAAATTGTACTTCTATTTCAAGGAAAGTTTTGTCTTCTTAGAAGGCAATTTGAGATTTTTTGCCTCTTAAAGTGATATTTTATTTATTGATGGAAAGAGAGTGTCTGTTCTTCCCTAACAAAAATCAGTTTGAAGCAACATAGAAAGCATATGTATCGATTGCATTCTTAATTATGATGTCATATATACTTACTATATATTGTTACAATGATTTGTTACTGTCTTTTAATGATCATTTCATTGAAATCTGTCTAGAAGTAACTTGAAATAGGATGGCTCATTTAGAAAACATCTCCTACCATTGTTCAGAAGTGCGCTATTTATAATATGCAAGATAAATCTGGTGGCTATAAATATGGTGTTTTACTAAAACCTTTGTTCATTAAAATGTCTTTATCTACAGAATGGGAAAGCTAAGCCTCTGAGACTACTTGGAACATCTGCGCCTTGTGGAATGCAGGAGACACAGTCAGGATGAGGAAAATGAGATTTGCATGGCTCCCATTGTCCTTTTCTCTGTGTTAGTACTGAAATTATTTCTATAATAGTTACATTATGCTTTTCTGAGGTTAAATGGAAGGATGCTGCTCATGTATAAGTCACTTGTCTGCACAGATCAGCGCATGGACAGAGAGCACAGAGCTTTCCCCCAAGTTCATGTCACCCTTCCTCCTTATTTAAGAGAGGAAGAAGAGAAATGTCTCTAGGGTAAGCCTGAAATGCCAAGAAATTCTGTATTACCTTAAAAAGTTTAAAGTGGATAATAATTTCTATATATCTATATTTGTATGTATATACATATAGCCATATATATGCTTACAAATACATACATATATATGTATGTACATATACCTAGATATATATGTATAGGCACTATATATATTATATATATATATTTGTAGTACATATAAATTTGGGTATATATGTATACATCATATATATATGAGCAATGCATATGTGCATATATATATAACCTCAGTATACCTAATTTAACTACTAAAGAAACCCTTAAAGCAAACCTTAAGATTTTTTTCCAATCTAAGAAAGGCATTTTAAAGCTTCTTTGAGAAATAAGGTTATTAGATTTTTATTAATTGGCACAAAATCTGAACATGCTAAGCAGTTGTTGCATAAACCTGAAACCCTTATGCATTTCCTCTCTCGTGTTGCAATATCTGCAGAATTGTCTAACCCATTCCATTTCCTCCAACTGCAACCTCAATACATCTGTCGCTCCCTTGTCACATTCCTGGTAGCACATTTTTCACACATGAAGACTGACCCAGTGGGCTGTGGCATAGCCAGGTAGGATCTGGGTGCTTCCTGCTGAGGTTGCAGATGATGGGTTGAAAACTTATATTTGAGTTCCTAGAAACCAGTGTGTCCTTACTCACCAACATCCATCCTGTCATTCACCAGCCACTTCTGGCATCAATTTAGCACACTGCAAAGGTACTGGTGTGTGGTGTGGGCATCTCCTTGGTATGCACAGTCGGAGCTCCTTGAAGATGATTGGGCCTCAGGTAGGAAGCTGGCCCAGATGAGCTCCCTGACTCTTGAGAAAAGAGCTGAGTTATAACAGGAATGGGTGCTATGAGACTTGAGACAGAAGAAGGAGAAAGTGAGTAAAATTGGATTTAAATGGAAATCTGATGTTCATTTGAATTTGTTCCATATATGCTTGGAATGCCTGATGCATTTGAATTTTAAAGTTTAGAACATATTATGTGAAAATGCCCTGATAATTCCAGAAAAGAATATGTCTAAGGGGAATGAAGAAGTTAAGGTGTCTTTTATTACTTTGGGCTTTTTCTTAAATCCATTTAATTATGCCACTAACTTACTTCTGTAATTGCTTGCCAGGGCACTTTGCAATGTGTAAATTTATTTTATTCTTACAATAGATAAGCAATAGAAGTAGCATTTTCTACATTTTATTGGCAGGCAAACTGAAGGGTAGAAAGATTAACTAAATCTATTGCTATTATTACTACTGATGAGTCAGTAAAACAAAAAAGTGATTTAAATGTAAACGTTTGATATATTTAAAATGAAGGTATCTAATACACATATATTCACAAATATATATTGCTTGTGTCTGTATAAATTTAAGCATATAAACATATGAATATATGCATGTGATATATATTTATATATTTATGTATATGTATGTGCTTATATATATATATATATATATATACAGAAAAATCTTAGCCCATGTAAGTATGCATACTTATGTTGGAAGATAAAAATAAAACATTAATAGGAGGGCTGGGAAGGTAGTTCAGTGGTAGAGCGCTTGCCTTGCATGCCTGAGGCCCTGGGTTCGATTCCTCAGCACCACATAAGAAAAAAGAAAAAAGCCGGAAGTGGCTCTGTGGCTCAAGTGGTAGAACGCTAGCCTTGAGCTGAAGAGCTGAGGGACAGCGCCCAGGCCCAGAGTTCAGGCCCCATGACCGGACCCCCCCAAAAAAAATGTTAATAGGAGAACTCTATGAATGCCTTTGTGAAGAGTTTGTTGAATATTCAACACAACTAAGAAGACAATGTTTATAGATTCCAAGATATGTCTCATTTATCAGGTAGAAGAATTTGTATTTTGATTAGGGATCAGTAACAGTTTTCCCAGGAAACTTAAAGGTTGGCCAATATTTCAAGGCTGCTCATTATCACATCAGTTATTTGACAAGGACTTTTGAAGTCGCAATTGTGTATCAGATTTCTGGCTGCAGATATGAATCTCTGCTCTTATGAAACTTAGTGTTCATGGTTAGGGGGAAAGATATTAAACAAATAAGGAGATAATGAAAGCTTATGTGGAGAAAACAAATGCAATTTTAGGACTTCCAGAGCTGCTAATATTAGAGTAAAGATGTGCAAGTTTCTTTGTTATCCTAGAAATGCAGGAGGCTGAGAATTGAGTTTCTGAGTCAAACTGAGAAGGCAAATATGTAAGACAAAACACAAGCAAAAAGCCCTAAGTGAAAGATACAACTCAAGTGGTAGAGCACCTGCTGTCAATGAGAAAGCCAAGCGAGACTGGGAGGCCCTGAATTCAAGCCCCAGAACAGAAAGATATAGAAGAACGACAGAGTGAATTTGCTGCAAAGCCTAGCACAGCAAAGTGGAATGGAGAATAAAACAGCTTTCATTTAGGTGATTATACAGACAGATGGACCTGTATAAAGGTCCTGAGTAGAAGAACAGGTATATTTTATGAATAACGCCAAAACCAGTGTGGCTAAGAGCACTGGTTGGGGAGGGGCCACATAACAAATATAATTGGGTGAGAGCTGGGAAGGGGGCTCAGTGGTAGAGCGCTTGCCTTGCATGCCTGAAGTCCTGGGCTCGATTCCTCAGCACCACATAAACAGAAAAAGCCAGAAGTGGCACTGTGGCTCAAGCAGTAGAGAGCTAGCCTTGAGCTGAAGAGCTGAGGGACAGCGCCCAGGCCCAGAGTTCAAGCCCCAGGACTGGAAAAAAAAAATTAGTGAGAAGCTAATAGTAGAGTTCAAAAGGGTTTTCTTGTCTGTTATCAAAACTTTGACTCTGGATAGAACAGATTACATTGGAAATTTTCAAATAAATACCAGCCGTGGTTTGACAGATGGCAGGATCATTGTGTGATAAGTGGGCAATCTCTGACAGAAGGACAGATGTAAAAGCTGGTAGACCTACCGTGGACTACTGCAACCCCTAAGTGGGAGGCCATGGGCAAATCTGTAACTTCAGTCAATGGAATTGGAGTTGGAGAATTATCTATAGTAGCAAAACAAGCCAAAAAGAAAAAGAGAAACAAAACAACAACAAATTAGAAGACTAGACACCAGAAGAATGAGTGACAGACAATCAAAATATGTGTCAGGCTATCTAAAATTATGCTATGTCCATATAATTAATTGCTATATAACCTCATGTAGTAGCTACAGAACATAATATATAGTGTATATAGTAGGTAGTACTAGGTCAACATGATGTGACATAAAATAGGCCATTTTATTGCGAGTAGAAAATGCTATTTTTTCTACTTATGAGGCATAAAAAGATATACACATATATGACAGATATTTGAGAATGTTCTTATCTGCTTCTCTGCATTGATTGAAGGTGGCCATAAAATGAATATGCTAGGAGGTAAAAGCTCTTCTATTCTTTTGTTTAATCAGTATATCTTTTGAGCAGGGTTTATTTTTTAAAATTCTGCTCATTTTTGAAAAACGATTTGAAAATGAGTGAGACATAATTCTTGTCATCAGTCTTC
Organism: Dipodomys spectabilis; assembly: GCF_019054845.1. Taxonomy (NCBI): domain Eukaryota; kingdom Metazoa; phylum Chordata; class Mammalia; order Rodentia; family Heteromyidae; genus Dipodomys; species Dipodomys spectabilis. Next base: position 8,469,075 of record NW_024870918.1, on the reverse strand, counting down.
ACAATTTTTAACCAGTGTAGGAAAAAATACACCAATGGAGACATAAAAGCACAAACAAAATATTATGAGGGGTTAAGAGGAGACAAATATTTAGCTGACAGTAGAATTTGTGTTGGGCTGTGAACTATCAGGGAGGTGTTTTGACAGTTTGTGGAATAGAATTCTAAGCTGAGGAAAAAGAATTAGTAGAAATATATAGGCAAGGATGTGTAAGTCATAGTTGAGAAAATAAGATTTCTAGTATGGTTGAGTTATAAAGTTTATGTAAATACAGTATTAAGAAGTACATAACGCTTGATAGGAAAGGTATTCATTACCTTACTCATATAACTGTAACCCCTCTGTACAGTATTTTTACCATAAAATATAAACAAAAAAGAAGTACATAAGCATAAATGTATACTGCATAGTGTAAGGAAATATATACAGTAGAGTAGAACTAGGCATGAAAAAAGAGACAATGTGACAGAAAAATACTGATTATTAAGGACTGTATATAGTTGTGCTACTTATATATGATGTGCATATTCATGTAAGACACACAATACTCCAAAATTTATATTCACTTATTGGTTACAGTCTATAGTCGGGTTATTTGGATGACTAATTTTAGATGTGCTACAAAACTGTTTTTAATTTAAAAAGGAAATGCACCTGTAGACTTCCTTCTCTTAGAGGAATATTTGCCAGTTTATTTTGAACCTACAGGTGGCTCACACCTGTAATGCTACCTATTCAGGGAGGCTGAGATCTGAAGAAAGGTGAGCAGAAAAGTCCATGACAGTCTTATCTCCAGTTCACTGCCAAAGAACCAGAAGTGGAGCTCAAGTAGTAGAGTACTAGCCTTCAGGGGACAAAAACAAACAAACAAACAAAAAACAACCTCTCAGGGGCTTGATTTAGGTAACTGTAACCCCTGTCTTCATCACCTTTATAATAACCATAAATTTTTTTTAAAAAGAAAAATTAACCTCAAGTATAGCACCCAGGCCCCGAGTTCAAGCCCCAGGAGCAGCGTGCACGTGCGTGCACGCGCATGCACACACACACACACACGAATGGCTTCCAACAGAGGAACTTCATAGTGACATCTGCAGAGCAGCTGGGCACCTTGTTTAAATTCCTTGTGGTTTAGAGCTACGGAATGAAGCCCAAGCCAGCACCCTGACTACCCTTATTGTCATGGTCATGGCGTGTAAGTTTGCATTAGTCAACAGCACTTGCAGGCTCTGATTACTAACTTGTGAACATTTGCTCCTGGCTGTAAACGGGTAAATACACAAAAGGCACTGCTCAAGAGAAAGCAATGACATTTGGGTAAGTCTAGGGGGGAAAGAAGTCAATTTGAGCACTTGATTATAAAGAGAAGAAATCAAGATGTTACATTTCACAGTCATTTGCCCCCCCCCTTCCCCTCCCCATTTGTAACTGACAGATTGGATTTAACACATGGAAGCTGGAAGACTACTTCTCTTTAAAAATGGTCTAATTACATTTGGAACTTCAGGGAAATAGAAGATTCCAGGATATTTTTGTTTTGAATTTGAAATTGGGGACAGCGCATGCACAGTTGTTTGTTTTCACACTTTATGGGAATGAATCACACCATGTCGACCGTGAGATTTAATTATGTATTTAGCAGAGAAACTGGCGAGATGCCAGCGTGATAGCTAAGCTACTGGAATAGCCCGTGTATCGCCCCTTCCAGACTCTAGACACTGAAAACCTGTCCTAACAGCACATTTGCCATAGGATGGAAGGGTGCTTCTGGGATCCCCCAAATCTCAGTGGGATGTTTCTGCTAGGAAACAAAATTCTGATGTCAAAAAATGTCAAAAGACATTTTTTTTGCAACAAGGAGCAAAGCTGTTGAACCTCTGGGCACCGGGTCTGACTTTAATTGAAGCAATTTGAGCAAAACATGTCATCTCTGCCCGTTCCCAGTCTTCCCGCCATCTTCACTCCGGAGCATGAACTCTGCAGCCTAAACCTTCTCACCATACAGAGAACTTGATGCCATATATATATATATATATATATATATATATATATATATATATATATGCATATATATATGTGGATTAAAATGAAAGTTGAATTCTTTTTCTTTTTAAATTCTTGTTTAAATTTAAAAATTTAGCCTGATTTTAGTGAATCTTCTACAATGCTCTGTTCTGAACTAGACTGGATGAGAAAATATATGTTCAAGGTTATTTTTTTCTTCTTGACAAGTTAACTAAATAGGTTATTTGTGATACGTTCATTGAAGGCTACTGGAATACACTAAAAGGGAATAAGGAAATGTGATACTACTTTTCTGTAAATGCATTTCCTCCTGAAATATGTCTGCTCCATACATTGTCCTTTTAAGCTTCTTAAAAAGAGGCAAAAACATCTAGTTATCCTTTTCTCTCCCCTAAGACATTGACATCTTCCAGAGCTGACACAGCTGGAATTAGAGAACCGTACCACTGATCAAATTCTATTTGTTTTGTTTACAAGAGTTCTATCACCTTGGCTAATTGACCATAGATCATCATTTATCTGTTTGTGTTTATGATTTTGTGCTGGTACTGTGGCTTGAATTCTAATCCTCAAGCTCTTGCTTGGTGTTTTCACTCTAAGTTGGTATTCTACCTCTTGGGCCACCCCTCCACTTCTGACATTTTTGGGGGTTAAAGCCATGGACTTTCTGACAGAACTGGCTTCAAACTATGATCCTCAGATCTCAGCTTCCTGAATAGCTAGGTTTACAGGTGTGAGCCACCAGCGCCCGGCCAGAGATAAGTAATTTAGAGGAAAGTAATAAAAATAAAACTTTTGATGGTTGACAACAATAACTGGGATTCAAAACTACAGCCTCCAATATCTGTACTATAATTATCATATCTGTATTTTTCTTTGTAAATGAGGATATGAGTTCTACATAAAAACAATTATTTGGGGGTGTAGATTTAAGAACTGAGAAATGTTCTTTCCTTCAAACTATAACAAATTATTTTGGGATACAATATTTGATATTTCCATCTTACTCTCTCCTAGATACCGTCAAGATTCCCTTGCTGAAGGAATCTGGCTTGCCCAGGCGTGATGGTACATAGGAGCAGGTAAAAGGCAATCATAACTACTCTATTTCTCATCTCAACTTGGGACAGCTCCAAAATTCATTTCATTTTCAGAACTTCCTGCCTCTTTCCTTTAGGTTCTGATCATAGAAGTAACCTCGGAGCACCTTCCGGATTCTTCTGGACACTTCTCGAATCATTCCTATAAGAGCCTCAGTATGCAAATGAAGTGCTAATGCCTGCCAGAATTGGATTGTTCAAGTGCAGAAGCCAGCCTGTGAATTCCTTCCTTGCAGGCTGGATTGGCCTTCTGACTATTTCCCCTCATATATTTTAAATCAATTTATCTATTCCTAAGAAAACTTTAAAATACCCACACTTTCCATTCTTGAAGAACATTCTCCTCTTCCCGCTGAATCAGTTGTCTACTGAGATCTAAGATACGTGAGCTAGTTTCAAATGGGGATACAGTTTCGTTCATATTTAAAACATCACTGTGGAGGTCCAAGGTGACCCCCATACTTTGTGGCTCAGAATTCACCCATCAGTAATATTATGAACCCTATTTTGTCATCCTGATGCTGTTTCATTCGAGCCCAGATGTGGAAAACATCCCCCTGGTTAGAAGCTAGGCAATGTTTTGTCATTTTTGTTAAGTGTGAAGGACAATATTTCAAATATTTTCCCAAAACCATTATTTTGTACATGCTCTGAAAATGCCTATATTTGCAGGCTGGAGATGCTTTTGTTGGTGTGTATTTTGATGTGCGTGATTAAACCTGTTATTGTGCTTTTGTTTTGACACTCGTGGTGTCAATTTTCACGAAACACCTGTCTAAAGAACAAGATGAAGCTCATCATACAAGAGGGAGCCAGCTCTCTGCCAGAGAGTAGACTTCTGGCATCTGTGTTCAGGCCAAATTGTACTTGAACCGTCTTGATTCTGTTGCTCATCGTTCATCCCGAAGGGAATTCACAATAGAGATACTTCATAAAGAGACTATCTGCTAGACACAAAACAATTTCAAGGTGTTCCTGGAACATATGAATTGTAATTATTTAGGCAGTAGTAACTCTCAGTTAAACAATTTTCCTCTTGTATCCTTATTTATTTTTCTTTTTTTTTACGTAAGATTTTTATTGTGAAAATACTGTACAGAGGGGTTACAGTTGCATGAGCAAGGTCATAAGAACATTTCTTATCAAGCCTGGAGCTCACCAAAGGGCTTTGATACTCTCACGTGTTTAAAGCACTGTTGTCATTTCTTGACTCTCTTTCTCTTACAACTCTCTTTCTCTTACAACCTGAACCCCCCATCTGCTTCTCTTGGGCTCCAGGATTCATGTTTCCCAGGCCTCTAAGTTCCTTGACCGTATAAGCATATACCGTAAGGGAAATTTCAGACAGACTTGTTATTTCTATTTCCACCATTCCTTCCATTCCTTGAATCGGAAGAGAAAGAAAAAAAGCGTATATTTTTCCGAAGACCAAGTTATTTGCTTGAATGAAGAAAATAACAAAAATACAGTGAGGGAAAGGACCTTATAGATTTAATATCTCACTCTGTTATTTCGATACACATCTTAACAGCTAATTATTGATAAACTTTCTTGGCTTAGACAGGGTTGACCTAAGTAAAGGAATGCATGTGAAGTCTGACATGATGATATATTATTATACTCTCTGCTCTTGTGGGGAGGTAGAAGCAGGGAGCTCTACATTGTAAGGCCAGCCTGGGCAAGGTATCTTAAGACGTTGTCTGAAAAAAGAATAAATAAGAAGGTTGAGAGTGTGACTCAAGGGGTAGAGTGCTTTCATGTCTAATAATTCAGGTATTTGGCTCAATCCCAAACATCATACAAAAAAAGAAAGAGAAAGGAGGGAAGGAAGGAAGGAAGGAAGGAAGGAAGGAAGGAAGGAAGGAAGGAAGGAAGGAAGGAAGGAAGAAAGGAAGAAGAAAGTAAGAAGGAAAGAAGGAAGGAAGGAAGGAAGGAAATAGAACAAGGAAGATAAACAGGAAAAGAAAGTGGAGATGCGACATGCTCTACTCAGAACTTGTCACCTGCCGACAGAAGACTTCATCTTTGTTTAAATAGCCTCTAGTAGTGAGATCTGATATTTAATTTAATCTCTCTAATCCTGTAAGTTTCTTATACTCTGTAGAATGGGCAGACAATTATAGATTTCCTGACACATACTTGTTTTAAAAGTGGTTGCTGATGGGTATGAGTGGTGAAGAAACCTCAAACTCTTGAGAGTGTATGTCCTCCTCTTCCGACACTCTCCCGAGAGGTGCTGATGACGGACAGACTATGAAGAGCAATGTTAACTTGACAGCATATTTGCTTAGATGGAATATGATTAAAGCTAGAGGGCACTAAATTTACTTTGAATTGATACTTTCCTCACACCAGAGGATATGGGTGTTTATACGTCTATTTTTTCACAAGTGGGTCAATGTGTCTATAAATTCACATCTGCTATGATTGTTCGATAACTCCCTTGAAATCCCATAGTTATAATGCACTAGAAAAAAATGTGGATTTATTGGCAAGAGCAAGTTGATTCTAATTAGTTAAATACCTAATTTTGGTTTTACGTTTCTCTCTGCATTTGACTTCCGAATAGAGGAGTCTTTACCTTAACAGCTTATCCAGCATAATTTGTTAAACATTTCAAGAAAGAGAAATGTATCATTCCCTTTGAAAGGCGTTCATTCCAATCATAAAATGCCACAGGCTTCCTCCTACCCCGCCTCACCCTGTCCCCATTCAGAACTCTCCAGGGAAAGAAATGGTAGGGAGATGAAAGTCCTTTAAGACTTCTCCCTTTAAGAAATGAGACTCTCTTTTTCCCTAATTTAATTAAAATAAACACGACTTGAGAAAGAACAAGAAATACCTGCAGGTTTAATTCTAGTTTCTCTCCATCTGTCAGACCCATATTTTTTGAAATGACCTAGCAGCTGCGACACAGACACACTAACTATCTCTTTTCTTCGTAGGAAGTCTCAAGCGCTAGTAAATACTTCAGTATTTTATTTATATCAGGTCCACTCACCTTTTCTTGAGGTCATTGACAACTGTATGTTTTCCTTGGGAGATGGCACATTGGCAATTGAAGAGAGTCATCTAGCTGTATTGCTGATCTTTGAGAAGTTTTGAAAGAATCTTCTGGTTAAGTGTCAACTCCTGCCTAGAGAGCCACATTTTAGTGATTCGATATGGAGCCTGATCTGCAGCTCTCAGCAGGTATGATCATGTATTGGATGTACTTTGCATGGTCTGAAGCCAGACTTGCAAGACAACTAATTGTAACTCAATGATGACAGCGGGACATGGCGATACATTCATTCTGCTATTCAACAGTTTATTTATTGAGCTATTTTACTATGAACTATTAGAGGAGCAGTGCAGCACTTCATTTAAACCTGTAGATATCGCTCTCATGTGCTTTAGTTCTTCAGTTTCTCTTGAAGTAAAGAGAGTGGAAATGGAGTAAAGGAATTCCTATCTCCTGAGAGGAAAACCTCCATCATTACTTCTTACAAAGAATGGGGGGGAAGCGTTGTAATGAACAAAACTCCCATGGAAGAGACAGCTTTCCAACCTGAGCCTTGCAGGATACATGGATTTTTACAATGTCCCTGAAAAGGGACATTGAGAGGTAGCAACAGTGCGTGGAAAGTCAAAGAAGTCATGAAGGAAATGTAGAGTGTAAGCTCAGAGGATGAGGAAGTACATGGACCACTAAGTAACATGCACCATAGATATTATCTGCCTAGCAAGGAATTCTGCATACAACAGTAATTCTTCAAACTTTCTCTAAGGTATACTGCTAGCCAAGAAAAATTGGTATTGTAGCCAGAGAACATTTGTAGGGTTTGAGTTTTTTGAAAGCCTGACCTTTCTCTCCTCATGGTTGATGTAAAACTTATGTTTTCTCCACATCACAGGCACATTTGATTTTCTACAAAAATATCTTAGGTTGTTTCCAGGAAGATGTCAGAATCCTCAGAGTAAGCGTCCTGGAGTCTGGCATAGATGAGTTCTGAGTCTGAGAAGCACAGGCATACATTTGCTCACATATGAGTTGCAGGAAATAAGGAGAGGGAAGATTAATAGTAGCTTGTGGATGCCTTTGAGGGTACAGTTCTTAGCTGAAGTGTTTGGCCAATGATCAAAGGTTCTAAAGCAGGACAGCCACAAGACTCAACTTTCTTTGAGTGAATAGAAGTGATTTGGTAGCAACATTTAAGATGGTTTATCTGGGGAATGGAAAGAAAGAGGAAGGCCAGGTTAATAGCTACCAATGGAATTTAAGATAGGGATAGAGGTAAGTTAGCATCAGAGAAGGAAAGTGTGGTATAGGATTGGAAATGATGAAACTGGACCACCGTTTGGATTTCATGGTAACAGTAAGCAAGGAGCACAGCGTCTCCTTGATTTAAATAACAAGTAGGTAACTACGAAAGAAATGGGAAATACAAGGACAGAGAAGGAGCATGAAAACTGAAGGTCACTATTTCCAGTTTAAAGCACTGAAGTGGAAACAGCCAAGTGTGATCCTAACAATGTGTCCTATGGAAGAAGGATCAACATTGAAAGTTCCCATTTATGCCATTAAGGTTATGCATTTGTAGTACTAGGATGTATTTAACAAAGATTAATCACTATTTTAAATATATGTATTATATATTATCTATAAAGCTTCAGTGATTTTTATTACTACAAAAAGTATAACTCCAATTTTTTGATACTAGAGATGGAGTTATATAATATCCCGGATCCAAAAGAGACTCCAAGAGCAAAGAACTTTATTACAGCCATTCAAGGTCCCCTTCCTACCACCGGGGAGGTAGGAGAGCAGGCCCGGGCTCAGGGTAGGCTGGGTTTTCCTAGGGGTAGGTTACATACAGTTATACAGACAAGCCACGCAAGGCAGGTCTGGCACATTTTCATTGGTGATGGTTATATGACCTGTAAATTCGTTTGTTCTTTGTGGTAACGATCATACGTAATAACTTGCAATGGGCTGCCCAGAGTGGGACCATTTGGTGGCAGTCTTCAATTGGAGGACGGGGCGGTGTTACCTGTGGCTTCAGGCCCTGTTACTGAGGCAAGCAGCAAGGTTACAGAAACAACACAGCCTTGAGTCCCAGGAGCATAGCCAAGCATGATCTGGACTTGGTCAGCATGGCGATACTATCACTGTTAGTGACACTGTTGCAGAACTGATTTTTATGATACGTTTCTCACTAATGCAGCAACTCAGAGCAGCTGGTGATAAGTCTCATGGTTGTCAGTAGCTATCTGCAAAGCTTTTGGCTTGTTAAACTCGAGTGAGGGAGAGATGTTCTTTTGCTTTTTAGCAAGGATGGAGGTTTTACTTTACCAAGAGGTTTTGCCCTTTATCAATCATTTTGTTCTGTTTTCTGATTTGGCATTTTTGTCTTCAAGAATATCCTTCTTTTCCAAGGGAAAAGGGGACTCAGGGAAGAGAGTAAATTTCTAACAGCAGGAAGGATTGAGGCCAGTCAACAGAAGGAACTTCCTGCCAGTGAATAGCAACCTGGGTATGACAGTTACAGGGGAAAAATTTTTAACTTCTAATTAATAAACAGCACAGTTCTTTTTTTAGTGCAGAGAAGCATAAGAAATCAATAAAAATCTTTCAAGAATGAAATATATTTCATCAGAATAAACTTTAATGAGGAAAAGAATGGAAATAGATATCCAAGAAGAAAAAAAATGAAGATGAAATTCCAAAGAGCAAGAGGATCTTTAAAATACACGAGCAGTGAGAACCAACATCACCCAGAAAACAAACAACAACAAATACTGGCCAGGATGCAGGGGGAAAAAAAAGAAACTTCAGACACTGTTGGGGTGGGAATGAAAATGATTGTTTGAATGAAAATGATTGTTCTTTCAAAAAACTAAAAGTGGAGCTACCATATGATCCAGCTATACCACTGGTGGGTAACCACTTGAAGGAATCAAGACAGCATGCAATAAAAATACCCACCAAAACCACTGTTTTCAATAGCCAAGTTGTAGAACCAGCCTGAATGCCCATCAAAGACCAGGGGATAATGGGAGTGTGTTACACAAACCCCCCCCCCCACACACACACACAACACACTATGGTCTTGAGGCATAAAGAAGAATGGAATTTGTTGGTTGCAGATAAGCAACAACCAGAGATCATCACGTTAATTCAAGTAAGACAGACACTGAAAGATAAATATTGAATGCTTGCTCCCATATATGGATTCTATCTCTAACATGTTCATGAATGTAAGAAGGGACTAGTTAAGGAGTGGCCATTTGGAGGGTGTGGTAATAGATGGTGATGAGCGGTGAATATGATTGATGTAATTTACATATATGTATGAAAACAGAACAATGAATCAAATGCGTTTGGGGAATAAAGAAAGTAAAAGGAATGGAGTAAATTTGATCAAAGCATATTACATTCATGTAAGGAAATATCACAATGAAATCTTGTTATACAACTAATATATGTAGTGAAAGTAGATTGCGGGGTATATCAATATATAGTTTCCACCGAATACATTTTTTTAAAGAGATGAGATATATATTTTGAAATATCAACATTTACAATATGCCGAAAACGATATGCGTTTCAGCTATTTAACCTAAAATGAAAAAAAAAAACTATGTCAATTTGGAAAACGTAGGAGGAGTACATAATTATACCAAATTATTTTAGAAAGCGTATGAGTAAAATGAAAAGTTTGAAGAGGATTCTCCAGGATATTTTGGATTCTAGCTCACTCCCCAGTCACCTCTCTGCATGCTGCTCTTTTGAGTTTCTCCTCTTGAATATTTCCTCTCGCCTCTGTTCTCTGGGCTGGCTACCGCAGGGAGCCCTCCCAGCTGCTGTACTGAGGAAATCCCAAATGTGCCGGGTTCACGGCTGGTGCTGGTGGTTTACTGAACATCTGCCAGGACTCATCGTGGGTCAAAACCTGGCGTGTTGGGGAGAAACTGGGCAAGTCAGCAACTCCTCCCAGCCTCATCTGTGAGCAACTGATGTGCTTGTCACAGAATTAAACGTCTTGTCTTCAGACTACATGTAACACACAGAAAGAACACGCTTCTTTACACTATAAAGGTGTATATACTCGCCACGTACTGTGGAAGAGATGACTGTTTCCACGGCTCCTAACATCTACTCTGGACGTTCACTGGAACAACATCATAGCAGTAAAATGCTAAGTGCATTTTGCATATCAATTTTTAAGCATCTTTTCTGTTCCTGGAGTATTGTCCTCCTTGTCAACCCGAAGGTAGTAGAAGGTATGTGTGCATTTAGGACACAGTCCATCACACTAGCCCTACCTGTCAGATGCATTTACCCAAAACTTGGGTTGACCTATGGGTAAGCTAGAGCTGTTTACCAGGGAAGGTTCTGCAGGGCTAGGAATCAGCCTCCTTAGCTCATTAGATCTCCAGTACAGATGTGGTCCTGATGCTGGTGATCAAGGCCATGGGAAAAGAGTTCTGTTCTCAGTGAATGTGCACTCAGCTTATAGGGGCAGAGGTAGCACACAATTCAAAAGACCTTGTGCATCTTTTCTTCTGTCAAAAATCATTACTGTCTACTTACCCAACCCATTGCTTCTCTGACAAGCAAATGTGCAGTAGGAAATTATGAAACACAGATTCCACAAAAACAAGCTTCTCTATTTCAGTGTCCTCACACTGTCATTCTTGATCTTGCTGGGTATCGGCAGCTCTCTAGGCTGTGTGCTATAGAGGAGTTATATTCTTCTGTTCCTTTAAGTTGAGAATTCTTTTTTTTTTAATCTTCCAGCACCACACTGAATGCATGGGCTGTGGAAGAAAGAATAGATGAGTAAATAAATTCATTGAAAAATTCCAGGGCAAAACCTGATTGGCTACTGTTTACCCTCACACCACCTTCCACCCAGCTAGCCTACAGTGGAGATTTGTTGTGCAGCTGAGTGACACTACTTAGGTGGTAGGGAAAGACTTGTGTTTTCTTTTCATGTGTAGATACAGAAAAAGAAACAATGATATCAAGGGAATGAAACTGCACTAAAATCTATCTGAGCATGGAAAATACATGAAAAGAAACTCAAAGGCAAAAAAAAAACCAAGATTGCATGTTTGTGTTAGGCAAGTGTAAACATTATGCCGTGTGATGCAACGCTACAAGTCACAGAAAATCACTTGGGGTAGTTACATTCACTGGATGAGATACTCAGAATGGTCAGTCATTATCCCAAGGTAGATGGGAATATTGCTCATACATTGTACATATACCTTGTAAAAAAGACTTAATTACAGTGATAAATGCAATTTCTTTTTATGTAAATTTTCTCTGATACTAATTACTGAACAACCATATTATGGCTTTTTTTTTTTTGAAAGATGAGGGCAGAGTAAATGAGGCTGTTACCTCAGAGGCTTCATTTTTTATCTCTTAATATGCAAGTCTTTGAACTTGGATATTGTATTAACCTTAGAGACGTTAGTAATCAAACGTGGCCAGCTAGCTGTCTCCTGATTTCTTGTCTGAGAAGATAAATATGATAGTTATGCCAATCAAAGTCAAATTCGATTCACTTGTTGACTAGTTCTCTGCTTACTAGAAGACTCTACAAACAGAACACACTTTCGAGATGTCAGCTAAGAATGAAAATAGTATATTTACCCCCCAGCCATCCTCAGGCTAGAAGATGCATGGGCCTTCAGCATATTTGTTACATGTGTAAAACCTTGGCAGCTTTATATGTCATAACTTTTATAAACCATTGTCTGGTCTATGAAAAATAGTTCTTTTAAAGAAAACATCACAAATGCAATGTCACAATGTTACAGGAAGTTTGGCACACAAAGGGAAGACATCAGTCATGGTCTCCACACCAAACATTAACCCAAGGGCAGTGTCTGGATTCGCCCCCTTTCCTTTGTCCTTCGTGCAATATTCTCCATTGATGCACTCACTCTCTTAGCAGTCTTGCTCTTCGGTCTTCCTTGTCAAAGTCAGCTGAAGTGGGCTTTCTTATTGGTGGATACACCAATGCATAATTATTCATGCTGAAAATGTGTACTTTTTAATCCTGGAGATGAACAGTTTGTGGGCATCTGGTTCACATGTAATGTGGTTTGTTTTTATTCTTATTTTATTTCTCTTGCTCTTTCTGTTTGTTTTTGTGCTGGTATTGGAGCTGATGCAGAGCCTGAGTGCTTTCCTTGAGGTTTCTGTTTGTTTGTTTGTTTATTGGTTTGCCTGTTTGCACAAGGCTGGGGCTACAGTCCTTGAGACTGCTACCTCCAGCCTTTTGCTGATTAATTGCTAATGAGTCACATAGACGTTCCTGCCCTCAAACCTGGTTTCAAACTACCAGCCTCAGATCGCAGTGTCCTGATTAGCTCGCCGTGCAAGCACAAGCCACGGGTGCCTTTTCCTAACTTTTTAAGAGGTGACTTCTCTACCTTTCTATGAACACACATTAATTGTACAAAGGAGTTTTATTTGAATATTTGCATACATATATACATACGCATGATGTATTTTGATCAGGTAACTCTTCAACTTTATTCCCTCATCTTCCTTTTTGTGAGGTTTCAGTGTGTTTAAATATGCTATTTTCATGTGTGTGTATGCAATATATTATATATAACGTACTTCTAGAATATTCACCCCTATCACTCATCTCTCCCACCCATTGGCCCTTTCTATTCCCCTTGCAAACAGTTTCTCATTTTCAATTATGTGCTATTATCATTATTGTTTTAAGTCTAGATCGTGCATATAGTAAAAACAAAAAAAAATTCCAGTATTTAGCTTTCTTTGAGCATGGATTATCTTGATTAACAAGATGGTCTGCAGCTCCACCCATTATTCTTCTTGGTGGCAGAAGAACCCTCCATCACAATTTTCTTTTAGATAAATTTCCAAGATAATTTCTACATTGCATGCTGGTTTTGTTTCTTGTAACTGGTGACTTTGGTGCAAGGGAGTATTATGGAATTAAAAAAAACAAAACCTTGTACAGTTAGTTGAAGCATGAATAGGGTTTATGTTCTAGAATGATTTTTTTAAAAAATATTTTTGCTGAGTATAGAAAATATTTTCAAGATGGGCTGGGAAGGTGGCTCAGTGGTAGAGCGCTTGCCTTGCAATGCATGAGGCCCTGGGTTCGATTCCTCAGCACCACATAAGCAAAAAGAAAAAAGCTGGAAGTGGTGCTGTGGCTCAAGTGGTAGAGCACTAGCCTTGAGCTGAAGAGCTGAGGGACAGCGCCCAGACCCAGAGTTCAGGCCCCACGACCGGACCCCCCCCCCCAAAAAAAAAACAAAAAACAAACAAACAAAAAAAAACATAAAAAAAAAAAAGAAAATATTTTCAAGACCACACTGGTTGAAACTATAAGAAGAGATGACAGCCAGAGCGTCTGACAGGTCAGGAAGGTCTGGCGCTGCAATATCTGAATATGCATGGGAAGTTTACACCAGGAGAAAGCCCAGCTCTTCCCTTTTTTGTGAGGGAAATGGTAGGAGTAGAAGTAGATGTAGTCACCAGCACACCTGCTGGCTTTTAGGTAGGAAGCTGAGGGAATTCGTAAACAGTACCAGGGGTCTGGGAACAACAGAGAGAATTTTTAAAATAGCTATTATTAAGAATGCAAGAGAACTGACGCGTAATAAAGCTGCCATTTTCTTCTGTGCTTGCTAATAGGGTAGGTGCCTTCTGGGCTTTGCTCCATTAGAGTCATAACAATTTCCCATCCCCTTTTTTATAGTACTGATATACGCAGGGGAAAGAATCCAGCCAAGTATTGGTTTCCGTCAGGTGTATTCAATGGAAGGACAATGCCCTAAAGAGAAGAAAGGCCCTGGTCTGAGGAAGGTTGAGGTGAAAGATGATCTCAGCTGGAGGGAGGAGGTTGCAGACAGCATGCCCCCTGTTGATCCCATCTGGAATTACAGGTGTGTACTACCCTCCCAAGCTCCCATGTTTTTCTAAGAGACATATAGCTGGTTTATGCCGCTAACCTAATTTTATTCAGATTTTAAAAATGTATGAATGGATCCACGCTATTCCTTTAGTGCCTTCTGTTTCATCTTTTTTTTCCTACATTTTTTGATGTTTGAGTTGTTTTGTTTTCTTTTTTCTTAATGATAATTAGTTCGCTCAATATGTTGTTTGCTCAGATTTTCCCTTTTTAATTTCCAAGTTCTGCTGTCTGCATATTTTCGTTCCAATGATGGTTATTGAGTTTTTCCCTGCTCTTTTAATGAGAGTGCTATTGTAAGTTCGACACCGCAGACAGATAGTTCCCTAGCTGGACTCTGTTTCCCCAAAACCATACTCTGCAAACCTTCACCTCCAGCCTCTCCCTCCTACAGAGCTGACATTAGAAAAATCATCCCTTCTCTCCTCTCTCCTACACTTTCTTGCTTCAGCGCCATTGTAGTTCTGAAATGCTTTTTCTCTCCATTCTCTTCCCAACTACCCTTAAACTCTTGGGTTTGCTAAGATGATAACTTATTGGCATTTTAGAAATGATGTGAGGTATTTGCTTTGAAACTAGAGAAATAGGAGTGACTTAGAAAGAGTTGTCCGCTTGACCACGCAATCCCACCAACTCCTGAGATCTTTTTGGTTTCTCCTTTAGTTAAAGGTGCAAGTTTTCCAGGAGACTGCGTTGGATTGCCTGTCTCACAGCAGACTGCCTGAGGCTGTGGAGAGTTGCCCGTGAGCATGCATATGCCTGAACACACTCGTTTATTCTCACGGCAATTTGCGTGCCTATTCAGAAGGCAAGTGGAAGTCAGTATGAGGGAACTCTTTGCAGATGGATCACCTCAAATGCTCTGTAATTTATTTATTTTTATTTTATTGTATTGTTAAGATGGGAAAACTTGGAAAAATCATAGTAAGTGAAGTAAGCCAGACCCAAAGAAACATGGGTCCCATGGCTTCCCTTATTTGCAATCATTAGTATATGTCTAGGTTAATCTTATCAGGGTCGCAGAATGGCTCACAAACTATGCACCTTTGACCATGTGATTTATTTTTAGAAAGACAATGACACGGCCTAGTGCCTAGTAACTGGGCCCGTGCCTCACCAGAGTCCTCAGCACTGAGTTGCTCTGGCTCACATTTAACTACCACTGCTTCTGAACATCTCTGCAGTTGGTCTTTTACCCTTCAGGCTTCCCTGAGATCTCAGCATGCGTGAAGAGCACGTGCCTGTGTGGATGAAGCTGAAGGCGGCATGGACCACCTGTTATCATCTGCACAGTAAGAGCAGGTGCACTCCTGAGAGAAACATAGAATATCCAGGGGAAAATGGATTCACCTTTGATCAGTTGGATTTTTGGGGGCCCTGAGGTCAGGTTACTGTGTTCGCTGACAGCATGAATACTGTCTTCTCTGCCGTATTTGTTCTGCCCTTAGTAGGCCTACTTGCCATCCTAAATAACTTCAAAATATGTCCTAATTTCAGGTAAAGTTTCCATTTGAGGTTGTGCTGACTTTGCCTGCTCTCTTTCCTTGGCCTGTGTCCTGGGCACTCTGGAAAGGAGTCTGTCTCCTGTTAAGTTGATGAATATGAAAAGGCGAACATTTGCATGACTGTAATGTGGTTCTACATTGAGATCATCTTTTGTTTGAGAACAAAGACTATATCAGTCTAGGGAGCAATTAATTAATGAACAAAATCCTTGAAAAAAAAGGGGGGGGGATAAAAGGGCTGATAAACCATTGCACCCTGTGTTTTATAATTTACCACTAGCTTATTTCTGAAATAGTGTTGCAGTTATTTCTATTTTTTGCTTTCTGTTTTAGTTTTCTGTACCCTGTGTCTTGTATATAAGTTTATCTGATCCGTGGAAGGGAAAGGAAATCACAGGAACAGGAGAACAAAGGATGAGTTCATGAGACAATGATACTCACTAGACACGGTGTTGGAAATGAACTTTACACCTGGGAGCAGGAGGAAGGAACAGTATTTAAAAAGAAATGTACTCATTACCTTATTTATATAACTGCAACCCCCTGGTCATCATCTTTACAATGAAGGTATTAGAAAAATTATATGGTGATCTGTTTTGGAGTTGTCAATTTCTTTGCTTTGAGTATTTTTAAAAATGGAAACAAATTTTTGGTTGCATTGTTCCTTTTCTCTCTCCTCCTCCTCCCCCCCCCCTCCTTCTCCTCCTCCTCCTCCCCCTCCTCCTCCTCCTCCTCCTCCCCCTCCTCCCCCTCCTCCTCCTCCCCCCCTCCTTCTCCTCCTCCTCCTCCCCCTCCTCCTCCTCCTTCACTTCCTCTTCCCCCTCCTCCTCCTCTTCCTCCTCCTTCTCCTCCTCCTATTTTTTTTTAATAGTGATGGGTTTGAACTCAGGACTTCAAACTGTTTGGCAGACACTTTTTATGTTTTTGCCCATACTGGCCTTCATGGAAAATTTCCTGCTTATCTTTCCAAATAGCTGGGATAATGTAAATCACTGCACCTACCTTATTTGTTGACATGGGGTCTTGCTGACATTTTCCCTTGGATGGGCCTTTAACCATAGTCTTCCTGATCGCCACCTTCTGAGTACACGGGATTGCAGGCTTGAGACACTGCACCTGTCCCTGTTTGTAGTGTTTTCTTCCTTATTTTTAATTGTTTTAGCAGATATTCAATCGTGCAAAAGTGTTTCATTGTGACATCCATTCATACATATAATGCACTTTGATATTATTTGCACTACTTATGATTCTTATCCTCTGTCTTGTCTTTCTCCACCTTTTCCTTTTTTCCTCTCCCTACTAATTTGATACCATCCTCATTTTAATCTCTATAAACTTTCTTTTGTGTTTCTTTATTATTGTTTTCAAATGGCAATCTTTCCACAGGCACAAGGACTTCAAACTTAAACCTCACTGTGATATTATAAAGTAGTATTTAGATGCTCCAGATTTAAAAAAAAACCTTAATCTCATCATTTAAAAATAAACTAAGGTTGCCTCCATCAGAAAGAATGACATTGCCCCATTTATTAGGAAATGGAAAAGCTTGGAAAAAATTATATTAAGTGAAGTAAGCCAGGCTCAAAGAAACATAGGTCCCAATGGTTTCCCTTATTTGCAATAACTAGTATATGTCTGACTCAAGCAGAAAAGGTCAGATAAGTTCATGTTAGGAAAACGATCCCTAAGATATATATTCAAATTTTTTTCTTTCATGCAATTGTTTCTAACACATTTATAAGATTATTTCTTTGTTGCTTTGTATGTCCCTCCCCCACGGTATAACCCCTGCTTTCACTGTATTTGATGTCGGTATACTTTGTGGAGGGAAGGGGAAAAACAAATCGTTTAAATAGGGATACAGGTGAACCCATTGCAACAATGAGATGTACAAGTCGTTATGTCGAAAAATGAACTTTACAACTTTGGTGGGGGGGGGCGGAGGATTGGGGAGGATTGGGAAGGGATGGGAAGGGGAAACAAAGGAGGAGGCTACAATGCTTGATAAGAAATGTACTCATTATCTTGCCCATGTAATTGTAACCTCTCTGTACAGTATTTTCACAATAAAAAAAATAAACTAAGGAGTGGATCAAGAAAATATGGTATATATATATGTGTGTGTATGTGTGTGTGTGTGTGTGTGTGTGTGTGTGTGTGTGTGTGTGTGTGTGTGTGTGTATACAATGGAATTCTATGGTTCCATCAGAAAGAACAACACCACCCCATTTATTAGGAAATGGAAAAGACTTGGAAAAAATCATATTAAGTGAAGTAATGCAGTCCCAAAGAAATTTAGGTCCTATGGTTTCCCTTATTTGCAATAATTAGTGTACATATAGGGTAATCTTATCAGATGAGCTTAAAAGCTCAAAGCCATGTACAAATGACCATATAAGATGATGCTAAGTGAAATGAACCCCAAAATATGGACATGAGTGGTCTGTCTTTATTGTTATTGTTTTAAATGTACCATGTGATTTTATTTTTTTGTTGCTGTTTCCTTTGTATGTTCTTTCCCCTATGGCATATCCCCTGTTGTCACTGTACTTGATTTTCGTACCCTGCATCTTGTATATACATTTGTCTAATCTGGAGAAGGGAAGGGAAATAACAAAATGCTGAAATAAGGATACTGGTTGACCCATTGTAACATAGAGATGTATAAGACACTATGTTGAAATAAACTTTACAACTTAATGGGGGGAGGGAGGAGTTGGGGAGGTGGGGAGGGAAGGGATGGTAGGGGAAAAACAAAGAAAGAGGTAACAATGCTCAATAGAAAATGTACTCATTACCTTATTCATGTAACTGTAACCCCTCTGTACAGTATTGTTACACTAAAAACATAATTTTTTTGCGGGGGTCTGGTTGTGGGGCCTGAACTCTGGGCCTGGGCGCTGTCCCTCAGCTCTTCAGCTCAAGGCTAGCGCTCTACCACTTGAGCCACAGCACCACTTTCGGCTTTTTTTTCTTTTTGCTTATGTGGTGCTGAGGAATTGAACCCAGGGCCTCATGCATGCAAGCGCTCTACCACTGAGCCACCTTCCCAGCCCCTAAAAACATATTTTAAAAAAAGAAATAAAAAAAGAGAGGGGGAGGGAGAAAATGATGAGGAGGAAGAGAGAGAAAGGTTTTTCTCCTTTTCCACTTACTCATTTTCTTTGGGAGGGAAATGTCCAACTTGACATCTCTTCCTGCTATTTTTCTGATCTTGTTCTGGTGCATTTTCCCTTCATGAGTCCTGGGAAAGATCAAAGATGATGGGCAAATGGTTCCTTTTTCCTGTTTTATTTTCCAAGGTTATTATACCACATAATTCTACAGAATACCTGCACTTCTTTTATTGTTTGTGTGTGGTTACAGAGCTTTTCATTTTGAAATGGTGGATATATTTCTATGGGAATACACTCAGAATAAATTTACTTGTTGTTGGACTACAGTGCTAATTTGAAGAAACAGAAATTTCTACTCTTCGGTAAAACAGAAGCTATTGCTCTTTTATCTATTATCTTCACACAGCTGAGCCCACAAAACTTTTCAAAGTAGAATTCCTGTTCCATGCCCTGTGGGGTTTCCATAAATGCTTCTGACTACATGCCATGTGGGTAGGTACCCCTGTAGTTTCTCCAAATTCTACCTCACATTTTGAGTGACATCCTCTGCTTGAACTCCATCTACTGCCTACACGTATTCTAGCTTTGGAAACAGTAGCCACCTGTTCTATTCTTCTAGATCTGAACATCTATTGCCTGACGCTCTCTATCTCAGCAAAGCAGATAATTCAGCTAAATTTATCATGAACCTCAAAGCATACAATATGTCAAGGTAGGCCAGGAAATTTATTTTTATTTTAATTCATTCATTAATTATTAACTTAGTGCCAGTAGTGAGGCTTGAACTCTGAGCCTGCATGCTGCCCCTTAGCTCTTTTCTTTTTTCTTTTCTTTCTGTTTTTTTCTTTCTTTCTTTTTGTTTAAGTCTGGCACTTTGCCACTTGAGCCACCCTTCCATAGCCAGCTTTTTTTTTTTTTGGTGATTAGTTGGAGATAAGAATTTCACAGACTTTCCTGCCTGGGCGGCCTTGGAATCCGTAGATTTTAGCTTACTGAGTAGCTGGGATCACAGGCAGGAAACTGTGGTGCCTGGTTCCTTTAGTTTTTATTTTTAATTGTTCATGCCACATTTGTGAGCAGGACACTTTGCTCTAACTTATTGAAATGGTGAGAAGGGTTATCATCCTGAGAAGGAATGGGAAAGATGTAGCACTTTTCACTGAACTAACAAATAGACCAGTTGGAAGATTTGATCTATGCCTAATTAATCTCTGGCTGAGGCTCCATGATCTTTCAGAATGTCACTCAGCTCAGAATAAAATGAGCATGTACACACGCCTTTTAAAGGGGTAAAGATAAAAGATAAAGGCATTTTAACTTTTACTGATTACATTCTAACTCCTGAAAGTGTGTGTGTTGTGTGTGTATGTGTGTGTGTGTTTGTGTGTGTTTTCCTGAAAACAACCAAGAAGGAAAATACATTGAATCCTTTCTTACAATGAGCTGTCCAATCAACTTTTGTAAATTTCTTAGTAATATTATTTTTTCATATGGATCATACAAAAAGAGTAGGAGACAGGGTATCTTTTTAGACACACGGCTTTAACAAAGGGATTATTCTTATAGAGTCATGATTTGTTGTCAGAAATTTATTTCTTGTTAGATTAACTTTCATGCATTATGATTTGAAGAGTTATGCTGCTGTCAAAGCTTGAAATGCTCTTGTTAAATTCATTTTCTTAAATTACATCTTTTCTAAAGAATAAAAGAAATCATATAATATGTATGTGTCTGAAGGATTGTCCAAGATTTAAGCGATATTAGATTACCTGTCCTTCCTGCCTCCTCCCTCTTTTATGACCTCTATTCTTACTTTTTCCCTTAAGCACATTGTTTGGATTCAGGAGCTTGTTTACGTAGCCTAACTTCCTTTATCTCATCACTTAGCATTTTAAAATGAACTTGATAATCCTAGGGTTTTATTTCAAAATAGTTTTAGATACTTGCTCTGTGGAACCAGGCTCATGCTTGTAATCCTAGCAACTACTCAGGAGGCTGAGATCTGAGGATCACTGTTAAAGCCAAGCCAGGCAGGAAAGTCCGTGATGCTCTCATCTCCAATCAAACACAAGAAAACAGGAAATGGAACTGTGGCTCAAAGAGGTAGAGTACAAGTCTTAAATAACTAAACACAGGGACAAGAGCTAGTCCCTGAGTTCAAGCCCCACGAGTAGCAAAAAAAAAGAAAGAAAAAGCACAGGTGCTACAACAATTATACTTAAAATTTAAATACAAAGAAAAACAAATAATGAAATTAAACATTACAAATAGCATATTATTAGCAATGTATTTTAATAATAATACAATTTAATAATGAGAATTAAAATAAATACTAATTTAAATAAATATTTTCTCAATTAATCCACATTGAGTTTCCTTGAATATCCATAAAAGACTTTCACTCTTGACTGTTGAATTAGGATGTAAAGTTAGCCTGTAAAGGGCACAGAGCATCAGTGATTGAATTTTTAAATGTCTATTTTGATAAAAATGTCTTTTAGTTTGTTCTGTGATTCAAATTCGGAACATATGCATTATGTACTTGTTAGATCTATGCCTGTGTGGACTGGAATGTTCCCCAAAGATGTGGCTGGTAAAATTTTGGTTTCCAATGGATGCTATTGGGAAGCAGTTGGACCTACTGAAAAGACTCTGGTCACCGGTCCTTCAGTGGGGATAGTGAATCTCTGGACTCTCCTAACCCCACTCTTCAGGAGATGAGCAGTTTTATCTCAAATGATTATGTCACCTTGATGAGCTGCCTCATCAAAAGCAATGGAGCCAATCAATCAAGAATGACTCTATCTGTTCCCATAGAGGCTAATACCATCAACCTGATTCAAGTATGGTATGTACATATGTGAGAAAACATGGGGAAGACCCTTTGAATAATAGTGTCCTTGAACACAAATGAATATTCGTACATTGAAATAGGTCCTGTTTAGATGCTAGTAGGTAGGGAGTGAGAGAAAAGAGAAGGTGGAAGAGGCTGAATATGGTTAAAATACTTTATGTCCAGGTGTGCAAATGGCTCAGTGAGGTTGGCTGGGACTGAGTTGGGCAACGAGAGAGGGAATAATGGAGAAGAACACGCTGATGGAGATTCATCTCATGCATAAATGGGAAAGATAAAACGAAACCTTTTTTCTAGAACTAAAGAAAAATCCTTACCAGCTGATCAAGATCTTTGGTATAGTAACAGAGATCTGAGTAGCATACTGGCCAACCGGCTGGTTTCTGAATGCGATTTGCTATTTTTGACTCTGGTTTTAGCCTAGGGGAGGAGAATGTTTGCTGAGGCTAGGTGTGACCCCCAAGGTGCTTTGACATTTTCTTCTTTGGGCTTGGCTGGTTGCAGGTTACTTTTTACATTTTTTTCCACAGAAATTCTTTTGCTGGAGGTCTCTATTTCCTAGGAATGAGTTCACGCATACCCTCATTGGACTGGAAGTATGAGAGCCCTGTCAGAAAAGCAGAATTCGGGGCCCTAGTGAGTCAGGATCTGAATCTTAACGAAACCCCAGGTGGTTTGCTCCCGGTTTGAGCTCTTCAGGAGAGCTATGTTCTTGGGGTTTCTAATCTCTAATAGATGAATCTATTTTTATCTACCTCCTGAAGAAGAAAGAAGCCTTCATTTTCTTTCTTCAAGCAGCTAGGTATAGTTTTCAACTATTTCAGAAGCAAGGGTGGTCTTGGAGAGATGCATCTCACAGACAGCAAGCCCGATCTTGGGTCTTACCACTGGAATCCAACCCGATCTACCCCTCAGGTGTGTGCGCTACGTACAATAGTCTCTGTGCTCTCTCTCTTCAGACTAGCACCTTTATTTATGCCAGGACTTTATAGAAATTTATAACATGATGTTTTAATTTTTTTAGCACTTGCCTGTGTATAAAATGTGCAGTGGATTTTTCCTGTCTCATCCTGCCATATTGGTTCAAAATCGAAGTCAAACTATTCAGCTCAGTGAAATTACAGAAAGCAAGAAGAGTAAACAAAAGATATTACAGAAAGACCCTAGTTATTATTGACTTTAATAAATGGAGTAATATAGGCTTAATTACAACTCTTAGCAAAACCAAAGCATTTAGATCTACTTTCAAATGAACAGGAGGAAAAGGGAGGAAGAGGAAATAGACTAAGTTGGTAACATTAATGAAAAGCCTTGATGAGGGAAAATAATAAAATTTGTAACTGTATTCAACGGAAAATAAAATGGAGTGAAAATTCCTAGTGTGCTAGTTAGCTCAGAAGGTTTGCGTGACATTCTATACCAAATAATTAGACTAATGTAAAACAAAAATTCTATACATTTTTAAAAGAAAGACACAAGTAAAAAGTGGCAGGGAAAAGCCAGATGATGAAAACATTGAGAAAGAAAGAATAGGTAAATGTAAAAACAAAAAGAAAGTGGGAAAGGAAGGGAAGAAAGGAATCAGACAAAGCAGAAATCCAGGTGAAAACCATTAAAGAGTCCTGTGGGACTAAACCAGGCCGGTGTTCATTCGGTTCAGGTGAGGAATAACACACGTGGGAAACTGGCCTTCACGCTGCGTATCCCTCCCTAAACTCACAGGGTATGCTAAGGCTGTTTGTACCACTTTCTTGTACTGGTGAGCAGGCAAGGAAAAAGCCAGATTTTCCAAGCCTAGATAGCCAGGGCCAAGTGAAAATCCTCTGTCAAAAGCACAGAGGAATGCTTCCTCCATGCAGGTGACATTTCTAACCAGTTGCAGCTCCTGTGGCAATAGAGGATCCTGAGAGACAGGAGCATGCAGTTCTTTGCTTCCTACATGTATCCCCAGAGCTTTTCTCCTCTTTGTCCTTGAATGTACTTTCCAATGTCTCATTCGGCATCATGGAGTCTTCCACCAGCTCGTTTATATCACATACAGAAACAAACAACCAGCAGATAGTTCTGTTGCATCAATAAATATAAATGAAAGAAACTCAATTTCTAAGTGCTAGTATGTATTCTTTCATCTCTCATTTTAATTATGAATAAACATCCAACAAGACACATCCAGTAAGGATGTGTCCAATAAGGAACCAATCCAATAAGAAACCACATGTCGTAAAGGGTGGTTGTTTATTTTTCTAAGTTCATGAGTCATCAAGACCAACAAAAAAAGATAAATAATGAGATAGAACAAAGATTCTGCTTAAAGAAAAAATAGCAACCAGGCTTCAAAATGAAATGAGTGAAAAAGTTAAAATCAGAGCAAAGCTCTAGAAAAATAAGTGATAAGGCATTGTGTATTAAAATTTGCAGGAGAATCCTTGAACTTGTGCTCAACTTTGGCATAACATGTATGTGTATAGATCAGCTCAACCTAACCAGAGCCATTGTGGGTGTCAACCACCATCATGATTGCCCCTAAATAGCACTGCTGAGTTTCCACCACATCACTTCCCAGAGAACTATAAATACGGAAAACCATGAGAATACAGTGCGGAGCTTTCCAACCAGAACATGAGGCTATCAGTGCCAGGAAAGGATCTGAGTTCCTTGGTATTAAGACAAGAAAGGATTATTATCGGCTTAGGTGAAGTCATTTTTCCCTAACCATAATATAAGGGCACTCACCCAAATCATAGGGGTCCACTGGTTGTACTGATGCCCAAAGCCACATGTCTGTCCCTAAGTTCCCAATAAAATGCACTCTGCAATTTGGAATTTCTCTCTCTCTCTCTCAGTCTTTCTGGCTCTCTGTCTCTTGGTCTTTCTCTCTCTCTCTTTCCCTCTGTGTATCTTTCCGTTTCTCTCTTTTTTGGTTTCCAAGCACCTCACAGCCAGTTCTCAATTGTTCCTGCATAATATATAAATAGCTACACAAAAAGCCCAAAGAATAAAAATAAATTATATCCATAGCTATATGCAAAAATATTCAGGAAATCAAAGAACTAAAATACAGCCCCAAAGCAAGTATGATGTTAATTAAGCCAAAAACATTCCTTATATATAAGGTAAAAGTAAATAGTTTGGCTTTATGTAATCATAAACAAAATGTGCTAGAAGGAAGTTTTAAGAAATGCTAATCACAGACTAAGAAGATATCTTTGTTAATTCCATACAGTTAATTTTTTAAACTTGAAGGAAATTATTGGTGAAATAAATTGATGAATTTATCAGAAGTAATCATAAGACCTAAAATCAAAGCAAACCTCTTAATATTTATAAAAATGATAATAAACTTTTAAAAGGGTTTTCTCCTGCAGTAAAGCATTGGACCATAGAGTTCAAATCATGGACAAGGAAAAACTACTAATGCTGGTCGACTTGACCCAGGGCATAGAGAATGGATATAGGATTGAAATATTTACTACTCAGGAGGTGGAAAAGAATTACAGGTCAAAGCCACCCTGGGAACACAGAAAGATCCTATGTCCAAAACATGCTGGGACCAAACCAAAACATGGTTGGAGGCATGCTGGAATGGAGAATCAGTGTCTGAGGCCAACACAGCTAATGTTAGTTGGAGACTCCATCTGAGAAATAAACAGAAATCCATTGCTATAATTAAGTAGCACATAAAACAAAGAAGTAGAACTATCTGATACCATTACTACTCTTTTCCTGTAGCTTTTTCCCCCCTATTCTCTAGGTTGTCCTTCCGACAGTTGGCATGCCCATCTCTTCAAGTGTTTCCCTATTTTTTTCGGGTAAACTTCCAAAGTCTCAGGTCTTACCTAAAGGCCTTTGATCCATTTCCAGTTGGTGTTTTGCACAGGGAAGGGATAAAGGGTCCAAGTTTCAATTTTCTACACATGGATCCCCAGTTTCATAAACACCAGTTGTTGAAGAGGCTTTCTTTTCTCCATCGTATGTATTTGTCAGCTTCATCAAAAATCACTTGGCTGCAGTTATATACGATTATTTCTTGATCCTCTACTCCATTTATGTTTGTATTTTAATGTCAATGCCATATTGTTTTTGTTACTACAGCTTTGTAGTATGTCTTAAAATAAGGCATTGTGACAAGATATCGTGATGTCTCTAGCTTTGCCTTTTTTTTATTGCTTGTGATTTTCTTGCCTATTTGGTGTAATTTGTGCTTCCACATAATTTTCAGAATTATTTTCTTTCTTAATCTGTGAAGAATGCCATTGCCATTTTTATGTATTTGTAGATTGCTTTCAGTAGTATGACCATGTTAACAATATTAATTCTCTCAATCTTTGAAACTGAAAAGACCTTCCTTTTTTGTTCTCTGTTATTTTATGAAGCATTCTTCAGATTTTCTTCAAGATGTTATATTTTTTATTGTTGCACCTTATACCTCTTTGGCAAGTGCTATTCATAAGGATTTTTTTTTTATCATGAAAAGAGTTATTTTCCTGATTTCTTAGTGAGTTAATGATCGGCATATAGGAAAGCCATTAACTTTTGTCTGTTGATTTAACATCGTGGTGATATTGCTGAATTTGTTTTCCAAATCCAAGTGGGGCTTAGATGGGGTCTTTAGGGTCTCCTAAATATAGAATTGTGAATCAGCTATAGACACGGGTAAGTTGACATTTATCCATTTTCTCTGTCTTGCCAGCTGGTTGGGCTGGCATTTCGAGGGCTGTGTTGAATAAAACAGATGAAAATAGATACCTTTGCCTTACTTCTGATTTTAGAAGAAATATAATGACTTTATTTCTCATTCTGTACAATGTTTGCTGCAAGTTTGTCTTCTGTGGCCATTTTAGTGTTAGGTTTAGGATTATGATTAAGATTATTGTAATGATATATAAGTTGAAGGAATGTAACATTTACACATGGGTAAATAAATCTGAGTAATAACAGAGAACCCATAAATAAGAATACATATATGATCACTTAATTGTAGGAAACTGACATTGGAGCAAAAAAGGGGAAGCAATATTTTTAAAGATTAATTGTACTCTAGGGCAACAAACAACTTCTATTTTACAAAATACATATGCCAGGTATGCCAGGTGCCAGTGGTACATGCCTGTAATCTTAGCACCTCAGGAGTTTGAGATCTGAGGATCGGAGTTCAAAGGAAGCCCCGGCAAGAAAATTCATGCCATTCTTATCTCCAATTAACCACCCAAAATGCTAGAAGTGGAGCTGTGGTTCAAGTGGTAGAGCACTAGTCTTGAGCAAAAAAGCTCAGGGACAGCAACCAGGCTCTGGGTTAAAAGCCCAGGACTGGCACCACACACACACACACACACACACACACACACACACACACACACACACACACGCACACACACACACACACACACACATGCATACACACAATCTTCAGGTATGTATATGTAAATGTGGCAAGTAAAATTATAGTTTGCATTCTAGGTAAGACCTCCACAATTTGAAGATTAAGAGATTACTCAAGTAAGACACCAAAGGCAATTAAATATAAAATATTGTTAGTTGAACTACATAAAAATTAATACTGCCAGGGTCTTCAGAAAGTAAAAGGACAAGACACAAAGAAATATTCGCAAGTCACAGAGACATATATACATTTTATGCAAGTGTATCACTTTAATCATACTTTTTAACATTCAGTTTTACCTAATAACTTTTGTAGATACTTTTATGTTTAAAGACATGGTTGTAAACTACCTCCAGAATTCATTGTTTTTGCTGTTCATTTTCTGTTACCTTTATTCTCATTATTTTTATTTGTTTTCAAATGTCCTACTTATTATATGGCTTAAATAGGGTTAGAAATAGAAGAGAAGTTTTGTCAGCTATGCATCTGACAAGGGATTGATAACTTGAATTTATTCAGGGAGCTTAAAATACTAAGCTCCCCCCCCAAATTCAACAGCCATTGTTTCCAAAGTCTAGTGAGTCCTTCACAATAGTTAGTTGGGTCTACTATAACACACCACGACAGATTTGTAGCTTAAATAACAAAAATGTATTTTTCACAGTTCTGGAGAGCTCAAGTCCAAGATCAAAGGGTAAGCAAGTATATGTCTGGAGAGAGTCCTGTATTTATTTTCTTCATAAAGGAGAGAGATGGGTTGGAGGGAGAGACAGGGAATGGGAAAGAAGGGAGTTGACAGATGGATGAAGAAAGAAGGGGCAGAGGGAAATCTCGGGTCTCATCCTTTTTACACAGGCATTTATCAAGATGAGGTTGAACTGAAAACTTCTTTTAAGAAAGTACCCAAAGATAATCTGTAACAATGAGATGTACAACGCACTGTGTTGAAAAGGAACTTTACAACTTTGTGGGGGGTGGGGGAGGAGTAGGGGAGGCTGGGAGGGAAGGATGGTAGGGGAGAAACAAAGGTGAGTGTAACAATGCTGGATAGAAAATGTGCTCATTACCCTGCTCATGTAAAGGTAACCCCTCTGTACAGTATTTTTACAATAAAATATATGTATTAAAAAAGATAATTTGTAAAAGGGCAATCATCCCTTTCTAAGGGCTTCATGCTAATTTAACTTTACCTCCTAAATCTCATCTTCTAATATGACATTAGAAGGATTTCAATGTATACTTTTGGAGAAAGTATAAGCTTGAAAATAATTCCTTCCAAAAAATTTCTACACTTCATCAACACAGGTATGTAATTATCTATATATCTACATCTTTCTCCCAACTTTTTGTCATTTTATATGCAGCAGGAAGCACAATGCATTCCATAAAGCAGTGTATAATGAGTAATTTTTTTAATATCATTGGGATAAAGGTGCTATTTAAAAAATTGTGCTGGTTTTGGGCCTTGAACTTAGGACCTGGACACACTGCCCCTGAGCCACTTTTGCTCATGGTTAACGCACTACCACATAAGTCACAGCTCTACTTCACACATGGTTTTTCCTGGGCGGGTATAATTTACTGGAGATTAGAGTCTCACAGACTTTCCTGCATGGTCTGGCTTCAAACAATGTTTCCCAGATCTCTGCTTCCTGAGTAATTAGGATTATAGATGTGAGCAATTGACACCTAGCTTGGAGATGCTATTTTTAAAAGGCTAAAAGCTGATTAGCAAATTGGAGAAGAAATGCAAACCATAGCACAGACACAGTTTAAGTATCTTTATTCCACAAAATTACTACAAACTATATTGGAAGGAAAATAATAAAATGGGGAAACCATCACAAAATAGTTGAGAAAAAAGGAGAGGCAAAAGAAATGTACATGGGAAGATGATTTTGTAGCATTATTTAAAGTGGCTAAAAGAACTGGAAGCAATTAGAATCTTCAATCACTAAGGAATGGTATAGGGCTATTAAGTATATAGCAACTCCTAAATGAAAAATGAGTCAAAACCCTTTGTTTGTGGATTCATATTGGTAAGATGTGATGGAATGTTGGGACAGGTGAGGATAATTTTATTCCATGCGTATTAGAGTTTGCTTTTACAATGATCATATATTTGTATTCTAATATGCACATTAAAATGAAAAAGTATGGTGAATGCACACTTATTATTACAGATAAAATGAGTTCACACATTAAGACAAGTTGGAAAACCTTGAGGAATACATGTCACTAAAAAAGACATGAGTTATACCCATAACCATAAAGAATAAAGGCAGAGTAAATACTAACAGCATTTTATGTGGGAAATGCAACAAAATATTAAACAATTTTTACAATCTTTTATTCATACCTATCTAACGATAAGTATATACTTAATCAAGCTTTGCATATTGTGATCACTGAGGACTGAGTACATACTGTTGTTCTTATTATTTCTGTGAGCTTATAAAATTACTATGGTACAGTTTTCTTCATGCAGGTTTTGTGTTAAAGACACAATTTTTTTCCACAGATGATTTTAGTTAAACACTTAAATACAGCAAATACAAATAAGAGTAGCTCTGACATAGTCCTTACAACTCAAAAAACTGTCTGATGAGGATTGCTTACTTCCTCCCTATCATTGCATTATTAGGTCCTTCAAAATTCCTGGGGAAATAAAATTAATTACACATAAATAACCAAACCAAGACAACTAAATGCATAAGCACTTTCCATGTCGACAAACAACTAAGATTCCCCAACTCAATTATTAAAACAAATGCAAATATAAATGTATCTATAACTTTACATTTGTCACAACTGTTTTTTCCCTCAGACTATTGTCGCTTCAAAAAGTAACAACTTATATCCATAGCCTCTGACTTATATAAAATATTAGTTGCTGAAAGTCTAGATATAACAATTAAGGACAACAAGAAATAAGATATCTTGACTGAAATGGAAGAGATAAACCTATATTTTCAAGTGACGATACATCGAATTTAGAAAATCTTAGGGAATTCACCAGTGACAATTAGAACTTATAAAGTTCAACAAAGAAATAAGTAAAATAAAAGATGTAAGGTGATTATTAAAAAAATCAATTAGCTGGGCGCCACTGGCTCATGCCTGCAATCTTAGCTATTCAGGTGGTTGAGATTTGAGAATCACAATTTGAAGCCAGCCTTGGAGGAAAGTCAGTGAGACTCTTATCTCCAATTAACCACCAAGAAACAAGAAATGACACTCTGGCTTGAAGTGGTAGAATTGGAGCCTTGAGCAAAAATGCTCTGGCCCTGCGTTCAAGCCCCAAGACTGACAAAAAAAAATCAATTATATTTATTTAGAGTGTCTGTGATCATTCCAATGAAATTACACATACTGTTCTCATTATAAAAACATTAAAAAATTTTCAGGTATAAATTTATCAAGAACATATAAAATTTTCATGCTAAAACCCACTTTAATCAATTCTCAATCAAGGTTTGGTAGTACTGACTTTAAAATTGGACATATAAACCAATATAATAGAATTAATGGTGAGACGGTATCACATATGTATGCCCAACAGAAACAAAAATCATAGCACACAGAAACTTACACATGAATGCATAGAAATAATACTGTAATAACAAAAACATTCAAACAACCAAGATGCCTATCCACCAATAAATAGGTATGCTAAAATGGTATGTTCATATGAACACAAGAATATTATCTAGCCATAGAAAGAATGAAGCACTGGTTGGGAAAGTGGCTCAGTGGTAGAGTGCTTGCCTTGCATGCATGAGGCCCTGGGTTCGATTCCTTAGCACCACATAAGCGGAAAAAGCTGGAAGTGGCGCTGTGGCTCAAGTGGTAGAGCACTAGCCTTGAGCTGAAGAGCTGAGGGACAGCGCCCAGGCCCAGAGTTCAGGACCCACGACTGGCAAAAAAAAGAAAGAAAGAAAGAAAGAAGGAAAAAAAGAAAGAAAGAAAGAAGCACTGATATAAAGTGTAACATCTTTAAATGCAAGAAGTCAGATTTGAGGACCAAATATTGTATGCAACTATTGCATGATCATAGAGACGTAGTTTGATTTAGCATGTCCCTAGGGCTGACAGAATAGGACATATTAGGTAGGAATGGTCAGTTTTTACAAGTAAATATGTGTGTGTGTGTGTGTGTGTGTGTGTGTGTGTGTGTGTGTAATGAAATATATAATGAAATAATGAAATGAAATATGAATTCTACTTCAACAAAGCTGTTTAGAATGGAATTTATGAACCACTTAAATCACAAGTTGTTCAAGGCTTTAAGTCAAGAGGCCCTAGAAGAGATGAGGATGCCCAGTAGCTTCAGGATCACGGCACAGGCCAAGATGATCCCTGTGTTCACACAGTAACCTGCACTTTAAAAACAGCTCTTTCTTAGGGACCATTTCAATTGACTCTTCAAACAACCTTTTATGTGAACATATAACGTGCGTATTGGCAAGTCAAGAAACAGGTTAGGAGAGATAAAGTGGGTTTTCCTAAGTCATAGGAAATGGAAAATCATTTTTGCTGCTTATAAGACATAATCTTTATTTTTTAGTTGAGATTGGCATATTATACTTATTTGTATCATATAAAGTATATATTTAAATGCATATACAATATGGAGTGGGTAAATTGAGCTAATTAACATATTTGCTGCCTTCAATAATTTTTTGGTGGTGGTAGAAATACTTAAAAAATCTCTCAGCAATTGTTTTTATTTTGCCAGTCCTGGGGCTTGAACTCAGGGTCTGGGCACTGTCCCTGAGCTTCTTTTGCTCAAGGCTAGCACTCTACCACTTGAGTCACAGTGCTACTTCTGTTTTTTTCTATGTATGTGGTTCTGAGGAATAGAACCCAGGGCTTCATGCATGTGAGGCAAGCACTCTACCACTAAGCCACATTCCCAGCCCAGAATTCTCTTTTTAAAACATAATCTTTAAATAGTTGTAAAAGGGGGTTTCAGCATAGCATGGGCACTTCTGAGTACAGTGCATCTTGGATGGATTCCATATCTTCCAACAATTCTCACAAATACAATAGATTGGTGTTAACTATGTGTGAAATTTTCTATGGTGTAGAACTGATTTCTTCAACTAGGTTTTGCTATGTGATTGAAATTTTGAATCTTCTGACCAACATGCAAATGCCCTCTTATGCCAGCTCTTGGAAAGCACCTTGGCTTTTCTGTTTTTACTCTTGTAATAAAAGATTTCAGATTTCACATGTAAGCAACACCATATAGTATTTGTTTTTCATTGCCTGGGCTTAGTTCAGTTAATCTTATATCCTCAAAGTCTTCTATATTATTGCAGTTGTCCAGATTTCAATTTTTGACAGTCGAATCATACAGTATCATGTATACCTTCACCAGAGGGTTCTTCACCCATTCATGTCTTGATGGCAGCTTGGGTCTTTAGTGCTGTGAGCAAGGCTACCATCCATGTAGAATGCACACAGGTGTCTGCTCAGCATATTGAATTCATGTACATGATCTATTCTGTTCCTCCACCATTTCTGGTTGATGGATTTTTCGAAACCTAAATACACTGAAGTCATCATTTGCAGTCTCAAAAGGTCTGAGATATTTTCATGGCTTATGGTTTTCTGCCTTCTGAGAGGAATGTCCTCTCTCTTTGAGAAAGTGTTTTTGATCATTAAATATTAAGCTCATTATTATTGACCATGAATTTGACTCATGCAAGTAAAATAACAATAACTACAATCAGGAGAATAACGAACTTAAAATATCAGTAAAAAAGATAATAAAGTCCTACTGGACAAGAGGAAAAAAATCCAGAATAAGGAAAAGAATATTTTTTTAAAGGAGATTTTCAAATCCTAGTCATTGGGACAATCCAAAAGGGATCTTTGACGTGAACTCATGCCCTGCCCCGCCACCTGATCCCCTATCTTGTGAGCCTGGAAGTCTGTCTCTGCGCTCACTAACATGGCATATTCTGGCAGAGCGGCCTGTGCCCATCTGACTGACTTGGAATGTGATAGGGCAGAAGGGTTAGCAGTTCCAAACATTTGCTTCTCTCGGGGGCTCCAATTTTTCACTCTATGAAGGCTTGGCGAGGTGCCCATTTGATGAATTACATTTTTTTTTTTCTCCTTTGCCAGTGCACACTGCTTGGAACTGGGAGCATGCCTGATCACATAAGGAAAATTCTGATTGAGGCCAAGCAGGGAACGGGGCCCTAGCTCAACTTTGAGCTTTGCCTCTGACCCAGATACATACAACCTACGGACTTAAAACCACGGGTGTCGGTTCCGCCATGAAAGGGATGGGGCTGCCTTTCTTCCTTCCTACAGGAAGGAGTGGAGTACAGGCGGAGAAGCATAGAGGCCACAGCTCAGCATTTCAGTCAGCCCTTATTTGCGTCTTTGGGTTTCACAAGCATCTTTTGCGTTGTAGTAAACTCCAAATCCATCCAACAGCGAGCGAGATCCTAAGAGTACACTGCTTTATTGCTCTTCTGAGAAAATACAATTTCCAAAATTCCCTTTGCACTAACTATGAACACGTCTTGTTGCATTCATAATTTATTTCGAAATTACCAGGTTGTCATACATGTGTTACCCTACCTCCTGTCATTTGGCTGAAGGTAAAGAATAATAAAAAAACCACAAAGATATTATTTTATTTCAACTCTGTCTGCTGAGTACTTTTCTAACAGAGCGGGGGGGAAAAAAGCACAGGTAGCAAAACTTCATCTCCTCCCAATGCACTTCAATACGTTTTAAGTGTAAAAACCTAATTTAAAATAATGTCAGCATCTTTGGGCTGTAGAATCTGAGGCTCAGCATCTTTAAATTATTTAAGAGGTCCACAGAGGACCAGTTATGCTTATAATGTCAGACATACTCAAAGAAAGGGGAGAGCAAAGCAAAGTGTTGAATAAGGGTTTCCTATACGGTTTCATTTAGTTATTTTCTGCTTTCTGTAATTGCAACAATAGTCCTACCAAACTTTTAAACAAAACTAGATATTTCTGTTCCTAGGGTTATGAGATCTATTTTCCGTGTGGGTTTGTGTTTTAAAAACCAATATTTGCTTGCATTCTAGCACTGCCACTTCTCTTTCTGGCTTTTAGTTTCTAACAACATCTATCCAAAAACCCCTGCTAAAACTTGTCCACCTTGAAATGACACCAGTAAATTATACAGAAACATTATATTTTCCTAGGTTTCCTCTTTTCTTCTTTTTCAATGTAAAATAAAAATGATTTTTCTCCCAAAAGCAAATCACAACATTCCCTATGTAGATAGATATAGATATAATATAGATATCGATATAAAATGTTTAGCAGCAAGCTAATTGACAAATTTTATTTATCTCAGAAATAAATCAATAATATCGATTCCACATGAGTGTAAACATGCACTACTTGATCTCTAGCTCTATCCATTTTCTGTCAAATGACATAGATTCAGTTTCTGTATGGCTGAATAATACTCTATTGTGTACATAGAGATGCCTGGTTTTCTTCATTCCTTGGTGTTGGGCACCTAGCCACAGTTTGGCTATTGTGAATAATGCTGTGATAATATCAGAGTGCAGCTATCTCCTGAAATTTCTGGGTCTTATGCTGAGTACAATTTTAGATTTTGGAGGAACTTGGATACTGTTTTCCATAGTAGTTGCACTAGTTTGCATTCCTATCAACAGTGTGTGAGAGTTCTCTTTTTCTCCTTGGTGTATTCGTTGCTTGTTGAGGAAAGCCTTCTGGCTGGGGCTATGGAATTTCTCACATGTTGATACTTTTTGAAGCTAACACCTGTGTAGTGTGTGTGGAAGCAAGGAGAGAGCGGACTGTACTGAGGAAAGAATCAGAGTGTGCTAAGGTCTTTCTAGTAGTTTACTTCAGTAGCAGGAGTTGAGTAGATGTGAATCCAGAGTGTCTGTTTATCTCTTCTGAGAACTGCTGTTCGTTTCCTTGAACCAAGAAGACCCTTTCTTAAGCGGCAGTTCTCATAGGCAGATTGGTTTTGTTGAGGTAGGTGGAAGGATTCACAGAGGAAATTACAGGAAAATCTTTCATGGCATATGTAAGGATGATCTAATTCTAGCCTGACTTCAGGATTTCCAGAAGAACAGACTTCCGATGCCAAAGAAACTCATTTTGTTTTCTGTCCATTTCTGAGTTCTCTAAATAGATCTTCACAAAGTTATCTTCTATCACTTTGATATCTAAACGTACTTAAACCAAGAGGTGAAGGAACGTAAGGTTCTATGGCACTTTAAGGATGTCTGCACTACGGGCTGTTTGGGACAAGAACTCATTTTTAATTTATTTATTGTTATTGTAGAGTTGATATACAGAGGGATTACAAGAACCCTTTTATACTGCTTAAGCTCCTTCAATTTTCAAAAAAAAATACTACTTGAAATTGAAGTTTGAGAGGACAACCATAAAGACATTATTATTATTGTTGTTGTTGGTCCTGAGGCTTGAACTCGGGGCCTGGATGCTGTGCTGTCCCTGAGCTCTTCAGTTCAGGGCTTGCACTCTACCACTTGTGCCACAGAGCCACTTCTGGTTTTCTGGTGGTTTATTGGAGATTAGAGTCTCATGGACTTATCTGCCCCAGCTGGCTTTGAACTGTGATCCTCAGATCTCAGTCTCCTGAGTGGCTAGGATTACAGGCATGAGCCACTGGGGTCCAGTGTATTATTATTTTTATAGCTATTTTACCAGACATTGTTTTTGAATTTACTCCTCTTTCTTTTATCCCTTTCTTTCATAGTTTATTAGGAGTTACAGAGTTGCTTAAGTAGTCTAGCAAGTTTGCTCATCTTCTATTCTATTCCTCCTTGTTCTATATTAAACAAAGCCTCTAGTCTTCGCCTTTGCCCCATTGTCTAAGTGGTTCCCTTCCTGTGGTGATCCAAGCTCCATTGTATTTTTATTTCTCTGACTGAAATTTTTAGCCCTCTCTCTTATTTTATTTTTTGCTTTCCAATTTATACTCCGTTTCATTAAAAAAATCCTCTTGAAAAATACTTATAACATGATTAACTGACACACAGGGTAAAAGTGTGGCCACATCTTCCAAAGAGAGAAGGAATTATGAAACTTCCCAGTTGAGCCAGAAATTTAGTCTGACCTTCTCAAAATCAAACTGAGCAAGGAGATCTGACAGATTCCACAGTGCTCAACGTCTAGTGAGTGAAAGAAGACCAATGCTTCAGTAGACATGGCATTTCTGCCAATGCATTTGAGCGGGCAAGGGTCTATCAAGAATACATTTGTATCAAAGGACACTGAATAAAGTCACAGGCAATGTACTTAGCAGTTACACACAGAGAAAAATAAAACATAACTATGTAGATCTTGCCAGAGGAAAACACAATGATATAAAACGAAATAATCAGAATCATTTCTATAGGGACTAAGATGATAGTTGAGTCATTTTCTTCTTTTTAAAATTTGGTTTCAACTTTGTTATTATAATGGTGATGTACAGCGGGGTTCAAGCATTTTTCTCCATATAATAACAAATTGTATCTAATAGAGAAAAGTGATGCGTAGTCCAGAAGGCAGGGGAGTGGAGAGAGATACCAGCATATTTGTAATCAGTTCCAAACTATGTGTGCTGGCCCATATTCCTTCCCTTGAGATATCCTGATATAGCCATTCCATAGGAGAAATCTCATTTTTTCCATCTGGTCATATAGACAAAGAAGTATTTTTCCTCAAACAAGCATGTTTTTGTCCTTATACCAAAAATGTACATTATTGATTATTATAGTCTTTAAAATGTAACCAGAAATTGAAATAATTGTTTAGCGCATCTAATGTGCTGAAAGTAGGAGATATAAATAGCATACATTGCAGTTTCCCAAAATTTTAACACTCATCACATTTTTTTTGATAAGTTGGGGTAAGTGTTTTGACCCATTTAAAATGTATCTTGATTATTAAAATTATGTTGTTATGTCGGAAAAAATACTCAGGAGAATTGGAGAAAGTTATCTTTGGCAGTAGGAGAAATGATATAAAAGTACTAAAAATTGAGATAATGATAATGCTTGAGTTATAATAAATATTTATTTGAAAGAGATGGAGTTTTAAATTAGAAGCGACAAAATCAGGAAACAACATATTCAGTTTTGTTCTGATACTGTTCATGAGTGAGAATTGCAAAAGGAATTGATTTCTGGTAGCAAAATTAATATTTAATTTTGTACACATTGACAAGTGCATCCTGAAATGCATGTACAGATACATACATTAATAGCTGAAGTCATAACATATCTGGAATATCTTATTGTAGCTGTTCATCTAACATTATAGCTTCACATTATAACTGGATGGTTTTCTCATGCCAGTGAGTTCTTCTCTAAAACCTTGTGTTTAAATTTTGCACAGTACATGAATATACCATTTAGGTTACCTTGCTTTTTGTAATATAAAAATGATGACTTCCTGTTCTCCAGCTCTTTTCTTTTCCTTCCAAATAGAGCTAGGAAATCATCTCATTACTCTGGAGGTGTTTCCACACTGAGCATGTGAATGGTTACATTTATCCCTGGCTATATTTTGTTTTAATTTACTTTACTTATTTTATTATTTGTTTATTTGTGTATTTATTGCTTGGTGCTAGTCCTGAGGCTTGAATTCATGTCTGGGTCTTGGGCCTGAGCTTTGCTGCAGCCCTACCCACTTGAATGACAGCTCCACTTCCAGACTGTTTTGGTGTTTAATTGGAGATAAGAGACTCAACAGACTTTCTTGCCTGAGCTGGACTCAAACTGTGAACCTCGATCTCAGTCTCTAGAGTAGCTGGGATTACAGATGTGAGCCTCTGCCATCCAGCACCCTATATTTTAAACAATTTCCCCCTTTTCTCTCATTCTGTGCATTACAGTAATTTCCTTAGAAATTTGTGCATATGTGTGTACATGCATATAAACTTACACAAATACATGTATACATGTATACTATATATAAAATATCCAAATTTGTATCTCCGGTCCATACTTCAAAACAGCCAATTTTTGAGTAAATACTTCTCCTTGGATGTGACAATGAGCATTTCAAGCTATCTCATTCATGATTGACATCTTGATCACCATTTGAAATGGTTCTCCATCAATTTTTTTCTATCTTTTTATCTTTCTACTTTTGTGTTTCTAATATTACTAAGATTTGAAATCAGGACCTTGTTTTTGTTAGGTAAATCTGCCCACCCAATTCTCTAGGATAGGAACTTTGAAATTTTTCTCTTGGATGATCTTCAGTGTCTTCATATAATGTATCTGCAAGTTTTGTTGTTGGTATCATCAAACTATGTTTAGAATCTGATCCAGCTTCTGATGCAAAATTCCTGTTGGGTTCTACCACAAACTCTTGCCCAGATTTATCCCATACTCTATGAATAGGTCATGTATTTTCATTTCTGCCAAGTTTTCAAATATGTGAGTTGTAGATACTTTTGCAGACAGAATTTTAAGAATCTTGGGAAAACTCTTACATATAAGTGAGCAGAGTATGTCCATTACTTTTTGGATATTCACTAACAGGGGAATTATTCTATATTATTTTACAACTGCAGTAAAATTTCCATGTGCTTCATTTCTACATCTGGCCAAATACAACAAAATTAAAAATTATAAACACAATTCAGTTTCTGCTGCTTTATAAATACCCTTTTAGAAAAAAATATTCAGTTGAGTCAAACTTGTAATGCCCCAAGTTGCTGTTAGTCATACATTCTCTTGAAGTTATATCTCCTTTTTCTTTGCAAAGATCCCTTTGTACTGGAAGAGATAGAATAGACCCACCAAGATTATATTTGCTGCTTGTAAGGTCTTTGTGATGCCTCAGTTTCACCAAAAAATGCCTGATTTGCTGCCATCTCCTATAGCTTAGATTAATCCTTTGGTTTACATCAGTCATCAGAATAAGTCCATATCATCTGAAGCAGCTCTTACATCTGGACTCTCTCTGGATGGTTGACTAAATCCCTTGATTCTGATAGCTCTCTCCCTCCCTCCCCCCAGTCAATTCCTAAAAACCATTTGCTGTGCCTTTGTTAACTGGTACCTCTGCCATCACAGTCTTTCGTGTACTCACACTCTCCTTTGAATGCACATTGTTTTGTCTGTTTATCTATCATCCTTTGTAAATGAAATCTAATTACTCTTAAAAGACATTGATTTCTTCTGAGGTTGCCTTCTCAACACCTCTTTCTTTGATTGGGTTAGTTTCATCAAAGTATGGTTGATCTTTATTCCACCATCTGGTCCAGACTGTCTCCCTTCCTGCCAAAATAATTTCCCAGAATTATAGCACCCACTGCATCAATCATCCATTGATGTTGAAGTGTTGGCTAGTTTCCAGGCTCTGCCTCCAAAGCTACCTTTGTCATATTTTTTTCTCATTTCAGTATCTTTTGAGATCCTGCTCTTTTAATTCTTTTGTTTTTCTGTAATGATCTATGCTCTATACCATGTCCTTCCTAACTCCTCTAATTTTAGACTCTAGATCTTGTCATGACTGATAACACTAAATGCTCTGTAATCAACCATGTAATCTCTATCATAGCCTATCTTTTCAGTTCTTCCCCTTATCAGGATATATAATCTGCCATCATATTTTATTTTCATTCATTATTACATCCTCTTTCTTGGTACTCAATGTTTAGTACTTTCTTGGTCACTTGGTCCATAATTTTCCATTTTATTCTTTCATTTGGTTTTTCCTCATCTATCTTTCTGCTGTTTCTGGTACTTCCCTGACAAAACACCAGCACTGTTCATTATGAGTCTGCATATTCTGTGTCTATGTCTATGAATCTGTACTTTACTAAGGAAAGAAATGATGATTATACTGACAGGCATTTATACAAAAGATCACAAATCAGATTACAGTAAAGCCACCAGCACAATCATGTTCTTTGCAGCACTATTTTCTATAGACACATTACAGAATTATCCCAGATGATCCTCAATGGAAAAAGGGAGTGAGAAAATGTGGCATATATACACAATGGCATTTTACTTATCCATTAGAACGAATGATGTTGTACAATTGGTAAAGAAATGGAAAGACTTGGAAACATTACATTGAGTGAATTTAGTCAGGCCCACAGAGACACGGGTTGTATATTTTCTTCACATGTAGAAGTTAGAAAGCCTATAAACCTATAAGCAAACAAGTTGGGTGTCATGCAAGTATTTATACATTTATTGACTGACATATGGTACATTCAAGTGAGAACTCAAATAATGTAAGTCTGTAGAAATGCAAAGTCAAAGCCTAATAAAATAAGCACCTGGAAATGGGTACTTGCAAGTACGGGTTAGGGCCAAGAGACAGGGCTAGACAAATAAAGAAAAGAATAGGAGAGGATGCAGTCAATACTTCAATGTATGTACTACTAAATTAAGAAAAGTAAGGGTGGGTGGAGGGAGGGAGAAGAGAGAGATGGGCAATAATTTTGAAATGTGTGACATTGATCAAGACGGATTCATAAACTTCTTTTAAATGACAACCCCTTTGTAAAACTACTTAAATATAACAAAATAATTTAAAATGTATTTTTTTCTCTTTACATAATGTATGAAGGATATTCAATTGTTATGTAATTGTAGAGAACAATAAAATACCCATTCTACACTTTCCTAACTATATGTGTGTGTGTTTGTATTCTGAATTCCTTCAAGTTCAATCAATATGCCTTTGATTGTATCAAAAAGGCAAAATAAAAACAAAAGTTTTACTTTGGTGTATTATCTGAATGCAACCCAGACTGGAGGTCCATGCTTTGTGGCTGAAATTATTACTGACATTCAACATGATATAGCCTAGAGATTGCAGGTGCATTAAGCACAGTAGACAAACTATGTCAAATGCTCACCTCAGACAACATTTCTTCCTTTTCTCTGTAGTATTTTTTCCAGTTTTTTCTTTAGGGATATTAAGCAGTATGGAGGTTCCTCAAAAGACTCCACATAGAGCTCCCCTATGACCCAGCAACCCCGCTTTTGTGCTTTTACCCAAATGATCACAAACAAGACTACACTAAAGCTACCAGTACAACTATGTTTATTGCAGCATTATTTACCATAGCTAAGATATGGAACCAACCCAGATGCCCCTCAGTAGATGAATGGACCAAGAAAATGTGGTATATATACACAATGGAATTCTATGCCTCCATCAGAAAGAATGACATTGCCCCATTTGTTAGGAAATGGAAAAATGTGGAAAAAATTATATTAAGGGAAGTAAGTCAGGCCCAAAGAAACATAGGTCCCATGGTTTTCCTTATTTGCAATAACTAGTATAAGTCAAGGATAATCTTATCAGAGATAAGATTAAGTCGAGGATAAGCAGAAAAGGTCAAAAGCTACATACATATGATATATACGATGTTGTTAAGTGAAATGAACCCCAAGATAGGGACACAACTTGTTTTTTTCTTTCTTGCTATTGTTTTTAATGAATCTAAAATGTACTATGTGATTTTTTTTCTCTTGTATGTTCTTCCCCCACGGTATAACCCCTGTTCTCACTGTATTTGACATCCATGCCCTGCATCTTGTATATACATGTTTCTAATTTGGGAAGGGGAAGGGAAATAACAAAATGTTGAAACAACGATACAGGTTGACCCATTGTAACTATGAGATGTACAATTACAACTTTGTAGGGGGAGTTGGGGTGGTGGGGAGGGAAGGGATGGTAGGGGAAAGACAAAGGAGGAGGTAACAATGCTTGCTAGGAAAGGTACTCATTGCCTTACTCATGTAACTGTAACCCCTCTGTACACAATTTTTACAATAAAAAATAACATAAAGAAAAGAAATGGCTTGAAGTCTGACTTGGTTTCTGTTTTCTTTGTCCTATTTACCAAACGTTTTTCACCCCTTTCAACTCTCCGCTAATTTTGACACATAAATTATTTATCTGTGGGGCTCAAAGCAATACTAGAAGAATGAGGGCTTTTGCATTTCTGCAAATGCTTAATCTATTAATGAAATTTTACACGTTATGAGAGTACAAATTAATCATGCTGAGATACAGCACTAAATCACTATTTGCAGTTACTCTGTAAGTAATGCAGGGAGAACACCTGTTGCTCTGCCAGCAGGTCATTTTAAAGCCTGACAGAAAGACATTATCCCCCAAATGCTGACACCGAATAAGCTAGTAGACCTGGAAGTGCGAGATATTTGTACATCAAGTCCTTGTCTTGACCTTGGGAGCATTCATTTCCCTCTTTCAAAAATCTGCTTCCTAAGACCAGATTCAGTGGAACAGAGAGATGATTTTATGACTTGAAAGTACAGCCAACTTTGGGACTTAGAAAGCCTATTTTTAAGAATATGATAGGACCTCTCTGTCAGTCAGTGCTTTTTAAAGTCAGTGAGCATTTGGCTGTCGTGAACTTCAGGAACTCTTCCTCATATGACACTGTTCTCAAAAAGAGCAAACTATTTCTTGCAGTTTCTTACAGAGCAGAGAACTTTTGGTTTTCTCTTATTACATCTACTTACATGATCACTTCTGGAGCCTCTTCATATATCCTAGATTGGGGTAGGGAATCTTTTCTTTAGCAAGCACCATTTGGATATTTGTATCATAATTTGAAGGCCACACACAATTATCAATGCAGGCAAATGGCCAGGGGCTGGTGATAAGAAGTGTATGAGTCTGCCCTTTCTCCGCTTAATGACCTACTGATTTTATGGGGCTTGGACAGCTTTTAAAACTTGCCATTCTGCCTCTGCGTATCCCCTGTGCTGAATAGCCATCAGAAGACGAAGAA
Organism: Dipodomys spectabilis; assembly: GCF_019054845.1. NCBI lineage: Eukaryota > Metazoa > Chordata > Mammalia > Rodentia > Heteromyidae > Dipodomys > Dipodomys spectabilis. The sequence goes on along the minus strand of NW_024870918.1, from coordinate 8,426,345 downwards.
AATGGATTAATGTCCTTGAACAATTTGAAGTCCTATATGCATGAAATATTCAAGATTACTATAAAAATTGTTTTTTATTTTACAGTGTCCCAAATGCTCTTAAGTAAGGAGTGATATAAAGAACAACATCAATCTCTGAAAAGTGAACCAATGGGAAACATTTGAAACATCCCTCATCTTTATTCTTTGCTTTATCTTGGTCAATATACTAATTTATTGATTGCTATTTTCAATACTTATTCATAAGTTATTATGTTATATACAATGTTTCAGGACTGAACTGAGACTCAGAACTTGAGTTCATGAAGCTAAATTTATGCATTACTCTAAAAATAATAGAAAGTTTTTCAATACTCTCCTAAGAGCTGAAGTCATCCACAGATTATTATGCCACTTTTACCCAATTAATCCAAGTTAATGACTTCACCAGACAATAATGACTCTGATTTAGAAGGAGATGGTCCCTGGACACAAATGTTTTAATTATCAAGCCACAACTGTGCAGAAAATATTTTTTGAAATGAAGATAAATTGATCTCAATTGCAATTCAGACTGCCTTATTAGTCATTAGAAAAAGGATATTAATTAGGGTATAGAGTTAATACTGTAACTTTAGTATTTTTCCATATGTGCTTAATTCCAAGTACCATATGGAAACATATAGAGTTTATTTTCCTATGTTTCCTAATGAAAGGAGCTAATATTGTAAGCATTATTGTACAGAAAAAAATAAATGAAAGGAAAAAATTGGCTTCTAATGTATTTCTATGGCAATTTTACCTTGGTGTCGCAAGACTAATAATTCTTCTAGTTGTCCATGTGCTAAATTGCAAAGCATGTTAACATATATCCTTACATGGCAAAAGAGACATTGCACAGGTAAATAATGGCTAAAGCTTTGAGATAAGAAAATTATCTTGGATTATCTTGGTGGGCTCAACCTAATCATAAATTTTTGTACATAAAAAAGCTTAAATGCAGAAAATCTATACAACTTAGAAAAGTCTTTATGTATTGACTTTGTCTGTTAGAAGTTGGAAATAAGGTTAACTGCTTATCAAGAATGGCAACTTTCTTTTATATACATTCATATATATTATATATATATTTAATAAAATAATAAGCTACCAGTTTCTCAGAATTAAAAAATTTAATGTACTAGACAATGAGGAAAACTTGAGTCAAATTGTTCTTTTCAAGATATTTAAGCCAAGTGCTAGTGGCTCATACCTGCAATCCTAGCTACTCAGGAAGCTGAAATCTGGAGAATTATGGTTCAAACTAGCCTGAGTAGAGATATCCACAAAATAATTCGTTAGAAGCAGAACTGGAAGTTTGGCTCAAGTGTTAGCTGAGGAAGAAAGCCTGATGTCCTGAGTTCAAATCCCAGTTCCACCAAAAAGAATATTTAAGAAGACTTTGCTAGTACTATCTAGCAAGAGCAATTTAAATTACACAATGAAACAGCTCTTCACGATATGCTCTTAAGTAGACTCATCAGTCATAGACCAGAAAGAAAATTCTGAATAAACTCAGAAGAATTACTCTTTTCTGCATAAAACCATTTATAATTTGTTAAATACATGTGATATCATGAAGAGCTAATTCTGTGTGTGGTGGTCGCAGCAAACTTAAGGTGATTATAAGGGAAATGCAATGAAATCAGGGGCAAAATATATGATGGACTTAAAGCAAGATGAGAGGATGTCATAAGCAAAGGGAAACAGAGTTCGATTGGTTTGCAAGCTGGAGATGAGACATCTTAGATTAAGGAACAAGAGGACTGGATAAAACCCAACTGCTCTTTGCTGCTTCTAGTCAATGAGTTCAGCACAAGAAAGGGGATTGGTACTGATTACCAAGTTAGAGAAGCCATAGTTTTCATGATTAGTAGTAATAGGGACAGCCTTATCCCTAAGCCTTGCACTCTAGCCATTGGTCCACAAGAGGCTTTTTATGCTGGGCCTTGTAGAATTATCTATTCATGTGGTTGTAATCTGACTACTTTTGTAAAATACAGTTAATACAGTCTCTCTCTCTCTCTGTCTCTCTCTCTCTCTGTCTCTCTCTCTGTCTCTCTCTACCTGTTAGTATACAGCATATCCAGGTAATGTCATGCTCCACATAATAATATTGCATATATATATATAATATATATATATATATATATATTATATATATGACCATAGTCCCCTAAGGTTAGAATAGAGTTGAAGAATTCCTATTGCCTGGTAAATTCATAGCAGGAGAATATGCAAAGGAAAAGAAATTAAAATACAGGAAAAGAATTATCCTCAAGAACTCAGATTCAGCAGAAGTTTTGTTTTGTTTTGTTAGAGCTCAAAAGACTCCATAACATAGTTCCCCAACACTAAAAGGTTTCCATCAAGGGGAAGGTTATTGCTATAGTACCTATTTAAAACCACATCAATGATGAAACAATAAACAAACTAGTGTAGAAAAATTCCTGTGAACAGCAGGAGAAGAACACCTCAGGCAGGCTCTTCAGGAGAGAGCCAGAACAAGGCATTGTCATCAGAACAGACGAAAGGTTCACAAATGTTGGTGCCCCAAAGACCTCCCAAGGGGCCAAGACATGGGAGTGGTAGGTGATGCACGTGATGCTGTTCCTGTGTAGGTATAAGTTAATATATGCATTAGTGTTTCTATTTTTAGCAATGAAAGACCTAAAAATTAAAATATAAAAAAGAGAGGAAAACATCACAGAAGAAGAAAATATTTTTGTATAACTCAGCAAAGTGTTTGTTTGAAGCTGTTTGTTATTAACAGAGTAAAACAAGTAATTAAGAAAAAGAAAATGTCAGATGCTGGTGGCTCACACCTCTAAATTCTAGCTACACAGGAGGCTGAGATCTGAGGATCTCAGCTCAAAGTCAGACGACTAGGTAAGAAAAATCCATTAGGCTCTTATCTCCAATAAATTACAAAGAAAGGTGTAGGTTGAGCTGTGGCTCAATTGATAGAGTACTGCCCTTGGGTAGAAAGAAGCTGAAGGATAGTGCCCAGGCCCATAGACCCTGAGTTCAAGCCCCAGAACTGGGTGAAAAAATTCAGCAAATAACTCTTGGTAAATGAAAATGTTATAGAGAACTAAGGTTAATATGTTATTGAAGAAATAATTCTCTTTCACTTTTCTTTCTTTCTTTATTCTTCTTGGTCCTGGGGTTTGACCTGAACACTGTCCCTGAGCTTTTGTGTTCAAAGTTAGTGCTCTATCACTTTAGCTACACCTCCACTTCCAGGTTAAGGTGGTTAATTGAAGATAAGGTATTTTTGCCTGGGCTAGATTTGGAACCACAATCCTTCTATCTCAACCTCCTGAGCAGCTAGGATTACAGGAACTCCTTAGCACAGTCTAAGTGTACAGAGCATAGAATTTCTATAGCAGTGGGGAGCAATGTCCCACTATTTCATTGGCGTGCCCAGAGAAACCTCTCATTCTACAAGCTCCACTCCTGTCATATCTTTATCTTTAGTATACTTAGTATATTAGTAATATTTTTATCTTTAGTATATTTTTTACAGTATCTTTTCTATGATGTGCTAGAGAGAATATGTTTAAAGAGACTGAGATTCATCAGTGAGAAATTTGGCCCAAGTTCATATCAGTACTAAAAGGCATGACTTTCTGATTTTTCACTAGAGTTCTTTTATATTATGAATCCCTGTGACATTGAAGCATAGGTGTACCAGATGAGTATAGAATTATAGTACTCAACAAGCTGAGAAAGGAGAATGGAGTTCAGTCGTACCACATTTGCCTCACAAATGATCCTTTTCTATTAGTGCTTCTATTTTGCAAGCACAGTCCTCTCTCATGATCATAAGCAGATGGATTAGTTTCTGAGATGGACTTCATATTATATATCCCAAGTAAAAGAGCTAAATGAGGAAATGAGACCCGCTGGCCTGGTACACTCAAGAAGGAAGTAATGAAATCTTTCTTCTCGTATCTCAATGGTGTAACGGAGACATACAGGGGGCAGTTTGCTTCCCAAACAATCCAATAGCAGTGTTTAGGATGGCTAATACTCTATTCATCTCAAAATATAATAATAATAACAGCAATAATAATGATGATCATAAAGAAAAACAACAAAGCAACTGACAGCGTGATAGGCCAGTGTTACATGTGAACAGAGCCTGAGGCAGCAAACTGGGTCTATCCAGCTGCACCCACGATCCTCTAGAACTCCATGAATTGGACCTAACTTAGTGTCATTACTTGTATTCTGGGCAGATGTTGCTCCCTCTTCTCTCTCCATTTTCAACGACTTAGCCCATGGCAATAAATAATCCTATAGCAGAAACTTTACAGGCCCATGCATAATGAAAAGAAAATCTTCTTTGCTGTTAGACTATGTCACCGGATATCATAAGCTCACTGCTGTTAGTGTCCTCTCTTTAAATTTCTAGCTCTTTCCCCACCAAACCTCAGGGATCCATGTGATATACTCATGTTTTCATATATATATTTGGAAATTGCAAACAACGCTGTTCATATTTCAAATAGCTAGTTTAGTCATACAGAGATTTATGCTGACATTAAAAGCCATCCTGTATTGCTGTTAGGGATATTTTAAGAATCTCTCTATTACTAATGTGACAAATGATGACTTTAATGGCATTATAAACCAGAAATATGAAAGCATTATTAAAAAATTGCTTCATAAAAGAGTTATCAAGTAACTATCAGTTTAGCTGTTTAGAAGTGATGAAAGTTCACCTGCATGCACTGAACTAGCACTATTATAAAATGTGGAGGTAATGAATGTTATAGCTTCAAACATTGTCTTTACTAATCTTACTCTGAATAAATTGTGTCAGTTAGGGAAATACTTACATCTTATGAGACCAATTCACATTTAAAAGTCATTTTATTATTGCAAAGCATTTGTTCAATCCATCGCTCAGACTTATAGATCACATGGAGAAACTACATGGCTTACTTTGGCTTAAATATTGAAATAGTGCACTTAGACTTTAAAGATACAGTATGGCACTAAAAACTATTATTCCATTAATTATTCAAATTCTATGTGGTGGTTAAACATTGATGGTCTTTACACACTTTATCTTGTGCCTTTTTCTCCTTATAACTAATGAGTCCACAAGACGCTTGGTTATATGAACGCTTTAAGCCCTAGAATTATATATTTTATGGGATAATTCCTATCTTTGGAGAAGTCTAACAACCAATCTGTGCCAATGTACAACTCAATGAGTTTTGAAACATCATATTATCTATGCCTGAATTTACTGAAGGACATTGCTTCCCTTGTTTTCTTAAAAGCTACTTGCTTGTTATGTTCATGTTCAGAAGGGCTCATTTGATATGTTAAATATTCATAATAGTTGATTTTTGCAAATACAGTCTGCTAAGTAGTTTTAGTCTATAAACAATATTACTTTTATATTCCAGAGGAGAGGAAAACCACAAGTAAATAAAATATAGTGAGAAACCAGGTATATGGAACAGGAATGGACATAGGAAGATTCTGACTGTGCTGAGTAATGTTTGCTATGGTTCTAACAAGGATGGGAGTTGAGCAAGTCCTTTACCCACCTTGTGGGTGGGAATGGGAGGGGGAAAACTGGGACAGAACAAGGAAAAAGGGTGACATGGTCCAAAAGGAAATGTACTAGTTACCTGACCTATGTAACTGTAACCCCTTAGTACATCACCATTATAATAACAAAAAGAAGGTAACGAAAAAGATAGAGTTCTTTATCTCAGTGGTAGTTTGTTTGACAGCAAATCTGAACCACCAACAGGGCTTGAATAAAATGATTTTTTCTGGCCCATCCTTCAAATTTCTGACTAGGTGGTCTGGGCTGGAATGGTCACATGTATATTTGTAATAATTTCTCAAGCAAGGCTGAAGCTTCAAATCCAGAGACTGACCAAACCTTGCAACTCTCCCTATATGAATGTATTTACAGATATTATGTTCATTTTGTTTCCTGTTGCGTCAACAGACTATGAGAAAATTGGCCATTATTTAGGATTCAATTATTAAGCATAGAATTTAGAAGCTGATCTTAAGTCCAAGTGCAATTAGAAGCCTCAAATACAAAACATTCCTGGGTGACCTGGAATTGTTTTTCCTGTGTCACTCTAAGCGTGTTCAGAATTTCATTGTATCTCCAGAAAAACAAAAGCATTCCACCATGAAAAACCTATGGAGAGTTAAAAAAATATTTGTATGTTTATTTTTTTAATACTCAGGGCCTCAAGATTGCTAGGGAAAAGTGCTCTCCCTTGAATCATACCCTGAGGACTCTGTGTGTGTGTGTGTGTGTGTGTGTGTGTGTGTGTGTATACTAGAGTTTAAAGTAAGGACTTTATACTTGCTAGGTTAGTGCTCTACCACCTCAGCCACACCTCCAGCATCTTTTGAATTGGTTATTGTTAGAAACAAGATCTCACTGTTGCTTCAGTGAACCTGGATCACCATCTAACTATGCTTCCTGACATAGAGGGAATGACAGATATGTGCAAACATATCTAGCTTTATCTATTGAGATAGGGGCCCTCATACACTTTTTGCTGGGGCTAGCTTCAAACCACAGTTCTCTAGAGTAAAAGGAGGATCACAGATTCAAGCCATTTGTCACTGACTTATGAAAACATTTAGTTCTAGTTATGTATCATGTATTTCTGTAACCGTGAATCTCAAAATAATTAGTGTGCAGTATGACATTTCTTCTGTTAGGTAGCAGATGACAGTAAAGTTTGGTCAGAGTGCTCAATCCTGTTGCCTCATGATTCAGTACGGGCACACATAGCTAGATCCCCTGCTCAGAGTCTCTGTGGGTGCTGTCTGTGGAACTGTGTTCTCCATTCCATCAAAATATGTTTAAGCCAGGTGTTGGGTGCTCACACCTACCATCCTAGCTACTTGGGAGGATGAGATCTGAAGATCCTGTTTGAAGCCAGCTGGGCAGGAAAGCCGTGGAGTCTCTTATCTCTAATTAATCACAAAAAACCAGAAGTGGACATGTGGTTTAAGTGGTAAAGCACTAGCCGGGAGCAAAATAAGCTTAGGGACAGCTCCCAGGCCCTGAGTTCAAGCCTCAGGATTTGTAAAATAAAAATAAATAAATAAATAAATCCTTGCAACTATTAATATGATCTCATTTGGGAATAGAGTCATCTTTGATGCAATAAATTAAAGCAAGATCCTTAGAATGATCTCTAATCCAGGATGACTAGGATCCTCAGAAGAAAAAGGTACTGCTATATGAAAATTGGAAGACAGTAAAGGAGGAGGTAACAATGCTGGATAAGAAATGTGCTCATTACCTGACTCATGTAACTGTAACCCCTCTGTACAGCATCTTTACAATCAAATAAAGTTAATAAAAAAGAAAATGGGAAGACAGGAAGATAAATAGGAAGAATCACAGGAGCTACAAGCCAATGAGTGTAGAGGAGGAGAATGACCACCACACACTAGAAAAAAAAAACAAGTCATGATTTTCTCAAAACTTAGAAGGCCCCTGGTCCATCCAATACCTAGATTATAGCTTCTAGATCTATGGAAGAAGACCTGTGGGAAAGCAAATTTCTGTGTTTGGCTTTGTTTTGTTTTGTTTTAAACCAGTCAGTGTCTGGCAATTGTTACAGCAAATAAACTAATTCCCAGAAGCTAATTCGGCAGGCTAAGTTAATGACTAATCTCACAGTCAGTTTCTCTATCTGGGAAGGAGAGTAAGGGACAGGAGACTTGTGGAGGTACCTTGTATCCATAGATGGATGTGTCAGAATGAAACCCTCTCTTACAACTAGTTGATGTGAAGAAGGAAACATGGAAAGAAAAATAACCAGTTGCTTGAAGAATTCAGGTTTCTGAAGTCATAAAGACTGTGGTCCATGTTGCCTTGCTGATGGTAGTGAGGCTGGAGAACACTGTCCTCTCCCCACAGGGCTCTAACACGTCTCTGTTGTGAGTTTGCCATCAATGACCAACATAGATGTTGGCTTCCTTTTGGGTCAGCCAGATGGCATCTCGTTTACTTCAGGTAGAGAGAATTCTGCTTTTCAAGATTTTTCATGATTTAGGCTAGGTCTCCTCAACTCGAATAATCTATTTTAATGACAATGTAATTTTTGGATTTTCAGAATAATCATTGGTAAGTATTCATTAATAAGTACAAAGTTCAGAAAATTTAGTACAACAGTGAGTGTTTCCTGCCACATTGTCCAATCGCCCTCAAGATTCCCCGTCAGTAATACAGAGCCAAGAAGATGCTATGGAAACTCTGCCTCAGTTCAGTTGAAGACGTAGTTAATTGAACCTTGGTAATGACTGCAGGCCAAAGCTGATCTCCCTTTCTGCCGTTCTCTGTGTCTCTCATGGTTGCCTAATTCGTTTGAAGTTGTTTATCGCTGACAGAAGTGAGGACGGATGGCCTTGGTTTGAAATTCTCTCTTATCTATTTGAAATTTCTTGTTAGCATTCCTACCTGGCTTCCAATGGTGTATGAAAAACAAAAAGAATCAGACACAAACAGAGCATTAAACAATGCGTCTGCCTCCCAGGTTCGCTTAATACTCTCCCCCACACCGGAGTTAATAATTCACACTCTGTAGAATCCCAGCACGTCTCCATTAGGTTTGATGCCTTCTATGAATGTGACAGCACACATTCAGCTCAAAGCTACCTTGTCAGGAATTGGAGAAGGGGGTAGGGTTTGCTGTGGAGCCGTGTGCTAGAAGTGGCCCTTTACAAGAGTTTGCCTATGTAAAAGCAGGCAAAGCTAAAGTCTATTAAGTAATGTTTGCTTTAAGTGCACCTAGCTATAGAATTTCAATGACACTGGAAAAATGCACAGCCCTCTATTTTTTTCCCCTACATACACAACTCTCCTTTTCCAAAGATGAATAGAATTATAACTTGGATTTTTATTTTCTGTTTCTCATTGCTCCTTCTCAGCTGGCTGTTAATGAAGGCGCTGATGCTAACATAATGTAAGGAAATTTTTATTAATCAGTCTGCTTGGAGCTTACAGGTCAGGAAAGAAGCAATCTGATGTTATTTAAGTGTTTTATATATTAAAAAAATAAACAGAATCAACAAGGGAAAACACAACCATACCCAAGCCATTCAAACAATCTTTCATTTGTATTTCTATTTTTGATAATAAGTCATTAAGTCTAGTACTAAAAATTGAGTCTCAGAATGTGTGTGTGTGTGTGTGTGTGTGTATAGGTGTGTGTTGTATATAAAGTGTATATATAGATTATATATGTGTACATATGTTTTCATTTCTATGCTTCATGTGATCTTGAATTTCAAGAGCACATTCTTATTATTATTCTTATGCTTGTACAAAGGAAAATAAATGTACATTTATTGATTTCATCATGAAAAAAGAATTGTGTATTAGGAGTCATATATAAGGCATTATAGTTAATGTTTATTGGACCATTATTATCTAGCAAATTTCTTCTATGAACTTTATCTATTTATCAACTTATTTAACTGGTATAAAATCAATGTGTTACAGAGAAAGGAAATTAAACTCTGAAAGATGAAATCAATTTCTCTGGCACTAAACTATGAAAAGAAAAACTTAACCCAAGCTCTATACAACTTAGCCTTTTAAGGATGCCTTATTTCTGATTTTGGAAATATGATGTGAAAGTGGCACTACTACCATATTTATGTGATTCCCCATAATACACAGAAATGCCCTAAGAACTTCATTAATTTGTTTAATCATTTATTCAGCCCTCCCAAATTATTTTGTATCTAATACTAGGTTCCTAGGATATAATTTAAAAATAAAGAAAAAAAAAACTTCTGGGAAAGAGTGAAGGAGGTTGCCCATAAAGAAAAGAAGTATTCATTACCTGACTTAGGAAACCATAACCCTTCTGTACATCACCTAACTATAGCAATAAACTTTTTTTAAATACTCTAATTTGAATGGAAGAAAAAATAAACAAAATATAATCTTTGTGCCACATAATGCATGTTCACCAAACTCTGGGAAGTAGGTTATTCTATTGCACACTGATTCCATTCTGAGGAGAATCATAGAAAGGACGATAAAAATCAATGAACTGTACAACTTGTAGGTGGGAACAGGAAGGAAAACCTGGGAGAGAGCAGGGGTAGGGTGAGATTGTTTAAAAAGCAATGTACCTTTATGTGACTTATATCACTATAACTCCTCTGTGAGCCACCTTTACAATAACAGTGCTCTATAGGAAATGGACTCATCACCTTACTCATGTGACTGTAACCCCTCTGTACAGTATCTTTACAATAAAATATTTTTTAAAAATACCTTAACAAACATTTCGAATAGGTGATGCTTGAGTTGAATTTTGACAGACGCAACATAAATGAAGGGAAGTGTGAGAGAAATGGTCTGATTTAACTAGATATTGTTCAGGAAATTGTGTGTAAGTGGTGTTGGCTTTCCTGGGGGAAGGTAAAAGTGTTTAAAAAAAAAGTAGAATCTTACATTTTGTCCATAAGTTGGGATGAAATTAACCTATGCTATCTGGTGTTAATCGCCTGAGTTAACTGAATCTGTTCTTCCATAAACCAATATCCCATCATGAAACATTTCTATAATGAGTTAAAAGTGAAGAGTTAGGATAGTTTGCATTTTTGAGTTAAAATGATTCATTCTGGGCTGGGTAGAGCGCTAGCCTTGAGCTGAAGAGCTGAGGGACAGTGCTCAGGCCCAGAGTTCAGGCCCCACGACTGGACCTCCCCCCAAAAAAAGATTGATTCTGCATGATGAAAAGAACAGAATTAGGGGATCAAAGCATGTGTGTCATTTATGACAGCTGAGCCATCACCACATTCTAAAATTTGCAATAACTGTGACAAATCCAGTGCCCTGTATCTTGTATATGCATTTTTCTAGTTTGGGGTGGAGAAGGGAAATAATAAAAGGCTTAAAGGATACAGGATGACCCTTGTAACACTGACATGTTCAAGACACTATGTTGAAAATGAACTTTACAACTTTGTGGCTGGTGGGGGGGGGGGGAGAGGGAGGAATTTCAGAGGTGGGGAAGGGAAGGGATGGCAGGGGCAAAACAAAGGAAGGGTAATAATGCTCAATAGGAAATGGACTCACTACCTTGCTCATGTAACTGTAACCCTCTGTACAGTATCTTTACAATTAAAGTATATTAAGAACAAAGAACTAAAATAAGATTTGCAAAAACTGATCATGTCCTTACATAATTACAAGAGCTTTGAGAAATGACGTAAAGTATGCATCTTGCATGTAACTAATACTTAGAAGCAGATAATTGTTACATCTGAGACATTTAGTTGATATCTAAAGTAAAAGTAATTATGTTCTGTGGTTGCTCTCTGCTTAAATGTTTAGTCTCTGCTAAACGTTAAAACTTCAGGGCCCAGTGGTTAACCACATCACAAGTGTTTGTAGAAAAAGTTGTTCATGCTACCAACATTCAGGAGTTCATTTTATTTTTCCATAGAGAGTCAATTAGTGATAACCGGACTGAGTTTTAAAGGGTAAAATGTCAACGATGGAATTGAGAGGGAGTATTTTGGGAGAAACCAGTAGGGAAGTCCTACTATTAGAAACTTGCACGCAGAATTTGCCTTGAGTGGTAACAAGAGGAAACAGGAGGTTCTTTGCACTGTGAGATGAGGAAGAGATTTACATGTAAATTCCATTTCACACAGTGCAAAGGTTGGTTTGTAGGACCAGTAAATATAGCATCCGTGTTGGTCAGACCTTTCCAGCATTAAGCTATGAAAAACATAGACTTCCAATTTGGTTGTACAACCACCTTGCCTTCCTCCCTTTGGAAAAACCAGTTGCCACATTTCCTGGCCTGTGGAAAAGCTCCCATAACTGGTGTTGGAGATTTCTACCATGAGCCACATAAGAGCTCCGCAGTAGATATGCCAGGTCAGTCATACCTGAAGATGTCTGAAGCTCTGATGAAGATTTTGACAGCCACTTTGTGAGAGTCAACATAGCCATTCACTTATTCACTGCTCCAATATTTGTGTTTCTCAGATACTTTGTGAAATCACAAACATTTGCTAAGAGGATAGCTTTCATACTAACATCATAAATGTCTAATGAAATCACCATATTCCAATCACCGAAGGAGATTGATTGGTGGATCAATCACCATCTTAAACTTTTCCATTTCTATTAGAATGTCAGATGAAAGTGGAAATGGAGGGAGACATTTTCTATCACCCGGCAGTTGTAACTGATTACCAAACATAGACTTGTTAATCTTACCCATTTCATATCCTAGAAACTATTATCCCATAAAAGCGAAGGTCATGCTTCCCCTTTACATCATATTTTATGCTTTACAGTTCTAACAGAGTCTTATTAAGACGAGCTCTGTAAATACCTTTGGAACGACTATGTGAATGATGTCTATTTTGTGTTGAATACAATTTTAATCATACTGTGTACACTGAGGGAATGGAAGATTAAGTCAGGGATACTTCTTAACACACAAAAGGATTATATTTATCCAGATGAGAATACTAGTCAATGAAGGTAAAGATAGTTCCAGAGGGATGGGGAGGGGAAAACTGGGAGAGGGTGAGGAAAGAGGCGACGTGGTCCAAAAAGAAATGGACTCTTCACCTAATTTATATAATGGTAATCCATCTGTATATCCATCTTTATAATAACAATATCAAGAAAGATGGTTCTACAAGCCAATTATGATTTATCTAAAATCACAGAGGAGGTCAACTATAAGTAACACAACATCTGCCTAGTATGTTATTTCCTTCTGGAGTTGTCTCTGAGTCCATGAGTAAAAATTTCCAGTGGTCTTAGAGCAGGGCACAAAAAGGTCTCCAGAGACTCCAAGAGATAAAGTGAAATGAATCATCTCCTCCTCCTCCTCCTCCTCCTGCTCCTCCTCCCTTCTCCTTCTTCTCCTCCTCCTCCATCCTCCCTTCTCCTCCTTCTTCTCCTCCTCCTTCTTCTCCTCCTCCTTCTCCTCCTCCTCCTCTCTTCTCCTTCTCTTCCTCCTCCTCCTGCTCCTCTTCCTCCTCCTCTTATTCCTACTCTTCCCCCCCCCCTTTTCCTCCTCCTTTTCCTCCTCCTTCTTTCCCTCTATCTCTTCTTCCTTTTGATAGATTTGATAATGTTATTCCTTGTCTGGGATTTAAACAAGAAGAGGACATAAAATTTACAAGAATAACAGCGGATTATAGGTTAGTGGAGAACTAGCAGAAAGTCTTTGGTTTGAATGCCTACAGGAAAAGCTTTATTTATTTATTTATTCATTTATCAGTCGTGGGGCCTAACTCTGGGCCTGGGTTCTGTCCCTCAGCTCTTCAGCTTAAGGCTAAGCACTCTGCCACTTGAGCCACAGTGCCACTTCTGGCTTTTTTCTTTTTCCGCTTATGTGGTGCTGAGGAATCGAACCCAGGGTCTCATGCATGTGAGGCAAGCACTCTACCACTGAGCCACCTTCCCAGCCCAGGATAAGGTTTATTGAGGGGAGATTTTTACCTTGATTTCATTATTACATTTTCTGTCTAGATATCGCTTTCAATTGTACCCCAAGATGGAAGATAAAATAATGTGAAGAGAAAGGAGATTAAATTATAAACTAAACTGTTGCCAAGATAAGCCACACTCCAAGGTCTAGAATGGTAGCATCTTTGACAATCTTTGCTTTGGCAGAAATAAGCTTTTCTGTCTCAGAGTAATAATTCCCATCAAAAGTTATCAAATCATTCTTCGTGAATGTCATCTGAGTGACCACCGTTTCCCATGGCAGGCTGTTCTACTTGACAGCAATTACATTTCTATCATTTTGGAAGGAGCAATTTAATCCATGTCAAAAATTTAGGGTCAATTTTATGAATGTTCTCTCTTGCCTTGAACATTTCTCCTCAGTGACCCTGAGTATTGAAATACGGAAAAAATTAAAAAGCTATTGTTTTATCATTGTTCCCTTGAAACGCTGACATACAATTTTTTTTGCCATAAAATATAGTGCATGTTTGCTATGGAGTCAGAGAATATATAACATGCACAAGAAAAGTACGGTATGGAAAGCCAAGCAAAAAATGAAAAGGAAGGATGGCATTAGAGGAATTATATGCCAACCATGGGTGGCTCACCCCTGTTATCCCAGCTACTCAAGAGGCTGAGATAGGAGGATCATGGTTCAAAGCCAGCTGTGGCAGGAAAGTCTGTGAGATACATGTCTCCAACGAACCACCAGAAAACTGAAAGTGGAGCTGTGGCTCAAAGTGGTAGTCTTGAGTGAAGAGCTCAGAGACATCACCTGAGTTCAAGCTCTCCGAGCAGCAACAGCAACAACAACCAATCACACATTCTCTAAATGTGTGTAAATATATAGATATACATATATTTACACATATACTAAAATTCACACAGAAGCTGTGATTATTATAAAGAGTGACTCTGAATTTCACAAATTTTCCTTGTTATTGAACACATGGGGAAATGAATACTTGAGAATTCTTTACTTAGCCTGAATTTTGGGAAACCTAACTTATCCATGAGCTTTATAAAGTGAAGTATAGGAGATAGCCTGTGATGTTATCTAGAAATTATATTTTAATTCTCTTCACATGAAAGCTAGATTGTAGAGGGTTCACCAATGTGCCTCTTGGGCAGTCTATATGAGTCGGTGAGGGGTGGTCAGTAATTCTATAATGACCCAGGTGTGATGTCTGGCTAGATTTGTAGAGTAGACATTATTTTGCACCTCTCAGTGTATCCAGAAGTACCAGTGTGCCTGGAATGTGACGATGTTTAGACAGAGCCCCTTTTATCTATTTGAGAGGAAACTTCAGCATTTCTCAAACAGCTTAGCATATTCTGGAGTGATGCCTCCACACCGACATTAGGATAAGCCAGGAGATGTGTCTGAAGTAGAAACTGGTGGTAAACTCGTGTTGCCCATACCTACAAATGCCTCAATTTCTCCACAGGTTTAGTATGGGGAAAGGGAGGCCTACGTTGGTTCTAGGACTGAGATTGTTGGTAAGAAGGGATAAAAAAAACCTATGCTGACAAGTTTTGGTCTTTGATTCTGATGCCTAGGTATATTATCTCTAGCCCATGAAAACCTTTATCACCAATTAGAATTTTGAGTTCGCTTATCAGTAACATAATTTCAATACAGCAGACACTTTTTGTTTTTAAGCATTCAGATCCTTCAGTTTACCATGTCATGGTATTCCAAGTTTAATGGAAGCAGCCATTTGATTAAAGCCAGCCTCTTCAGAAATATTCACTAATACAGGCAAAATTTGTTAATTAAGAAACACAAGACATACAGATGTGACATGACCATCATGCTTGTATGACTTGCTATTAGAATTTATGTCCCATTCTCTTATGAATTTGACCCGATAAATTATCCACCTTGAGTCTTTTCAGCTATGAATTGATTGGCCCAAGAGGAGGAAAATCTCCAGTTTGGGAACCTATGAACCTCAGGAACAAACTTTGTTCTGAATCAGTCTTGCTAAGCTGTCTAGCTCTTCATCAGCTCTTGGTTTACTTTGACCTGGCATGGGAAGGCCTCTCTTTTCAACTGTCCAATGCCTTACCATGGTTTTGGACATTTCAGTTTGATGAGGAACTATGACTAAAAATGAGTCGATAATAAAATGATGTAGCTTTCTAATTCACAGCGTCTGGAGACAACATTGTTCTTGAGTTCTCTTCCTCTGCCCTTTCTTACTTTGTGGGAAGTGAACTTTGGTCTGTCATTACTATATAGATGCATAGGTGGTATCTAGAAAACTTGCAAGAAATACCTCTCTCTGTCACATAGTTTGAGAAGTTTCTTGTTGCCAAAGTGTGTGTGTCCTAATGATTTTTAAGCAGTGGCTTGTGTGTTTCAATGTGGCCAACGCCCATTGGGGCCTCTCTAAGGAGGGGCTTTCCCTCCCTCCCTGCTTAGACCACCTACTCAGACCACCCACACTTTAATTCTAACCTCTTATCAACAGGAGTCCCTGTCCTAAGCACATGGTCTTGGCCTTACTTCCATAGAACTTACAAGATATTGAAGCATGGGCAAATATTGTGTGTTTTGTGATTAAATGTATTAGTCTTTTCAAATGGAAGCCACAACAACACATACAACATTGAACCATATACACACAGTCTAGTCTTTATTTGTATCACATATGCCCATATCTTCTTAGAGATCAAAGAACTTTATAAATTGTGATTATTTTTAATCCTTGCTACTCGGTGACCATAGAAAACATAACATTTCTAAATAGCTGGCAATTGCACAGATTTAAAAATACTTTATTTAATATGGTAAGCCTTCATTGTATCACTTTATTTTCAAATATGCTGCTTCTTTCCTTCTCTCTCTCCCTCTCTCTCTCCCTCTCTTTAAATTTCCCCTTGACTTTTAAGTAACATCTTAAAATAAAAATGATGGGAATTTATAATAAAATTACTATCGCCCCCCCCATTTCCACTTCCTCAGTAAAATTAGAGGAATGCGGGTGATTGCAGTAATATGGCTGGGAATTCAAATGCAAAGAAAACCAGAAAATTCTAAATTGTGGTTCCCAAAGCAACTATAAAAAGACACTCAACATGACTGCATATTTATATTAAGATATAAAACTTAACAACTTCTCCAGTTATACAAATGCTATATAAAAACAAAAGGGTGGAATTATGGTTGCTATGGGAATCACAACTCTGAACCTACTGTCGTGGGGAAGTTTAAATATACTGACATAGAATTTCACACTGAATATTACATAGGTGCAGGAACATGCACGGGATTAGAGACAAACATGTGGCAAATGACATGAGATGAAATAATGAACAAAATGTCACTCCAGTGACTGAATGTCTCCTATTTCTGGATCTGTCCCGCTCACTGTGATAATACATGGCTTCTGAAAACAGAGAAAAATATCTGTAGGCTGTTTTACGAAGGGACGGCTGGTGTGCTTATCTTTCCGCTTTAGTTTAAAGGTTGAACTGTTCCTACGAGTAATATGAGTATTAGAAATATAAAGCCACCAGGGCAGATCTTGACTGAGCAAATTGCTAGCCAAAAACATGTCATTCATTTCCTAAAAGGTTAAGGATTGCAGTTGTATGGACTTTCTGCGACACTGACTTAAATAAGATGTACAAAATCCTATCCTGTCTTAATGAAGAAGCCTAGTGTAATAGCTAGCTATGTAGGAAGCATAGGTAGAATGATTACAGTGTGAGACCCAACTTCAAAGTTAGAGCACTACAGAGCTAATGGTATGGCTCAGGTGGTAAAGTGCCTGATAAGCAATTTTAAGACACTGACATTAAACCTCAGTCTGAGGAGGAGGAGGAGGAAGAGGAGGAGGAGGGAGGAAGATGAGGAGGTAGGAGGAAGAGGAGGAGGAGGTGGGAGGAAGAGGAGGAGGGAGGAGGAAGAGGAGGAGGAGAAGAAGAAAAAAGAAATATAGAAGCATAAGAACTAATTATTTTCCATGGACTTTACATATCCTTTTTTTTTAATCAGCAGGTTTTTTTTAATATATATAATGTATTAAAAATCACGTACTACTTAATTGGCTTCAGCCTTCTGGTTAAGCTTTTTGTTTTTCCTTTTGCCTTCTCTTGAAAGGCTCAGTAAGGCTAGGCTCTGGTGGCTCATGCCTGTAATACTAGCTACTTGGGAGGCTGAGATCTGAGGGTTTGGGCTCAAAGCCAGCCTGGGGAACAAGAGACTTCTACCTCCAATGAACCATAAAAAGCTGAAAGTGGTGTTGTGGCTCAAGTGGTAGAGTGCTAGTCTTGAGCACAAAAAAGCCCAGGGACAGCACCCAGGCCCTGAATTCAAGCCTCAGTCCTGAAAAAAAAGGCTTAAGTAGCTTTGGTATTTCTGTATTTCTGTTTACATGGGTAGAGGTAGATAAACATGTTCTTCTCAAATTCCAAAGATTGCTTCTAATAGGATATCTGGTGTATTATTATTGACCATATAATAACTTATTATTGATGTTATTCTTAATTTTTTCCCCAAGACAGAAATGCCAGCAGTGTGCTGGCTAATGCAATCATAACTTCAATATTACATGTCATTACAGACAGGTGCAAACAGTTAATCCTCTTTCGCAACCCAGAACTCATTGCTGATATGAGATTTTGGTGCATGTAAGAAGGAATATAATTCCTACAACAGTTGGCATTGTGAGGGCTTGTTAACTCACACAGGTTGCTCTGAGAATAAAGCTGATGTAAAAGCAAAAAAAAAAATACATGTCGTGTTCAATTTCAGGTTCATTGGGTACTTTGTGCTTTTTACTTACTGCCAGGGCTGCAGATTCCTCTGAAAGAGCCCACTCACAGTCATTTGTGAACTCTTACATCTTCCATTTGTCCTAATGTCTCTAACACATCTTCCGAAAAGACAGAGCAATGTGTTATTTGCTTAACATTTCAATGTATCTACTTCAACTAAGTTTTCAAACTTTTAATTATAGTAGGAAGGATTCAGGCCTGTACATTGGAATTTAAATATCTGCTGAAATACTTTATAGATAATGTTTGATAAAAGTGAGGATCAGAGGCTATTAAGATAAAATGTGCCCCAGTACAGACTTTTCATGGAATTTACAGCAAATCATAGCAGGAAACAATTTTAGATTATCACCTAAAGTACACAAACACACTTTCATACTTTGACACCAAATGAGATTTACAGAATAATTTACACTAATACCATAATATGCAATTTAACCTTTATAATTTTTTATTCTACAATTCTTTTCTATTATACTTTTATACTATTCATCCTTTCTATTCTATGCAATTCCATCATTCCATTCTTTCATTCTATTATATTCTGACAAAAAATTTCTAACTGCAATCCAATAAATCTGTTAAAGCCTTTCTTGTTTTCTTATTCATTTTTTTCATTTAGCTACTGGTTCTGGGGCTTGAACTCAGGTCTTAGGCACTTTCCCTTAGTTTTTTGCTGAAGGCTAGTGCTCTACCACTTGAGCCACAGTTCCAATTCTGTCTCATAGACTTTCCTGCCTAGGCTAGCTTGGGCAGTAATCCTCAGATCTCAGCCTCCTGAGTCGTTAGGATTAAAGGCCTGAGCCACCGGCACCCAGTGTGTTAAAGTCTTTCTAATTCATAGTTTGCAAAAATATACTCAATATATTATCAAAAAGTGGCAGAAACTGAATAGGGAAACAAGATAGCTAAATGATTGTCTATTTCTACTTACCTATGTTTCTATTCAAATGTACCATCTATTGTGTATACAATAGCTACATGACCTTAGGTGGGTTACTTATTTTTTTTATTCACACATCATTTATTTTTAATCTGGAGAATAGGGAATTAGTTCCAGAAAATTTAAATGAGTATACATGAAATTCTTTGATCATGCTTAGACTATAATAAATACTGTAGAGGGATTATTACCTCTATGGTTATTTTTCAAAAAAGCACCTTATAGATCCTAACATACCTTATGGTTATTGTCAGTGGAGTTTAGATGGAATTAAATAAACTCTTTCTTCAGGAGGTGACAAAAAAATATGGGTAGAACCAGTCCAGTAAAACATTCTCACCTAGGATGCTTGATGCTTACTTACATGACCGGGGTGACAGCAGCCTTCTTAAACACACACACTTCTACCAAGGTTGCTTAGGCTATAGTTGGAGATGCCTCCATTTTGTACTCTCCAAGGAAGAGAACTCACAGTTCACCTAACACGTTAAGGGTAATGGCTCATTCCTTTCTTCACTTGCAATTCTGATACTCTGCCCATTCCTACTACAATAGCTGAGGCTGGATTTTGCTGCTCTGCCATTGGCTTCAGCTGCCAGCTCTTCCAGAGTCTGGCCGGCTTTCTTCCTCAAATGACTTCCCTTCTTCCTTACAAAGGACTTACAAAAAGAGGAATGTTAATAGTCAATGGCTTCAGAATTTTGGATCACACGCATTGTAGTTATCTCTCACTCAGGCCCCCCCACCAAGGTGCTGATGTGTCTTTGAGTCATACTCAGAACACTCAATTCTTGCTGATTTTCAGCTTCTGCTGTGGTTGGTCCAGAATTTTATGCTAAATTCAGGGCTCCCGTATGAAAAAAAAATTTTTTTTTTCAAGGCTCAATAATGCTTTCAAGTAATTTGGCTTCTGAATGGTGGTTTTGAGTTTGTAGACATTTATAATAATTATGCTTGGATCCCAGGCATGAGCTGGTATGAGTAATTTTCCAAAAAGAATTGCTGGGCCCAGTGGCATTCCAGCAAATGTTTAACAACCAGCAGTCAGGGGGAAAAACAGCCATGATATGTAACATTTGCTGATTTCCATTGGGTGAATGCTTTTAGCGCAGTCCACTACTGGACGCTGATGTGTAGCGGCAGGGGAAGGGCTATCTACGCTCTGCTTGAATCAGAACCAGCTCATTCCAGCACTCTGTGCCAAACCAGGACCACCAGTAGGTGTCTGGATGACTGGTACTACTATAATCTATTGAAAGCATCTTCAAGTCAAGTTTCTCTGTCTCTCTATCTGTCTGTCCCTCTGTCTTTCTGTCTGTGTCTCTGTCTCTGTCTCTCTCTTTCAACTAAACTTTAGTAAAGCCTAAATTACTTTTCATGATGAGTTTGTGCATTTGCTGTCATGTTTTTAAGAGGACGTTTTAGCAGAAATAAGATCTCTAAGATAAATCTTATGCTACAGGTATAGTTTTTTGTTTTCTGTTTTCTCGGTCATGGGGCTTGAATTCTGGGCCTGGGCGCTGTCCCTCTGCTCTTCAGCGCAAGGCTAGCACCCTACCACTTGAGCCACAGCGCCACTTCCAGCTTTTGTCTGCTTATGTGGTGCTGAGGAATCGAACCCAGGGCCTCATGCATGAAAGGCAAGCGCTCTACCACTGAGCCACCTTCCCAACCCCACATGTAGAGTTTTTACAGTTGGTTTTGGTTTGTTTTGAACTAGGTTCTCCCAATGTAGCTCAGGCTGTCTCTGGATTCATTATCCTCATGTCTCTGACTTTGGAGTGAGGAATTTATACATATGAGATGCTTTCCTTTTTTGAATTACATTTTATTGTAAAGATGTTGTACAGAGGGGTTACAGTCTCAGGAGTAAGATAATGAGTACTTTTCTTGTTGAGTACTTTTCTCCTACTATCCCTGCCCTCCCCTACGCCTCCCCCACCCCGAAGTTGTAAAGCACATTTCCAACATAGTGTCCTGTGGGTGTCATTGTCGCAATGGGTCACCCTGTGTCCTTGTTTCAGCATTTTGTTATTCCCCTTCCCCTCCCCAAATTAGACAAATGTATATACAAGATACAGGGCACCACAATCAAATACAGTGACAACAGGGATATACCATAGGGGGAAGAACATACAAAAGAAACAAAAAATATCTCAAAGCACATTAAAAACAACAACAAAGAAAAACCTCTTGTGTCCATAGCTTGGGGATCATATAGGTCCTATAGTCTCCCTCATTTGCAATAATTAGTATACGTCTAAGATAATCTTATCAGATGAGCAGAAAAGCTCAAAAGCTATGCACATATGATCATGTAAGATGATGCTAAGTGAAATGAACCCCAAGATGCAATGCTTTCTTATAACTTTTTTTCAAATGATGTTTGCTGTTACAGTTAGGTATCTAATTCACTTTGTACATCTAATTATTATATATGTTATGTTTGTGTGTTGTATAATGAAGAACCTGATCTTTATCTTAAAAGGAAGTGAATGAAGAGCAAGCTTTCATATCTGTACCAATTGGTCACTGAGTTTTTAACTTTAAAACTTCACCAAAGATATTAGCCATTGGCAAATTTAATTTGATTATTCCAGTTTCTTCCCTTGGAATATCTATCAATCAAATTTCTCCTGTCACAAAGCTCCAGGTTTTCATATCTCACTAGCAGATCTTGCTTGTTTAAACAGATCCACAAGGGGAAAAAAAAGCATCTTTACTTTTTTTTCTGACAAGTAATTAAATTTCTAACAATGTTCTGGATCAAACAGCTTACACTAAATGAGGAGTCTGATTTTTAGCTGCAATTATATGTGTAAACAATTTCCTCATCTCCCAAAGGTTGTAAATATCTTTATAAAAATAGATGGGAGGAAAGTGGAAGGAGAGGGTAATCACTACCCCACCTCACTCCACTAAAGGGAGAAAAAAGGACATCTATTGAAGTCAAAATTAAAAGTAGGTGTTTGATATGATAACTAATGATGAGATAATGGGTTTCTCTGGGATATGGAACTAGAATCCACAATGAAAATGAAGACCTCAGCTAAGAGATGGAAGGTGGTAGGCTATGCAGTTAAAGTTTGCCTTACCTTCTCCATTTTTTTAATATACACTACCAGCGTTTGGCAAAATTAACTATGTCATTTTCTTCTATATGGGCTTTTAGAAGAGCAGATCGTCTGGGAGCTGAAAAGTAATACTGTATAACCTGAATTGCACGCTAGTCATTCTTCCATAGTTTTATTTCTGAAAAGTTCTATGTGAATCTTCTAGGCCAGGTGATGATGAGATGCTATCAGAAAAGTCTGCCTGCTATTTAAAACTTAGATAGGCTGCTAGGCAGGGGGCTTTGTAAAGGGTCTGTGCTGAGCAGAGCAGGTCATTCATTCTGTGGAGGAAGGTGACTTACCACAAAGGGATAGCTTATACATTGATTAAATATCCACAGCATTGCTATGTTGTAACTTATTAAGGGGCATTGGCACACAGACCCTTGTCATCTCTAATGAGGATCCCAACCTGACTGATTTGACCTAATCATTGGGAGATAATAATAGATCTATCCCTTCAATTACTAGGTAGCTTTGATGATTGCTCAGTAGCATGCAGACTAAAGCAGAGCTCAGCGTGGATTTTATCATTTATTTAATCTATTTTAGACCAAAATGTGTCAGAGAGAATACAGAAGACATCAAACTATTTAGAGTTACCAAGCTATAAATATTTGTCAAATATGACTTTATAACATTAGCTTACCCTTTCCTTTAAACTTCTAGGGTTATTTTTGTAGTCTCCTGGTTTTTCTTTAAATGTTACAGACTGAGCATGCCATGATTTAAGAAAAATACATTAGGAACCATCAATTTAGTAAATTTCTACCTTGGAATATTTTATAATTAAATTAGAACATAGCTCCAGGATGGATAACTGAATCTTCGAAGGGACAAATACATAGATTCTATTATTTAGAAAATGTGTGAATCTGCTGCATTGATTTTATCCTTCTTTCAATTAAATCAGTCTCGCACCTCACCATTTATCATATCAGAGGCTTACTCTTATACTCTGTCTAGGTGTGCTTACAGATACAGGCCATGAATCACAATTGCTTTCTCTTTGACAATTTTCTTCAAGTTAGCAAACTTTATAAGAAAAGTTCTGGTTGACAATCTATTTTATATAATGTATGTGGAGCACTAATACAGTAATATACTAAGTATAGACTTATCAGCAAGTACAATAGTTACCAGGAAGTAAAAAAAATATTTGTTTACTGGAGGACTGGTATGCCTAAGAAAGGTAGGGGAAATAAATCCTCTTCAATTCTCATTTAGGAAACCACTTTCTAAACTTCAAGAACTGTAATTCTATGTGTTTTTGGGACTGTATTCAAATGGAATCATCTAATAGTGTGTATTCTTTCTATCAGATTGCTTTCTTTCAATAGCTTGTGAAGCATTTATTCAACAGTTTATTTCTTTAAAAGTGTGGTTAATTGGATCAATCTGACATAACTTATATTTTATGCTTTGATGTATATGTGATATCTAGATCGAACTTGTATTGGGGGGAGGGAGTATTGTGATTTGAACTTGGGGCTTTGAGCTTGCTTGGCCAGCATTCTACCATTTGAGCCACAACCCTCAGCCCCTCTTGCTTCTGTGGATTTTCTGATAGGGTCTCATGTTGATGCCAGACAGGCCTGAACCACTCTCTTATTTTTACTTTTTCACAGCTGGAATGACAGGCATGCGCCATTATACTCAACATTTTATTGGTTGTGACGAGGGTATCACAAACGTTTTTCCTAAGCTGATTTCAAACTGTAATTCACCCAGATTCTGCTTCTCCATTAGTAGGACTATAGGTATGAGACACTGCCACCAAGGTCTAATGTTAAATTTTCTTGAAAATTTGCATATGTACCAATGTTTCTTTGGGTGTATGTATAAGGGTGTTACTAAAAGGTCATGGTAGATGCATATGTTTACCTTTACCAGATAGTATCAAACTGTGACATTGTACACTGGTACCAATTTATAATTGATGTAAAATGGTATTTTACCAACTCAGATAATTGACAATTATACTCTCTGTTATACTAACTTATACTTCCTCTACCTGTTAGTTTTTTTTAATGAATTCGATTACATTTTTAGTGAAAATTGAAATATTCTGAATTCTATTTTAAGATTAACATGTTATTTTCAAAACAACTCTTAGGAAGAAGTATTAATGAGTAAAATACATATTAAAACCTTTACATAACATAAATTAAGAAATCTCAACAAAAAATAAAGAGTAATTGTTTTGATCCTTGAAATTTTAGCCCAATATGGCTAAGAATTTATAGACACCTTTATTTCTTTTCTGTTTTAGACTTTAGTTCCCTTAATTGAAATATTATTAGTAATAATAATTATCTCATGAGATTATTGAGACAAATGAGGCAATTCATCAGACGCTTGATATCAGGAGTTGTTCAACATGCAACTGTAATTACTTATTAATCTTACTCTTAGATCTTCATGTGTGCTTTCATACTTAAAAACTCTATTAGAGAGCTAGTATAACCAATGAGAACTAGTAAAAAATGGCATGATCATGGAAAAAAGGAAAAGAGGAACATTCCCAGAGCTCCCGGGGATGGTTAATGCTGCTGCACATCATCTTAATTTACTTAATCCTGTGCCTCAACCAGGAAGTTATTATTGTCACTGGTGAAAGTAAATCGCTTCTCTTTCTCTTTCCCTGTTACATTATGACTTTATGGATCTCTTCTTCCATTAAAAAATTAAAACATAAAAGAAAAGTACATATTACATTGATGTAGATGTACAACATTTTCTTCAAGCTAAGCTTAGTGTTTGAGCTATTAAAAAAATTAGTCAAACTGCAGGGACATCTAAATTCCTTTCTGTTATTCTATGTCCTCTGTGAACACCTTAGTTTCATTCGCACTCTGCTCAGATTAGAAAGAAGTAAGTGTAAGTAAGGTAGGCAGCTAGCATTTTGTAGTACATGTAGAGAGGGAAAAATTACCTAAAAAAGAATTATCCACAGATTAGGAGGAAAGAAAAAGATAGAAGAGATGACACCGATCAAAATCCGTTATACTCAGAAGTTGAGGTGTTGAATTAAAATATCTTTGTACAACTTTGGAAAGATAATAACTAAATAAATAAACAAACACATGGTTAAATAACCAAACAAAGAAATACACATGCACTAGGAGAGCTAGAGGAGAGGCTAATACTAGTATATCAAGCTGATATTTCAATGTGATAGGAAAATATATTAGCCTCATAAATGAAAGTAAATTCTCAAAAGGTAATGAAGTCAACTAAGTGTATGCATGATACATTGTTATGATCACACACACACACACACACACACACACACACACACACACACACACACACACTGTTTTGTCATATTCTTTTCCTG
Source organism: Dipodomys spectabilis (assembly GCF_019054845.1). Lineage (NCBI taxonomy): Eukaryota > Metazoa > Chordata > Mammalia > Rodentia > Heteromyidae > Dipodomys > Dipodomys spectabilis. The sequence goes on along the minus strand of NW_024870918.1, from coordinate 8,400,627 downwards.
GGCCTCCAGTGCATTCAATAATATTTCTTTAATTCTTTTCTATTTGGACTTTTCAATTCAATAAAAGTATCAATTGATGAGAACAGAATGGCAGACGATAAAATGTTCTTTTATAGTAATCATGAATAGCGAACTCTGGGGGTCCATTTTTAAATGAAGCTCGAGCCACACCATATTTTTCTGTCCTCAAAATGGAAAGCCTAATAGGCCATTTGCACCATTTTTGGAATAGTGTCCATAATTTTTCTTAATGTTTGCAAAGCGCATTGTAACAAATTAATTCTGACAAACCCACCCCCCTCCCTCCAAGAAAGAGGAAGAAGGTCTATAAGAATGAAAATCCCAATTTTAAGACAAACTTCAATTTGTATTCCTGGAACATAATTCTGTAGGCTTTTGCTTAAATTTTATTCTCATAATTATTTTTGTGTAAGTAAGGTTTCTGATCAACATCACTTCATTAAAATAAATGATTTGCTGAGCAAGGCAGCTTAAGATTCATATTCTGTGCTAATTAACAGATTCTTCTAATTGTTAGAAAGCTCCTGATGTCTTTCTAGTTCTTTCAACTCATTACTATTTTTTTTACTGAAGTTACAGTTCTTAAAGGAATAGTAACAGATACTATGAAACTTCCTTTTTGCATATATACACTGCCTGAAAATACATTAATTTGTGAAAGCAGGCCAATAATTTAAAATCTGTTAATTGATGTGCTTTCCTTCCAAAACCAAGTGAAATATCTTTCCTATTTTCCATTTCTACTTTCCCATCTGGGATTCTAAAATGCATTTTTAAGAGATTACTTTTAGTTGAAAATAATGTAGCAAAATATACATTAAAATCTTTAGATGTTTCAACTTGAATATATTTTAGTTTAGATTAGTAGATCAGATCTGGGTTTCTATTACTTCAGAAAGAAACAAGAGGAACTGCTTCAGCTGTAATTTTTAAATGTTCATCCTTCATGATTACTAACAAATAGTGGTTGCAATGTGTTGATTTGTGCTTGGATCATTATGAAGTGATATTTTTGGCAATTGTTGGTTAGAGTTTCTGTCTAGTAATTAAAGAATGACAACTTTGCTTCAGACAAGATGATGAGCATTTTAGAAATACAATATAAAAAGAAAATAATGTTGAGTTTTGAAGGGAGAGAAGAGTAAAAGGTAGGAAAATGTGTGAAAATGATGAATAATTATTCAAGGCTCTTAAATGCCAAATGTGGAGCACAGCTCATGCAAACTTGTTATTTGAGTAACAAACATTAAACAACTTAAAACGTTAAACAATGCTAAACAACTTACAAACATTGTTTTGTGTACTAATTTTAGAAGATGTTTAACTCCCAACATATAACACACATATTTGTGCAAATTCCAATTAATGTTGAAGGTACATTGCCAAAGTGCTGATCACGGTATGCTTTATATTATGAAGAATAAGAATGGCAATTCAGGATTCCACTTTACATCTACTGAAAGGTTGTAAGTGAGTATTCTCAACAATCTGGGGAAATAGACATCTTTGATTTTATATTACAAATGGAAGAGCAGGAGAAATTATGTGTAGAGTAAAATACACAGTGAATACAATTTGGAATGAACTGCAATTAAATAATTATTTTTAACTCCAAACTTCAAAGACTCAGAAAAAAATTGATTAAATGTATTATTATGATTATCAAGAATTAGGCACATATTACACTTTGAAGTCAACATGGATAACTCTTATGACATCTAATAAAAACCCAAGGGAAATTGTATCCAATAAAAATTTTAAATTTTATTCTCTGCAAATTAAGGTAGAAGTTTCATACCATATCTTCTAGATTGTGCTTCATACTGTAAGTCTTCCCAATATGTTTAGTTAAATTCAAATGTTATATCCTTTAAATTTATTGTAGAAAACAATAATATAATGAGCTTTCATAATAAGGTAAAGATGATATTGGTGAATTAAGAGTTCTAAGCTAGCAATGGCAGCTCACGTTTTAATCCTAGCTACTCAGGGGGTTAACATCTGAGGATGATAGCTGAAAGCCAACCTGTGCAAAAAGTCTATGAAAATCTTATTTCTGGTTACCAAAAAGCTAGAAGTGGAGTTAAGGCACAAGTGGAACAGAACCAGTCTTGAGCACAAAGACTAAAGGACAGTATCTAGGCTCCGAATTCAAGACACATTACCAGCACACAAGATTAAATATTCAATGAATATTACATCTGAGTGTGCATTAATAATGATTATTCACAAAGATTTAAAGCTTTGAATCATCCAAGATTTATTAATTTTTTGTAGAAAACTTTGTTTCTTAACACAGTAATACCTCATTATATTTGACACTTTTGCTACTTTAAAAACAATTTTGTTCCTGGACTCAAATGGTAGAGCTCAAACCTAATGTTTGAGCTAATAAAGCTCAGGTACTGTGACTAGACTCTAAGTTCAAGCTCCAGTAAAGAGGCTAGTTAGAGGTAAGAGCTCCATAGACTTTCCTGTACAGGCTGGCTTCAAACCACAATCCTCAGGTATCAGCCTCCTGAGTACATAGGATTACAAGAGTAAGCCACTAGCACCCAGGTAAAAGTAGTTTTATTTCTTTAAAATTTGACTTCATACAGTTTTGTCTTAAATACATCTGGACCCATGTCTGGTACCAGTGCTATTCTTAGGTACTTTAAAAATTGATTGACTCTTTGTCTCATGTATGTAAATCTAGCTACTCAAGAGAGCTGAAGATCATGGTTCAAGGCCAGCACTGGAAGGAAAGACCAGTTCAAGAGACTCTTATCTCCAATTAACCATCAAAGAGCTGTAAATGGAACTGTGGTTCAAGTGATAATGCACTAGCCATGAAAACAAGAGCTCAGGGACAGTACCCAGGCCACAATCCAAGCTTCTGGATAGATAGATAGATAGATAAACAGACAGACAGACAGACTGATATTTTTCTATAAGTATACATAAATATATGTATACAGAGAGAGACAATTTTTCTATACTCTGAGTTGAGACATTTTAGAGACTATACCTAATATTTGTATTTTTAAACAATGATACATGTAGAGAAAACTATAGAATGCTGCTGGCTGTTATTATGACGAAGATTAAGGCTATCAGAAACAGCAGCACTGGTGGTGGCATTTCCTTCTGTGAAGAAGTCATCTTTGGAGTGTGATTGAAACCTAGGTCCCCTTCACAATTTCATTCCTGTAAGGATCCGGCTCAGGGATGAGAGATAACCATAGAAACAATTGGGCAGACATCTGTGAGTCTTTTAATTTCATGGCATGTATCAGTAGACTTCAAGGTGGATTTTAGTGTAGGGACACCCATCCTCACCCGGTTTGTGTTGTGAAATCTCACAGGCGGTTGGTTGCTCCTGGCTTTGTTTTAAGGTTGCCTACCACAACATCATGGAAAACCTTCTGCTTCTATCTCATTGTCCGGTTCAACAGCTAGGACCTGAGGCTCATTTATGCATCTGTTTGGCAAAGTCTCTGATTTTGGCATGTAACTACTTGAGGTAAAATTCTTCCTGGACAAACGGTTACCACACTAATGAAAACTCAAGAAAAGGTATGGTTTGTCTGTTCCTTGGATTTCAAGCTGAAATTCTGTTACTTTGTAGCATCAGAAAAGAGACTGTCTGTTTAAAATCTGGTGGAGGTCAGACTAAATGCAAAACTAGCTTGTGGTTTTTTACGCCAATAACTTCAGTGAAGTCAGAGCTGCGAGTATAGGGTCAACATCTTTCTGGGACAGTGCTCGGCTGTAGGGGCTTGAGATTTCCGGATCACTGATCAGGAATCAAAAGGCGTCTCCTTTGGCTCATGACACAGGACAATTCTAACATATTTGTCAGGGGAAGAAAGGGTGAAGAAATGAAATATCCTGGCAGCGCTTCAAAATGTGACAATAGAGTCCTATAGGAGTCCAGGGAGAAAATCAAGCTCTCTATAAAAATAAATATCTATCAAATATAAAAACCAGTGAAGTTTGGCTTCAAACTTTTCTTCAGCACTAAATATCAGATGAATAGACTACTCTCTGAAGAGCTTTGGAAGGACAAAGAAGAAGGCAAAAGCAAAGATTCTTCTCTCGTTAGCAGTGATTTTAAAAAATTAAAAACAGGCATAGAAGCACAATAAACAAAACATTTTTGGTACAGTCCATTAAGAAAATGCACAAGGACTTATTTAGGCCAAAGGACTAATAAAATTGTAAAAGAAATTCCTAAACAAGGAAGCTGCACAAGATTAAAAAGAAGCATTGCATGTACATAAACAAAGAACTAGCTATAGGTGATAGTGTATAATAAATAGCCCTCTACATAAAATATTTAAATAGAATATTAAAAGTTGAAACTTGAATGAAATAAATTTGTAAGAATCACTGCTTAGGCCCATAAAAACAAGGAGATAAGAGAGAGAATGCTGGGAGGAAGAACAAATATATTTTATTTTCCTTATATCAGGAAAGCTTATTAGATAATCCATAATTCTTTATTTTTATTATTATACCAATAAGTCTTGAACTGTGACTCAGAATAGTCATAAGGAAATGATTGAATTAACATATACACACATATTAAGGATATTAAATAGAAGGATGGGAGCAGGAAACTAACAAGAGAGTGAGAGAAAGAAGAGAGGGAAAGGTTGTCTGATAAAGTAGAATTTCAAAACTGCTAATTAAATGTGATATTAAACATCAGATTTTATTTATTTTTTTTGGCAGGGGTGGGGGGGATCATGGGGCTTGAACTCTGGGCCTGGGCGCTGTCCCTCAGCTCTTCAGCTCAAGGCTAGCGCTCTACCACTTGAGCCACAGCGCCACTTCCGGCCTTTTCTGCTTACGTGGTTCTGAGGAATGGAACCCAGGGCCTCATGCATGCAAGGCAAGCGCTCTACCACTGAGACACCTTCCCAGACCATCAGATCTTATTGGTACAGGGACATCAAATAATACTGCCATTAGGAGAAAAAGCATTGTATAATGCAGCATGGGAAATGGAGATGTCTTCCCTCGGGCACAGTGAAGCAGTTGGTGGACCTCAGGGACGCTGTAAGTGAAAATTGTCATAAACAACAGACGTGAAACTGTACACTTCCTTGAGTTTCTCAATGTTTCAAATAGTACAAGCAAGTGAAGACAATCTGTTAAGGAAAGTATTTTTTAAATTTCAATTTAATATTTAGTGAAGATCCAGAATAATGTCTAATTTGGTTGCTTTTGAGTAAAGTTGAGTGTTTGATTTATTTGTAGGCACACACTTAGAAATACACAGAAAACACTTGAAATGAAAAGCTGTAAGTGAAAACCAGAATTTTCAAAACATTGTACTCCTTTACTCCCATTTGACAGTTTCCTGGACTTTTCTGATGAGAATGATTATTGTATTAAAAATGAACATAATTCATTGGCATCTTTTTCTTTTAGTTCATTAGAGGTAAAGTCTCAGGGACTTTCTTGTTTGGACTGGTTTTAAACTACAGTCCTCAGACTTCAGCCTGCTAAGTAGCTAGGATTATAGGTATGAACCACTGGTGCCCAGCTATTGGCAATTTAGAACCAAAAAGTCCTTATCTTAATGAGCCAACAGTTACCAAGTGACCAATAGCATAACTTAGCCAAATTAAAATCATCACAGGTTAGACCCAAATATTACAGCAGAATATGAAAATTTCTTGATATAGTTTCCAGTTCCCCATAACCCAACATAACCTTTACAAAATTTGTCTTTGAGATTATATGTCAAGCCGGGCATTGGTGTTTAATGCCTGAAATCTTAGTTTATCTGAGGAGGTTAGTTTGAAGTCATTCTGAGCAGAAAAGTCCAGGAGACTCATCTCCAATCAAAAACCCCCAAAGCCATAGGTGGAGCTTGGCTCAAGTGGTAGAGTATTAGTCTTGAGAAAATAGTTCAGGGACAGGACCCAGGCCCTGAGTTCAAGGCCAGGACTGGCACCTAATGTTTTTTTAAAGAGATTATTTGTAAAATTTTGGGACATCATCAAATGCCAATCTCTATAATCTATTAAATCCTTCTTTTTCAATAAAGGTGTCCTTGTTAGGTCAGATTTTCCTCATGTACTTTAAGCAAGACAACTCCTTACAATAGACTGAGAGCAAATAGAAATAGGGGAATACAGGTACCTTCTGCAACACCATTTGCAAAAAGTGAAGCAAAGTTATTCATCATTTTTATATTGGAAATGTATTTTTAATAAAAATGACTTACTGATGACAGGATAAAATTGGGTTGTTACACTGTGATTTTCCAATCCAATTAGTAGGAGAAGATCAAACCTACCTAAACAGGGTATATTTTTAATTCTCAGTGGCTTATAAGAATGTAAAGAAGTTATCACCTCAGATATTTTGGAAATTATCTGGATTTAAAATTTGACTGCAATGTAAGAAAACTACTGATTACGAAAATATAGTTTAAAATAGTAAGAAATACAATACAGCTTTCTTAGACTTAAAATACTGCTTAACATAGTAAACCTAAGTCATACTCAATGTCTTAGCTTAATTATTTTTATTAAAGTAGAAATAAACTGACCTGAGGGAAGCTATAGGCTAGGTCCAGGGAGTAATATTAAATTTTGAGTAGGAATAAAACAAAACTAGACTAGAAAAAAATCACCTTGAATGTAAATGCAAAGTCTTGCTCAGAGAATATGCGCTAAAGATGAATTCGGTGTTTAAATAGGGAAAATTTAATTAACACTATTTATTAAAAATATTTGTTTATTTTATATTATATGGAGTTGAAAACTCAGATCCTGGTTCTGACACAGTCCCTTCAAAATATCCTTTATATACATCTTCCATTGTCTTGTTTCTAGTTGGTTTTTGCTGGATCATTCCTGTTTTTCTCTCCTCCATATTTCCTGTGTTCAAGATTACCGTTACAAATACTTTGCAGGGTCTTTAATGTACAGCTAGATCTTGCCTACTAGCCACATATATGTGCTTTTAGGGTGGGAAAGCTTCAAGTTCATGGTGTTACTTCTCTGAATTCCTCCTTATCATGTAGTTCAACTCTATTAGTCTACCAAGATTTACGTCTTTGGTAAAGCAAATGGTACCTTCCTTCATACAGATATGTATCTTGAGTCCTTCTTTTTTCCCTCTTTTGGGAAATAAGGGAAAAACAAAGTTCCAATGCTGTAGTCATGGACAAATGGACTATTTTTCTGCATGTTTCTTTAATACTCACTTGGCTTAGCTATGTAAAAATAATAAATAGAGTCAAGCACTCTTGGCTCACGCCTGTACTCCTAGTTACTCAGGAGGATAAGATCTGAAGATCTGGGCAAGAAAGTCCTTGAGACTCTTAGCTCCAATTAAGCACCAGAAAACCAGAAGTAGAGTTGTGGCCTAAAGTGATAGAGCACTAGTGTTGGTCAAAAGAGCTCAGGGAGAATGCCCAGGCCCTGAGTTGAATCCTGACCACCAGTAATAAATGAATAGGTGAACAAAAATCATGGATACTAAGTTCTAAGTAGAGAGTATATTCTTCATTTTTTCCAGAGACGGTAAAAGAAAAAGTAAGTAGTGTATGCAACAACAGCACTGGTTGGCCAAGGCATAGATGTGTGGCACATTTTACAGTTTTGCAAGCATGTGTTAAAGTCTTGTAATTTCATTACACTTTTATCTCTTATTATTAATTCCATGATCAGAGGCACAAAGAGATTAAAGGAAGACTTGGAAATGGTGGCCCTCATTCCACTGCGAATTTCCTTCATGTTGAACTGTCCTACAGTTGTTGTAGCTAGCAAGGCCATCACACATTCTAATCACACATTCTTTACTTTCTCGATTAGATCTTTCTATTTGACGTTTTATCTTAAAAAATTTGACTAGTTAACTGTGAGGTAAATTTTGCCCTTGCTTGAGTTCACATAAATACATCTATAAATCATTAAAAATGCTCCTAACGTATTTATAAGATGATTTCTTTGTTGCTTTGTATGTCCCTCCCCCATGGTATAGGCCCTGTTTTCACTGTATTTGATGCTGGTATAATTTGGGGAGGCAAAGGGAAAAACAAATTGTTTAACTAGGGATACAGGTGGACCCATTGCAGCAATGAGATGTACAAGACGTTATGTTGAAAAACGAACTTTACAACTTTGGTACGGTGGGGGGAGGGGTAGAAGGGGTGTTGGGGGGGAGATGGGAAGGGATGAGAAGGGGAAACAAAGGAGGAGGCAATGATGCTTGATAAGAAATGTACTCATGACCTTGCCCATGTAATTGTAACCCCTTGTATGGTATTTTCACAATAAAAATATATAATTAATAATAATAATAATAAATACACATTACTTGGTCTATTCTATTCTCAGTTACTGCAGAAAACATGGTCTATAAAAGTATTTTCTGGGGAATTCTGGTCTTGTCTGGTGCCTCTCCCATCCATCCATTCCTTAGCTTCTCCTCTTCTCATCCATGTCAGCACACATCTCTACTAATTAAAGAGAGGTTTGACCAAACCATAACAATGAAAGGTGTGTGTGTGTGTGTGTGTGTGTGTGTGTGTGTGTGTGTGTGTGTGTGTGTGCTTTCCTTTTTGCTATAGATGCCGCTTTACTATTCAAAATGAGAAACTGTGAAATAAGGCAAAATCAATTTAATAAGCTCACCTAACCTTATTGAAGTTATTACAGATGATTAAACTGTTTTCGAAAAGGTCTATCTTTTCCATCAACTTGTCATAGTTACGTCTCACCTGTTTCATTAATGTACCCTATAGAGGAAGTGGGTTATGAAGAGGACTTAAGTTGTTCCTGTCATGTCTTAGAGAAAAATTAAAAGAATTTGCTTACTAGCTCATATATTTTTCTGTATTTCTCCTTCAAAAGAGATATAACTTTAAGCCAAACAAAATAATCCAAATACCATGAAGATGCCAAACAATAAGTAAATGTTTCATCAAAAGGAGGAAAAACCCCAAGCGTTTGATACCTTGTAAATATTAATGATGAAAAGGAAGGATGTGTCTGTGACATCTATCTGGGCTTTATAACTGAGGTGGCCTATTGACACACCCCTTTCTATGATCCCATAACCCTCCCCGAAGGGTTATAGCGTTGGATGATTTGCAGAGATGGGAAGCAGGTGGGCCATCCTAGCAGGTCCAAAGAGAACGGCATCATAAAATATTTGCCCTCTATGCGTCTGAGGACATTGAAACTCTACCCTCTGTATCCTTGTAAGGTCATATTAAGCCCTAGTGGTTAGAACTGAATCATTTGACTTGAAATTTAGCTTCCCTCCCACCCCCCCAACCCCGCCACCACAGTTCTACTTAGAAGCTACAGGTTTACTCTGAGAATGTCTGTGATCACACGTTATTTATAGTCTACTCAGACTACAAAATTTGCAAGGAAATGTGTCTTATTAGTAATATATTCTCTAATCTTGCCAACTTTATACTTTTACATTCTCGGCTATATCCACTCTCCCTTCCCACATTGCTGCTTGCTAGACCCTATTCCATATGGATTCTTGGCTTTTTAGCCCCACACTTAGGAACTTAACTATTTCATTGAAATATCTCACACTAGACTTCTGAGTATAGCATTCACATAAGTTTTCCGCAGACCTTTCAGAAAAGATGGATATTATCCAAGAATTCAACACTACTGAGACTGATACACAGCTGCTCTAGGTAGTTGTAGATTGCTTTATTGAGATAGCTGCTGGTACTAAATCCATCTGTGAAGATTTCCGTAAGGTCTTTAGTTAAGAAAAGGCATAAGGCAGATAACTAAGTGTGCTGTTTTGCAATGCTAAATTGCCATAGGATGTGACAGTATAGTTTGGAATTTCTTTTTGCAAAATATTAAAATCTGATTATTATTATAAAATGCATTAACATATACCTGGACAAAAATACCCATGTAAATAAAGAAACAGTCATAGCATGTGTCGTAACTAATGTGAATCGACTGGATCCTGTGTGTACCCCTGGAAAGTCCAGCTAGTATGAGGAAGCTGGATAAAAGAAACTAATTGTCCTTAATCAGAAAAACACAGAACATGAAGAGTACAGTGAATTTCTGATGTTCAGTTGAGATCATCCTTCCCAAATATTCCTTTAATTATGATAATTTCAAGAAATCAGTGCAGCCTTAATAAGTTCAATATCTTTTATCATAAATTCCATGTGATTCATGTCATAAACTGTCAGAAACTATACTCCTTCAGGATCATAAAAGGTAGTATGCACAGTGACTTACGCCTGCCATCTTATTTACTCAAGACTGAGACTTTGATAATCACAGTTAAAAGTCAGCCTAGGCACAAAAGTCTGAAAAACCCCATCTCCAGTGAAACAGCAATAAAATCTGACTAGAAAAATGGTGCAGTGTCATAGTGCCAAAATCATGGGCAAGAGAGCCAACTGAGAAACAAGACCCTGAGTTCAAACCCTGGTAACTGCTCTATCTACCACAAACAATAAATGAGATAGATAGCTAAGGATTATGATGTACAAATAACAAGGATATTGTAGACGTTAAAGTGTTGGTATTCAAAGGTGACATGCTTTGTTAAATCCACCTCTTTCAGACTTTCCAGAATTGTTACAAGGGAGAAGGAAGCCAATAAAATAGACAAAAACCATCTTGGCTCTAAAACCCTGGACTTCTGCTTCTGATATTTAGGCTAAGCTTTTATAAAAGCTGGACATGAAGTATTTTTGCAAGCTGACTGGCGGTATTTGAGAGCTAATGAAGGAATAGAAGAGTGAGAGAGTTAGTCTTTGGGGATTATTCTTCCCTGGAGGCATTGCTATTCTAAGCTTAGAGGAAAAATTAATTATTTAATATGTATGAATTGCTGTGCAAAGCATGGGCATGCATGCATGCATATAAACATCACACACACACACACACACACACACACACACACACACACACACACACACACACACACACGTGCGTGCACATTCCAAATCTGATGGCTTTTAGAATGACCTATAATCATTTCCCAAAGATCTGTACTAATAGTTGTTTCCAAACAGCCTTTTTTTTTTTAAATAAACTGTTGGTTTGTTTGTTTTGGTATGTTGTGGGGCTTGCATTCTGGGCCTGGGCGCTGTCCCTCAGCTCTTCAGCTCAAGGCTAGCGCTCTACCACTTGAACCACAGCGCCACTTCTGGCTTTTTTCTATTTATGTGGTGCTGAGGAATTGAATCCAGGGCTTCATGCATGCGAGGTAAGCGCTCTAACACTGAGCCACCTTCCCAGCTCCAAATAAACTGTTTGATAATAGGATTATAATTCTAATTGCTCTGGAACTCAGAATGATGATTAGTATATTGATTTTGTGTTCAAATGATTCCTGTAGATATGGGAACAGCATTAAATTTCAGTTTTAAGTAACAGAAGTTATTATATTTATCTAAGAAGCAAAACCAATTACTACAAAATTTTCTTGGGAAACACCACTGGTCCTTAAAGATCAATGCTCTCAGTATCTAAAAATCAAATATATATGTATTTCATATTTGGCAGAGTAGCCATTTTATCTTAAAACCATTTTATCTTATAAAACACAGAAGTACGTCAGCATTTAAGAGCAAAATATAAATATTTGGGACGTAATATAAAAACAACATTGTAGAAGTAGTATTAAAAGTTTGTAAGTTTATTTTCATTATGAAATCATCTATTTGTCTGGTATTAATAGTTTTTTTTCTCCTACAAAATCTAAGCTTTTGCAGTGATAATTGTTTGCTTTCTTAGAAAATAACACTTGCCAATTGAGAAAGCTGCTCTTTCCTAGTTGCAACTGATTTTTGGATTTTACATACTTCATATTTTAAAGAACAATTTTTCTCAGAACTTTAAAAAGGAGATCATTTGTACCAGCATTTTAGCAGTGTGGATAGACTGTATCTTGTTCTAGAAGCCTCTTCTCTTCACCACCATCATCTTTACTTCTAATAACATTAGTGCTTGCCCTGTCATCTAAGTCTGGAAGCTCAGGCCAGTCTCTGGAAAATTCTCTGAACCTTCACTTCCAGTCATCAGCAATTATTAGCTATCTTCCATCTTCAACATCCTTTTCATTCACTTCCTGCTCTAGTAGCCCCTGTTTCACAGTAGGTTGGGCTATTCTAGAAGTTTCTTTATTAGGTTTCTGCCTCAGGATATTCTCCCTCTCTCTTTCTCTCTTCCTCTTCTTCTTGTTCCTTCTCCTTCTCCTTCTCCTCCTTCTCCTTCTTCTTCTTCTCCTCCTTCTCCTCCTCCTTCTCCTCCTCCTCCTTCTTCTTCTCCTTCTTCTCCTTCTTCTTCTCCTCCTCTTCTTCTTCTTCTTCTTCTTCTTCTTCTTCTTCTTCTTCTTCTTCTTCTTCTTCTTCTTCTTCTTCTTCTTCTTCTTCTTCTTCTTCTTCTTCTTCTTCTTCTTCTTCTTCTCCTTCTCCTTCTCCTTCTCCTTCTCCTTCTCCTTCTCCTTCTCCTCCTTCTTCTTCTCCTTCTTCTTCTTCTTCTTCTCCTCCCCCCTCCCCTCCTCCTCCTCCTCCTCCTTCTCCTCCTCTTTTTCTTCTTCTTGGTAAACAGATAAGATTATGTTGGTTCCTGTTAAAAGGTGGTTGTTGGCTTCTTTTGGTTCACAAGATCATCTTTCTTTTAGGCAATTAGACAATTAGCTTCTGTTCCAGGCTGTAGTTTTAGTTCTACTCTATGTATAATTCCTCATAGATATAAGCTATTCTCCCAAACAGTCTCCTGTTTATCAAGACTTAGAATCTTTGTACCTTATATTCTCCTGAGAATAATCCCTCTTTCCATTTTTGTATCCAAAAACTCTCACTTACCATGAGTGCTCCATGTTAAATATCATTACCTCTTAAGCCTTCCTTTAGTACGAGGAAAACAGTGTTTACAATGGGAAAGGGACAAAAGCAAAGCAAATGTTCTATATAATGCATTCTAGACAAGAATTTTGGAATCTTGAGACTTACAGGGTAAAGAAATAAACGTGATGATTTCTACTGGAAACCAAAGAGACTCTGTAAGGAGACTGATTTTGGAAGACAGTTTGGAATTCCCAAAAGATTGTACTTTCAAATTGAAAATGAAATTCTGCTTCAACTATGTGCCGTTCTGCCACTAATGGCCAGGAAGTAGCAGATAATCAATACACATGAATTAAATAGTTAATTGAACATATACATTAGATAATTGCGCAGTTACTTTTAGGCAATTTCTACTGGAAGACTCAAAGTGCCATTGAAATAACTGATTTTTTTTTCTTTTGTTACCCTCCTCAGCAGAATTCCTAATAAATACCAGAGCTGATTATTCTTTGCAAATGATTATACAAATATGTGAAAATAAACATACTTTCTGAAAAAATTGCCTTAAAATTTTTGGCTCATCTCTTCTATTCAAATGAAATATATATAATCAAGAATTGACTTTTTTATTTTTATAGTGAAAATACCATACAGAGGGGTTGCAACTACATGAGTAAGGTAATGAGTACATTTCTTATCAAGCATTGTTGCCTCCTTTGTTTCCCCTTCCTGTTCCTTCCTATCTCCCCTCCCCCCCCCAAGGTTGTAAAGTTTGTTTTTCGACGTAAGGACTTGTACATCTCATTGTTGCAATGGGTCCACCTGTATCCAGACTTGGAAAAAATTCTATTAAGTGTACTAAGCCAGGCCCAAATAAACATAGGTCCCATGGTTTCCCTTATTTGAAATAACTAGTATGTGTCTGAGACAAGCAGAAAAGATCTGATGAGTTGATGTTTGGTGAAACAAACCCCAAAATAAGAATTCAGCCATTTTTTCTTTCATTCGATTATTTCTAACATATTTATAAGATTATTTCTTTGTTGCTTTGTATGTCCTTCCCCCACGGTATAACCCCTACTTTCACTGTATTTGATGTCGGTATAACTTGTGAAGGGGAGGGGAAAAAAGTATTGACTGTTTTAGGTAAACATGGATATTTATTTAAGAAGAAAGAGACTTGAAGTTTCTTTATTCAATTCCTTTCCCTACGCAGGCAAATTCTAGTTCAACATTACTTTTGCTGTTTGTGTGGGTCCTGGGGGGCGGCGAGGGGGGCGTTGAACTCAGGGTCTGAGTACTGTCCCTGAGCTATTTTGTTAAAAGCTAGAGCTCCACCACTTCAGTCGCAATTCCACCTACATCCTCTTGGTGGTTAGTTGGAAGTAAGGGTCTCACAGACTTTCTTGCCTAGGCTAGCTTTGAGTTGCAATCCTCAGATATTGGCCTCCTGAGTAGCTAGGATCAGAAGTGTGATGTCCCTAGCACCCAGCATCAACATGACTTTTTTCTAATACATTTTATATTGTAAAAATACTGTACAGAGGGGTTGCAGTTACACGAGCAAGGTAATGAGTGCTTTTCCTATCAAGCATTGTTACTTTTATGTTCTTTCTTTATTATTTTTTATTATTTATTTATATATTTTGTGAAAATACTGTACAGAGGGGTTACAATTACATGGGCAAGATAATGAGTACATTTCTTATCAAGCATTGTAGTCTCCTCCTTTGTTTACCCTTCCCATCCATTCCCAGTCCCCATACCCAATCCTCCCCACCCCCCCCACCAAAGTTGTAAAGTTCATTTTCGACATGACAACTTGTACTTATTGTTGCAACGGGTCCACCTGTATCCTTATTTAAATGACTTGTTTTTCCCCTTCCCCTCCACAAATTATACCCACATCAAATACAGTGAAAGCAGGGGTTATACTGTGGGAGAGGGACATACAAAGCAACAAAGTAACACAATGGAATTCTATGCCTCCATCAGAAAGAATGACATTGCCCCATTTGTTAGGAAATGGAAAGACTTGGAAAAAATTATATTAAGTGAAGTAAGCCAGGCCCAAAGAAACATAGGTCCCATGGTTTCCCTTATTTGCAATATCTAGTGTATGTATGAGTTAAGCAGAAAAGGTCAGATAAGGTGATCTTAGGAAAATGAACCCTAAGGTGTGTATTTAAATGTTTTTTTTTTCTTTCATGCATTTGTTTCTAACGCATTTATAAGATTATTTCTTTATTACTTTTATGTTCTGTTCTCTTGTCTATTCCCTTCGAGTTTCTCCTCCTATGGTCTTATTCAGCCTCCATCCTCACTGGAGTGAATTATGCCATTTTCAGTCCTAGCTGTCACTGTTTCTTCCTTAGGACAATTTAACTCCCATGGGTTCTCTGATTTTATACTCATATTTCAATCAGTGAATATTATTCTCATAGTAGAACAATATATTTAGATTGTCTTTAGCCAAAATTTCTATTTTTATGTCTTTCCTGTCAAACAGTGCCGAAACTTAAGAGACTTAAAATATACCTTAGTAGAGAACAAAGCATTACTTTTCCACATTCCAACTCCATTACTGGTGAATTCTGAAGAAATAGATTTGTAGCATATATATGGAGAAGTGCATACTTTTTAATCAATTCTAAGGGGGCTGCATGTAAGCTAACTTGTTGAAGGAGAGAAGAAAATGGCAAGAGACAGTTTTTGCCTGTTTGCAATCTTTTTTTTCCCTTCTGAAAAGATGCTTTAATTAGAGTATAGTTTTGAGAAACAAACAAGAATTAGTGTCAGTGTTTGAATACATATCTTTAAGTAGCTGTAAGGACTTTTCTTAATAGAACTGGATTTATGTATTATACACACTCATAAGGCTTTTCCTCCATATGCTCTTTGAAAGCTTTCTGTTTCTTTTCTTTTCTAAGGAAGACTATTTTCTAAGTGCTCTTCAGTTTGCCAATTGGACTACAGTGTATTTGGCTTAGAAGAAATCACAAAAATTCTAATTCATTTCTAGAGCACATTGGAAGTTTGTCTATAGGCTTTTTGTTTGAATGCAGTCTCCTTACTGATCAAATCAAGCCAAAGATAATATCTTATCCCTGCCTTATCTGTATAGGGGAAATTTCATGTAATGAGAATTCTTCTCTTAGAAAGGATTGAATGGATCAGATTTCTGGTCATTTGGAAACATCCCAATTATCAATCTCTTTACAACAGTGGTCTGTCTCTGTTCCTCACCTTAGATGGTTTGGCCATGACTCAGATTAAAGGAAGGAGGCTATTTAAAATTAGTATCAGCATATATACTGAATCATCATCTTTACTATGGCAGTGATTTTTATTCCTGATATAATGTGCTGTCTTATTTTCATAAAGAAACAATTAAAAATAGCTTTGAATACTGTGGAGCTACGCACAGAGCTCCAGTTCTTTAGACTATCATTTTCTCTCTAGATATAATTATTTTGATCTGTTTTTTTCCACTACATTTTAAGTTTTTTTATTAATAACATATAAAAAAGATGAATTAAAGAGGATCCACAGCCAATAGATAATCAGATTATCAAAAGTTTATGCTTCATTTATCATTCTGTTTACAGCCTTCTTTAGCCGTACAAGGAAAAGAAAGTTTTTATTAAGACCTTTATTCTGCCTGCCAAGCACTGTGTTAGATTCCTTATATATATCATCCCATTCTGTAAAACAGGACTTTTTGCTTTTTGTTTTACATAGGATGGGAAAATGATCAAGATAAGATTAATTTACTCCAGGTGATAGAAATACCAAATGGTGATTTCAAAGTGTATGAATTTTCCACTTGGTCATGAAAAATTATTTGCATATATCAGCTTTTTTTTCAAAAAAGCACTGCCCGCAGATATTATACCTTTATATTCCATCTATTATGCTATGTGTTCTCCATAAATGAGGAAAAGAAAGCACTTCTGGGACAGCTTTGTGTCAAGCAAGATCACTGGCATACAAGAAATAATTAGGCAAATCACTCTGGTCACCTACTTAGTGCTAATACTACGTTAGTCATGTCTGTCTTCTGTCATATTATTGAATCCTCAAAGAGTTCCAAGATAGGAATGGATTCTCGCCAGTATAAAACCAAGGACAGTGGTCAATGAAGTCAACTAAGAAAAATTCATTACACTAAGTGGCAATACCTGAATGCTCCCTCAGATGTTAATGCCCACTAGAGTCCACAGTGAGCATTAGCCTCTGCCACATAGACTCCTCCTTTCTCAGTAGTCTCAGTGGTTTGACCTCTCCCAAGTATGAATGATTAATTCTCTTGTGTACTGCCTGCATGTGTGGTAATTTTTAATCTGGATAAGAAAGGTTGATAAAATGTGGATCTATTTGTTCCCTTTATAGGGTAACAATGCTATTGAGCTTTAATGTTGCAAGGGAAATTTCTGACTCTCTGAAAGCCAGTCTGGGGCAATCTGAGGGGTTTTGGTTAAGGATAGATATTCTCAGTATGATAAGATCCTTTTTCAACCAGGGGCGATGGGAAGCTCTTACGGAATGCTGAATGAACCAAAGAATATTTGATGACCTAGAACGGATGCTAGATGATCTTAGCAAGTGCCGAATTAACAAAGGCTCATTTCAGATTGTCTCCACCACCAGATGGAGGTCTCTGGAAGGAGAGACCTCTGGAAGTGGAGGTTGCCAATCATCGGATGCAGTAGCATACCAAGAGGGAGAGGGAGAGGTGGCAACAGTAGTCTCATCAAGTGTAGGAGATACAAAAGTGCTTTGCTTTTGAAAAATGTCAAGGTGATAGAAAACTTAGCTCAGCATTGGGTGGCTTCCTCTTCCCTTTGGTGCCAGCAATTTTAAACAGCAAGAGTGATATCAATTTCTCTAGGCTAGGGCAGGCTATTTCCACTCCTCACTTGGTAAGCCAGTGGAAATGCAGACCTGCTTTGTCTTGAACCTAGTGGCAAGCACTATTCAAACTAACATCCATCTATAGGCCTACTTAAGAAAAATGATCTAGAAGCGATTGAATACTCGTTGTTTGCTATTTTCTTCTTCGGAGTCTAACAGCTTTACTTAATAGTTATTGTTCATAATCAACGCATGGCAAAACAAGGCAGAACAATGGAAGGGGTGATATTGATCAAGATATGTTACTGTCATGGCTGGACTTATGGAATTGCAACTTCTTTGTACAACTACTTAAACACATCCACCATGGTAGCTGAAATCGGTAATCAGAAGCCATTGCTTTTCAACAATATTGTCCCTAAAGGTACCTGGTTCTTTATAGCACGCTTGCGCTTTCACAGCATTATATTGCAACTCTGGTAACTCAGAAGAGGAAATACTATGGAACTATTCACCCACCATGTAGAATGTATGTGGGATCACTAGCATATTTTATTCTTTTCTCACAATGATCATGTTCTTGAGGAACTGATTTGGTTCACGTCTCTGGATGAAATCTAGTACAGGCCCAGAGATTTCCTGGTCACACAAGATATTTTTTTTAATGAGACAGGGTATTGCTGTGTACCTTGTGCTGGACTTGAACTGAGTTCCGGCTTTCAAGGAACATGATAGCACGCTTGTCTAGTCACTCATAGACATTAGAAAGTCAATGTGAGTTTACGAGTGTCACGTTCCGTGCCATAATATAAAAAATAGTCAGTTAAAGCAGCTAACCAGTACTGGGAAAGGTGCAAGTGGCTAATGAATTCTCTCTATAGATTATTCTGTTGGCTCACTTACACTATCTTTGTTGCCAAGAAGAAGGAATTGAGATAGCAAAAGGCTTATATACCTGGCCATCGTCTGTAGTGTTTCCTTCATTTATTGCAGATGCTTCAAAGTCATTCCTCTTGCGTTTCCACAGGGGCGGTGCTGCAGCCAGAGTTTTCTAGAAAAACAGAACCAGACATGTTTATAATGATATGTAAAAGCAATGTTTCTGTTTTTTAAAAATTCACTATTTTTTTTATTGTGAAAATACCATACAAGGGGTTACAATTACACGAGCAAGGTAATGAGTACACTTCTTATCAAGCATTGTTGTCTCCTCCTTTGTTTCCCCTTCCCATCCCTGCCCTCCCATCTCCCCGCCCCCCACCTTGCATCATTTTCGACGTAACATCTTGTACATCTCATTGTTGCAATGGGCCCACCTGTATCCCTATTTAAACAATTTGTTTTTTTTCCTTCCCCTCCACAAATTATACCAACATCAAATACAGTGAAAACAAGGGTTATACCGTGGGAGAGGGACATTCAAAGCCACAAAGAAATCATCTTATAAGTATGTTAGTTTCTTTGATAGGAGTTGACTCACAATGGATGAGAAGTCCCCGGTCTATGAGCTTTGAGCAGAAGAGGAGACTGGCTGATGACGCTCAGTTTGAGAGGGAATGCCTGAGAATTGGAGAAATGGGGAAACAAGAAGGGGAGAAGTCTGGCTCATAGAAGCGGAAAGCCACAGATCCAGCCACTGATAGGTTGGAGAGCAAGAGAAGATCCATGTCAACACTCTGGGCAGCAAAGCAATCCCCCCTCCCTCTGCCTTTTTGTATTCTTCATGCTCTCCACAGACCTCACAGATATACCACCAAGAACTTCTTCATCAGCTCTGGGAGCCCGCTCACATTGTCATAGTTTCTAATTAGACGGATCCTTGCGCTTCCTTATGTCTTTCTCCTTCCTTGTACCCAGTGTGCAGTACATCCATACAGATAGGTTCTGCTGAGGTCTCTGTACATAGCTTCCTTTTGGGGGCTCTAACGGGGGCAAATGAGCAGCACTTTTTCCTCTGTTTTCTCATATCTCCCTAAGCAACTCTAGCTACAGCCATTTTCTTTTCAATTTCCTTTAGGCAGAAGCCATATGCGAGTCTACAGTATCCCCTCACCTATAAAGCAGACATTTCACAAACACTTCGAATTCTCCTTGAAGCCCTCATTATTAACTTGGGAGTGAAAGTAAGTTTCCATCCTATTCTCTATGAGACTAGAGGAAATCCTCTCATGTTAACAACTTTCCTTAAGTAAATCCTCCTTCTAACCTCCAATTCCCCTTACAGTGGCCAACTTTAATCTTTTTACTCCTTGAAGTCATGGGCAGAGATTGCTCAAGAATGGAGGAATTGGAAACCTGGATGTCTCTACTACTTTCAAGTTTCATTCAGATGTTTTCTCATCTCACTGTGAAAGGTGGAAGAGGGGTTGGTCCTTAGGTCACTAAGGCTTTAGAATTAACAAGCACAAGGGGAAAAATTCCACTTTAATATGTGTTGGTAGTATTTTTGTGGCTTGAACTCAAGGCCTGGGAAATATCACCTTTTTTTGGTGGAGGGTTAATATTTTTTTTCTTTTTGGGTGGTTAATTGGAGATAAGTGTCTCCTGGTCTCCTGGACTTTCCTGCCTGAGCTGGTGTCTAACTGCAATCCTCAGATCTCAGCCTCCTGAGTAGCTTGGAGCCTGGATATATAATGCTTATTCTCATTTATATACCACATGCCTACTCTGCAAGCTTACTCAATATTAGTGTGTGGATTATTTTAGAGGAATGCTATTAATCTCACCCTACATTTCATGTAAGGATGCAAGCCACAAGTGAATGATTGCCCAGCACTTTGAGGAAGGAGAGAACCCCTGTGTCGTGATACATGCTTCCTGTCTCAATAATGTAGCTTCTCATTACCTTACTTATGTAACTGTAACCCTAGTACATCATCCTTGGTAATATAGCTCCTTATTTCCCAAGCCAATAGGAGTATATATTGCCTGACTGTGAGACTCCTAGATATAAGCCCCTTTAGATAGGGATTATGAAGATGGATCCTCTAGCTCCATTTTATGATGGTCATTGTGTCTTAGTCCATTTTCTGTCATTATAATGAAATTTATGACGCAAGATAACTTAGAGGAAAGCTTTATGTAGTTCCTAGTTTAAGAGGGGCTGTGTAATGCTGTCTCTGAACCCAGACTTGCCAGTACGTGATATCATAATGTTGGGAGATAGAGAGAATGCTAATCAGGGAGCTAGAGTAAGAGGAGGCATCAGTAATGACACCAGGAGACCACTATCTCTTAAGGGTTCTACAATGTCTACATCACAGCACCAAAGATCAGCGTTCTAACACGTGAATCTCTGGAGACAAACCACATGGAAACCTCAACACCCTGCTTTATGAATATTCAATTCATCACTTCATAAAGCTTTTGAAGATGGCTGAATTGTGGAAGAGGACAGCCACTAGATACATTGTCTCCCAGTTTAAGGTCCTGCGGCTTCTTTTCCAAGTTGCCACCACAGATCTGTAGTACACAGACTTACTTATGTGACAGTTGGGTCCTAAATTCTAATATTATCAAAATGAATGGCCCATTAGGCAAACTCTTGAATCCAAACACAACCAGCCACAATAAAAATAGCATGGAACACATTGGAGGGCGAAGGTGACATTTTCTCCCAACTTCTTTAACAGAATATTTCAAACCTCTTATAAAAGAGAAAAGGAAAAGAAAAGAAAAATAGAAGGAGAAATAATTTCATCTGAAATGAAGACTTTAATTAAGAGAAAGGATAATAAAAGAGAAATAAGTGCAAAAACTAGAGAGTGGAAAATGCAAATGCATTTTCTTGTGCATATAGCTTTCTACAACAGGCGCATATTAAAATTAGTATTCAGATCTATGGATCAAGATTCTATTATTAAAGCAACTGAGGAGTTTTAATATTATAAATATGTATGACTTTGTGGAACTATAAGAAATATATTCTGCTCAAAGTTCTCCTAATGCCGAATATTTTAATGAAACTTAATGCGTTTTTATACAAGTGGTATAAATTATCCACTTTAAAATTAGATTAAAACTATTTGAGAAATAATTGTGAGTATATATTCATTAGATTGGAGCTGGAGAAGTGCTGCGTAAGGGCGTGGGGTCAAATCCTTTATCTGCCTCTGGCACTCAACTCCATGATAATGCCTGTAGACCTATTATGGCAATTGAATCTCAATATTTAGAGAATTCTAATTCTTTTCCACTCATTCTCCAATAAAACCTAGTCATTCATGAAGAGTACTCGTTTTGAAAAAGATATGTAATTTTTTTTTCCTTCCTAGCTATTTAATGATCTGATCCAGCTCTCTCCCGGGCTTTGCTCCCCCAAATGGGCCCAACCAGCCAGCTGCCTTTTCAAGGTCTAGCAAATGTGTCTCAGGCTGTTGTGTGTACTTGCCGGAGTTATGGTTTTACCCTTACTTTTAAATTAATAAAAGTAGCTCTCTCTCTTTGTAAGTCTAATGCACATTGGAAATATGTTCTGCTCAGATCATGAACAAATATTGAATTTTAATTTTGTTGAAGCAAATACTTATAAATTCATTTTACAAGCAACTTCTTTTCTGGATATCATATTTTCTTGTTTTGATTACTTTTAAGTAGTTGCACACAAGGGTTTCAATTCAACGTACCAGTTTATGAGTACAGTACTTCTTGATCTGTGTCAATCGTATTTTCCTTTTCCATCTTTTTTTTGTCAGTCCTGGGGATTGAACTCAGGTCCAGGGCACTGTCCCTGAGCTTCTTTTGCTCAAGGCTAACACTCTACCGCTTGTGCCGCTTCCAGCTTTTTCTGCTTATGTGGTACTGAGCAATCAAACCCAGGTATTCACGCATGCAAGGCAAGCGCTCTACCACTAAGCAACATTTCTAATCCTTCCTTTACCATCTTCTTTTCTTCAGTTTTATATAGCCTCCTTGACTTGCTTGCTGATCTCACTGTCGATGAAAAATGGCCAGCATATACTTGAAAATATGTATGTATATATTCTGTAGACACAATTGCATAGTTTTGGTAAATTTCTCATTTCTGCAAATATTTATATATACATAGTATTTATATATACATACTATTTACAGAAGTGACATATATCTCCATATTTATGAATGTATTATCTATCATTTAAATACACATTTTCAGTTTCACATATTATTGATATGACTTTATAGATCTGAAATATTGTAGGCATTCATGTCTAAAGTTAAAGAAGACTGCCTAAATATATTTTGTCTAAAAAGCATTGGTTTTTATTGTAAAACATCATTCAAAGAAGAGTTTGAGTATTTCCTGATCTGCTGAACTAGTTCTTGTTGAGAGAAGATGGTGACAGGGATTGTCTGCAACAGTGACAGAGTATATTCTCAAGCAACTGGCCCTCCCTATTCTCCTCAGTGCTAACATGTGTCCCATTTCCAGAGGTATATATGCCTTTCTGGGCACATTAAAGCATCAGGATTCCTGTTTTAAACAGGAAGATAAGGGGAGGATGTACAAGTACTTGAGGGTTTGAAAAAATCTGGAATGTGCCTATAAATCTACACATAAATACACTGGATGGTAAGAGACCAAAAATACACTGGGACATAATAAAATCTATAAGCCTCTAGAGATTCATATAGTGAGACCGAAGGAGAATATTCTTAGGAGATTATCACAAAGGTTCAATAGCTATGTGCACATAATCACATGAAATAATATTTATCGAAATGAACGCCAAGAGATGGAAACAAGTTTGTTTTTTTTGCTTTGTTGCTGCTGTTTTCTTTACCTTTTTTCTTGTTTGTAAGTTTAATCTGTTTTGAGGGCGGGTAAAGGAATTAGAGGGACGAAGGGTGAACAAATGCAGCAGTGACACTCACTAGATACTATCTTGAAAACGAACTCAACAACTTGTAGAGGAGGAAGGTCAGGAGGGAAAAAAAAACTGGGAGAGAGTGAGGGAATGGATGACATTATCCAAAAAGAAATGTGCTCATTAGCAGACTTATGCAACTGTAACCCTTTTGTATATCACCATTACAATAACAATATCAATTATATAGAAATAAACATATATGTGTATATATATATATATATATATATATATATATATATATATTAAATCTATCCAGAAGATTTGGATTATCCCCATTCAAAGAAAAGCAAGGATGGAATCTTAATAGATTCCATATATTTTTAATCCTTTAGTTTCAAGGCTTTTTTCCACTGAATTTTATTTTCTTTTTCTAGCTAACTACCTGTCTATTAATTTATTCATTTATTTGCACTGAGGGTGTTGATGACATTTGTTTCATTTCCATTTGGACCAGTTTTGAAAGACTACTATTTCTTATATTCAACATCTAGTTTTCACTGTGTTTTGGACTTAATAAAAAATTATCTCTTCTTCAGACCATGGAAGTTATTAGCATTATGATGGCCTTCTCTTAAATATGTAGCACAGAAGTCATTGTTCCTTCAAATTTTTAAAGTGTATATATTTTGTAGGCACTTTCTTGTTTCCGACAAAGTATAATAAATGTTCACTTATAGAATCCAAATAATATAGAGATGTTGCTATGCAGATACTGTGCTGCGACATCGGCAGTGTGCATTTATGTGCATCAGCTCCTTAAAATATTCATCTTAGCTTTGCATTGAATGCTTCATTAGTGCCACAATTCAGTTGAGAAAAGGAAGATTTTGAAGGTTAAGAGATTTCCTTAAAGTTATTTCTCTAGTAAGTGACAAACAAATACTAAGATCTTTTGATATAACACCCAGGTTTTAGTCATAATTAAAATATCTCTTAATGAATGTAAAATAAAACTGTTTGTACTACCACTTTTTAAATGCCAGTTGTCTTTTCTAATTATCCTTTGGAATTATTAACACATTTAGTTACTGTCTATCTGTCTATCTCTCTTTCTCTCCTTCTGTTTCTTCCTGAACCACTGTGTGACATTGATCTTTGAATTTATATGTGTTCCATGTGACTTTAACATCATCATAAACTTATGTCGGTGATAAAAGATAAAAGATGTATTTTCATCCAAATATGACTCTTATCCATTTGATAATCGTTAAAATAACAGCATTTTAATTACTAATCCAATGAACTTAAATGAAGAAATTGCTTTGGAAGAACTAATACATTCAACTAACTTTTCTTTCTTGCTTCAGTATGCTACATTAAAAAAAAAATCGAAGATCTCTCTTATTCCAAGACTTTTGGTCACTAAAGCTAAAACTCATTTTGACTGTAGAGCCTAACGATTTTAAATAAAATCTATTGTGACAAAAAAGAGTTTGATCACGCTTATTCTCTTTTGCCTGTTTCAAAAATAATCAGGTTTACTGTACCTCTGAGCAATGATTTATCCAAGATAAGAGAGATGTGGTCACAGGAGATTTGCCAATGAGGTGCTTATAGCTTCCGGTCATTTCCACTTTGTGTGCTGTGTTGCTGGAAAGATTATGTCCAGAACTTAATATCAGCTAGGCATTCAACCTACAACCTTTGCCTCAAACTTTAAACCTGGCTAAGAGAGTGTGGCAGTTGGAAAGAATCTTGAGGGCTGTTCTTTGCAACTTGAACAAAAGCTAGATCTGAACTGAGATTGAGGATCCCGGTTCAAAGACAGTCCAGAACGGAAAGTCTGTGAGACTCTTTTTTATTTTATTTTATTTTATCTTTTTTGTGAACATACTGTACAGAGGGGTTACAATTACATGGGCAGAAGTCTGTGAGATTCTTATCTCCACTTTACTACCCAAAATCCAAAAGTGAAACTGTGGCTCAAGTAGTAGAGTGCTACTCCAGAGCAAAAAATGCTCAAAGACAGCACCCAAGCCCTGAGTTCAGATCCCAGGACAGGGGCAAGTAAAAACAAACAAACAAACAACCTTTTCATCTTGAAGGAGTCTCGAAGTAGCAACCTTGCATTTATCAAAGTGTATTGGCTAACCTAAAAATTATAAAATTAAGAGTCTTAGTCTGGGCTTCAGACTCATTGAATGTAAATTTCTGTCTTTTGGCTCCATGAATATTTTTTTTTTAACAAACTCCATTGTTGGCTTCCTTCAATGTCCACTAAATTTTAAGAAGTAATTGTGAAGATAAAGAAATGAAGAAATTGAAGTCATTAAAAATGTTTCTTTCCCAAAGTGGTATGCATAGAGCTGAGGCAGTTCTAAATCCCAGATAGACAGATGCCTCATTCAGTCAATTTCTACTCAAATCAATAATTTGGCTTTTTTCTTTGTTGGTTAATCAGGGTAAGTTAATCAAAAGTTAAACACCACTATTCAAAGAGATAGATTTCAGTTATTTTTTTCTAAAATGATTATTCATGGCTTCATATACTCACAGAATTCCACACATACACAAAAGTGAATTTATGAACATCTTCAAACACAAAATCCTTTAAAGATTTTAGTATCACAGTGAAAACAAGAACTTCTAAATATAATGAGAATTATTATACATGAGCAATTTGGCTTTGTGTATTTCATACAAAAGCCAGTACAACTCAAGATAAGTGTGGACATGGAAAATGACGTATAAATTGTTTTCTTCTCTCTCTTCCAGAAATTGTAGACAGCCCTTAGCTTATAGTGGAATCTTTGGAAAGATGGGACCAAAAACTCAATAATGAGATTCAAAATTCAAACGTAATTAGTGAATTTGAATCAGTTACTTAAAAAATTGACATTTACAGTAAGAATAGGGTGGACCGTATAATTGTGTTGAGATTATAGTGATACTCTGATAGAAGAATAGAATGAGATGTGTCATTTCAAAATTTCTGATTATTAATTTTTGATACCAGAACTATTTACATACTAATTCTAACCCAATCATTCTATCATAAAATGTTGGACACCTAGAGCCTGAAATACATGTATAAAAATGACCAAATCAATCATAGACATAGACTGTCTTGAAAGAATGTGACTATTGGAACTCTGATTGCTGGGCTTCCTCTGATGAAGATATGTATGAAGAATGTGGCATGAAAATATGACCATTGAAATGACATTATATGTCATTAAAAGAATTATTGTCACCACAATCAAACTAAGGTTGTTGCTTAACTGACTACATTCAAGTTTCCTTATAATCATCAATTAGCTAGAAGATATCCCTCAGTTAGTGAATGCATGAATGCTACATTGGCTACAATTGGAACCCAAAAAAAACTTTTCAAGGAAAATCCTTGGGAGTAATTAAAAGTTCTCTGAAAACCTGTGATATAGTTTTGTCTCATTCTCATTTTATGAGTTCTACTGGAACAATTCTAGGTTTCAACATCAAGAAAACAAAAGCATGTGGACCACTTTCAAAGAGATTTCATTTTTAGACATAAAAATGTATTGAGATGATATATTAATAATTTTCAAAGACTGAAAAATATAGTTACCAAGAAACTGTGTTTAATAGCTTCCTCTGATGAAGATATGTGTGGAAAACACATCATGAACAATTACATCAGTATAAACAATAATGTTAAGAGTTGTGTTCAATTTGCATTGCCATTTTCCATGCTCTTCTTAAACAGTATCTAAAATGTTTAACCTGCACTTGTAAAAACATTCATTTTTTGAATTTATCTTAATAATTGCCTTGGCTTCTCAGCATCTTTAGCCCTATTGCTCACTTTCAAGCATATTATTTAAGAAGAACAAGAAACAGGATGCTAGAATGGAATTCTTCTGATCCTCTCTCAAGAACAGAAACCAACCCTGAGGTAGTAAGGTTCAAACACCCACGGTGAAAATGTTTTCTTTCATCTTTCTATTCTTGGACCTTGGCCAGGACCAGAAATAACAATGTGGGAATGGTGTGAAAAAGCATATTTCTAACCTCATGGAAAACAGAGAATGACTTGGCTTTTATGCAATTCTGTACAAATGAAATCTTTGCTCATATAGACCTGAGAGATTGAAGTGATAATCAGGACTTAAGTTTCCACACCGAGTCATTACATCATAAATTATTTACAATGGTATGCTGTCCTGTGCAATTATGTTGGCCACTTCTCTGTATAGTAGAATAATTATACTGTTAAAATTGTCCCAGTCTTTTAAAATTTTTCTTCAGATCTTTGTCATATTATCTTGATGGTTTGTAGAAAGGAGCTCTAAAACTATCACTCATACACATGTTGTTAGCCATCATGCTAAAAATTTCTTTGTGGGAATACATATTTAATAGCAAAAACAGGGCCCAGAAACAATACATGATTTCTAATCTAGAATACGGTTTAACATATTTATTTATTGGCTGAAAATATTTGCTGCATCACAGGATAATATACTAGTTTTCATTAGCTGATCAGACACAATAGTTACCAAAGCAAAACTTGCTACAAAATCTCTCTACGAAGGGTTTTTTTTCAATCTTTTTAATTTTTTACAAGTAATAGCACTTGAAGTCAAAGCCTTACATTCTTGCTCGGCTCTTTAGCTCATGGCTATCTTTGTACCACTTGAGCCATGCCTACTCTTCTAGTTTTACACTGATGAATTGCATAGGAGAGTCATGGATTTGTTGTCCGTCCAACACCACACTGTGACCCTCACTACACAGCCTTCTGAATAACAAGGATTATTATTAGATTTGAGCCAACTGTTTCTGGCTTTCCACACAGGGTTTTTATTGCAGATTTACTCTCAAGAAATAACTGTCTACACATCAATCCATTAATCAAATAAATGGACTAATATATTCATGATAGCAGAGCACTAATAACCTCTTAAAGATAGCGCTTCTTAAAATCTTATAAAAGAAGTAAATATCAAGATGACTTTTGAGGAAGACAAATGATAACCAAATCAAAGCAAGCCACGTGTGTGTGTGTGTGTGTGTGTGTGTGTGTCCAGCTGAAATTCTTCTCTATGCTGCTTTAAGAAAGAATAGAACTAGCATATTTATCAAGCAACGAACCAACTCTATATTTACATAAAGTAAAAATCCATTGGCAGCCTTATATATGGTAATAACCATGTTATAAATGAAAAGGAATAGTGTTTTTCTTTGGTACAGCATGGAGAGGGTAGGCAAAAAAAGAGTATTTGTATAGGAGGTAAAACTTGCATGGTAAAATTAAAGGTTGGTGGGGAAAGAAATAAGTTAGAAGAACTACGGGGTAAAGGAAGTGAAGTATGTGGGCTGGAAGTAAATAAAAGAACAATGGTCAAGGATAGGTTTTATTATTATGACAAGATATGCAATGATTAAGGACTGCAATGAACAGAGGATTTCAGAATAATGAATATAAGAATAAATCGCAAGTAGAAAAAGTTGTAAGAAAAATATTTTTAGTTATAAAAATGAGTTTTAAAAACAAAAACAAGCCAGGCGCTAGTGGCTCATGCCTGTCATCCTAGCTACTCAGGAGGCTGAGATCTGAGGATCACAGTTCAAAGCCAGCCCAGCCAGGAAAGTCCGTGAGACTCTTATCTCCAATAAACCACCAGAAAACCAGAAGTGGCGCTGTGGCTCAAGTGATAGAGAGCTACCTTGAGCTGAAGAGCTGAGAGAGATTGCCCAGGATGACAGTTCAAGCCCCACAACTGACATAAAAGAAAAAAAAAAAACAGCAGCAGTAACCACCACCACAACAACAACAAAGCAGTCAACTATGGTTCACACTTAATCCTAGCTCTTCGGGAGGCTGAGATCTAAGGGTCAGAATTCAAAGCTAGCCTAGGCAGGAAAAGTTCAGGATACACTTGTTTCCAATGAACTACAAAGAGCAAGAAGTTGGGCTGTTGTTCAAAAGGTAGAGTACTAGCCTTCAGCAACCATGCTCAGGGACAGCACCTAGGCTCTGAGTTCACCAAGAATGAAAAAAGAAAAGATAAAATTAAAATCTGTGTTTCTTCCTTGCTTAAGAAATACATATACACAACGGGCTCTATTTTTCCTAATCTCTGATCCTCACCTTTCTGTCTTTAGTTCTTCGGCTGTGTTTACTCATGTATAAACTCTGGTCCTAGGCCACCTGTGTGTGCTACAGATGTGGTTTTCTGTAGTTGGTTGTATGTTTCTGAGCACAGGAAAGCTACTGGATGAACATAGAATAGTAGGTCCTTTTCTCATGAAAGTGTTTCAGGAGAAACCAAGTTTGCTGTGTTCACTTGTTTGGGCAGTGTTCTTTGAGATCTGATAGTCATGGGAAACATACTTGACATTTTCTCAGTCCTTCTTTATCAGAGACACCACTTTGTACATTTTTGAGTGGCTTTGTCCTATCTTTGTTTCTCTAATGGATGTGTTTTACAATTTTTTTTCTCTGACCATAAAATATCTGGCATTGTACTGGTGTCTTCTCTGAGTTTACTAACTTGCTCTGTGTAGGTTAATCTTTCTATGTGGTACCTGAGTTATTATTCCTGGTTTATAGAGACATGGAAATGTGGTAGAAATCTTCCTTCTACCACCTTGAAATCCCTGTAGACACTGTCTGAACCACAACATTCTCCTACTCTTTCCTTTATCCCATAGTTGTTTTGCAGTGTTATTATTCTTTCATTAAAATTATTCTTGTTTGCCGTCAGTTTGATTATCCATAACATTCTGCAACTCCAAAATTTTGAAATATATGAAAACCTGCCTACAAACTGAGCATATGTCAGCATCATTTTGTGTATGTCAACAACTCAGCTGCATACATCTACAACAAGGCTTATTACAGTTGAAGCCATACGGGGGCATAGTGAAATTCAAGAAGTCACAGAAATAAAGTTATATCATATTGATTCTAAATAACAGTATTTGAATTTTTCTTACATAATATTAACTTCCATGTTTCTATTGCTATTTCTGTGAGAAGGAAGCAAGGTGATTTTAATTAATACAAAATAAGTTGTAGAATTGGGATATAAACTCAAATGTTCAGTTTCCATATTTAGTCTACCATCCCACAATATTCCCTAGACTTAAATATAAATGTACATATGTAAATAAATTAAACACACTTACACTTAAATATATATAACACATATCCTTCTGTATACTTTACCTATTCTTGTACTGCCTCAGATTTTTTTGAAA
The DNA here is from genome assembly GCF_019054845.1 of Dipodomys spectabilis. Taxonomy (NCBI): domain Eukaryota; kingdom Metazoa; phylum Chordata; class Mammalia; order Rodentia; family Heteromyidae; genus Dipodomys; species Dipodomys spectabilis. The sequence continues at coordinate 8,369,913 of NW_024870918.1, read as the reverse complement.
TGAAAAGAATCCTAAAATATTATATCATGGAAAATGGAGCCTTCATATGTGTAACAGAAATTCAGCAGTTGCTTAGTCATTTGTCCTATTGTGGTACAGCAAATTTCTAGGACAATACTTCATTGAATACTTCCCTTGAAATGTAACTCTGGTGTTAAATAGAGCAACAGGTCAATGACCTGTACAATAACATGTTCATATCATGATTGTTGATGATGTGAGAACAACAAACTTGGTCAAAGTAACTAAGAAAAATTCTATCAATGTCACTTAGAATTAAAAACAGCACTGGCAATACAAGGTATTTCATATATTGAAGCATTACCAATGTATATACATATTTAAGAAATGGCATAGCCTTTTTTTCAATGTCAGTCTAAATTAACATTGTAGGGCAGATTGATTTCTAATTCTGAAATACCTACAAGAAACAAATATATATGCATATATATAAAGCATTTCTCAGAGCTGAAAGGTGGAGAATTATGAAATGGATGACACCAATTAAGATGCACTGATTATGATGATCAAGATGCGTTGTGCCCATAAACTGATACGTTGAAATGAAATACCTCTGTACAACTTCTTAAAGATAATAAATAATACATTAATGACACAAAAGATCATAACAAAATATTAGGAAATTAAAGCCTTCAAAGCGTAAGTAGACTATCACTAGCCAGACTGAGTGGGCTGTAGTGTGGCTGGGTGGTAGAGGACTAGCCAAAGAGAAAAGCAAGTCCAAGTGAGTTCAAGTCCTGGTCTAAGACCAAAAAAAAAAAGTTGAGATAAATTTACTTACTCTAGATTTGCAGCCACAGGGTAGCCCTCTTGAACCTAGGGAGAGACAGTCCCCAGTCTCTGGAGGTTAAAGTAGAGCTATCACGTCAGTATACTAATGCAAAAAAGTCCTTAGAAATCAACATGAAATAAAATGAGAAGTTGAAGTAAAAATATTCTTTTCATTTTAGTAAACATAAACTGCAGAAAAGCCCAAGTTCATCATTTGGTCTTTTCTTACAGTTTTCTTTTTTTTAACAGTTCAACTGATCTTAGCTATTTGGTTAGCCGCGATTGGGAGGATTGTGGTTCCAATCCGCAGTGGGCATGATACCCATGATACCCCATTTTCAAGCAACAGCCAAGCGCAGTGGTGCACACTTGTCATCCCAGCTGCATAGAGGCTCGGATCCACTGGACCATGGTCCTAGGTCAGCCAGAGCAGAATAGGCTGTGAAAACCTATTTCAATGGAAGAGAAAAACAAAACATGCTTATCATGCTGGCTCTAGTGGGAACCCTCGAGTAGGCAAGCAAACGCACCCAGGGAAGAAAGCAAGACTATCTACAAAACAATAACCAGTATAAAAAGGACTGGATGCAAGGGTCAGTGGTAGAGGACCTCTCTAGCAAATATGAAGCCCTGAGTTCACGTTCTAGTAATGACATATGTGAATTCTTCAAGTTTTTGAAACAGACGCTGCAAGAAAGGCAGGAAAATAAAATATTCCCATGATCTTGAGTTCTGATTATATGGATCTTATATTTAAAATATGTTGAGCTTCTTTTTCTGTTTTCCTTTTTTTTTTTTTTTTTTTCAATTTGGTAGTGGTAGAACTGTCTGAGAAGAACTTATTTGAAGGAAAGAATTTCCTGCACAGGTGCTGATAGACATTCTAAAAATTTATTTCTCTGACCATAAGTTTTTGTAAAATGTCCAAAAGTCAACATTGTAACTGCAATACAGAAAAGAATTATGAATGAACTGGAATTACCGGATAAAGCCATTCACTGAAAGACTTTTTTATGGTTTTAAAACATCTGATCCAACAAAGATGCTTAACAGCAGGAGATTGGTAAAAACATGTTTGTATCAGTCACTCATAAAGCAAAATATTATGAGACTATTAGAAATTACAATGTGGTTCCTTAGTTATAATTTCATAACATGTCAATAAAACGTTCTTAAATGAATACAGCCACTTGTAAATAGGAACATTAAAAAAGGAACTTCCCTTCTTAAAGTAAACTCACAATAAAAAATTTTAAGAATAATTCAGAAGCCAAAATTGAGATTGTGAAGCCAGTGGGTGGCCCAATCTTCAAGTCAATTAAAAATTTAGGATGAATTATAACAATATCTGTTGTGAAGATGAAAGGCAATGTTTGGACAATTATGACAAAAGTTTTCCTGTTTCTTTTAATTGAGATGCCTGGAAAGCCAGCTGTATTTCCTCATCTCCACATTAGATAGACCCTTTTGTTGTGTTCTCCTTAAAATGGGCTTTCTTCGTGTACTTTATTTACTTATTCAAAGCCTAAGTGTTTGCCCCCTTTTTTAGACCACCTCCTATTTAATCATTTCTGACCATGTGTCATTTGTTCATTAAGTTCTTATTATATTTCTATGCTGGGAAGAAAACAGACAAATGTCTTACTCCCAGGAGATTAAATCAAGTAAGAGAAAAGACATAAAAGAACATTTTACCCAGCTAGAGATGCTAGGCAGAAAATTAAAACAGTAAAATGACAGGAAATGACCAATGTCTTTTATCAACTGGATGGTCCAAGAATGCTGCTCTAAAATGGAGAGTGTATTGAGATTTGAATGACTAATCTAAGCAGCTTTTGCAGGAGGGAAGTTAAAAGGCATTCAAGGTACAGTCCAGCTGAGAAAGGATGTAGGCCAGGGTTGATGAGGCAGAATGGACAGCAAAGGCAATAGGATTGAATAAGATGGGTCGAATACACTTAAGCTTGTAGAACAGAGCAAACAGACCTGCCGTGGCCCTCAAACCGTGTTGAGAAACTAAAAGACTGTCTTATATAGGGAAGAGCATCAAGCGATTTATGCCCGTCATTGGAGAATGTAGGAAGTAAAGGAAGGAAGACAGAGTTCCACAATGCAACAGAACCTCACTGTTGTCTGAGGAGCTAGATGGTAGTATACAGAAGAAAGTAGATGGATGAGATTAGGATTCATGGAATGAGACTGGCTGATGTTTTCTTTACTTTGTGGGGAGGGAACTAAAGCTTACATGCTCATCCTATTTTTTTTTTTTTCTGAAGCCAGAGAGGAAAGAAGGTCAAGTTTAGTGCCAGATGATGGGAAGCGTGAGGTGTTATCTGGAAATCTTTCAGGGTTGACTGAATTATAAAATTTCAGAGCAGGTTAATTTTTCAATCCCTTCTCTTAATATAAAGTCTTGCTTTGTGTAATGAACGAGGCTTATAATGGAGATTATCAGAGAAACTCTCGTAAGAGATGTAGTGAGATGTGGTAAAATTGGATGAGACTGACTGGAATAGGGTATGAACCTGTGTGGAAATGTTACAATGAATCCTTCAGTGGATAACTAATGTAAGCTAATAAGAATGAGTAGATGTACCCTACAGTTGAGATCTACCTCTGTTATTCCCCCACAGGCTCAAGTCTTGAAGCCTGGGTACCTACAGTGGTGCTATTGGGTAGTGCTGTGCACAGTTAGGAGGTGAAGTTGTAGGGGATGTTTCTAAGTTGTTAGAGGTATTCCCTAGAAAGAGACCACAAGACCCACATTCCCTCTCTCCTGGTTTTTGAAGTGCGAGGTTTTGCTCTGATTTACATCTCCCTGCGCTGCCTTGATACAAGGCTAAAGCCAATGAGACCAAAGCATCATTGACTGAAATATCCCGAACTATAAGTCACATTAAACCTCTCCTCCTTTTTTTTTTTGCTAGTCCTGGGCCTTGAACTCTGGGCCTGGGCACTGTCACTAAGCAGCTTTTGCTCAAAGCTAGTGCTCTACCAATTGAGCTATAGCACCACTTCCAGATTTTTCTATGATTAATTGGAGATAAGAGTCTCATAGACTTTCCTGCATGAGCTGGCTTTGAACTATGATCCTCAGATTTCAGCCTCTTGAGTAGCTAGGATTACAGGTGTGAAGCACCAGTGCCTTACTTTAAACCTTTCTTCTTTACAAAACTGTCTTGAGTATTTTTGTTATAGTGACAAGAATCTCAATAGTCAGTATAGCATGCCTATACCCTTTTATTCTCTGGCTGTGACTTTTAAAGGACATATTGCTTGCCCCAAATGTCTGATTGGCATCATACAAACACTATGATTCTAAGGATCCCATGAACTCTTAAGATCATTGCCTCAAGTTCCACCTTCTGGAACTTTAAGGAGAACATATCTATTAAAGATGGGCAAAAAGGTTCTAATAATGTCAATGACATAATCTTAATCAGATCTACTTTGCTTTTGTGTAAAAGGGGATACATAATGTTTATCTGTGCGGGTTTTCAGCAGGAAAACACAATAAAACAACATGAAATGAACATTACTGTAGGAGGTAATCAGTAATGTGGGCTTTTATGTCTTACTATTAGGATTAGATTATCTGGGGAAACAGAACCGACCTAGAAACGGACAGGTGGAAGGAGCTATGGAGGATGCACAAATTTAGCTATTGTGGAATGGGCAGGGAGGACTGAGTCATAACATTTGACACCCACAAGAAGAAATAAATAGGTTTAAATAGGAGACATAAAGAATTTTGAAATGGATGTTTGTTTGTTTTCAGACAATGTCTATGCCTGGCATACAGGGTCTAAGTCTACTTAGCACAGAGATTGCCGGTGACATGTAAATGACATTTCCTGTAGAAAACATACTGTGAAGACATAAGACTCTGCATCCACTGGTAAAGTATGAGCTAGTTTTGGTTTTGGTTTAATTCTTCCCTTCTTTGTTATTGACAAATGTTAAGCTTTGGGACTGTTGGCTCGTTAGGAGTGCTTAGGAATTGGGTGCAAGGGAATGGAATGAGTCATCAGAGTCTGCACTAAAAGGATGTTAGAGACAATCATCAAAACAAAACGAACTAGTACTCTCTGTCTTGGACGTTTTCTTTTTTCATTTTTGTTTTATTGTAAGGATGCTGTACAGAGCGGTTACAGTTACATGAGTAAGTTAATGAGTACATTTCTTGTTGAGCATGGTTACTCCTCCTTTGTTTTTCTCTCACTATCCCTTCCCTCCCCCCCCTTCCACCCCTCCTTCTGAAATTGTGACATTCATTTCCAATAGAGTGTCTTGTGGGTATCATTCTTTTGATGGGTCATCTTGTGTCCTTGTTTCAGCATTTTGTTATTCCCCTTCCCCTCCCCCAAATAAATAAATGTATATACAAGACGCAGGTTACCAAAATCAAGTACAATGACAACAGGTATATACCATAGGGGGAAGGACATACAAAAGAATCCATGGGACCTATATTTCTTTGGGTCTGGCTTCACTTAAGATGATTTTTTCCAAGTCCTTAATATGACCTTTTCCGTTTCCTAACAAATGGGCAGTGTCATTCTTTCTGTCTTGGCCTTTTTCTGACAGATTTCTGGGAAATTGGTAGAAGATAAACCTTATTGTGAATTTTTTATTCTATGCTCCCTCATGTTTCCAGGAGAGAGAGGGCATAATTTGTGCAGGTCTTGGAACATTATCCAGTGTTAAACACTTCTCTTCAGAGTTCTGGAAGTAGAACCAGAGATTTCCATAGTACCTTGTTTAAGTGTTTTTGCTTTTGTTGTTGTCAGTCATGCTGCTTGAACTCTGGGCCTGGATGCTGTCCTGAGCAATTTGCTCAAGGCTGGCGAGCGCTCTACCACTTTGAGCCACAGCTGCCAGTTTCCTGGTGGTTCATTGGAGATTAGAGTCTCATGGATTTTCCTACACCGGGCTGGCTTTGAACCTTGACCTTCAGATGTCAGCCTCCTGAGTAGGTAGGATGTCAGGTGTAAGCTACTGGTGCCTGGCTCTTCGTATTTCTTTTCTTATTCCTGTATAGATCTTACATGATTTACCCTTAATTTGAGAATATAAGTTGGTCGATTTTCTCCTCAGCCGCTGGAAGAGAATAGCTCGAATTGAATGCTTTATGAAGCAATCATAACTGCTGTGTCATCTTTCTCCAATTAATTTTAGCATGGCTAAAATAATTGCATTTCTCTTCATCTTCACTACCTTTTTTTCAGCTTAACAAAAAGACCAGATGTTACTAAATTGTGATCTCCTTTAGAGTACAAGGCTTGCCGTCTCCAGGGCTTTAGGCTCATATGCACAGCCTCTCCAGAGTAACATGCCATGGGAATGTGCCTGTGTTTGGGGTTAGTAAATCTGGAGACATTAATTTTATTTAGCATTTCCTCAGCAATAGTTCTGAAGTCACTAATGGCACCTAAGGTCCCTTGGGGTGGCTACACATTAAACCAGAAATACACAAATTATCATGACTATAAAAGTAAAAGAAGAGTGTTAACTCCTAAGTAACCAGCGCATCGTTTTAAGGGAGGAAACAATCAGATATAAAATTTTAAACCACATTTCATGTCATTTGAGATCAAAGATAACTACAGAGTTTCATCCAAGCCCCAAGACTCTCAAAGTTTATAGAAAAATTATTTAAATGATTTTAATTCTGTTTATTGAGAAATTCTGAGTTTAAAATAGTTAGGAAATGTGAAACTCACTTGGCATTTTGCTTGTAATAAAGTGGTCCTAAGTATCACCATATTTTGGTGCACTTTGGAATTACTAAGTAGGGGAGAAGACTCATCCGTGTTGGGAAACATGTTGTGTGACACTGAGTTGCTATGTTCTCATATAGAAAATATTGAGCCCTAGAGAAGACAAATAAATAATCATCAAGTGAACAAGAAAGTAGCATAAATTAATGTATACTGGAGTTAGAAGATACTAGTTTAACTTGTCTTATGGGATTTTTTGTTGTTGCTTTTGGTCTCCTTTATGTGAACTATGTAACTTTGGTAAATCGGTAAGCTACATCCAGCTCTGGTGTCCTCATCTTTTAGACAAAATTAGTCTTTTATATTGAATTGATTGAGTTGTTGTTTGGGGATTGAATGAAGTAAACCTTGTAGAATTATTTTATAAACTACAGAAATGGGTAAAACATGCTTACTGTTATTAAGGAAAATCCAAAGTAATATTTATTGTGCTTACCTGAAAATGTTCTGGGGACTTTTATCTGAAAGCTCTTGATACCCATATTTGGGAAGGTTGAGTTGCTTTCTTAAAACCAAGGAATAGAATTATAAGTATCTAGACCAAGGTCACACCTAAAGAATGCATTGAAGCTTCAGACTTGGTTTGTGTTCTGTTTCTTTTCATATTAATCTTACCAAATGACTTTTCTTAGTGCAAATGTTCCTTGGTATTTGATTCATGACACTGGAATAGCTAATTTAAAAACATTTTTATAAAGCTTATAAAAATTGAGAAATTTTGTGTTTGTATCTATCATTTAGAAAATATTCTCTTTGACCTTGAGACCACAATGGTAGAAATAGTTCACTGAGAAGATGTGATCCATGTTCTCCTTCATTGGTCAGAGGCAAAATTTCAGGGAAATAGAAAAAAAGTACCTGAAGAGCTCCCAGTGAACATTAAAAACACTTGTGTTTCTTCATCAAATGTGTATTTAACATGCTCATTAAGTGACACCTGTGTACATGATATATTTCATGGCCTGAGATCTAGTCACTCATGCTTCCTGTACATGGGGGGTGAGGGGCATGAGTAATTGTGTTGTGTATGCATGTAACAATCTTCTCAAACAGGGGGACACTCTGGATCCCCAGCACACCCCAATGGTCAGAGAGCCTTTGGCAATTTGGCATTTTGGTTGCCACCATTGAGGGAACAAGGCCATGAATGGCTTCTGGCCAGTGGAGCCAGGATGCCTTATAATGATCAAGGCCATCTCTACAGTAAAGAGTTCTCTGGTTCAAAGTGTCATTGGGAAGCATAATATCTTATTATACATCATTTTGGGAGCATGATGGTATACATTATCTTGTTGCTCTTCATCAAATCACGGTGAGGTAGATTTCTCTTTCATTTACATTAAGTAAGTGACTTTACCAAGTGCACAGGACCAAGTGAAGGCAGTTCATAAAACTTCTGTGAATCTTCAGCTTCCTCCCATCCCAGTTTCCATATTTTTATGGACATCTTCTTCGGAGCGACGGCACCTTTCACCTACATGGATTATGAAACATAAAGACTCCAGAGATTCTCACCCATATTGTTCCATGCTATTTTTGTTCTTGGTCACACAATTATATCATCTCAGGCCTTTAAGAATGATTTCTGGGCAAATTCTATATGTATTTTGTGTGTCATACAGATAAATGCTGTGATACACACACACACACACACACACACACACACACACACACACATACACATCAGTTGATCGATTCAATCCACTGTAAATCCCAGCTGAAATCAAAATATAGAAGACTATAACTTCCAGATGGCCTTAGATTGAGCAACTCCATATCTACCCTTGTGAAAGTATAGATGAAATCTTCAAATACACAGAAGCTTAGTGGGGAGCAGTTCATGTCAAAGGCAGATAAGAGACAAAGAAGAAGTAGAATTTTGGATAATGCATCCAAAATTAAGACATGAATAAATAGACAAATAAATAATAAAACCAGTAAAATACATGTTCTCTATCCAGAATCCCAACCAAAAATGAATTTAATAAGGCGATTTGTTAAAACTGATTAATAATGGGGGGGGTGGCTTAGCTTTATATATTAGCTAAAAAAAAAACATTCGAGTGTACCTGATGAGTACCTCATATGACGTTCTATACATTTGCTTCACAGACAGTGGAAAATAACCTAGGTAAAAATTTTAAAAAATTCCTTTTCAAAATTTGGGTTGAAATATTTACAATACTTGGTACATTTTACAGTTAATATATACTTATATACAGTTAATATATACTTTAAAAACGTTATCTTTGGGCTGGGAAGGTGGCTCAGTGGTAGAGTGCTTGCCTTGCATGTATGAAGCCTTGAGTTCAACTCCTCAGTACTACAAAAGCAGAAAAAGCTGGGCGTGGCACTGGGACTCAAGTAGTAGAGCACTAGCCTTGAGCTGAAGAGCTGAGGGACAGCACCCAGGCCCAGAGTTCAGATTCCATGACCAACAACAACAACAACAAAAAGTTATCTGTAAATCTGAAGCAATCAGTTAATTTGGTCAATTGCAAGAAAAAATAGTTATCTGGCAATAGATTAAAAATATATTCTGGGGGAAAGAATCCATACTCTCAAAATGATGATTTGGCTCAAATGTTCATTTTAATTGCTGTGTGTTCTGAGGCAGGCTATTTTTCTTAATTTTAGCTTTCATAACCTTTTCCATGTTTATAGCCTCATATTATGCTTATCTTCTATCTCAGTGAGAGTTTAGCTACTAGAAGTGAGCACCATGTTTACTGGTATTTTAATCATTTTCTACCTCTACTGAAAACGTTAAAACAGAGGACAAAATGAACCGTGAATCTTTTTTGTGAGGGCTTGATAAAATTTGCTGAAATGGAAGATGACCATCAATTTGGCATTAACCTTGAAAAAGCATAAGTATATTTTTAATTAAATCTGTATTTATTGTAAAGATACTGTACAGAGGGGTTACAGTTACATGAGTAAGGTAATGAGTCCATTTCATATCGAGCATTGCTACCCCCTCCTTTGTTTTTCCCCTACCATCCCTTCCCTCCCCACCTGCCCACCTCCTCTTCCCCACCCCCCCAAGTTGTAAAGTTCTTTTTCAACATACTGTTTTGTACATCTCATTGCTACAATGGGTTAACCTGTATCCTTATTTCAGCATTTTGTTATTTCCCTTCCCCTCTTCCCTCATGGTATTACCCCTATTTTCAGTGTATTTGATTCTGGTGCCCTTCATATATATATATATATAACTTTCTTCATCAGAAACTTTATCACATAAATATTTGTTTTTAATATGAATATAAATGGTTATAAAGTTTGTTATCTCTCTGACAGAGATGAAAAACACCCTTCTTCTATTCTTCAGTGTTGCCTTCTATGATATAATGATTTGACATTGAAATAGTTTAGGTTCACATAAATCAGTGGTGTTTAATGAAAGATACTTGATATAGTGAAATAATGTCAGCGAGTGCATAAGACATATTGTCTTCACTATTACTTTGAAGATGGTAATGAGTCAGTTGGCATGGAGAATCTTAAATCACAACCAATTATTCTCAGAACAATATTTCTGCCTCTTTTTCTTGCTTCTACCACATACTCCAATGCACACTCCTAGAAAATAAGGAGTTTGAGTCTCTTCAAGGATAAACCATCTGTCCTTGAACTCCTATATGGGGACCCAGGAAAATGTATTCAGAAGGGATTCACTGGCATTGAAGGAAATTTATAGGTTAACAAAATGCTAACCTCATAATTCATTCTAATTTTACACACTCTATTAGACTTTAAAGTATAATGAATAAAAATGCAAGAGAATACCTTTAAGAGGCAGAAGTGGGGGGGAATATTTCACAATGTGTTGATCTCAAAGGATTGAGTTGACTCTTCTCATCCTACCGTGTTGTTGACACAATGCTGCCTGGACATCCGGTAATAAGACAAGAACCATTTGATTATATCTAGCAGCATTTCTTTTTTTCACACCCATTCCAGGCGTGCCTCCCTTCAAGCAGCCGATGTAACATTAGCTCTCTCATACATGGGTCAGGCCAGCAGATGCGCACTGCTTCAGCGCTGATGAGCAGGGTAACAACACCTCCTGGGCAATGACCTTGTCCTGTGGCATGTGGCAGAGGATCTGTAATGCCAGGGAACAGAGCAGCCCAACCAAGCCTGAATGGCACAATTGATTCGGATGAAAGAAAAGCGATGACTTCTAGAGAAGGAGAAAGAGCTCTAATCTGAAGGGTAGAATTTATAGAATACAGTCTGTACTTGTTTTGCCCGTGGAAAAACATGTACTTCTCTTCTCCCGGTGTATTTAAATATGAAAGATGATGATATATGAATACTTTTTTTTTCTGAGCGCCTTTATGTTCCCTGAAGCACTGATAAGATTTTTTAACTCTAGGAACTGCATCCTTCCAAAGTTTAAGTATTTGGGTGTGAGGCTCTTCTGCAAAACTAGGAACATGTCTTTCAGTTAAACAGGAGGAATTGGAGTCCTGGTGACTCATACCTGTAATCTGAGCAACTCAGGAGTCTCAAATCCAGAGGACTAAGTTTCTAAGCCAGTCCATGAGACTCTACCTCTGATTACATAGCAAAAAGCTTGGCTGAAGGTATGGCCCACGTTGTAGAGCACCACAGAATAAACAAGGTTAGAAAGTGTGAAGCCCTGAATTCAAACCCTAATGTTGGTAGGGGAAAAAAAGGGAGAAAGAGATGGACATATCTATAATTCCAGCAAGCTAGAGGTAAAGAGAGGAGAATTGCAAGTTTGAGGCCAGCAAGAATCTTTCTAAAATAAACAAACAAATAAATAACCTGTTTGCTGATAAGAGATTGATTCGTAAGAGATAAAACTTCTGTAGTTTTATGTCACAGAAGAGTGAATATAATCAACAGTAATCTATTCTATATCTCTAAGTGGTTAAAGGAGAGAAGTAATAATAAGCTTCCCATAAGTAAAGATTATGGTGGTAAATATGCTAGTTATCTGGAGGCAGTAATGATAACTCCCCAAGTTATTTACCACGTTGCCTGTCACAAGCACTTACAATGTTGTGTGTCAATCATAGGAAAAATGCAATAATACTGAATGTTAAAATAATATAGACACATCTAAACCCCTCAAGTTCATTGCTTGATATATTAGTATGTGGATGTTTGTGGCTCTTCCAAATTCACCAGTTAAAACCAACCCACCAAAGTTATAGCAATTAAGAGGCATTTAGAGGTCTTTGCTCATAAATAAGATTGTCTTTTTTTAAAGAGACCTGCCTAGTTCCTGATGGTAAGTGAGAAGACAGATAGAAGCTGTTCTCTATGAGCCAGAATGTAGGTTTTTTCCACAGACAAAATCTGCCAGCAAACTTTATCATGGACTTCTCTATCTCCACATATGTGAAGAATAAACTTGTGTTGGTTATAACCTGCCCAGTCTATGATATGTTGCACTAATAGCCAAACATAATAAGACACAATTACATTTTTGCCACAGGAATTTTAAAGGCATATTTGGGGAAATGAAAGAAATGTAAGAATTTCTTATTAATCAAAAGCTAGATGTAAGCTTAAGGAAGTTAAGATGATTAAAAAACACTGTACGTTCTTTTTTAGCTTTATTACACATTTTCTTTGTTTTATGTATTTCTTTTCCTTTAGCTCTGTAAGGGCCTTTGTTCACTTCTCTTGCCTTTCCTTTTCCTTCTTTCTTTCTTTCCTTCCTTCCTTCTTTTCTTTCTTTCTTTCTTCCTTCCTTCCTTCCTTTGTTCCTTCCTTCCTTCCTTCTCTCTTTCCTTTCTTCCTTCTCTCCCTCCTTCCTTCCCTTTTTCTTTCTCTCTGTTTCTCTTTTTTTAATCTCTCTTCCTTTTGTTCCTTCTCTCTTTCTCTTTTCTCAGTTTTCTATACTTTCTGTGACCTCCTAAATTTATCTTAGATTGGATCATGAGACAATTCAATTTTATATTATCTTAGAGACATGGATAAAAAGCAAAGGAAAGTGCTTAGATTTTATAATTTGAACATACAAATTAACTTCAATGATAACTGCTACACAGCCAAAATGCAGGGATCATTGTCTTTGATTATTGTCCTTGTTAAATAGTGAGTTAATCTCATCATCCAAATTCTACCCTATCAAGCTAGATGCTCCATTTTAAAACTGTTTTGGTCATGGATATTTCCTAACTTTCCTCATCTTTCACGGTCTTTAGAACTCAGAACACGTTCCCTTAAAACAAAGCAAGATTTTCCTCTCTAATGACCACCATCATTTTGGGAAGACATTATTTAAGTTGGCAATCTCGGTAGTCATTTTAGGTTCTTCCAAGTTTTAGTTAAAGTGCTTGTATTAATTGCTTTGATGATGAATATTTTGAGGATCCACAGAAGTTTTCTGGAAAAGATGACTAGGGGTAGTGCATAGAGTGCTGTGGGTAGAAGCTTTGCCTTAATTTGCCAAAGGGACTTTAAATTAGAACCTACTCTCAGCTGGTTCCCATTATTTTATCCTATTAGGGAAGTATTAGAGAAAACTTTCAAACACCAGTCCTTATGTTTCCCAGCCATCACTCTCCTTAACAGCAAATGAGAGAAGAAAAAAAAACTATCAAGAAGAGCAAGGATTATCTTTACCTGAACTACTCTGATTGTAAACCTATGCTATGTCAATGATAATATAACTCAACCAGATGAACTCCATGACTCAGAGTTGTCAAATGCAAACTTTTTGGAATCAGGGTCAGGAATAGACTTCTAACGAATGCCGGATTTAAGGTAGACCAGATTTCACTGATACAAGCCACAGAAATTGTGCAATTACTTTAAGAGTTACCTTAATATCAGAAATTATGGGGAAGTATCAAGTCCTGGATTTTTCTCTTACTCCATATGTTTTTTTTTAACTCGATCAACTTAATATAGAGCTTTGTTCACTAAAGATACTTTGGCAGCTGTAATTCACTTTATGGAGAAAAGGTGTTTTAATGTAGTGAACAATCTGTTTTCATAGATCCGGATTATTCAGCACATGGCTTTTCCTTTTTTCATATTAATCAAAGTGAAATTGCATTCAGATTCGGGTCGGGGGAGTGGATTCATTCTAGAAAAAGCATCAGCTGTCAATAAATACGTGCTTACCTAAGATAAAAATAGATCCAAATAAATTTTCAGTGCAGATATTATTTAAAGAATTGGCTACTTTGTCACCAGCTAGCTGAATAGTTAAATCATTTGTTGGGGAGAGTTAGAACTCAACATGATTAATTAGCTTAATGTATGTGTGCTAAATGCAAATAGAGAGACAGCAGTGCCAAATTATGCATGCATACTTCATGTTCACTGGGATTGGGCAAGAAAATACAGTCTGGAAGCACACAGATTTCTACTGAGTCCTTCCTTTATTCTCTAGGGATCAATTCTCATATTAACTACATAGCATTTTATTTGTATCATTGAAACAGGGACGGAAGCTGGAAAATATTCTGAATTTTAATTACGCTGTGTCTGGAGACATTTTCTCACAGCCCATATTAAATGTATTAATATTAGTCCAACATTTACCTCAAATATACAGTCTATTTAGACAATATTAGTTTACTGGCACAGTAATATTCAAAGAATTAAAAGCAACCACGTCTAGACATCATTAGAGCAACGTGAACTTCTTGCAGCTAAAGTGGATTAAATGGAAAACAATGGTCACAATCAAAAGTGCTATTTCACACACCCTACATTTTAAATAACGTAATTAAAATAATTGTAAAGAAGTGTCTGGATTGGTAGTATAGCAAGAACATAACACTGTGCTTTTCTAGGAAATAAGATGCGTTTTGGGTTGCGGGTGATGTACTAACAAAAGTACAGTCTATTCATTCTAATTCTAATAAGCTTTAAGGTCTGACTCTACTCTGGTGTGTTACACCGCAATTCTGGATTTATTACTGCTACATAATTATAATTATAGTCATTTTGTACTATTACCTTTGCTTTCAGTCTCCCCTTTTCTCTCTTCCTCTCTCTTAAAACCTCCCTCAGAAGCATTAAAGCAAGAGAGCTAATAAAAAATAATATGACGGGATAGTGTAACACAGATGTCCTCTGACAGGTCTGAAAGCCTGAGTCGCACACAGCCTACTGGACTGTGTGGCTTTTCTGATATGCTTTGGCTCTGACAATTTGTCCTGAGTTACCTTGAACTAGAAATGTTTAAATAAATGTGAGTTTATGGATGTACCAAAGGAATGGGAAACAGAGTTCATTGTCTTACGTGTGGTATGCTTGTCGAACCCCACTTAAAAGAAAGGAAATTGTTTCCTGATAGCTAAGAGAGTTCTCCACAAATAATTTATAAATATATATCAGTCAAGAGGTGTAGAGTCAAATTGGAAAGCTTATGATGGCCCCTGCCAAAGATGCTTAAAGCAAAGCATCGGAGTCTTCCTGTAATGTCATAATTATCAGCTGGAAGCCCTCCATACAAAATGTAAAAATAACCATGTGCCATCTGGTAATTGGTTTTCCCAGCAAATACATATGCAAAAGGGAATCAAGAGAGACAACAAAATTGAAAATCCAGTGCACAGGAATGCTGTGTGACGGCCGGAGATTTTAATAAGCCACTTGCTGTGAAATCAGGTTTGCAATCCTACAGAGTGGCAATACTGTGCATTAGAAGTTACACACATAAGAATGCATTCGATTTATGCATATTGGCAAAGTGATTGCGCTTCTCACTTGAGTTTCTTATATTGACAAACAACATCCTTAATATATGTGTATATATATATATATATATGTATATATATATATATATATACATATATATATATATTTACCTGTAGTTAAATAATAGCTAAAAAAAATTGAGCTCAAAATCACAGTGCATTTAGCCACAACTGAGGTTTATTTCCACAGCTTTATTTCTCATGATTTGAGTTTATGGCTCCATGGTTTTCTCTCATCAAGAGAATGTCTCTTTTTAATATAGCACAGATTTTCATTATGCTACTAATGGTTAAAAAAATGTCTATCAGTGTAAAAATCTGCTCAACTTTATATTGAAATCATTGGGTCAATACAGAAACATGTGTAATTAATTTGACATACATGGTTGGCTCGGTTTTTTGTAACCTTGTACTTGGCTGTTAACGCCCGTTAGTTCAGTCTCTATGCAACAACATTTCTCTTTCCTCCGCAGCAAGGAAAAGGAAGTCCTAGCAATGGAAAACATATGGCTAGCTCCAAATACATTACTGGAAGCCTCCATGGTAAAGCCTTATCATTTTTAGTATTCTGAGCAGTGACAAGTCTAGAATGAGGCTTCAAGTGCCTTCTTTTATACTATCTCAGGTCACTTTTTAGTTGTCATTTAAGTCAATTCCATTCAAGTCCTCTTTGCAAGTAAAAGATCACAAGTGGCTTTCCACTAGAAGCCTTAGGACATGCAGAGTTTGGAGAGTGAATCACTGGTGTTTCTTTTTCCCTAAGAGCCCAGGCCTTTCATTCTTCACACGACCAGATGACGAAAGCAAAACGATCCATGGGAACTGAACTTCTGGGGCCTCCTGGTTCCTGCAAAGTCCTCTAAGGCTGCCGAGTGCTGTCTAGCACAGCTCTCAGATTACAATTCCACTCTGAATGGGATAAACAGAGAATATTCAGTACTAAAAACAAATTTTTAGTCCACTGTGTAGAACTGCTAAGTATTTGGTATATAAATAAATGTGTTCAATGTTTCTTAGCTCATGTTACCAAGATATGGATCGAAATGAACATATTCTACATATTCTCAGTCTGCTAGGTGCCAAGCCAGAATTATAGCTGTCGTAGTCATCCAGTGATTCAAATTAGTATTAGTCACACTACTTGACCGAAGAACAGTCTCTTGATTTTATGTATTGAAAATCTGAGGGAATCATTATATACGGTATGACTTTTGTGGTAATAGGGGAAGCTCTTTACACAATAGTCATACAGGATACAACCTGGCTTCTATGGGTAAAAGAAACGCTAGGCTCCTGATGCAGAAGGCTATGGGTACAATGTTTTGTTATGATGTATCACTTAAGACTTTGTCTTGGGTTCAATCTGTCTCATCCTCAAGTTTTAGGCAATAGCTCATTTCTCTAGCCCCATTGTTCCCAGGTAAACTCTTAATAATGGGCCATATAGCATCATGGGGAAGGAAGTGGTATAACAGCAAAAACATGGAAAACCACATGGATTTGCAGCTTTGCTTCCACATCTACCTCTGTCACCATCCAAGCTCTCCTAGTTTCATTGTCTTCATCTGCAACATGGGGATATAGCCGAAGTTCAGACCTCCATGTTCCTCAGCTTTCTGACACTGTGAGAAAAATGTCTTCAGTCATCAGCCTAAAAAGAAAAGCAGCAGCAGCAGCAGCAACAACAACAAAGATTGCACTCTGTTCTGGCGTTGGTCATGCAGTTTGGGGAGCACAGGTCATCCAGATGGGAATCACGGCCATTTATGCCATGTCAGAAGCAAAGCAAAGAGGGGAGGGATTGGGGACTCAACCTTTCCTTCATGGGCACACTTATCACCCACTTCCTCCTATCTGATGTCCAAGCGTTGAGCACATATCTTTAGGGGAACAGTTAAGAAGCAAACTATGTGTGGGCGCAGGTAGCTCACGCCTATAATCATAACTGCTCGGGAAGCTGGAATCTGAAGGTTGCGATTCAAAGCCAGTCTGGGTAGGAAAGTCCATGAGACTCTTATCTCCAATTAACCACAAAAACCTGGAAATGGAACTGTGGCTGAAAGTGGTAGAGAGCCAGTCTTGAGCAAAAGAACTCATGGACAGCAGCTGTGCCTTAAATTTGAGCTCCACGACTGAAAAAAAAACAAAGAGAGAAAGAAAAAAGGAAAGAAAGAAAACTCTAAGAATCTCTTGAGGTTGGGAAGTTTGCTCAGTGTTAGACTGCTTGCCTAGCATGCATGAAGCCCTGGGTTCAGTTCCTCAGTACCACACAAACAGAAAAAACTGGAAGTGGTGCTGTGGCTCAAGTGGTAGATTGTTAGCCTTAAGCAAGAGAAGTCCAGGGACAGTGCCCAGGCCTTGAGTTCAAGCCCCAGGACTGACAAAAAAAAAAAAAAAAAAGAATCTCTAAGAGTTCCTTGGAATTGTGAGTAAACTGATTAGCATAGTGTGTAACAGTTTTAGTGAATATAAGATTGCTATCACTAGTGTGATCTTACAATGATAAGTAACTATGAGGAGTAAATTAATTAAATTGAATAGTGTAAAAGTTGCTTTTGCAAGTGCTTCATCATCCGCACTGCTGCATATCCAACCCTGTGTAAGCATGAGCATTGTAAAAATTTACAGAGAAATGTTGGCGTTTAGAAAGGAAGCATACAGAGTGACATCTTAATGTATTTTAAATTCTCTAACAGAGAAAGGAAAGAAAGGAATGGACCCTGTGCTTTTCACAGAGAGACTTGATGTAGTCACATGAGAGTAATCCACAGTTCTTGATACATAATATAAGAATTAGATGAAATCTATCTGTATATAAAAGCTTGCACTTAGTTGTTGACATATCAAAAGAGTTAATAAAATGCTCATCTTTATCCATAGCATCCTTATTATCATTTTCATTTAATTATAGTACCACATAGGTAGCTTTAGCTGAATGGATTATTAATCAAAAGTCAGCTTGCCTCAGTGAAGGTTTCTGAAGCAAAGGGCTATATTTTGACTTCTATTTTCTTCCTTAGGCACTAATCACTCTCCCTTTCTGTAAACCATCTGGCAGCAGCCATAGGAAAAGAAAATGAAGTTAGGCTTAATGGCGTGATCTTTCCTGCCCTGGGAATGTAAATAGAATATCCATGTTCCATTGTAGAACAAGAGATTTCCCCCCTCTTTCTAATTTTACTTTATTGTTTGACCATAGTATCATAATTGGGCTCTAGTGATAAGAATCCTTAATATACACTTTGGCTATTAGACTAAGTCTAGTTAGTCTAAGACTAATAGCGGAAGTCCTATAGGATTTTTACAGGCATTGTTATAGACAAAGGAAATTTTCCCATCTACTTCCTTTGATGCACCAATGGGTAGACATACTCTCTACATCACTACGATGATGATGATGATGATGATGATGATGATGATGATGATGATGATGATGATTTTATTTCTTTATTGTTTTGGCCAGTCTCAGGGTTTGAACTCAGGACCTGGGCTCTGTCCCTGAGCTTCTTTTGCTCAAGGATAGTTGCTTATCACTTGAACCATAGCTCTACTTCTGGCTTCTTTTATTTTGGTAATTTATTGGAAGTCAGAGTCTCATGGGCTTTCTTGCCTGGGCAGGCTTCGAACCAAAACCCTCAGATCTCAGCCTTCTGAGTAGCAAGGAGTGTAAGTGTGAACTACTAGTTCCCAATGATTATTATTTTTTTTTTTTACTTTTTAAATTTTCTTGTAAAGGTGATGTACAGAGAGATTATAAGGGTTACAGTTACATAAATCAGTTAATGAGTACTATTCTTTTTGAATAGTGTCACCCCCTCCCTAATTTTCCCCCAGTTATTATTTTTGGCTCCCTCCTCTACTTCCCCCACCAAGTTACATAGTTCATTTCCAACATAGTGATGATTATTTTTCAGTGAACCAGACACACAGTTATGGAACTTTTACAAAACTAGATAGACTTCCCTGAGTCTACTATGCTTTGCTGATCTCTAAGTATTTTATATGATACAAATTCTTTTCAATTAAACAAACCACAGACCAAATTCAGTGTTTGTTTCATAAGAAAGTCAAACTATTAATTTATATATAAAGAGCTAATTAACCCCAGCAAGTTTCATGCATTTCTTTTGTCTCCTTTGTAACTATCACATTCCTTGATTGTTTTGTAGACAGACTTACAGAAACATAACCATGAAGTTGATTTCTAAGTAAAGTGAAGGGATCTTTTTATACATTGAGAATGATTCCTGTCTATTATTGAGTTAATGTATGCACATGGTTAACTCACATGGTTAGCCTTTTTGGTATGATGTGATTCTGGCTGACCAGCTTTGCAGTAACAAGTCATCCCTTGGGGCTGGGAAGGTGGCTCAGTGGTAGAACTCTTGCCTTGCATGCATGAGGCCCTGGGTTTGATTCCTCAGTACCACATAAGCAAAAAGAAAAAAGCTGGAAGTGGTGCTGTGGCTCAAGTGGTAGAGCGCTAGCCTTGAGCTGAAGAGCTGAGGGACAGCGCCCAGGCCCAGAGTTCAGGCCCCACAACCGGACCAAAAAAAAAATTAATAAATAACAAGTCATCCCAAACACTGGAAGGAAAGAAGAGTAAGGTTAGATTTTCCAGGTTCCTCTGAAGTTCTGACAATTCAAGCTTTAACTTACTCATGGTTCTATCTTCATAAAATAATCATTTAAGATTTATAAATAATAAAATAAAGGCATGGAGTTTTAAATTATCTTCTAGACATTCTTCTATTTGTTTTAGAAGTAAGGCTGCAAATATATAGTTCAAACTACCAATATTCATTCATTCTTCCTATAAGAGATGAAATGTGGCAGCTTGCTAGTGCCTTATGACTGTAAACCTAGCTACTCCAGAGGCTGAGATATGAGGATCATGATTCAAAGGCAGTCTAGGGAGAGAAGTTCCTGAAAGACTATTGCCTAAAATTAGACACCAGAAAGGTGGAAATGGAACTATGATTCAATAATTCCAGGATGTGCCCAGTCCCTGAGTTCAAGCACTAGTATCAGTATGTGCAAGTGCCCACACATACACTACACACACACAGACACACAGACACACACACACACACACACACACACACACACAACACACACACAGAGTCAAAATGTGTCAGTCAGGTTGTGAAGTAATATACTCATTTTAGTATTGGGCAAAGCCTTCGTTTATTTTATAAAATGAATAAATCGATGGGCACCAAGAATTGAGATAATTATATGAAAAACATACATTTTATATGAAAAGCAATTGCGAGCAGCACAAATGCTGTTAGTCACGTGAAGAATTCCCTGAGGGCTTTTCAGTCTATTCGTCTGGACTCTGGAACGAAAGTGCAGGCTGATGGAAGTATGCCACACTGTCTTCCTGTACCCCAAAGAAGTTGTCTTCTAGGGTAGAACATAGGATTTTGTCTTAATATTAGCTTAGTTTGTCTTTCACATAACTGATTTCACTTCTAACTGGCCATGTTGGATATGAGAACACCGCTCAACTATAATGTTAAGTCCTCGGGAAAGTTTTACTTTTCGTAAATATTCTTTTGATGTACTTTCTTTTGACACTGAATCTATTTATAAGCCAAGATAATGAAAACCAAAAAATAGTGTATATCACTGAATGATTACAGTGTTCTTAGCACTATGGCTTGTTTACTATAACCTCTGATAATTTGCTCAAAATGAGAAAAAGGACTTTATTTAATTTGCCTCTCTAAATCATCTTTCTGCTAGTTTATATACATATAAATATACTTATTGAGATTACTGTAATCACTTTAGAAGAGTTACTTTAAGCAAATATTCCATTATGAAATAAAATGTGACAAGTCCATGAACCTTTACTCTATTTACATTTCTCGCATACAAGTGATTAAGGCAGAATATTCAACTGGGTATATTAAGTACAAGGGCAAAAGAGAATGCTCACGAACATAAAGAATATGGTGGTTGTGGTTTAATTAATTGCAAGAAAAATCCATGAGGATGGTGGTTTGCTAATTTTCTTAGAGATAAGTATTTCCTTCAAGCGCAAGTACACAAAGTGGAAAATTGGAGTGTTGGTACAATAACAAGCATGAGGATTGATGCTTCAAGTTTTTTGAAGCCCAGAAGGCATATAAATAAATAGGAGCTGTCATATGAAAACAGAAGCACTTTGGAGGCCCTTTGAACCCACCGTAAATCAGACTGCATATAAATATAGTTTTTTACAAAAGCAATTGATAAAATCTGATGGGGACATTATCAAGTGGGTTGAGAACGCTAAGGGACTGAGTGTCCAAAGGATGCTATTTTGTTCTTTATTACTTTAATTTTTATTATATTTAAGTAGTTGTACAAGAGGTTGTAAAATTCAAGGTTTCAGTTTGTGAGTAAAACGGATCTTACTCAATGTTTTCATCATTCTTTCCAATCTCTGTCAACCCCATCCATTCTACCAATTTACTTAGTTACTTTTTTTCAAATATGGAAACTAGTTGGTCGTTTTTTTTCTTTTTTCTTTTTCTTTTGTGTGTGTGTGTGTGTGTGTGTGTGTGTGTGTGTGTGTGTGTGTGTGTGTGTATGTGTGTGTGTGTGTGAGTGTCAGTCCTGGGGCTTAAACTGAGGCCCTGGCACTGTCCCTGATCTTTTTTGATTCAGACAAGCCTTCTACCACTGTGCCATAGCTCTGCCTCCAGTTTTTCTATTAGTTAATTGGAGATGAGTCTCATAGACTTTCCTGTCTGGGCTGGCTTCAAACAATGATCCTCAGATCTCAGCCTCCAGAGTAGCTAGAATTACAGGTTTGAGCCACCAAAGCTTGGCTTGGACTCTACATCTTCATACTACTTGTTATTACCGCCACATCTGAACAGTAACTTTACATTTATTGAACTACACTGCCGATTAACATACCAAGGGGAACTACTTTTTTTTTATTTAAATAGTAGATAGAATATTGGGATTGAAACCAGACATTGGCATTCTATTTTTGTATGACAGCACTCTGTATTTACTTATAAAATATGCTCACAATTCACTTTGATAAACCACTTTCAGCCACCATCAATGTTTAGTTCAACCACCATTAGACTATTGGGTAAGGAAAATAAAAAGGAAGGTGTGGGATATAATATGAAAGCATTCAGAAACAAAAAAAAAAAGCATTTCTTATTGTGCACTATATTACTTTACTTAAGCAAATATATATTTGAGCAACTCCTGTTATCTTCTTCCTAGTATCATACAAGCAAAAACCTATTCCAAAAAAAAGGAACAGTGTAAATTCCTCTCATGACCTGGCACTGGTGAGTCACACCTATAATCCTATCTACTCAAAAGGCTAAGATCTGAGGATCACAATTTGAAACCAGCCTAGGAAGGAAAGTTCATGAGACTCTTATCATCAATTAACCACCAGAGAACTGGACATGGTGTTGTGGCTCGAAGTGGTAAGGCACTAGCTTTATGCAAAAGGAGCTCAGGGACAGAGTTCATGGCCCATGACCAACCCCTCCCCCCAAAAAAATTCCAACTGTGATCTAATGCAGAATTTCAATTTGATTTTTATTTTTCATTCTGAGAAGGAAACCACACTTTTTGTGTAACACCATTAGAAACCGGCCCTTTTATGTGTCTTTGAGGAGAGCAGTAGAAGCTTTGTGTCTCATTGTTCATCAGCTTCTAGAATTTAGAATGGCAATAAATATCTCTTTTTGTTCAATGTTTCTTAATATTCATGTAGAAAACCATAGTGTTATAATCAAACATGAGGCAGTATTAGTTAGATTACAGTTAGGAATTGAGAAAGAATATGAAATATAATTTTCCTTAATCTCCTAGAAGATATATGCAGAAAATAGTTAATTTAAAGCAAGTGGTGTCTTAAGTTTGTGGGAGGGGGTCTCGCATTTTCTCACTTGATTTTCAAGTCAATTTTAAGAATAAAAATCTATTTTTAGAAATTTTAATCCCAAACTGTTGATTTACTTGTCTCTCAATTACTCTACATATGCAAATAACCTACAAATGATATTTTTGGGGGTTTATAGCACAACTAACACTTCTGAAAATTCAGACAGCATTACAGGATATAAGCACAAATACTCAAATCCTCTCTTCATATTTCACTAAGCTTCTCAGATGTTACGGCCACCCCCTCCAAATCAACAACAGCTTCAGAAAAATAACATAATTAGTAGCCTTATTTCATTGAGCATTTGCTATGTTTTAGGCATGGTTAAAGTTGCCAGGAACTTCTTCATGTGTCTATTGGCCATTTTTACTTCTTCTGAGAAGTCTCTCTTTAAATCTTTAGCCTATTTAGTAACTGGGTTGCTGTCTCTTTGAGGATTTACTTTTGGAGGGTGTTAATTTTTTTAGTTCTAACTATATTTTAGATATGAGGCTCTTGACTGATGCATAGTTAGTGAAGTTACTCTACCATTTTGGAGGTTTCTATGTGTCTTGCTAGCTATGTCCTTTGCCACGAAGCATCTCTTCAGTTGGATGCAATCCCATTTATCCAGTCTTTCTTTGATTTGTTGAGATTCTGGGTCTCAGGAAGTTTCACCCTGTGCCTAGGAGCCCTAGTGTTTCCCCTACCCTTTCCTGTAATATTTTCAGGGTATCTGCTCTTACCTCAAGGCCTTTGATTCATGTGGAATTGATTCTGGTGCAGGGTGATATATAAGGATCTAACTTCAGTTTTCTACACCAGTGCAGCCAATTAGACAGCTCTTCCAGAACCATTTGCTGAAGAAGCGGTCTTTCTTCCAGCCCGAGTTTTTGGCTCCCTTATCAAATATTAGGTGGCTATAGGTCTGTGGGTTCATTTCTGAATCTTCTATTTCATTGGTCCTCCGGCCTATTTTTGTGCCAGTACCAAATGTTAGGTTTTTAAAAAGAGGTAGCGGAGTAAGAACAGCACCACGCACGTTATATTCAGGTAAGGGTTAGGTTTATTTAGTAGACCTGCTGGGACCAGGCAAGGTTGGCACTCCACGCAGCTGGCAAAAAGGAGCATCTGGCCCTGGGTTAGGCTTTATATAGGGTAGGGGCGGGGAAAGGTGGGTCCAGGTAAAGGGAAGTGGGACCAGGTAAGAGGTGGGACCAGGTGGGAGAAAGGTTTGACCACATCAGATTCAGATGTGACCTCAGCGGATGCAGATGTGACCTCTTCCAGGTGTCCCAGTTGCCTAGGTAACGCAGGTACTGGGCGGAGACTTTGCTGCGAGGAGGGTGGAGTCTGCTCGCCTTCCAAGAGTGGACCTTACACTAAGCAGGTTTTTAAAAAAAATTATTACTATGACTTTGTAATAGAGTTTGAAGTTTGTTATTGATATTTCTCCCACACTGTTCTTCCTGATAAGTATATTTTTTCCTATTCAGGGTCTTTTTATAATTCCATATGAATTTTTGGATTGATTTCTCTGTATCACTGAAGAATATTGTTGCGATTTTGAAGAGTATTACATCGAATTTGTTGATAGCTCTGGGCGGCATTGCCATTTTCACGATGTTAATCTTTCCAATCCAGGAGCATTTAATTTCTTTTTCAGATTTTTAAGGTTTTCATAATAGAGTTCCTTCACATCTTCGGTTAATCCCTACTTTTTTTTTTTGAGGCTATTACAAATGAGTCGCTTTATGGATTTCAGTTTTGATATTCAAATTGTTGGCATACAGAAAAGGTACTGATTTTTGTGAGTTAATTTTATACCCTGCTACTTTGCCAAAGTTTTAGATCGGCTCAAGTGTCTTGAGGAGGAATCAATAGGGTTCTATAAATACAGATGATGTCATTGGCAGAGGGTAGTTTTACTTTTTCTTTGCCTGTTTCTATCCCTTTTATTTTCTCTCTTGCCTTATTACTCTCCTTAGGAATTCTATTATTAGTTTTAGAGGAAACACCTTTATCCTTTCACCATGAAGTATAATTTTGGATGTAGAGTTGTCATATACAGTCTTTATTCCATTGAAGAATGTTCCATGGATTCCTAGCGTCCCCAGAGCTCTTTCTCACAAAGGGTGGTTCTTGTCTTTGCTTCAGTTGATGTGTTGAATTATGTTAATTGGCTTGTGTATCTTGAATCAGCTTTGCATTCCTGGAATGGGCTCCATTTGATCATAGTGTACGATTATTTTTGGTTAGTTGTTAAATTTCGTTGGCCAGAATTTTGTTGAGAAGTTTTGCATCAATGTTCAGCAAACAGATGGGTCTATAGTACTCTTTCTTTGATGAGTCCCTATCTGTTTAGGGGATGAGTGCTATGCTGGTCTCATAGAATGAGTTTGGTAGTGATCTTTGAATACTCACTAATACTAACTAACTAATACAAAGTGGGATATGGATAGGTATCACATTGAATTTGTAGATAGCCTTTGGCGGTATTGCCATTTTCATGATGTTAATCCCCCCAATCCAGGAGCATGGGAGGTTTTTCATTTCCTTAGTTCTGCTTTAATTTCTTTTTTCAGGTTTTAAAGTTTTCATCGTAAAGGTCCTTCATTTCTTTAGGTATTATGTTCTTCCCCCATGGTATAATCCCCGTTTTCACTATATTTAATTCTGGTGCCCTGCATCTGTTTATACATTTTTCTAATTTGGCGAGGGGAAGGGAAATAACAAACAGCTGAAATAAGGACACAGGTTGACCCATTGTGGCAATGAGATGTACAAGACACTATGTTGAAAACAAACTTTACAACTTCGGTGGGGGGGAGGGAGGAGTTGGGGAGATGGGGAGGGAAGGGATGGTAAGGGAAAAACAGGAGGAGGTAACGATGCTCGATAGGAAATGTACTCATTACCTTACACATGTAACTGTCACCCCTCTGTACAGCATCTTTACCATAAAACATAGATAATAAAAAAGAATGTTATTTTCATACAGTCTTTAGCTTATTTCACTTAACATTATGGAAAAGTGTGCTTTATTTGGATTTTGTAATGTTAGCATATATTAGAAGGTTTCAATGACACAATTTTATACAAGTATACAATGTATTTTAAACCAATTTACCATCATATTTATATTTTCTGAACCCTACTTCCATTTTCTATTGTTTTTCCCCAAACCATTATTTGTTAGGTTTCATTATGGTCTGCCTACATGTACATAATGTAACTAAATCATTAGTACCCCAGCAGCCTCTCATTTCTCTGTACCCTGGCCTCCTTTGGCTGGTCCCCTGTAGACACCCCCTTTTGTATCATGTGTCATCCATATTATCATCATTATCTCTAATCTAATTATCACCTAGGAATAAATCCATACAGTATCTGGCTTTTCAAACTCAGCTTCTCTTGCTTAACTAGTTGATTTCAAGTTCCATTCGTTTTCCTGAAAACCATAAAATTTTGTTTCCTTTATGGCTGGCTACGAATCCACTGCGGCTCTGTACTACATTTTCTTTCTCTATTCATCTGTTGCGTGGTACCTGGGCAGTTTCTCCAACGCGGCTATGTGAACACTGCTGTGAGAAACAGGGAGGTGATGATGTCTCTCTTTCTGTTGTGTTGATGCATCCTCCAACTATATGTCTAACAGGGCAAACAGAGCTGTCTGTTGTTTTGTTTTGCTTTTAGGTATTTGCAGAACCTCCATATTGATTCCCAAAGCATTGGTATTTGTTTATCTTTCTAACTAAAAGTGTATGAAGGTTCTTTTCCCCTGCATTCCTGATAGCATTTATTATGTTTGCCTGGTGGCTGATATTTTAACTGTGATGAGATGAACGCTCAATGTAATTTGATTTACATTTCTGTTATGGCTAAGAGTGTTCAATACGTCATCATTCAATATTTTACCAGCCATTTGTACTTCTTCTGAGACCTATCTGCTCTAGTCAATTGCCAATTTATTAAGTGGATCATTCTTTTTCTGGCATTTATTTTTTATTGATAGAGAAAAAACTTTTGTCTGATGAATAGCCAGCTAAGATTATGTCCCATTTTGTGGGTTGTCTTTTGATCCTAGTAGTAATTTACTTTGACGGTCTGAATTTTGTGTGTGTGGAGGGTGGGTCTTGGAGCTTGAATTCAGTCAGGCCCTGTCTCTGAAGAGGGAGCCTGTCCCTGTAGCTCAAGGTTAGTGCTCTACCAGTTGAGCAACATATCCACTTTTTGTCAGAATCTTCTCAATTTGATTCAAGCACAATAATCAATACTGTCCCTTATTTCCTGGGAAATTTTATTCCTGTTCAGAAAATCATTGCTTATGCCTCTATCTTCCAGTATTTTCCCTGTGTTGTCCTACAGTGATTGTGAAATTTCAGAGGTTGCATTGAGCTCTTTGATCTATTTTAAATTGATTTTGACACAGGGTAAGAGATAATTTCAGTCGGCAACATTTAGTTAGCCAGGCATAGGAAGGTCATTCCAAGCTGCAGAGGAAGACGAGATTAGGAGGACTGTAATGAGAAGTCAGCCTAAGCACAAAAGTCCATATGACTCCATCACCAGGAGAGAAGTTGGACATAATAGTGCACACCTGCACTCTGAAAGAACACGGGAAGCATAAAAGTGGGTGAGTCATGGTTCAAATGTTCATCTAGGTGGGAAGTAACCCATTAGTAATCCATGGAGAATAGTGTTACACATATGACTCAATCACACCAGCCTATCAAGTGGAAGGCCCTGGATTAAAACTTCTCGTGTTTCACAAACGATCACAGTAACAAAAATAAAACAATTGAACTTGAAAAAGTGTGGTTACCATAAAAGAGTGCCTCCCTGAAGAGAGGAAAGCCTGAAAGGCTATTGGCTTTGCTATCAAATAAGAAATCTGTTGAAGGGAGGGGAGCCAGATAGTGCATAGGACATACTTGCACTAAAGATTTATTCATAATTTATCCACAAAATGAATAGTAGGCTGACAATACTATATTTTTAAATATAAATTCAGTAGTCTTAGTTATCTTTTAAAGGGAAGAAAGGATTACCAAGGCTGCCTCAGGCTTCTTCAGCTACAAACCTTAGCACAAAAGATCATGAAGGTAGAAGGCTGAGAGAAACCTCCTAGTTAAGTCTCCTTGAAGAGGAAAAAGACAAGTAAGCAATAGCTGTGCTCTCATCTTTGCATCCACTGAATAATGTCAGTGACCTTTTTAATTTATGTAATGAATGAAAATTTTATGTCCTTTGCTCTTTTATATTAGTAACATAGTGGAAAAGATACAAACAACACTTAAGATTTATATGATGACTATCATTGTGAAGACTGAAAGGTGTTTGTGACTTTAGAATAAATAAAGAAATAAATAACAATTGTTAAAAAAGATTTACTAGATTATAGTAAAGAATTGAAATCCTACAGATTATAAGATGGTTCATTTTTCCTACTTTTTGAAAGAATGCACATGGAGATTTAAGGGTATTTGGAATTACTAGCCATTTTGCAAGAGCTAGCCTTCAATTAAGTTGAGAACAAGTACATTTCTGTAATGCCCAACAACGGAAATGAGTGTAACCACTCTTGTTAGAATTTGCTCCTTTCAGGGCTCATAGAAGACAATTTTTGTTGATCTGTGATAGGAACATATGGTGAACCTTCTGGTTTATTTTTGTTATTCCCCTGGACGGCTTTTCACTCATGTTCACATAGCAGATGACATATAGAATTTGTCCATCTGGGGGACAGAATCCTGCCTTCTGCCCAAAACCAGTCTCTCAACTCCCAGACGCCCAGCTTAACCCCGACACTTCCAGAAATCACAACCAATCATGATCATCTTAGGACTTAGACATACAACTTCAACCATAAGAGTTTGTTTTAAATTAATTTTCAAAGGTGTATTTATACATGTATATATACATATGCTTTATAAAGATAATCTAATGAAGTATTGTGGATGGATAACTGAAAAAATAAAAGTTAATTTCTTGTAGTTCTAAAGATAGAAAGTGGAAGATCAAGGTGTCTACAGAGTTGGTTTTTCTAAGAGCCTTGAGAGATGGATCAGGTCCAGAGTTTTCTCCTTGATTTCTAGTTATACCTGAACATATATTCCCATTGTACATAGCTGTGTAGTAATTTCTTCCTACCATGAGGATACTAGTCACATTGTATTAAGACTCACATTAATGAATTCATTAATTACTCAAAACCATAACTCCAGATTTAGCTTTATTTTGAGGTACTGAGGGTTATGATGGTCACTTATGAAATGGCTATTGAACAATTCAACACATAAACTTAATAGCATCAAAGCACTTATACAATTACTTTAGACGAACAGAATGAGGGAAAGACAATATGTAGTCAGGGGATATAGCATCACAAGGTGAAAATAGACAAGAAAAGCAAGTAAACAGGACATCCACTGTGTCAAAGAGTGACAGAAAACCTGCTGGTTCTTTTCTCCTTCAGAATCTCCATAGGAAAGCTGAATCTCTTGGAACACTTGTGCTTCAAGTGATAGGTCCTCACTTCTACGCCTACCTTATCTCTGTTTCTGTTTCCTCTTACATTTCTCAAGGGTGCTAAACACCTATAAATATTTCTGAGATTGTTTCAGGCCTCTCCTGATAATCCAGAGGGTACTCAATATTCATCTCCACATAGAAGATGAAAACACGGATTCCCTATTGTCGTTTGTAGATAAATATGAGGAAATTCAATTTCTCTGTTGAAGAATTCATAGTACGAGCTGGATGCCAGTGGTTCACACCTGTAATCCTAGCTACTGTGGAGTGTGAGATCTGAGGAGATGATTTCAAAGCCAGCCCAGGCAGGAAAGTCCGTGAGACACTTATCTCCAACTAACCCCCAGAATATGGGAAGGGCCACTGTGAGTTGCAGTTGTAAAGCACTAGTCTTGGGCATAGAAGTTCAGGAACAGTGCCCAGGCGTTGAATTCAAGCCCCAGGACCACCACCACCAACAAAGAATTCATAGCTTGTAGTACTGCATTTAAAGATGCACAGAACTCAACTCTTCCTACTTTGTTCATCAGTATATCGATCTCCACGTGAATCATTTTCTTTAGGTTTTACCCAGCACTTTTTCTCCATTAGAAAATTTACAACATTTACCTATTTTATAAAAAAAAAAACAACAACATGATTTATTCAAAGTAAAAACACACAAGTCACGATTTTAGGAAGCTGAAAATTGGAGAACATTCCTTGTTTCTGTTTTCTAAGGGGAAGATAAGCAGTTGTATTCATGGCTGATAAGCCCCAAATAAAACTTTAGGAGGGAAAACTTTTCTGCTTTTGCAATTTTACCCTGATACTACACTCCATGGAGGTACATTTAAGTGAGCACACGCAAGTAATGTTAGAAAAACCCTTCTTCAGGTGAGGATTTGATAGGATGAAAAGATGTTTAAAATATGTTTTGTGGACTACCAAGTGTGAACCAAGAAATTCAACAAGGAAACTTGCAGTAAAAACAAAACATCATTCTGTAAAATTCGTACCCTTTGAAAATAAAAGGCAGGACGTTTATCACGTACATATTTAAAAAGACAAAATAAAGTTAGATTTTATATGCCAACTTAAATTCCAGCTTCTACCACTCTTCAAATAGGACATTTTTCTTCTGGAGGTACAAACATTTATAAACAGTATCATTACAACAAGTTACAGTATCAATATAGAATACTGACTATAGACTTTTAATCTTTTCTTTAAAAGTGAACCATTTACTTCTTGTTCCAGTGATAAAAGGAGCACATGCTCTATACAGAAAAATGCTAAAATTATATCAAAAGGAAGAAAAACAATCACCCTATTTTGTTAGTCAAGGAAAAAAAAATACTTTTCACTAGTGTAAACTAAAATGTAGTAATAATATTGCCAAAATGCTTTGTACATCTGTTGCTATTTATAATGAAATAAAAATAAAATGAGTTAATGTATAAATGACAACAGCTATTAGCAAATTAATTAATGTCTGCTCTTTGCTGTTTCACCATGAAGAATAATTACTGGGTTAGCTAAGAATCTGAGCTTCGGTGAGAAATTCGTTAAATGAAATATGGAGAGGGTTGCTGTGTTTGCTTGAAAAATGACATCGTCTCCTCAAATTCAAGTAGAGAATCAGTACTAGTAGGTAATGATGTAAAAATAATTAGGCCCAGAGAAAGCTGCAGTTTAAACAAGTAATAATAATGAATGTGTAGCTAGTTATTACACTCTTAATATTAACAGAAAGATTCCAGTTGCTTTTGCTAAATTAAACTACAGGTAACGGAAGTCAGAAGATTCGTTAGAGAAAATAGAGTCCTGCAGAGAGAAAACATGTGGGAACTAGAGTCAGAGCGCCAGGGAATCAGACTAAGAAGAATCAGCACATGGAAGGTGTTTATGGACATGGAGCCAGACGGGACCAGCCTTCTCATTGCTAGACATACAGACCATGGCATGAATCAGAACTCCTCCGAACAGAACTAACACAGTGGACATATAATTGCAAGAGGTGATTTATTAGATTGGCTTGTACCATCACGGGCTGAATCGTTCTACGAGGACGGTGTGCAGGATGGTGAAATGCGGAAAACAGTAACTGCTCAGCCCACAAAGCCGCAAGCTTCCCAACAAGAGAGGCAATGATGCAGGCTAGAAACCTCCTGGAAGGTCACCGAAGCAAGCCCCCACTCAGAGCCCGAAGATCTGGAGTCTGATGTCCCCCACAGCAGAAGTATACATGGTTCCCTTCAGGAATCACAGCATGTATGTGAGAGCAAACCACCACCTTTGCTACAAGTTGTTCCAACCAGGTTCCAATCTGTGGGATGATGTGTGTTTGTGTCTCCACCACTCAGTTCACTGACCCCTGGGACAGCCCTATGGAAGCACATTTCAATCAAG
Organism: Dipodomys spectabilis; assembly: GCF_019054845.1. Classification (NCBI taxonomy): domain Eukaryota; kingdom Metazoa; phylum Chordata; class Mammalia; order Rodentia; family Heteromyidae; genus Dipodomys; species Dipodomys spectabilis. Next base: position 8,337,820 of record NW_024870918.1, on the reverse strand, counting down.
ATGACAACCAAGAGAAATGATCAGATGCCATCATGTGAAAAGGCTGCAGAGCCTTAAACTATTACCCTCTCCTCCCTCATTTCCTCCTTCCTTCCCTCCTTCCTCCCTGTCTTTCTTTCTTCCTCTCTCCCTCCCTTCATTTAGCATATGATGTCTCTTTCTTATCATGCTTTTTTCTCCCTTTCTATATATTCCATTTCCATATTGCTTTTTGTGCAACTATAGATTTTTTTAGTAATAAAGAGTGACTTATTAGCAAAGCATAAAGTAGACTAGTTGGATTAAGCCAACGGCCTCAACAAGGCTTCTCTATGTTGCTTTTGTGTTTCCTGTTGAGTAGTTTCTTCAACTCTCTCTTTGAATTAAGTAATTCTTTCTTTAACATATTCTAATTATCTGGAGTCAGCAAACTTCTTTAAGAGGAGCAGAGTATATATTGTTCAGACCTGTGCGTCAGTCTATTCTTACCTTACAGCATGAAAACAGCCATAGATTATATATAAGCAAATGATTGTGGTTTTGCTAAATAAAATTCATTCTAACAGTACCTGAGACTTTGATCATAGTTTGATGACACCTCCTTTAATGTATCAATTGAAAATGTAAAATTACATTTCAATTTTACCATACCATTTGCATTTTTTTCTAACTTGATTTTTGTAATTAAAGTATTTTGTACTTTGTACAATTTGTTAGCCATCTCTTTTTATCTATTTAACATTTTGAAGGTAGTTACATCACATCCTATTTATTTGTATTTGATTTATTTTTCAGTTTTATTTTTGAGTTTGTTTTATGTAATTTCTACATGCTTATACTTATGCCTTCTTGTCACTTTTGTAATCTGAATTCAATTTTTTTTAGTAAAGTTTAATAAGGTATAAATTAAAAGGTTATGTTGTTCAAGAAAATACATATTTCAAGTTGCTTGCAACACTACCTACCAGGAAACATTAAAATTTCACATGTGTACGCATGTGTGTGTGTGCATGTGTGTGTGTGTGTGTGTGTGTGTGTGTGCCAGTCTTGATTCTTGAACTGAGAGCCTGAGCACTGTCTGAGTCTTTTTGCTCAAAGGTAGTACTCTATCACTTGAGCCACAGCTCCACTTTGGAGATAAGAATGTCACGGACATTCCTGCCTGTGCTGGATTTGAACTGTAATCCTCAGATGTCAGCATCTGGAGTAGCTAGGATGACTGGTGTGAGCCACTGGCATTCAGCCTTTAATTTCTCTCTTAAAACTGATTTTATGTACAAATGGTGTTAATTCAACTGTAAACATATATATTGATGATTGCCAGGTTTAAGAAAGTCTTGGAAAAAATTACATTAAGTGAAGTAAGCCAGGCCCAAAGAAACATAGGTCCCATGGTTTCTCTTATTTGCAATAACTAGTATATGTCTGAGTCAAGAAGAAAAGGTCAGATAAGTTGATGTTAGGGGAATGAACCCCAAGATAAGTATTCAAATGTTTTTTTGTTTTTTGTTTTTTCCTTTCATGCAATGTTTCTAACATATTTATAAGATGATTTCTTTGTTGCTTTGTATGTCCCTCCCCCACGGTATAACCCCTGCTTTCACTGTATTTGAGGTTGGTATCATTTGTGGAGGGGAAGAGAAAAAGCAAATCATTTAAATAGGGATACAGGTGGACTCATTGCAACAATGAGATATATAAGTCACTTATAGCAATTTCTAATAAAAACAAATTTGAACTATATACCTAGAAACATTTTACAATATTAACTGTTAGCAAGTAACTTTGTTTTACAGTTACTGTTCTTTTTACACTTTCCAATTTGGTATGTGCAATTATTTACTGGTACCCAGCATTTCTAACTTTGTAAGAAAAGATCTTTTTCTCCCTTTCAGCCATGTGACAGTGGCCACACCTCTAATTCTAGCTCCAAAAGTGCTTGAGATCTGGGGACTCATGGTGTGAAGCCAGTTGGATGGAGTCATCTCCAAGACTCTGCTGCACAAATAATTCAGAAAAGCATGAGATGAAGGCATGCTTCAAGTGTTAAAGGGCCAAGCAAGCCGGAAACTGGAGCTAGCACGTAGCCCTGGTTCAAAAGGCAGTCCCGCAAAATTATAAACACCGTAAATGAAGGGGAAAAAAAAGATCAGCTTCTATACAGGCTTAGTAATTATTTGTTTATCATAGGTATTTAATATACATTTGATAAATAAAACTAAAATTCCTTTCCTAAATATATATTTGCCAAGTCAGTTTAAAAACACACAAATCACCTCCAAAGAGAAGCCAGCTTCAACACTTCATAAACAAAAGTCCATCTTTCTTTTTCGTTCGTGTGATTACTAATAAATGTCTAATGTTCTTTACCTTATAAATGTGGACATTTGAACGATAATTCTTCCACTGCAGGGATTCACAGATTTTTCAGGAGCTAGATTACCAAACTGTTAAGTGAAGATTTGGGGCGCAGAGGTTAATCCCAGAATTTAAAAGCTAAACTAAGCGTGGATCTATGCTTTGCACGAACTGGTGACATCCTTTTGCAATTTGGTTTTCCAACTGATAGGGAGTGACTATTGCTGATAATGTTTGTGCATTTAAACCCATAAGAATTATTGTGAAAGCAACTGGAACTCATGGGAGACCAGGGGGTTGGAGTAGAAGATCCCTTGCAGTGAAAGAATCAAGGATTGTCTTTAGAACCCATGCTACCTGAGCAACCAGGTCAAAAAAAGCTTCCTCTAATGAAGAACCATCCATTACCATGACGTGCAAGCTCCAGCTGTAGATCACATTCATGGTCTCCAAAGAAGCTGAGCAGTTATCAGTAACATTCAGAAATCCACTGGAAAGTCATTCATTTCACTTTATGGTCCTAATTAGCCATTTGTATAGTTCTATAATTAAATATGTTCCTTTCTCATCAAGTTTTTCACTTTAGTAATGATACCACTGTGCCACAAACAGGCCCCATGCTGCTGGGTTTGGGACTTATTCATAGCATTTAATTGGTCACCCAGTGGTTAGCCAATAACCCCTTCTATGGGAAGTAACACTCTGAATGCTGTTAATGGGCCGGAGGCACAGTGATTGCCTCCTGGTACCCAGCAGTACTGGGAATAAAGCAATTTCCTCCACTGTGTTGTGTGCCCAATAGCTAATCCTCTCCACTCCTGAAATGCACACTATTTGGTTATAAGTATTTGTGCTGGCTTACTTACCGCTGGGTTGTTAATAGGCAGTGATTCTTCAATGCTCCTTCAGTGAAGTTACAGTCTGCTTGCTGACTGCTAATTAAAACAAGTTTGCTCTCTAAGACGGCGACAGAAAGGTAGCAAGGTCATTTTATTTAATGCAGTAACCTTTTATTTAACAATGTTGATACACTCCTCCTATGTGCACATTTTGTAAACTGACAAGTCTATTATTGATTGCTTCCAAAGAATCCAATCGAGCCACAGACCACTGGTTTTCCTTTGAAGTGAAATTGCTGAAAAATCCCCTAGTTCAAGCCCCTGTTACACAGTTGAAACACAAGGCTTCCTGCAGGATTCTATTTATGACAGTTGCGTGTCTGAAAGTAAAAATGGAAAAAGGTGACGGTGCTAATGAAAAAAAATTTTTTTGAATCTATTAAAGTAGTCGTGGATCCTTTCCCTCATGTTCAGTTTTAATCACGGTTTGATGTATAAAAGGACCTTATGCAGGCTCCAGTCTAGAAAGTAAAACAATCAGTGGATGGCATTTCCTAACCAACTGCTTCGTGTAAATACACAATGAAGTCTTAGAAATTGATTTCCAGACACTGAAATAAAATGAATATTGAGGTGACAGGTAACATGGCAAAGATAATCACATATTTGCTTGTATAATGTTGGGATTCCTTTATTTTCTTTTTTCTTTTTTCTTTTCCAGTTTTCTGTTGATTGGAGGTAAGAGTCTCGTGGACTTTCCTGCTTGGGCTAGCATCCAACTGAAATCCTCAAATCTCAGCCTCCTGAGTAGCTACAATTAAAGGCATGAGCCACAGGCACTTGACAGATTCTGCTTTAGTATTTGTTTGAATAGAGTTCCGTGTTTATTCCTGGGTAGGATTGGACTGTAGTGCTTTACTTTTACATTTCCAACATTACAGTTGGAATGGCAAGACGATACATTCAAAGCCATCTTCTTACTAGCTGACATATTGAGTGAACTCTGTGTTGGCCTCTAGTCATGATCCACCCTCACTTTGCTTCAAAAATCACTAAGATTACAGTCACACACACCAGACTTAGTCCTAATTTGCTAAATTTCTTTCATGGATGTGTTTGGCCCTTATCCCTCTAGTGATGACAAAGACAACAATACAACATGTTCTGGAATATTTTGTGGAATTAATTAGGAAGTTTTCAGACAGTCAGGTGTGCCAAGATGAATTATTCAGGATGCTTAAATATTTTTTTTACCACAAATTGAAACATTATAACTTCAGAAATTGCAGCTTTATATCCCAATCATAAAAAATGAAAACCATGTTACAACTGTCCACTCACAGTCCAAAAGAGAAGAGGCATGTTAAATAGAGAATACTGTAACTGTGGAAAAGCCAATGTGTCTCCTGGGGCAAGGTGACATCAGAAGCAATTTGTCTCTAGTGTATGAAGCAAACTGCATTTTAGAGAGTATTTATATTAAGAATTTAAATGTCATTTGGCAGGTAGAGTGTCGTCTTTCATACACACTGAAAACTGTGTTCAAATATAGCCATAATCATGTGCCTATGAACGCAGGCAGTCACACAGAGAAAGGTCGTTGTAACATTCATTGTGAATAGAGAGGGCGAATAGGGTCAGAATCCTTCCTGTGTGTGAACATGGAACAATGGAGCTTGTTGACACTGGTTTGGGAAACCTGGAGAGCAACAGTGAAGGGTGAATCTGATCAAGGTACGTTGTATGCATAGATGGACACGTTAAAAGGAGATCACTTTGTACAACTAATTGATGTTAATGAAAATGGGAATAGATATGTAAACTGCTTCACAGAGCTAGAAAAGAAATACATTTTATCTAATAAAATACAAATCAGGAATAAAAGCATCCTTTGAAGTGTTACATGAATACTTTATTTTTTTCTGGTCCTGGGGCTTGAACTCAGGACCTGGGCTCTGTCCCTGGAGCCTCTCTGTGCTCAAAGCTAGCACTCTATCATTTGGGCCACAGAACCACTTCAGGCTTTTTCTGGGCAGTTTACTGGAGATAAGGAGAGAGTAACACTGTTAGAAAAGAAATGTACTCTAGCTTGTGACTCTTCTGTATACCACCTTTACAATAAAATAAAAATAAAAATAGTCTCATGGACTTTCCTGCCTTGGCTGGCTTTAAACTGTGATCCTCAGATCTCAACCTCCTGAACAGCTAGGATTACAGCGTGAGCCACTGGTGCCAGGCTAAATCCATACTTCTTACTGATTGGTCCTGCTATAATAGACATACTATATGGAGATATACATTTAAGATATTAAATATTTTCAAGCAACAACCGATTTTGTGTGATTATTCTATGTCATGAGTCTGCTGAATTCATTTGTTATAAGGATTGTAGGTATGTTTAGTCTTTTTCTCCATATAAGATGATGACACATGCTAATAAATGTTGTTCCTTATTTTAGAATTATTCAAATTTATTTCTTACCTACGTTCTTTGGCCTATATTTTAATAGAGGTAACAAAAGTGGCCATGCAGGTGTTTCCTTCCTTCCTTCCTTCCTTCCTTCCTTCCTTCCTTCCTTCCTTCCTTCTTTCCTTCCTTCCTTCCTTCCATGTCTCTTTCTTTCTTCTCTCTTTCTTTCTTTCTTTCTTTCTTTCTTTCTTTCTTTCTTTCTTTCTTTCTTTCTTTCTTTCTTTCTTTCTTTCTTTCTCTCTCTCTTTCTTTCTTCCTTCCTTTCCTTCTATCTCTCTTTCTTTCCTCCTCTTTTTCTTCCTTCTTAAATTCCCTTTTCTTTGTGAAACATTGTCCTGCTTTGTAATCCAGGTAGTCTTTAAACTTTTTGTCCTCTTTCCCCTACCTCCCAAGTGCTGGGATTAGAGGTGTGTGTCACAGTGCCAACTTCTTTTCTAATGTTAAAGAAAGAATATTCAGTTTTTCAACACTGAGTACAGCACAGCTTTTTGCACGTGATATTTATTATGTGGACTATTATGTGGACCCAGGTTCTATCTATTCCTAGACTGTTAAAATACTATTCATTTTGAGAGTGGTTGCATTTTATTAACTTGTTTTTCTGTGTCAACTAAGATGATTATGCCTTCCTATTTTCCATTCTTCTTTGTGATATATCATTTATTGATTTACATATTTAACTCCCTACACATTCCAGTATTAAATTTCATTTGGTCATAGTATATGATCTTTCTGCATCACCGTTCAATTTAATTTGCAAATATTTTGTTAAGGATTTTTGCATATAAGGATTTTTATTTATTTATTCTTTTATGTAGTATCCTTGTATGACTTTGGCATTTGAGTAATGCTGACCACTTTAAATGAGTTTTTAGTTATTCATGAAATGATTTACGTTGGAGTTTTAAAAATATTTTGTAGAATTAAGCAATAGTGTCAATTAGTTCTGGTCACTTCATTATTGTGAAAGTTTTGATTATTAATTCAGTATTCCTATTGAAAATCTGTATGCTTAGATTTTTCATCTTTTTACTATTCTATAGAATTATAACACACTACTTGTACAAATAAAAATAATAGATCAAAAAATAAATATTTAGTGCATTTAACTACAAGAGGGAGAAAAATGAGAGACAGAATAACAAGTTCAACAAGAAACATAGTCACTACCTTACTTATGTGACTGTAGCCCCTCTGTAAATCACCTTGATAATAAAATTATAATTAAAAAGTAAATACTGAAAATTAAATACATTGATAAAAGAGATTAAGCTAGATATTAAGGAATAGAAAAAATCTTATGCATATAAATGGAAAGACTTAATATAGTTAAAATGTCTATTCTACCCAAAGTTAAGTACAGATTCATGGCAATTTTTAAATTGTCATTAATTTAAAATTCATATACAATGATTTTACTGACATATAAAAATGTTTAAATTCATATAGAACCTCAAAAGACAGTTTATTAAAACAAAACCTTAAGAAGAACAAAGGATCATAAATGAATGTGCCTTTGTATTAATTTTGAAGGATTTTCTGCATCTAAAATTGTAAGAAACAAGTATCTATAGTTTAAGCCACCCAGACTGTAATATTTTTGTTATAGAAACCTTGCTATATTATTAGTACTAAAGTAAATATAGATCTAGTGGACAATGGAGCAGAACAGAAGGCCTAGAAATTGTAAATTCGTAAGATGGTGACTCCATTGTAGGCAAAGAAGTCAAAGATGTGCAGTAAAGAAGGGTAGCTATTAATATATACCAAGCAGTATTTGGAAAATAAAAGAAATCAGTCAAATCAATGAAATTGGATGCTTACTTTAAGATATAAAAAGACCAAGTCAAAATAGATTAAAGACAAAAACATGAGATCTGAAAACATGAAACCTATTGTACAAAATGGAACCTAAGGGACAAAACTCAATAACATTGGTTTTGGCAACGATTTCTTGAATGCCATATCAGAAGCAACAGAAGCAAAAACAATAAGTAAATGGGGTTACATCAAATGAAAAGCTTTTGCTTCTCAAAACTATCAACAAAATGAAAATGCAATCTATAGAATACAACAAAAATGAGGAAGAATTTAAATTTAGATGCTGGGGAAGTATATGTCCACTGAAGCACTATTAACAATAGTATGTCAAAAACCTGAGTTTTCACTGGAAGTTGAATAGATAAATACAATGTGACATATGCATACAATAGTCTGTCTTCTTCATCTAAAGGAAATATTCCCTTTCGTGCAATAGATTTATGTGTAGATGAATTCGAGGGACATAATGCTAAGTGAAATAAGCCAGTCATGGGACAAATATTGGATAACTGACCATACAAGGGGCCTAAAACAATAATAGGAATTGAAGTTAGTTGTACCTCCATGGGTGATGTGATGAGAAGAGCAAGGAAGGCTAATTAGAATAGGAATACACTAAATACTGAAGACTACAGCAGGCTTTAATGTGAATACTGAGTGTGGAGTGGATCATTACAAAGGCTTCAACTCAGAAGACAGATGTTTCTACCAGGCCATACTAACCTGACATTTCCCAATTTATGTTGGAGTCACTTACATTGGCTTAACTTTTAATTGTGTTGCTTTAAAATGATGCTAAAATAACACACATTTAGTAAAACTCCATTATGAATATTATCTGTAACTGGACAGGTAACGTGTTGATGTGATCCTCTCTTACCATGCCGGGCATCTGCCGTGGGCACAGAATGAAAAGGTTAAGCAACTCACTGTCCTCAGGAGAGGGCTGGTAAGCTATTGTATTCAGGAGTGTAAGCATATGAAGTACATTTTTCAATTTATGATGCTTTCAACTTTCAGTTCGTTCCTCTGGGTAGAACCTGATCAGAGGTTGAGAGGCCATACTAAATACAAATTGTACAAATGTTAAGTTTGAAAGAAGGTCCAATAAGAAAAGTTTGAGCTGGCCATATTGAACTCATGTGTAGAGGTTATTTTTATTATGATGGTACCTCAAAAATCTCACAGTCACGGCCTGGGAATGTGGCTTAGTGGTTAGGTGCTTGCCTAGCATGCAGGAGGCCCTGGGTTTGATTCCTCAATACCACATAATCAAAAAAATAAGAGTAATCAAAAAAGGGTTTTTAAAAAAAAATTTACAGTTGGGAATAAAACAAATACCCAAACAATACGGATGCAGTAAGATTAGTTTGAAAATTTGCATTTTTATGTTTATATTCATTATCCATTACAGCATATGAGCCCACTAAGGATATAATATGCAAAATAATAACTTTCTTTTTCAGATAGTGTAAATGTAGTCTTCAAAAAATATAGAAATGGAAGCCAGGCGCCAGTGGCTCACACCAGTAATCCTAGCTTCTCAGGAGGCTGAGATCTGAAGATTGCGGTTCAAAACCAGCCTGGGCAAGAAAGTCCGTGAGACTCTTAGCTCCAATTAACCACCAGAAAACCGGAAGTGGCACTGTGGCTCAAGTGGTAGAGCACTTTCCTTGAGCTGAAGAGCTCAGGGATAGCACCCAAACCCAGAGTTCAAGACCTACAACAAACAAAAAACATAAACATAAAAAAAAGATAGAGAAGATGCTACTATACAAATTATTTTTCTTTCTGCATCTATTTAAATCTTGTGTATGTGAAATTTTATGAAGAATTATAGCAGAACCAAAAGAAGTCAGTGTTCCCTTGTTCATTTTCCTACTACATACCCAGCTAAAGCAATGTATCGTAATGTCTATCTTTACTTTCAAAGCATTGATGTCTACAACATTTCCATTGTGATATATGTTTTGCTTTCAATAAATACCACAATTCTTAGAAAATAGTTACAGACTGGTGCTATTGGAATTGCTGCTTTCTATTTATTGTATATTTATTCATTGTACTGCATTGAGGGAACTGACAGGCATGGAAGACTCGTTTTCTCCCTTAAAATTCTTCTTTGCTTCTTACCATAAGCATATAAAAGTTTCACAGGATCTGATCAAATTTTAATGTGAAGTTATTACTCAGAAATGAATGATTAACTGCATGGCACTGAAGCATACTGAGAACCAGTGAAGAGAAGCAGAATAACCTTGGCAGAGATGTCACAGGACGTTCCTGAGGGTAGCGAAAGGAGTTTTCTTCCTTGCTTATGGTTCTAAATTTTCTGTCATCCAAAACAGAATAAAGTAGAATGAATTTGCTGTCAAAATTAAAGTAAGGTCAAATAATTGGATGTTAGGTTCACATGATTGGGAATTAGGCACCTGACTTGTTTACTCTCTAATTGTAGACTTTCTGGGAATTTTCACTCACTCTCATGTTCATAATTGAAATGCAATAAATCATTTAAACAAACCTTGATGACAGAGTAGACATATTCTTTATCAACAGGGAGCCTGGGACTATTTAATGAACTTAAAAACGCCGTATTAACTTCCTTGCCATTTTTTTTTCTGAGCTCTAATATTTTTATAAAGAGGTAAATGCAAGATACAGTTCAGCTAAAGACATCAATGAAGCTAAAAGAAGTGGGAGAGTAACAAAAATGGAACGTTACAAGGAGGATAGATAAAAATATGTGGATGCTAAAGTAGATGAGAACAGAAGATGCTACATTAATGGACAAGTAAAGAAATTAAAAGATAAAAAATAAAAACCTCAAGGTTATTGCAAAATAAAGTAAAA